>NC_140581.1:1192148665-1192748665 GCF_964204655.1 Triturus cristatus
ATTAATCTGAGGCTCTGGGGCCACGTTATTCACCTTTATCCCCAAGATTAGGGGAGTGTCCAGAGTAGTGTCCACCAATGAGTGGTGAGGCGGGAAAGGGTGGCTACACCCTCTCCCCTTTTGTGTGTTTGCCGCCTGGGCGAGGGGCAGGATGCCCCTGAACCGGTTTCAAGCGGTGTATGCAGAATTAAGTCTCTGCAGCTGCCTACGTGCAACTCTGAAAGGACATTTGGTGCACCCACCCTGTTCCAATCCACAGTATCCTGTCTGGGGAGATGCTAGCACCTCCCTGCCACAGGAGCCCTATTGTCCAGCTGGCGAGGCTGGGGTTTTCCCCAGCAACAGCCAGCCAGGGTCGTGTAGGTGGCGGGCAGTAGCCATTTTGTGAAACTTGTGCACTTTTAAATTGGTGTCTAAATTCTACCGCTTTTCCCATATCGCCCCTCTAATATTTTTCCTCTGTGCTACAAGGCTTTGGGATTGCGTACTTCCACTCAAGGTGTTCATCCTCTTCACTGGTCTTATGTCTTTTCTATGTAAGTTCTCCCTTGGTCCCTTTTTACTTCTGGTTCCATCTAACAATCGCCTCTCTTGGTCTAGTATCACCCCTTCCTGCCCCATTACTTCGATTTGGATGCAAATCCCTCATCTTTCTCAACATTTTCTGCGGGTTCCTTCTAATCTTTTTCTCGTATGTATACCACTTAAATCTTCAATCGGGCCTCCTTTTTATTACCAACATGGGGCACTTTGAGATGTATACCGTCGGAGGGTTTTCGGTCTGTATGGATTCGCCCTCAACAGCGCATGATGACACATATACCTCCTGATCTCTCTTCTCTATTACTGGTCGTACTATAGTAGGCATACAGTTATTAATTTGTTTAAGTTCCTCTGTGAGCTGCAGTAATTGAGTTTTATAGGTTTTCCCTTGTCCATTATTCTCAACTAGAGCTTAAAGTATTGCCTGAAGGGTCTTTTGCATTAAAAACATCACCTCTAGTAATGACGAGGCCGGGGTAGCTGTCATATCGAGTGCCAAGGACGACTGTGAGGAATCAGGGGAGATAGGGCCTTTCTGGGGAGTATCGGATCCCTCCCTCCCCTGCCTAATAGCTGCTTGTTGCATCGCTTCTTTATCTACCGTGGGGCTATCAATTCCGCTACAAGAAAGGCAGGGCGATGACGAGAACCTAGGTTCCAGTAATAACAGCCCCTGTCAATTACTCCCCCCCCCCCCCCCCCCCCCCCGTTCTCCCAGAGCTTAGTCCAAATCTGGTAGAAGAGAGTCATTTGTTACACTTGTTGTGTTCCTTAGGCTCTCTTTACGGTCTTTTTCTTGGGTTTCTCCCTACACAGAGGAATGATCACAAACATCAAGTTTCTTTTTAAAGTATTTTCCCACAATTTGTTTTATAGATTGCCCCAAGGAAGTCTCGCTCACTTCTTCTGCTGGGTGTAACAATGTATCTTGCCTACTAGACGTCGACATTTCTTCTGGGTAATCAATAATAGTATTCTCTAGTGACTTTTGCTGCTGGACCTTTTTGTCCTTTCGTAGTATGACAACTTTCGGACCCTTTTTAAACCCGCATGATTTCCCTTTTGGTGACATTTCCCTTGTACCCTGTGGGTCAACGTAGCCCGTGACACAGCCGGGTCATTTCGTCCTTTGACTCAGGTGCGGTCAACAGCCGATATCTTTCTATCCTTCTAGGCAGTTGCACCCTTTGCCGCTCCTCCTCCGTGCCGTTATCTCCGAGGGCCTAGATGTTTGTTGTTCCAGGAATTTATGTACCGTATTTAGCCCCCAACAGGCGCAAGGTACCTTTTCTGTGAGTGCCTTTTCCTCCTCTTTACCTTAGGAAGGCTAGTCAAGTATGCAAATAGGCTAACCGAATCTGGGCAGAGAACACCAGGTCTTCCCACAAACCGCACCCAGACCTAGCTGGGCTGTCTCTGCGGGGGGCCTAGGCACCGCAGAGGGACACTACGCCCTCCTTACTCAGACTCTCGCCTCCTTCACAGGCTAAGCAGGAAGGTTAAGAGCAAGCATCTACAGTGGTGGCTCTAGCAAAGGCGATACTTCAGAACTGGACGGAGGAGCCCCCACGCTGCGACCAATGGGCTCCTCTGTCTTTGCCTGTATGTGCAGGATCAAGCACAAGTTCAATACAAATTGAGGCCTCCTCCACTCTCAAACGAGTCTCCTCTCCTCGTCGTGCAGGTACGGATGCCAAAATTAAAGTTCAATAAAAAAAGTAGGAGTACGAAGTAAGAGGGAACAGGGGCTGGGGCTATGGGCTAGAGCATGGGCAAAGTTAAGAGCAAAGTTCGGATTTTCTGATGGAGAGCAACAATCTGCTAGCCCACCCCTCGCTCCCTCCCCACTATGTGTGTGCTGAAAAAACAAAGTCTCCTTCTCTGTTGCCCAATCTTCTTCTTCTTACCTCACCTGCGGCAGTACTGATGCAATACGGCAAGGTATGGTGCGGGTGACCAGGACTCTATTCAATGCTGGCAGATCCGCTCCTCTGCAACTCCTGTAACCTCCCTGACTTGGCCGTATTTTCCACCCGGAAAACAATTGGGCGGATAACGGTAGATTACGCCACTGCCCGCGAAACGCCACTCGTGGCTTACAGCTCGCGGCTCCCACGGTCGGTATCCTGACTCCGCTACTTCCATCACTTCCTCTCCAGCGCTAGAGTTCAAATCAGCGTCCCCCTCTGCAGCGCTATAGTTCCGATCAGGGGGGTCATTTGCTTGATCTTGTAGGCAATTTCCCACGTCATTGATATAGAGTGAGAACAGGGTGGGAGCAAGTACACACCTAATTAATTAATAAAGGCTTATCCATGGGTTTTTTCTACCCCTCCCCCCCAACCAGGGGACTAGCAAGAGGCAATACCCCCAGGGCTAGAGCTTAAAAGACACCCACCCCCACCACCCCTTAGCCCTTTCCATTTATTCACCCCAATCGCTTTGACGCGCTCTCTGGTTTTAAAGATATCGACTGACTACCTGTGTATTCAGGTAGCCTAGCCGATTTGAGAAGAACAAGTTTACAACGTGCAGACCCAGGGAGAGATTCATATGCAGATGATATTGGTAACAGGCAGTTTAAAGACTTTTCTGGTCCCACTTTGCAAAACATCAGCAGCCCTCGTAACGATATAGAAAAACCTGAAAGCCTTTTTCGCGATCCCATTTCGGTCCCCAATGATAGTCTTGGAGGGGAGGGGTTTGGTGTAGCAGCCCTGCCCACCATGCCTGTCGTTATGTTAACTGAGGTGGGCTCGACGAGTCAGGGACATACTACTCCCCGTGTAAAGTTATTTCTTGGAATGTAGCAGGTATACCCGCGAAACTGTCTAATGAGGATTGGATGGAGTATATTAGGGGTTTTGACATCATTTGCCTCCAGGAAACATGGCATATGGTTGATATTGTGCTGTACGGTTACTGTTCCTTTACCATCCACTTAACTCCTTCACCGGCTGGGAGGGCAAAAGGAGGGCTTGTGACCTTAATCTCGGTTAAATATGGGTCCATGCAAGCCCTTGTTGTGAAGTCCTCACCCTGATACCAACTAATCCTCATCTCCAATTTGATTCGGGCCAAGTTATTACTAATAAACTGATACTATAACATCTTTAACGAAATGGTTACTTACCAGTAGGAGTAGTTTTGCAGCTTGAAGAATTTTCTGGATTCACATGCTGTGCATTATTCCGCCACCTATAGGTTGGGTCCGGAATTGTCTTTGTGGTTTTTTTTCTTCTCGTTTTGGTCGCTTTCGACCACCATTTGGTGCTAGGTACGTCCCCTGTGTGCCGTTAGAAGGTATCCTGGAGGTCGATGTGCGTGGGGGCCATCTTCGCATTCTTTTTTCTGTTCCTAGTCTCTTTTTTGTAATCTTTGAGATGGTTATTGAATAACTGATGTAGTTCTTTGCTTCCCCACCTGTTTGTTTTCCTTGTAAGGGAGGCCGGTTGGGTCGCATGTGAATCCAGATAATTCTTCAAGCTGCAAAACTACTCCTACTGGTAAGTAACCATTTCGTTTTGCAGTGTGAATCCTTTTCTGGATTCACATGCTGTGCATTCGAATATGTAGCGGTTTCTCCCGTGTCTGGGAGGTTGTGGTGACAGGAAGACCTTGCAAACAGGTGTTGAAGCACCCGTTGTCCAATTTGAGCTTCCTTATTCATTTGTATATCCACACAATAATGTTTTGTAAAAGTGTGTGGTCATGCCCATGTTGCTGCTGCGCAAATGGAGTAAATGGGTACACTGGCCATAAAGGCTAGCGTTGCTCCTTTCGTTCTAGTGGAGTGAGCTGTTGGTTGAATTGTTAGTTCTTTCTTGGCATTGGTATAACATAATTGGATAGCTTGTACTAGCCATCTTGCAATTGGTGTCTTTGTGACAGGTGAACCTGTGTTGGTATGTGCGTAGGCGACAAACAATTGTTTTCTTTTCCTGATCTGTTCTGTTATTTGCAAATAATACAATAAAGCCCTCCTTACATCAGGGTATTGAGGCTTCTCTCTCCATTAGGCTTTGGGTTTTTAAAGAAAACCAGCAGGAGAATGTTTTGATTTAAGTGATACTTAGATACCACTTTTGGCAAGAACTGTGTGTTAGTTTTTAAAATTACTTTATCCTTGTCCATTTGTAAGTAGGGTTCTTGTATGGTTAATGCTTGCAGCTCACCTACTCTTCACAGTGATGTTATCGCAATGAGAAAGGCTGTCTTTAGAGTAATGTGTTTGAGGTCCGCTGTATGCATGGACTTGAAGGGCTTTGCCATTAGTTGAGAAAGTACTATATTTAAGCTCCATGTGGGTACAGGAGCCGCTCTTGGTGGGGCAATTCTTTTTGCTCCTTCTAAAAACCTTTTGATTACTGGCCTTGTAAAAAAACGCTTGCATGATTTTCCTCTTGTGTATGCAACTATGGCAGCAAGGTGTACCTCTATGCTTGAGTTAGTTGACGTTGCTGTCTAAGAGGTAAGTAAGGTATGTAATAACCTTTTCTTGCGTGTTGATTGAACTGTTTTTCTTGTGAGCGGTGCACCATGTGGTATATGGTTTCCATTTTGCTGTATAGCATGTTCTTGTTTGCTGCTTCCTTGCCTCTTTTAGAATTTCCACGGTCCGCAGAGGCAGATTGAGGTGCCCCAATTCTTTGTATTCAGGCACCAAGCTGCTAGATGTAGAGTTGCTGGCTCTGGGTGAAAGATCTGGCCCTGTTAGCAGGTCCTTTTCTGCTTTGATCTTGATCATTTGTCCCCTAGATAGTTCTAGGAGGGTTGAGTACCATGTTTGCCTTGGCCATTGTGGGGCAATGAGAATCATATTTGTTCCTGGAGTTTGCCTTTTGTAACACTCTTTGCATCAGGGGCATTGGTGGAAAGGCGTAAGCAAATGTCTGTGACCAGTTGAGTGAAAGTGCATTCCCCTTTGATAGTTGGTGCGGAAACCTAGAGGCAAAGAACTGGCATTTCCTGTTATGCACTGTTTCAAACAGGTCTATCACTGGTGTTCCACAGATGTTGAACAGATAATGTACTGTTTTCTGCTTCAACTCCCATTCGTGGGAGCAGTTGCTCTGTCTGCTCAGCTGGTCCGCTGTACTGTTGTCTACTCCTGGTAGATGAACTGTCTGTAGGTTGATTTTATGAATTATTGCCCATTGCCAGATTTCCTGTGCAAGTTTGCTCAGGGGAAAGGACCTTGTACCTCCCTGTTTGTTCAGATAAAACATTGTTGTAGTGTCTGTTTGGATTAAGATGGTTTTCCCCTGAATGTGTTTCTGGAATGCCTTGAGAGCCAGCAGGACAGTTTTCATTTCCAAAAAGTTGATGTGCTTTGTGGAATCCTGTTTGTTCCATTGACCATGAACTTTCAGCTGGTTGAAATGCGCTCCTCAACCGTTGAGAGATGCATCTGTGGCGACTGTCACAGATGGAGTTGGGTTCCTGAAAGGTCTCCCCTTTGCTATGTTGTTGGATGCCCACCATTGTATCACTGCTTGCACCTTTGTGTAACAACCACTAGATCCTCCCAACTTCTTGTGGCTTGAGACCAGCTGTTGGTAAGCCATTCTTGGAATGGGCGCATGTGTAGGCGAGCGTGAGGGATAAGTGGGATGCATGATGCCATCATGCCCATTAGTTTCATGACCCTCCTCATTGTCAGAGACTGACCCGTCTGGTAGAGGGTTGTTTCTTGATGATGGTCTCTGGGGGGTATGCCCTTGCTTTCGCTGTATTTAACCTTGCACCCAGGAAGGTTTTTTCTCTTCCTGGTGTTGATGAAGTTTTTTGTGGTTTATCGAGAAACCCAGCGTTTGTAGCGTTTGGATCATTCTTTGAACATGCTTGTGACATGTTTGCTTTGAATGTCCCCTTATGAGCCAGTCGTCAAGATAGGGGTAGACATGGATTCTCTCTCTTCTCAGGTATGCCGCCACTGTGGCTAGACACTTTGTGAACACACATGGAGCTGATTTTATTCAGGAATGAAGTACCTTGAATTGGTAGTGTGTTCCGTTGTGCAAGAATCTTAGGTACTTTGTGTCTTTTGTTCATGGGGATATGCAAGTAGGCGTCTTTGAGGTCTATTGTTGCCAAGTAATCCCCCTTTGGAAATTGTGGGATTATTTCTTGGAGGGTAATGAATCTTAAGTCCATGATTGATCTTAGAGTTTGATCCTGTTTGGGTATTAGGAAATATGGGGAGTAGTTTCCTGTGAACCATTCTGGTCTTGGTACCTTTCCTATTGCCTGTTTTAGGCTTAGTTCCTTGATCTCTGCGTTGAGCAGTGTCTGTTCTTATCTCCTTAATTACCTTGTTTTTGGTGGGTTTGCAGGTGGTATCTTCGTTAGCTCTATGCAATACCCGTATTTTACCAAATTTAATATCCAATTGCCTGTTGTGATCCTTTCCCATTGACTGTGGATAAAGAATATTCTTCCCCCCACTGGTGTTTTATGTGGGTCCTTCTTTGTGATTGAGTCAATTTGACCCATGCCCTCTTCTTCTAGAGGATTGGCCTCTTCCTCTGTCATTGCCTCTTCCTCGAAAGGGCTGCTTCTGTTGTTGTTGCCAACCTTGATAGCTTGACTGCTGACCCATTTGTTGTTTTGGGTTCTGCCCTTGAGTGTGTTGTGAGATCGATTGTCCTTGACCAAAGGTGCCTCTACCTCTAGGCTTTCTTTTACTGAATCCCCCTCTTCTAAGGGAACCCTCTTTGCTGCAGGGCCACCATTGCCCTTGCTGTTTCATTGTCCTTATTGATTTGTTGAAGGGAGTCATCTACCTGTTTGCCGAACAGTGCTTCTCCATTGAATGGCCTATTAAGGATGGAGGTTTTAACTTCCTGCTTAGAACCTGAGATTCTGAGCCAGGCATGTCTTCTCAGGCTGGTTCCTGTACACATCTGCCTACTAGCCGTATCTGCTGCATCCAAAGCGGACAGGTGTTTGCCACGTTTTTCCCCTCCTGGACAATCAATCTTGCCCTCTTTTTGTCTTCCTCAGGGAGATTGTTCAAAATCTCCTCTATCTCATCCCACTGTTGGTGGCCATATCTATTTAGTAGGGCATTTGAGTTAGCAATACGCCACTGTGTTGCCGCCTCCTTTCCCATCTTATCCCCACCATATCCATCCTCTTACTTTCGTTTTCAGGTGGAGGCCCGGTGTTGGAGACTGCATTTGCTCTCCTCCTGGCTGTGGTGACAATAATTGAATCAGGTACTGTACTTCCCTGAATATATTTAGGGTCCTTTGAGGAGGGTTTATACTTTTTCTACACTCGGGGGTTACCCCCTTGCTTGAGGCTAGTTCCTTGAAGGCTTCTTTGCATTGATCCATAATATTGGGCAACATAGGAGGGTATTGTGTTCCTTTTGTAGCTGGTGCCAGAGTTTCTAGCAAAAAACAAGTGTCCCCTTTTTCTTCGTCTAAGGGTACACCAAATTGATTTGCTGCCCTTTTTACAATGTCATTATAGAAAGCTATGTCATCTGGAGGTGAAGCTTTCGAAGGGTAACTGCAAATTTCTTCTTCTGGGCTCTCGGTGTTGAGGTGGTTCCACGTATCCTCGAAAGTTTCAGAGTTTTCCTCTACTTCAGGTATGTATCCATATTCCTCTGGTTCCTCCCCTCGAGGTTCAGGGGTTGGAGGAGAGTCGAAGATGCCTTCTGCTCCCCCCTTCGGCTTCTTCTGCCTCTTCTGCATTAACGTTCTCTAGGTCTGCAGCCGGTGTCTTTAGGATTCGAAAATCCTTAAGTGAGGCGTCAAATTCCTTTTTCTTTTGTAGGAGTGTTGCCAGTTCCTCCTCGAGTCTTTTCCTTTCAACCTCGAGGGCCCTCTCAGCGTCAGAGGCCGGAGATTTTCATTTCATTCCGACATCGATGTTAGTCTTCGATGGTGTTGTGCCCTTTTTAGCAGGTTCGGTGTCGACCCCTGGCTTCGGCGTTTTTGGCGATTTTCCTCCCTCGATTACCTTTCGTTGGGTTCAGTGAGGTTCCTTCATTCGCGGCCGACCCTCGATCGCCTTCTTGCTCGGTTTCGGGGCTGCCTTGTGCGCCTTATGTTCGTGGCCCTTTGGTTCCGACAGATCTTTATGGTGTCTTACCTTCTCAGTCTTCTTTTTCAGATCCCTCACCTTCTCCTCAGCGTGGATTTATTCAGAGTCTCCTTGTAGGATCTCGACGTCCGATCCCTGGTGCGTCGACTCCACTAGTGCTCCATGTTCATCTTCATCGCTAGAGAAACCCAGGTCTCTCAGGGAAGTTTTCTTTCTCGTCTGCAACATTGTGGCGTAGTGGGCCTGTCTTTAGTTTCGGCATGTTCTTAGCGTCTTTGGCAGGAATGCTGCACAGGCCTCACAGTCCTTGTCCTGATGATCTTCTCGAAGGCAAAGGTTGGAGACGTTGTGTGGGTCGCGTTGAGGGTACTTTTGGTGGCACTTGGGGCAGAACTTGAAGAGGGTATTCTTCATGACCCCTACCTTCCCATTTGTAGACCAGAGTGGTCCTCTGGTGTTAAACCGAAGCTCTGCTCCTGTCTTCGGCCAAGTCGTCGATGATATTTCTTGATAATCTTCTTCTTTTTCAAAGTTTTTGGGAAAAATCAAAATTTTCTTTAGAGCTTTCCGTCTTAATTCAAGACCCATCGGCGGGAAAAAAATCTGAAGATTGCCACCACACACGTCGACCTCCAGGATACTGTCTGACGTCACACAGGGGACGTACCTGGCACCAAATGGTGGTCGACAGCGACCAAAACAAGAGGAAAAAAAAAGAAAACAAAGACAATTCCGGACCCAACCACTAGATGGCGGAATAATGCACAGCACGTGAATCCAGAAAAGGATTCATGCTGCAAAACCATAATAGCAGATAGTAGTCATGTGATTGAAGCCCTACAAGCGGAGATTAATAATTGTGCTAGGAAGTGGCAGCCTTTATGCATCCTTTGGGTGGGGGATTTTAATTGCACCATTTGTTTGTTCAGCAACAATAAAGTCTGTGGGCTGATGGACAAAGAGGGCCAGCCACAGCCGCATTTTATCCACACAGCACAGGGTGAGGCTCTAAATTCTATTATTTTTGAGAATGACCTGGAACTTATTAGTACTATTAACTTGGACAGCAGCTCCTTACCTCAGTGCCCTACTTATGCTGGAGGTGACAGAGAAAGCACTATTGGTTTTATGTTTATCACAAGAACGTTCTCCCTGCTTGTTGGTGACTTAGAGGTGGTACCAAATATTGCAAACGACCGTAATCCCCTTACAGTTTCCTTCAGTATAACAGCTAAGGTTGGGAAAGGCGATGGTTGCTCTATCTATTTTAATCTAAATAAGGGATAAGACTAAACTGGGGCAAAATTAACCCTACCCAATTTGAGGAAAAACCTGTTCTGGCAAATCTAAACCTTATAATCAGATGCCTCCAAGATGATTCTCTCCCTGACAAGGTCATTCATGATTTTGAACTGATCTGTGCAGATGTGACAAAACAAATTACCGATCAGTTCGGAGTAGTGAACCGAAGAAGACACGGTGGTTTAACACTGAGTGTTCCAGAGCTCATAAGAACCTTAACAAGTATTAGCATAGCCAATAGGTCTCGCTTTTGGGACCTTATAAATATTTAGTTATGCAGCACAATATGCTTGGTGCAATAACATCAACTGTTGCATAGCTAAAAACTTATAAGGTCCCAAAAGCGAGACCTATTGGCTATGCCAATGCTTGTTATTATCAGCATTTGTTTGTATTATTTGCATGCTGTCTGCAGTTTTCCTGAAAAGTCAGAAATCTGTAGCATGCTTAAAGGACACTAGCTTAAGATAATTGCACTGATTTCTCTTTATGACAAGTTTATTATTTATTCATGTGATCAATAGACATGAAATAGAACATTACTAGAAAATTGATTTTACAATCAATTGAATGAAGAAAGGGTAAGCATAAGTCACACAGTCAAGCATGCACATAAAAGTGTGGTCTCTGCCAATCTGACAAAGCTGTATATAAATTACATCACAGTAGATTTTTGTGCAAAGCTGAGGAGTGTGAGTTGAAGTGGAAGGCGTGCAAACTGGCCTCAGGACACGTGGCATGAACCGTCAATTAGTAAGGTTGCCTTAATGCAGCATAGAATGAACTTGGAACTGCCAGAAGGTCAACACCACAGCTTATACAGGGTCCTAAGTAAAAGTACTGCATACTGCTGATAAATCCTGGTTGTCCCCATTTCAAATTCAGTGAGTGTAGGTACTCCGTGGCTGAAAATGTGTGCCCATGTATAGCTGGGTGTGTGTTGATTGGCACTGGGTGGTTTCCTGGGCACCTGGCTTTGCTAGAAGGGAGGCTGTGGGATGTCAGGACGCCCTGCTGAAGGTGGAGGGGGCAGGAAAGGGTGATGGCAGATTATTAAAAGTGCGCCTCGTGGTATCGCTATGTCAGGAATGTCCTTATCGCTTCCGCTGAACTATGGGGTCCTGCAGGGGAGGGGGGATGAGGCGGCCTCTGAGGGCATGAAACGAGAGGGCGAGGCCTGGCTGCAGGAGCCATGCTGCATGATGAATAAATTGTATATAAAGATTCCAATTGTGATCAAGCATTGGCCGCGCAGCAGTAAAAGTAACGCCGCGCGGCCGTAAAAGCAAGTCATCGCGATCGCTCTGAAAGCGAAAGTGATCGCGACCGCGATGACGCGCTTAAGCACGAGTTTTCAAAGTGCTGCTGAAGGCTAGCGGTTTGCGCGTGCACGCTTGCCTGAACACAAGCGCTAGGCCAGCCAGCAACACTTTGAAAACTCACCTCCAAGATGTCTCTCCGAGCCAGCGCATGCGCTGGGCTCAGCAAGACCTAAAAAGGGGAGAGTTAAGCTGATGGGTGACTAAAATGCACTTGTCAGAGATCTGCCCCAAATCCAAAGCGTGTACACTTTTGTTTCAAAAGGTCATGTTTTGACATGCAGATAACCTATTTTTAAGTAGCACTCGCAGTCGAGTCTAATTAGGAAACTAAGGCTCGTGGGAAATAGCGTATTCCCAGGACCACACGAGTTAGTCAAATGAGGGAGCCGTAATTAGAACTTCCGCTTTCACAATAGCCCTGTAGCCAGTGCTTGAAATGGAAAAATAAAAGTGCAGGTACTCTGTACTCTGTTTCTGAGAAGTGCCCTTTCTCTCTAATTAAAAGTATTATGTTTCTCTGAAGAAGTGCAGGTACTCTCGGTCTCAAAATAAAAAAAAAGTGCCAGTACTCAGTACCGGCACATTTAAAGCACTGCCTGTAGCAACCTATCTCAGAACATCTGCCCTCACAGTGTTGACTTTGGGAGGAGCACATCAAATCGCCCAATACTCTGCAGTAACAGTCGCAGTGCTTGGACAGCGACAAAGTGCCTGCTTCCTTCAGAAGTGCGGAAATCGCACTTGCAAAATACAGTGCTGCTGAGACGTGTCGGCACTGCCCCAGTAGCAACAGGACAGCGCCGCTTAGAAATGTGATGCTATAGCATGATCCCAGTACCAACAGTACAGGCCAGGTGTGGAGTGCTGGTACTATTCAGTAACATCGGTACAGACATACTAAGAAGTGGTGCTAGTCTTTCTCTGATGTGCCAGTACTATAGCAGTAACGTTTCTGCTAAGAAGGGCCAGTGCTGTATCAAAAACAAGAATATTGTCCTGATAAGGAGTGTCAGTATTCTATTAGCTGTAGAAAGGTGCTGACAGAACATATTTCTGCAGATAAGTACAACTGCTGCCCTAGTAACGGTAAAACATACTAAGACGTGCAAGTGCTGTCTTTAATAATAATACCACTGTCCTGCAGAGAAGCGCCAGCAAAGCACCTTCTGAGCACATTCACAAGTCATAACGCCCCAGTTTGTGTAAGTTACTTCATTATTATGTCAGCAACCACAAATGTTACAAGCGAGATGCGTAAATGTAGGCAGGGCACTCCACCAGGAACAAGGACCTATCTGCTCACCCCGTCAGACCCAAATGACTCTCACCGCCCACATTCCACACTCATATCCCACTCATGCAGCACCACTAAAACAGGCTGAGGTGTAATATATATGAGGCAAGGTGGATGGCGGAAGGTCAAGATGTCCTCAGACACATCTATTTGGCAGAAAATTGTGTCTGTTCTGTGGTGCCTGGGGCTCTTCAGGTGAGCACTGGGTACATGGCCTTCCGATCCAAGTAGTGAATGGGTCGCATAAACATGCACTGAATTTACTAATGAAAATTGCTGCAATGTGTTTATTAACTGCCTCAAGTTGGTGGGTTTTTATATAACATACATTTCTATTTTATATTACATGTGTTGTTTATGTGAGAGTGTGCATGACTGGTTTGGTCAGCCCTGGAGCCGACAACATTGGGCTAGCCACTCCTCCCCGACCCGCCCTCTCCCTACCAATCCCTTTTTCTGCTTCTCGCACTGCGAGAAAGCAGTGGGGCGACGCTCCTCCGCCCACGTGGAGGAGCCGCCCCTGAACTGTAGCAATAGTTTATAGTACTGAATATACTGCTCTAGTAGGTATAGTGGCTTATGGTGGAGTAATTATGGGTCCCGGGATATGCTTAAATGTTGCACTGCGTGCCAGTCGCTTGTAAATGGTTCTCTGCAAGTATTGAGCTTGCTTTTTGCTGTGAGGCAAGAATCTGCCACATCTTTAGAAGTGTCTCTTGAAAAACTGTTAAAAGCCACATTCCTTTAGATCAGAATAAAATATATATATATATTTTCACATGTTTACATTCACAGATTTCATGCTATCGCAAAAAATCTCCACCTACTATATTCCTTAAATCCCTCCATGAAAAATTGACCTTGAAATAACATTTTATTTTTCCCTGGCTTATTTATTTTGAATGAACCTCTGGTTTCCTTCTACCTTCTGAATACCCAGTGCTTAATTTGAGCCGGTGGTTTGCGGTGCTCAGCACCGGCACTTAAGTGTCAACACCAGCACTTATGTCAGCTGCCACATGGCAGCGCTGTTTGTGTAATTTATAGATGAGAAGCACAACAGTGATTTATATTTACAAAAACTAATATATGTCGCCCACGTCATTCTTATAGCTTTGGGAGCTTCAAACAGTCTGAATTGCCAAACTTGTAGCAGTGTGATGGTTTGTAATTGTGTCGGTACCCTCAAAGACAGCGCTGGCAGTGACAATGGGTGGTGCCAGCTGTGGTGGCCTCCTGTCTAGGGCTCTGGCACTTACTTTATCTACAAATTAAGCACTGTGGCATTCCTCTTGTGTACATAAACTACTCTAGATCTCATGCCTGCCTATCTTAAAGCTCTGTTTCTAAAATCATATCTATTGATTCCCACAAGCATTGGCGTCTCACATAACCCCTCTATTCATCACACCCAAGTCACTATTGTACCACACAGAAACTGGAGTCAATGCACGGAGAATTCATGGAATGGTTTCCTTTAGTCTGCAAGCCAGTGGACTGACCACTAACCTGGGGCTCCCAGGTAGCAGTGTGCTTGCCGTACTTGCCGGGGGTAGTAAGCATTATGTAAAGGCAATTTCAGTTTCAATTCAATGCAACACAGGATCATCCCAGTAACAGCACCGTCCTGAGAGGAGCAGTCCTATCTCAGTAGCCTGCTGGGACTTGCCAGTGCCGTCTGGGTACCAGATGAAACATCCAGCTAAGAAGTATCGTCACTGTTCCAGTAAAGATTATATAATCTGTCTGATGAGTGGCTGCACTGTCCTAGCAAGGATAATATCATCTATCTGAGAAGTGGCTGCACTGTCCCAGTCAAAACAGTGGAGCCCTGGTTTGAAGTGCCAGTACTGTCAACGGAAGAGTAAATAGTCGTGCTATCCGAGGTAACTTAGTACAGTTTGTTTAGTGTATAGGTGCCGTAACTGTGTAGAAGGACAGTCCTGCAGAGTCGTGCCTACGCCGCCCAACAGCCGAAGTACAATCCTGCTGGCTGTTACTGGCACTGTCCCTGAAACAGTAAGACGGTGTTCCTGACAAGTGTCAGTACTGTGCCAGTGAGGATAGGACGTACCAATACTGTGCCAGTAAGGGTAGTACAGGCCAATACTGTACAGGTAAAGGTAGTACGTGCCAATACTGTGTGGGTAAGGGTAGTAAGTGCCAATACTGTGCCAGTAAGGGTAGTACGTGCCAATACTGTGCATGTAAGGGTAGCACGTGCCAATACTGTACAGGTAAGAGTAGTACGTGCCAATACTGTGCCACTAAGGGCAGTACAGGATTGCTGAGAATTGGTGGAAGTGTCCCTGTAGCAGTAAAGAAGAGCCAGTACTGTCCCAGTGAGAGTGGGTCATTTCTGCTATACAGTACTCATGCTGTCCCAATGAGAGCATGTCAGTCCCGCTAAAAAGCACTACACACAATAATAACACACCGCCCGTCACATAATGTGGCATAACATATTTTCTACCTATGCCTCCCTGGTGTTTTAGCCGCGTCACTTTCCATCGGTAATCTTTTTCCCCTTGTACAATAAATCAAAAGAAACACGCATAAAATCACGTTTCCCCACAAGACCAACCAGCGTTAAGTGCGCAGTAGAAATAAATTCCGACCACGTCAGAAATACCTTCTGGAACTACTATTTATGAAAATACTCGCCCGCAAGCACAACTAGCCCAAACCAGCCCCCGTGCGCTGCCTTGTTCCGCAGTAGAAGAGGCGGGTGTTCTGGCGGCAGCAAGTGCAGGGGGAGAGGCGCTTCCATACCTGCTGCCGAGGGGTCCGGGGCTCCCTGTAGCGTTGCGATGGGCGTCAACGGTAGAGGCTCCTCTCCATGAATTTACTGCCAGCAGCAGGGCGCGCGGGTCTCGGTTACGACTGAACTCGCAGCCCGTGGGCATCGGGGGACTCGTGGAGCACCGCATGTCCCCCCTCTTGGCGCATGCCCGGGGCTACCTGCTTCGTGCCGAGGACCAAGCCTTTTTGTCCGGAGTCCAGAGCTCATAGGCCACCCACACAAAGTCTGTCAGGGAGGTGGGGACAGGAGGAGAAAGCTCGCCTCAGACGCCCACCCTCCTCCTCCCCAGCTACCAAGTGCCAATGGAAGCTACATAACAAACAAGACGGCGCCTATCACGGTGAACCGCTGTTTAATTCACACGCCATTACTGGTTCCAGGTGCGATAATCAATTGTGGCTGGTGCAGTGACTCACTGACGCCAGTCAGCCATCTTCACAGACCTGGGGGACAGGCACGGGACCCGTACAAAGCGCCTTGACTACCCCAAGATGAATTCACGCTGGGTCACACATTCCATTTCAGCAAAGGGTACTTTTCTGAACAAAAGCAAATGATTTTCACACAATGGTTACTTGGATTCTATACACTGTATGACGTAAGCCGGCAGCACGCACGATGGTGATGATGTCGACCATTTGATTGTACGCCAGAGGAAACTCCGTTGTGCTTTGTGTCCACGCGCTCACGCTAAAGTGGGCGGCTGGGATGAAGTGAGCCGAAGCAGTAAGACAAGAGTGGACATCAAAGTGTCCTTCTGCACGTCTGACCGCGCTACATCCCTCTAACTAAAAACTTATAACTCAGCATTTATAAACATATTACATCGAAAAGTGTAACTGGTTTAAAGAGAGTTACGTGACTGTGCATCATTAGTTTTCAGGCCTTTTCCGGCAGAGACCAATGGAGAGAGAGCATTGCCAGAGCTTCAAGAACTTATCTTGTGTTACTTGTCCACGGACAGCCAACTGAAATAGTTAAATAACAATCATTGGCCGCGCGGCCGTGAAAATGACACGGCCGCGCGGCCCGCGAAAGTGAAAGTGCAAGCACGGCGAGACACATGGCGGCTGCGCGCGTGCATGCTCACAAGCACGCAAGCTTTAGGCCACAGGCAGCACTTGGAAAACCCGCATACAAAATGTCTCGGCCAGACCAGGGCATGCACTGGATCAGGCAAGACCTAAAAAGGACCTCCATGCTAACCACCGTGATAGTACACAAATTAAAAACTTAAGACAGACTTAAAAACGTACTATCAAGGAAAGAGTTTAGCTTGGGAGGACTTGGAGAAAGCCACTGCACTGAAAGACACCCAAATCTTTTGGAATATCATAAATCGCCCCCTATTCACAGACGAGTCTAAGCCTGTGTATTCACTGATTTTGGGGGCAACTTGTGAATCCCATTTTTGAGCCATATTTAACCCAAACAGTGTTTTGTTAGTGGAGGGAAATGGGGAACCGACATGTGATTCGTCATAGGCTTACAACTGAGTGCATCATTCAAAGTGGCTGAAGTTGAGGAGGCTCTAGCAAGGGGAATCTGCATGAAAGCCCCAGGGCCTGATGGGGTCCCACTAGATCTGTTTAAAAGAAACCCCAATCTGTGGGCACCCTTGCTCACAAATGTTTTCAAAGCCATAGTGATTGGCCCTATTCCAACAACCTGGAAGGAGGCGATTGTGGTCCCAGTGTACAAGAAGAGCAACAGGAGGGACCCTGCCTGTTATAGGCCAATTTCACTAATCAACGCCACTGCTAAGGTATTGTGGAGGGCTGTCCTTGCACGCCTTGAGACCTGGGCAAACAGTACAGGGATTGTGTCTAGATTGCAACATGGTTTCAAAAGGGGTATGGGTACTGCGGAACAGTGCCCCAATTTGTCTATGATTATGGGCAAGTACCTGAAGGCCAGGAGGGGTTCTGTCCACCTGGCCTTCATGGACTTTTCCAGTGCATTTGACACTGTTAATCGGGAGAAATTGTGAGGACTAATGGGGAAAATGAGTTTTGAAGAAGCCCTCATTTACCTTTTACATAGGCTTCATACTTCCACTATGGTTGTCATAAGATATGGCTCTTGGGGGGCGGGGGAAAGACGGGCCCCATTGTCTCCACAGAAGGTGTTCGGTGGGTGCATTTTAGCTTCATGTCTCTTTTTATTGTACACAAATGGCTTAGAGGCATTTTTAATAGGGAAGGAACTCGACTTTCCTAAAATTGGAGGTAACCCGGCCCCTTTGTTATCTTACGCGGATGATACCGTGCTAATGGCCCTGACAGCTAATAGCCTCCAAAAATCTTTTACAGATATTTATGGCAGCATTGGATTTAAATGTCAATTTTATCAAATCATATGTTATGGTGTGTGGCCCCAAAGCAACCAAAACAAGAAAATTCTCTGTAAGGTGTATGATTATTGACAAGCTGTCCAATTTTACTTATTTAGGGAACATTTTTAATAACACTATGGATAGGGACCCCTTATTACCGCAAGGGTCCAACACACTAGTCGGGTTGTGAAGGGGTTATTCCGCTTTGCTTGCAAGCTAGGACACAAGCCAGTGACAGAATTGGTTACCCTCTACAAAGCTAAATGCTTATCTGTAGCATCTTATGGGGCTGGAGTTTGGGGTTACCACAAAAATCGACACATGCAGGTCTTGGAAAATAAATTTATAAAAAGGCTATTGTTGGCCCCAAATAGTGCCTCCATACGTTTTTGTCATCACGAGCTAGGGCTGGACTATGTTGAAGATCGAATTGATATTGCCCCTTTGCTGCTGTGGGCAAAGATTTGGCTATCTGAGGACTTATTGTTCTCAAGGGAAGTCATTAAGGACTGTATCAACTTGGATAGCGCATTGTCGATCCCTTGACTCAGCTTTGTGAAGGATACATTTCATGAGTTAGGTCTAGGGCACTACTATGACAACCCTGCATGTAACCACACAAATGTGAAAGCCCTTATAAAAGAGGCGCATTATTCTGGGGCATATACGCATCGCTTAAAACTGGTAGTGTCAGGTACCCCATGTTTGTTCCCTGCAGAACAGCAATTCTATTTAACTTTTACTACCAATGTTCAAGTACGATTCCTCTCGACTAGATTTCGTTTAAGCACCTTGCACTTTTTTAGTGGCATTCCTCAAACAAGCGTGATGGGTGGATAGATTACCGCCTTGTTCGTGTGACAATTTGTAAGCTCAGACCACTGTGCACTTTAAGTTGTTTTGTCCCCTTAATAAAGAGCCTAGGGGAAAATTTCTAGCCCCACTTTTGAGGGAAATCCAGCCATGTACCTACATTGACGGTTTTAACCTTTTGCATTCCTTGTCTACCTTATCTATTTGTACTGCAGTTTTTAATTATATTAAAGTCGCAATGTCATAAGAAAGCAATATGACTCAATATAGATGAGCAAAACTTTAAAATAATAATTTTTCACACTTATGAAATGTTATGGCTGACGTTATAGACTGTTGCATTGGATACTTGGTGCAAGGGTTTATATATCCTATCAAATTTGTCTGAATGCCATCTTTTGTCTGTTTTTATACTGATTTCATTTATGCTTTTATGCCTTTGTAACTATACGATATGAACATTTTATTGCGGAAAGTATGAGTGTGAAACTTTTATGGTCTCTCTGGAACCAAATAAAGTTATTTTGAATCGAAGTAGAGTTTGTAGGTGTGCACAGCAGACAGGGCATTCCAACCAAGGATCTACCGCTTCCAGCTTACTTTACGCCCATTTATGTAGATCTGATGTGAAAGTAGTTAAACTACTGCCTGTCTAGAATGCAAATCCTGATATAATACATTCCTTGGCATAATCAGTAATGATATTACTAGAACTTTGCAGCTTTAACTTGTAACCTCACTGCATTGCACCTAAAGGGTCAACTGTATTATTTTTTTTACAGGAAATGTAGATTTTGTAAGCATACGGCCCCTTGGACAAGTAAATATTTTATCACATTCTACACCTGTGCATACTGCATTTACTTTGTGAACTTCACATTGTTAGTTGAGTGCAAAATAAACAAAGCCTGCCGTCCAGCCCAACGTACATCCGACGATTATCCTGGCTCCCTCGGACCCTTGACGAGTCCTGGAGGGAGCGTGGTGGCACCGATCCCTAGCGGAGGGCGATTGGTGAGCGAAGGCGGCGACCGGCAGTGCGGAACTCGGACGCCGGCGAGCGCGCGAGGCGCGGCCTGGAGAACTGAGGCAGAGCCGGGGCCTCGATTTGGACTGATTCTGGTGCTGGGGGATCGGCGGCTGTATCGGGCCGCGGTGGTGGGACTAGTGAGGCCCCATGGGAGCTGTCTGAAGGCTCTTGGGTCATCGGAGTCCCGGAGGTGCGGAGTGTAATCGTCCCCCCCGGGGCCTATGATCGGTGGCTACATCGAGCCGGGCCCCTCCCCCCCCCCCCCTTTCTTGAGACCGCGGTCGAGCGGTTGGAGGCCAGGCAGGGGGACGGTGCTACAGACGGGGCCTGGGAGCTGGCCGACCCCGACGGGTGGATTGGGGCGAGATTGGCTTGTGGGCTGAGGCGGTCGCCGGTGGATTGCGGGCCCCGGATCGGGGGTGCTTTCCTGCCTTGCTCCTGTACCTTGTTCCTCTCCTTGGGTTCGGGCCGGGCAACGATTCGGCCTACGGCGTGTCGACACTGGGGAGGCACTGGTGCGGGGGCGCCGTTCACCCTAACCTGAAGGTGCGAAGAGGCCGCTGCAGGCAGCCATGACGAGAGACAAGGGTGGTGGCGGATCAGCGAAGCATGGGCCGATAGACAAGTTCACGGGCCCGGGGGCGACGGGTGGGGCCGGCGGGGTCTCCCAGGACGCCGTACCAGACAATGCGGCCCTGATGGCGGCGATCACCCAATCCCAGGATATGTTGGATGCCAAAATTGGCGCAGTGGGTGCTGATGTTATGTTACTACGCCAAGATCTTCGGAACGCAGTGTCTCGTATCACAGAGGCGGAAGCCCGCAAATCTGGGGTGGAGGATGATGTCGGGGTCCTCAAGCAGAAAGTGGCGGGCTTGGAGAGCATCCAGAAGGGCTCGGGTCGAGGATGCGGAGGGACGGGCCCGGAGGAACAACCTGCGCTTTGTTGGATTTCCGGAGGGGTGTGAGAATGGTAGCATGGAGCGATTCCTCACGCAGTGGTTGGAGAGTTGGCTTCCGCCTGATGCATTGTCCCGGTGCTTCGTCGTGGAGCGGGCTCACAGAGTGCTTTTGCAGAAACCCCCGGTGGGGGCTCGTCCAAGACCGGTGATTGCAAAACTATTGAACTATATGGACCGAGACACTGTGCTGAAGCAGGCCCGCGCCAAAGAACCTTTGCTATACAATAACCAACGTATCCTGGTGTTCCCAGATTATACACGGCTCGTGCAGCAACAACGCCAATCATTCATGGCGGCGAAGGCCAGACTGAGAGACCTTAATCTCCCGTATGCTCTCCTATTCCCTGCTCGCCTGCGAGTGGTCTTTCAGTCCCGCACCCACTTCTTTGATTCACCGGACGAGGTCTTTAAGTGGACCGACGAAACTGTCCAGGTGCGGGTGCGTACGCCGCCTGGGCTGCACCGACAGCGCCGGAGAGGGCATGGACGATCGCGCTCCCGGAGACGCTCTGCATCCCGGGGTGCCCTGGCTCAGGAGGACTCTGCCTCCCAGCCTCGGACATTGGATCCTTGATGTCCGTGGGGAGGGTGATGCCGGGGCGCTTCCTGCCTTACCCTGTGTAACTGTTTACGTCTATGGGTCTTGAGGGAGCCTCTAGGAGGGCTGAGTCCCCACCTATTCAGGGTTGTGGGGGTGGGCCTGGGCCTGGGCGATATGGGCTGTCAGTTGGGGATCCATTGGCGGGTGCGGTCCATGCCCCCCTGTTGGGGGCCCGTAGTCAACCAAGCCGCGACAGGTACTTCAGTGTTTTTGAGGTATGGGGAGGGGGGTTTGTTATGGGGAAGGGGTTTGGTTAGGGGGACGAGTTGCGCTTTTACATTGTGCCCATCTGGTCGTACACACCTGCAGCTGGGATTTCATATCCGTGTATTATCCAGGCTGATCGCCCCATGGTTGTGGGTTACGTAGAGGCTGGGAGGTCCCCGGGAACCCTCCGCATTGTCAGCTGGAATGTACGTGGGGTGCTGGACAAAATTAAACGAGGTGCGGTCCTGCGTCAGGCAAAAAGGGTCGGAGCTGACATTCTCCTCTTACAGGAAACTCATCTGATGGGTTCTAAGGCCCTGTGCCTGCAGCGTTATGGCTTCCAGCAGGTCTTTCACGCTGGGTTCATACAGGGTTCTAGGGGGGTAGCGGTATTGGTACATCGTAGGGTCCCGTACGTGCACGCACAACAGTGGCTTGACCCGCAGAGGCGGTACCTGTTTCTTCGGGGTAAGATTGGTGAGGAGTCTATTGTGCTCGGCTGTGTCTATGGTCCCTGGTGGAACGGTTGCTCTCTTTGTGGGCGGCCATGCCGGACGTGGCGGCGGTGGTGGGTGGAGATTGGAATGATGTTATGGATACTGGGAGGGACAGGGCGGGAGGGGATTTGGGGGGCACCCATCCCACGAAATTGCGCTCCTTGGTGAGGAGCCTTGATTGGGTCGACACCTGGCGACATGTACATGGGGATCGGAGGGAATATACATACCTCTCTGCGGTTCACAAGTCCTTCTCGCGGTTGGATTATGTTTTCGTACCCCAGGCGATCGCAACGAGAGTAATGTCCGCAGAGATCCTTACTAGGGGGCTGTCGGACCACTCACCGGTATCCGTGGTGCTGCAGTTGGGTAGGGGGTGGCAACCATTTCGCTGGCGACTAGCAGTGTGGAACTTGCAAAACTCGGACTACGAGAGGTGCATGAGGGAGGCGATAGCGGACTATTTTGTCGCTAATGCGGGGTCGGCCCCCAGTGCATTAATACTATGGGAGGCGTTGAAGCCCACTTTACGTGGGGTGGACATTGCATGGAGTGTTGCGGCCCGTATGAAGCGTCAGGATGAGTTGGTTAGGGCGGAGACGGAGGTGGAAGGGCTTGAGCGTCGGAGCCGGGAGGCGGGCTGGTGGTGCGACAGCTGCTGCTGGCACGGCAGTCGTATGCCTCTCTCCTGATGGATGAGGCTCGCCAAGTATGGCTTGCGACGCGCAGCAGACCAATGGGGCGACAAGTCGAGCAAGATGCTTCATCGGCTCTGCCAGGGTGTCTTCTCTCCCCAGGTCCTCCCAGGGGTGCTGGATGAGAAGGGAGTGCCGATCATTGACCCTATGACCATAGCAGAGAGTTTTGCCGCCTATTATGCGGATCTATACGTCCCTAAGGAATGCCTATCGGAGGCAACGGTGGTCAAGTTCATTGAGGACCTTCCGCCCAGAGCGGTGCCTGACGAGACACGCCAACAGCTGGAACTCCCCCTCTCGGAGGAGGAACTGAGTAAGGCCCTGGGGGAGCTTAATTCAGGGAAGGCACCGGGACCCAATGGGTTCCCAAGCGAGTTTCATCGTCGATACAATTTACAACTAGCATCTTACTATCGGGCGGCGGTGGAGGAGGCCAGGGAGGCCGGTCGGCTCCCACAGGATTGGCGACATGCGGAGGTGGTGGTGTTCCACAAGCCTGGTCGGCCTCCGGAACAACACGCTTCATATCGCCCCATCTCGCTCCTAAATATCGAGGGCAAGGTTTTGGCCAAGGCCCTAGGTAATCGCCTCCTACCTCATGTCTCGACTTTGGTCCACCCGGACCAGGCAGGATTCATCCCTCATAGGGCGACGCAACATAACATAAGGCGGGCACAGCAGCATTGGCGGCGGTCCGAGGGACGGGGGAGCCGGCGGCGGTCCGAGGGAGCCGGCGGCGCTCTTACTGGCGGACATGGACCGGGCATTTGATGCCCTAAGCTGGATTTATTTGTTTGCCCTCCTTCGCCGGATTGATCTCGGCCCTCGGTTCCTGTCGTATGTGATGCTCTTGTATACCGAATTGACAGCCTCGGTCCGCGTGGCGGGAGCGGTCTCGTCCGGCTTCCCCATTTGTCGGGGTACTAGACAGGGGTGCCCTCTATCGCCCTATTTATTCGCCCTCGCCATGGAGCCACTGGCGGCGTGGGTGCGTATAGATGCACAGTTGAAGGGGTTTGAGTGGGCCCCTGGCCTATCGGACAGGATAGCATTGTATGCCGACGATGTCCTATTCTTTTTAACAGCATTGGATAGGTCGGGACCACGCATACTGGAGATAATGCAAATTTTCAGGGAAGCGTCCGGGCTGTATATGAACCCCCGCAAGTCCACACTGTGGGTCTTGGGTACTCGGGTGGGGGTGGGGGTGGGCGCGTGGGCATCTGTGCTGCAGGTAGCTGACGGAGGCCTTAAATACCTAGGAGTTTTCCTGTCGGAGGTGCCAGAGATAGCGTGGGAGCGGAGCTTGGCACCGGTGTGGGAGCGCGTCCGTGCAGATGTTACGACATGGTCCCGTATGCCGCTGACTATATATGGTAGATCGGCTATCTTTAAGATGGTCGCGCTCCCCCGCTTGCTCTATCAACTACAGAATCACCCGTACCCGATCACTCCTCGCTGGTTCCGACTGGTGAATACGGTGTTAGGCCGGTTTCTATGGGGGCAGGGGGCGGTGCGGGTGGCGTTGCGCACGTGCTTTCTCTCCACTTATTGTGAAGGGCTGGCGACCTCAGATATGCTTTCGTATTACCAGGCATCGCACCTGCTGGTCCTCAACGAGTGGTGGTATGGAGACCGAGGGGATCCGGCTTAAGCGCTGGAGAGGCATCTAATGGGGCGTCATACTCTTCACACAATCCTATACTCAGCGACGCTGCGGAATGCACTGCCGCCGGTGTCCAGGGTGGTTTTCCAGATTTGCCGGCAGTCCCTAAGGAGAATGGGGTGGTGGAATACACTGACGGGGGAAACCCAGTTGTGGCACAATGGACGGCTGCCGGAGCTGGTGGCGCTGCAGGGGTTTAGCAGATGGGATGACATCGGCATTTCCACTCTGAGCGACGTGATGAGGAATGGGTCCCTTAAATCATTCCGGGATTTGCAGAAAGAATTTGGCATGCCCCGGACCCAGTTCTACCGGTACCTCCAGCTCCATCATACGCTCTCCGCTAGCTTGGAGGGTCTCGCTGATATTCCCAAGTTTAGCCCATTGGAGGCAAAAGTTTTCATGGGTGATCTCGCAACCAAAAAGATCTCGCGGATCTATCAGTCCCTGGTCACCCACAGTGCGCCTTCGCTGGACAAGCTACGGAGGGTGTAGGAGGAGGATGTGGGTACGCTGGAGGAGGAGGACTGGAGGGAGGCCTTGGCCGCCCCTCGGGGGCGGCCATTGCGATGCGCCTCCGCCTCATCCAATTCAAGTACCTTCACCGGGTGTACTATATTCGGGTGCGACTGTATCGGGCGGGCCGGATTGCCTCCCCGGAATGCCTTAGGTGTGGTGGGGCGGAGGGCACATTCCTACACACAGTCTGGCATTGTTCGTGGCTGGACCGCTTCTGGAGGGGGTCTCCTCTTGTTTGTCTGAGGTCCTGGGGTGGTTGCTCCCGCGGACGCCACAGCTTGCACTGTTGCATGTCATGGATGGCATCGGGGGCAATATCTGTAAACGGCACCTTATGCAGCTGGGCCTTACGTTGGCGAAACGCGACATAGCCAGGATGTGGAAGGATGAGCGGGCACCCTCGGTGGCCGCTTGGAAAAATGGCCTAGACTTCTGTATGGGACTGGAACAGCCCATTTTTGTGGCCCGGGGCTGTCTGCGTAAGCATTGTAAAATATGGAAGCGGTGGGCGGACTACCGGGGCCTGTGGCTGGAGCCTCCAACGGCGACGGAAGATCTCCTAGTGGGATAGGGGCAGGGCTAGAGTGGCTGGGTCTGTTGTTTGGGGGGGGGGGCCACCGGGTGTGAGTGTGTGCTCAGAGTGGGATGGTCCTCTACTGGATCGAGTTGGCCGCCATTTTCATTACTCTCATTGGTCCTTGAGCGTGGGCGGGTGAGCGGTCATCAGTGGGAATTGCGCAACTTGTGAGGGTGGGGGGAGTTGGGGGGAGGGGGGTGGATATCCGAGATGACACTCAAGTTCAAAGAATGTGTTTGTTTTCATAAAAAACGAAAATGTCCTTTGCGATTCTATTATTGTGTAATTTAATGCTGCAGTGGACTCTGGGGTACAGAGCCCTGCGTATATTCTGCAAATGACTAATAAAATAAGCGTAGGACGTGTTCCTGACTAGCTCCATCTTCCCCGGGGCCCGCTATACGGCAATCATACGCCTGATGCGGCACTGGTGAACTAAAACGCTCAGGATTGCCCCCAGGAGCTGTGGGGGCTCACCTAGCAGCAGTCAGTGAACCGAGCGGCCGGATCCTTGGCAGCTCGCACCGCCGGAGTTCCGCGCCAGGGAGCGACGATCGGAGTCCGCCATCTTGACGCTGGCACTTGCGGCCCACAGTGGGGCCCAGGAGGTCACTGCCAGCCCCCGGAGCCTCCGGCGGCCGTCCTGGGTGTGCTTGAGCCCTCAATTGCACCAGGGGGCGGCACCCTCCTTCTCCTGGACTAATGAGGCCGGGGTCAGGTAACTAAGGCATAGCACCAAAGGGCAGAAGATCGGAGGCCGCCATCTTAGGATCTAACCTGGGGATCGAGAGCAGGGCAGGGGAGATTGCCGGCAGCCCGTCCAACACGTCACAGCTTGCCCGGTGAGTGCCTGGGCCCCCCGACCGGCTTAGTGGGCAACACCCTGCGCCCCTGGGCCACCGCTGTCTGCAGGGGAGAGCGGAGGTCACCACCCTGAACCGGGCAACCACGGTGCGCCCGGCCCCCCGCTGCGGATCATCACTTGCGCCGTGGTTGGACTGGTGGAGGCCTGGGCCCACGACGGACTCTGCGGGGAGAACAGAATCCGCCATCGTGCAACACGCGCCTGTAGCGCGCCCGTCCCCCATATCGCCTCAGACGAGCCATGTTTGATCTTCCAGGGGAGTCCCCCAGCGACTGCAAAGACTGTTGGTCGAGGCGCTTGGCGCAGTGGGCCCTGTGGTGGGACGGGCTGGGCGTTGGTCTTGCGGTTGGACCCTGCATGAGACTTGACGCCCCACAGATGGTTGGGCACAGCACAGGACCCCCTCTGCTGCCGCGCGGGGCCAGGAACCCTGGGGGGGTGGGCGGCTCCTGCTCGCTTTGCGCTGTGGCTTGGGCTGCCTGGACTGGACTAAAGTGCCCCTGCCCATTGACGCACGCGAGGAGGCCAGACGGCGGGCCTACAGGACGACCACACAAGGAGGCTAGACGGAGGTGGCAATCTTAGCGTGGTGGTGATCTTACACGTAGAGCCCTGTGCCCTAGCGCTACCAGACCCTGGATATGCCACGCTCTAAGGCAATCAAAGACAACCCTTGACATCTCTGTGGAACAAGGCCCCACAGCCAGAGGAGACAATGCAGGTCTCAGCTTCGAACCCGGGGCTGGCGGGAGACGATCCCTTTGCGCCAGTTACGCAGGGTTACATGGATCATTTCCTACAAGAGATACAGACAGACATCTACCTCAAGGACGAGTTTAAGTCAGGCCTCCGCGACATCCGGAGAGAGGTGACTGAGATTGGTGACCGGGTGCACAACCTGGAGAAGATGGTCGATAACAGGTCAGAAGACCACGAGATGCTGCTCAAGCACATCAGTGCCCTAGAGGACCAACACATCGAGCTCCAGACCGAGCAGGAAGACCTAAGAAATAGGAGCCGCCGCAACAACATTCGCATACAGGGGGTCCCGCCACATGTGGAAGGCACGGACATCGTGGCATTCACGGCGGAGCTCATACAGGCGGGCGAGGAGATTAGGATGCATTCCCACCCGCCCTCAATCAGGCCCACAGAGTCACCATGAGAAAGTTTTTACTTCATGGTCAGCATGCTAGTTGTTACCACGCTCAAGAGGGGATAAATGACGTTGCTGATGCAACCACGCAGCACAGATTGAGTAAGTTTCCAACAGATTTAGAGAGCAGCACTGCGGAGTGTTCCCACTTTGTTAGTAGCGCGCTCGTTTTTACTTCGTTTTTAAATTGTTGATATTGTTTAAATGGCTTATTTTATATCCTACCTGTTTGTTGTATTCTACTACACCAGTTTGGGATCGACTGTTTACCTGATCACGGTGCCCGTCTGTAAGAGCGGGCCCGCTTTCAACTGGTCAGCGTGCTAGTTGTTACCACGCTGAAGAGGGCATAAATGGATGCGCGCCGCTGGCCTGCTGAAGGCGCGCCAAAGGCAAGCCCATCTGTGCCCGTCCGCGTCAAGACTGTACCTAGCGCCAGAACCCCTGTAGGTTTTAATGCAACTACTTATTCAAGGAGTCAACTAGCGGTTTTAAACACTGGTAAGTGTGCTAATCACACTTTGGATGTTAATAGTTTGTACAAATCCATTTGCATCTGCCCTCAATGCGAATATCAACTGTCCTCTACCAAGGCTATAAGCGGTCCTGAGGTGGCCCCTTACTGTTTAGATGTCTTAAATGTAGATAATAATAACGTGGCAACAGGCAGGGCTTCGCAGGCTTATCGCATACAGGATAAAAATGTCCCAGCCACTAATATTAACAGGCTATTCTGCTTAATGTGAGATCTATTACCAAACATAAATTGGAGATTGAATGCCTGCTTCAAACAACCTGCCCTGATCTTATCTTTCTCACAGAAACTTGGGTTTCGCCTACTTATGAACCACACTGGGTGGCGGCCCTGCCTCCGGGTTATTCCCTTGCCTTGATCCCCAGAGTGGGCAAAATAGGTGGAGGAATTGCAATAATTCATAGAACAGAATTCAAGATGAAATTTGAGGCAATATCCCTCACCGGAGCTGAAGCCATGACACTTAATATTAAAATTAATAATAAGGTCAATTTTTCAGGTTTGCTCCTCTATAGATTGCCAGGTCCTAAACTTCCTTTCCTACAAGGTCTTCTTGATCTTATGGAGTCCTGTACAGATACCTCCTTTTTTACAGTACTAGGTGATTTTAACTTCCACCTTGAACTACTCACTGACTCCATGACTATGGCATTACTAGATACTTTGGAAGCTCTTGGTCTGTCCTAGCTAGTGGTCGGCCCTACTCACAATGCGCTACATACACTGGATGGAATTTTTACAAATTATTCCGCAATCCAGATAGACAAGATTTTGCCACTGACCTGGACAGATCATAGGGCAATCATTTTTAGGTCTCGCGCCTAGCGTTGCAGTGCGCAGCACTGCTCGTGCAGCGCGAGACTTCTTGTAGGGGCTTCTGAAAGCTGACCACATGCTCGTGCGTGTGGTCAGCTTTCGTTACAGGGCTATTGGGCTTTGCGTGCATCTTTCTGAGAAAGACAGCACGCAATTGGGCAAAGGCGGGGGCATGTCCCGCCTTTGCTCCACCCACAGCCTATTGGTGTTGGTTACCCACACAGGCCACATCTGTTTTCAATTATCGTGCCCAGACACGGGCGCGATAATTGAAAACAGATCGCTCGCTGTGGCGCGCGCGCGCACCACTCGCGGGATCGTTCTACATTACAGCGTATTAGAGTTTACATCCTTCATCTTTGGATATGATGTTTGCCTCATGATCTAGTGAAAAGAATGCTAAGCAGCCGAGCTTTGGAAATACTTACCTGACTGCCTCTTCACCAGGGCATGTCTCCACCATGTTTCTGAGTAAAGTTTCTCTGGTGCAGCTTCACTGTCTGAGGCTCTGGAACATGCCTCCCAGAGACCAAAGCACCGACGGGAGAGTATCAAACGTCTACTTCATAGGGTCGGGGATCTATCCTACAGGGCTAATATTTCCAAATTATTCTTAATCCACAGGCCTTTTATTTTGACCGTGCTATGAGTGAGGTTCATGGCCCAAACTGTATAAGATTAAATCTCGGGAAAACGTGTCATGGTGGACACACAGTTAGTACTACAGAGCCAGACTGGAAAACCCCACAAGTGTAGTGCAGGAAAGATGAACCCATTCACATTGCCAACCGACCTTGACTGAAGTGGGAAGCTCTGATTTTTAAATAAAAATCTTGCGAGCTCATTCAGGTCCTTTTCAACAGGTGCACAGCAGATCACGCGGAAAATTAATGAATTATCAGGCCATACAGTGTCACCTCTGCCCCCATCTTCATTGTTACTGTAGAGGAAATTAGTGCCTGTGCTTCTGCTGAGAGGTTCAACAAGAGAAGTGAGAATTTTACTATAATAAGTCAGTCCGAATAGAGATACTGGCACCTGGCAGGGCTGCCTCGACCGAATTGTTGTGAAACAGCCAACGGGATTGACTGCATTCCTGCTGACGTACTACCTTCATATGCTGGTGGTCTCCACAGACAATTGGTTTCACGTTTAGCTCAGTTCGGAGCTGCAATTTCTTGCAGTGCAACAATGATCTGAGCCCACCTGCTGCATTGCTGTAGAGCAGTGTGGCTTCTGTGTAACATGGCTAAAAAGTATTTTTTTTTTTTAAAACAAGCCCCATAAAAGTTATAAAAGAAAAAGCACTACGGTGCGGCCAGTGCTGGCCGTGTCATAGCGCTTTATTGTCTTATTGCGGGTGGGAGGGAAGAGGCAACACAGAGTACTGCAGGAGGTAGGTTGGGGTTCAACCCTCCATTCTAGTGTTGCCAAGTAAAACAAGCATTGGCATAGCCAATAGGTCTCACCTTTGGGACCTTATAAGTATTTAGTTATGCAGCACAATATCATTGGTACAACAGCGTCAACTGCTGCATGGCTAAACACTTATAAGGTCCCAAAGGTGAGACCTATTGGCTATGCCAATGCTTGTTAATCTACTTGTTGAGTTTGTTCCAGTCCGCCTGCACGGTGTCCACCCACACTTTTTGCACGGTCCTGGCATAACTTCAATCCTAATGCCTATGCTGAGCAGCTGACCAATACTGTTCCCAAGCTGACATCTGATCCCAACTTGGATGCAGATAATTATGATAACTGGATCAGAGCAGCAATAGACAAATTAGCTCCCTAAAGATCAGTATGCCAACACAGACACAAACTTACTGCCCCTTGGTATACTACGGAGCTAAAAAAAATTAAATCACAGTGCAGGCGTACCGAACGTGAATGGAGGGTGCATTATACTACAGAAGGCAAGCTTAGCTATAACAAATCTCTTACAGAGTACAAGGAAGCTATTTTTAGAGCCAAAACGGACTTCTATACTGGCAAGATAGAGGAGGCAAAGAACTCTACTAGAGAACTTTTTAAGACTGTTTCCTCCCTATCAAAGCTTCAGCAAGGAGATTCGTTTGATCCTGATCAAAATCTATGTGACCAAATGGCCGGGTTCTTCCAGTCAAAAGTGCAAACAATTTACAGCGAACTGGAGGGATTATACCCTGGCCCCCATAATCCATCTTCTCAGGACAGTAAGGAAGGGTTTGAAATTATTAATCAGCTATCCAGCTTCTCCCCTATGACACTGGACTAGGTAAATTATCTTGTATTGACCATTAAGTCTGGCTCACCAGAGGATCCTTGCCCACCGAACATAATTCATGAGGCCGCGAGACTAACCAGCTCGCTATTGATTACCCTTTTAAATACTATCGTGGGGCCTGGAGATTTTCCCACAGCATGGAAGAAAGCATGCATTAGACCTATTTTAAAGAAGCCCTCCTTGGACCCTAGGGACGTTAAGAGCTATCATCCTATTTCCTGCCTTCCTTTGGCGGCCAAGGTCTTGGAGAAAGCTATTAACCAGGAACTAAACTCTTTATCTCCAATAATATTTTGGACGTCTCACAACATGGTTTTCGTGCAGACCACTCTACAGAGTCAGCTCTAGTCATAGCCACGGAACAACTACGCATGCCAATTGATAGTGGTGGGAGGGTGGTCCTGATTCTACTTGACCTATCAGCCGCGTTTGATACGGTAAATTATCTCATTCTTACGCAACAGCTGAAGGCAAGTGGGATCCAGGATAAGGCGCTGGCTCTTCTTTCATCATATCTGACAAACCAAGAGCATAAGGTTTGTTGGGACGACCTCAAGTCGGATATATTTCATCTCCCCTGTGGAGTCCCACAAGGGTTGGCGCTCTCACCCACACTTTTTAATATCCATGTGTCTCCATTGGCCAAACTAGAGACTTTGTCTTCTCACTTGTGTCATATGCCAACGACACTCAAATCATAGTCTCTGTATCTTCGGGAATGAGGTACGGTTGGTAAGGTTTCACAGATGTCTTGATTGCATCATAAAATGGATGCACACCAACTATTTGAAACTAAACACACAGAAGACTGAAATCATGTGGTTTGGTAATGGCCCTCCAATTTGGAATGCAGCCTGGTGGCCAACGGGGGCAGGAGACAAATCTGGGTGTGGTCTGGGACACACAACTTAATTTCTCTGGTTACCTCAGCCTGTTATTTTACACTAAAGATCCTATGGAAGATCTTACCATTTCTTCCAATGGAACTAAGGAAAACAGTGGTGGTAGCGCTCGTGTTATCCCGGATCGATTATTGCAATGCCCTTTATCTAGGGGTTGACAAACGGCAGCTAAAGAAGCTATCTCTTCAGAACACTGCTGCCCAGACATTACTCAATATTCCTAAATTCAACCACATCTCTGGGGCCATTAGGAGTCTCCACTGGCTCCCTGTAAAGCAGCATACTGAGTTCAAGACTTTATGTCTGGTCCACAAAAACTTTGTATGGAGGTGGTCCTATGGCGTACCGCAATTTGTATCAAAGGTACTGTCCAGGGCGTCCATTAATGTCTGCCAATCAGGCTTTAGTCAAAATCCCAAAATGGAGTAAGGCCAGATGGTGTGGTAGATGCCTCTACTATCTGGCTCCTAAAACTCTGGAACAGGCTGCCCTTGGATATTAGATCTCAATTGGTTCGGTGTAAGTTCCGAGGTTTATTAAAAACTTGACTTTTTTCCAGATTAGCAGCGGATCTTATCTTATAGACTTTTCATCTCTTCTGTGTTTTCTCAAGCACCAAGACGCCTCAGCATTATAAAATGAATACAAAAAATAAAAAAAGGTTGAAGCTAATTAGGTTTTCACGATGAGGCAATAGTAAAGGTGCACCTAGCAACCTCACAGTATTAGGGCTGCTGGTGAGATGGACTTGAGCAGGCAGTCAAACCTTAACATAGGTTTGCTTTCATAGGGATCTTGTGTAGGTAGAAGCAGATGTTGCGGGTGGAAGTGTGTCAGGACTCCGCTGACGACAAGGAAAAGGAGTTGTCTCACGACTCTGTTAACGGCCTAATATTGCCTTACATGCAAGCAGGACGGGAGCCCTTTAAAGAAACTCCATCGGAGGAACACCCGGAGGTGGGGCCTGTGACGTTTCCCTCCACCGTCCAATCAGGCGAGAGAGCGGACGGAACAAGAGAAGCGAGCCCCCGCACGTATGAGGAAGGAGAAACCCGGGAGAGAGGAGTGTCGGAAGCGTGGAGGCCGGAGAGAAGAGACGAACCGAGGGACTTCTAGAAGAGAAGCGCTGCAGTCGAGGAAGACGCCAAGCCAGGAGGCCCACGATACCGCGCCCGCCCCGCCACCCTCCAGGAGGAGGGTGGCTTGACAAGGTACAGGTGAGATTTCTGGGGTTTTCTGGGTAGGGGTGGGGAACGAGAGGGAGGTCACGACAGGGCTCACCTGGTGTCGGCGTCCTTGCGGTGATTCGTCCCTCACTCCCCGCTACCCCTTATTAGGAAGAGTGCTAATTCCCCACTGATCGTACCATTCTTTTCTTTTGTTTATTTATTTTTGTTGGTCTACCTCCGGTACCTGAGCTACGGACGTCCTAGAAGCCCGGACTTCCTTTACTTTCTCCCTTCCCTGGATGTAACCAGGCGAACCGAAGACGAGGCACACCCCCCAGGCGGACAATAGTATACCGAACATTGTTTTAGGAGGAAATAAAGACCTGTTATACATCATCCTTGCTCTCGTTGTTACTTGATACCCCCTCATAGCGAGACCCCGTTACAAAGTGAAATTGTTGTGAAAGCACTAACCCAACCATAGCTGGCGGTATATGTGTAGTGGCAACTGTGGGGCTGTTGGCTGGCGGAATGTGTGGCTGTTGACTGCCGGAATGTGGGGCTGTTGGCTGGTGGAATGTGTGGCTGTTAGCTGGCGGAATGCGTGGCTGTTGGCTGGCGGAATGCGTGGCTGTTCGCTCAAGGAATGCGTGGCTGTTCGCTCAAGGAATGTGTGGCTGTTCGCTCAAGGAATGTGTGTATTGGTTTGCTAAATGTAGTTTCTATAATACATTGGCCTTATAAATGGTAGTGTGATTGGTGTTTCAATAAGGTTGGCCCATGAAGGTGATGGGCCCTTGAACGCCAGCGGTTTATTGATGCAAGTGTTCTGTGTGTTTGGTATGTAGCAGGCGGTATGAATTGCTAGTGCAGCGTTCATGAAAGACTTTTGAATGGACAGTAAAGTGGTTGGTGTCTTTGCGACTCACTAAGACTAGGTTTTGCGTTCAATATTCCGATACTGTTATTAATATTGACTCTTTGACACGAATACTACTGCGCGTGCCAAAACCAACAGGTATGAATGTATGATTGAGTAGTAGATATGCCTTTACATCCCCGTATATTTTTTAAAACTGAACACCCTAAAGGTGTCTAGATGGTGTGACGTGCATTGTTTCTAGTCACTTATTCACATTGCCCTGCAAAATTCAAACTGTCCCATGTGACTAAAATCACATTACTGACATTTCCGTGACAGACACTTTCAGAATCTGGGTCTATCCACAAAATTCCTAGTACCAAGTGCTTCAACCCTTGTTTTTATAAAGATACTAATAAACACACTTGCGTAGCTTGCTGTAGGGCCTGTGACACAAACTCCTACAAAACAAAGTAGATCCATTTGCAATTAGAGAAACTGCGTATTTGGGCCAGAGCTCAGTGGCCTCCAAGGGTAACCTACCAAACTCTCACATTTCTGAAAACTGATCACTTGGGGGAATCTAGGGTGGTGTGCCTTGCGTGAATCCTACTATGTCACCTTTTTACACTGAAAACCGCCCCATGTTTGCAATGTCGGTACCTGCGGATTTTGGGCCCTAGTTCAGCTGGCATCAAGGAAAACCCACTAAACTTGCACATTTCGGAAAACTAGATACCTTGGCGAGTCCAGGGTGATTTGACTCTCAGGAAATTTTACCAGAAGACCTTCCAGTCACACCAACCTGGACCCTCCCCGGTATCTAGTTTTCAAAAATGTCCAGGTCTGGTAGGTTTTCCTAAGTGGCAGCTGAGCTAGTGCTCAAAAAACGCAGCTACCCAAATTGTAAACATATGTTGGTTTTCAGTGGAAATAATGACGCTTCCATCTTGACCCACGCACACAAGTGAGGTATCATTTTTATCGGAAAGGGAGGGACCCTGGGTGGTAAGAAATTTGTGGCTTCCCCAGATTCCAGGCCTTTCAGTCCCAGAAATATGAGGAAATGTGTATTTTTACCAAAAGTTTGAGGTTTGCAACGGCTTCTGGGTAAAATTACCTAGTGAGAGCCATGCAAGTCACACCACCTTGTCAGAAATAGTTTATTTTTTTCTACTCTTTTTCATATTTTTTTCATTTCAAAAGTTAGGTTTTTTGGGAACACCTTGATGGATTTACACAAATGACCCCTTGCTGAACTCACATTTTTGTCTATTGTTTAGAAACCTATAGCTTTCAGGCATCACTCATGAGTTTCATACCTGTTTCTAGCACAACCTGGAAGTAGATTGAAAGCAAAAAAATTAGGGAAAATTGTCTACCTCTTAGAAAAATGTCAAAACAATGGTAAAATAGTTTTTTGATTATTTAGCTCTGCGTGTTTCTGCAACCTGGGAATATGGTGATTTTAGCAGAGCAAACCTTTTGTTGATTTGATTTTTTTGAGGGGGGAAGGGGGGAGACAGACACTTTCTTTTGCAGCACTTTTTTCCATTTTTCCCAAAAAGCTCAAAATGTAGCTGTTGTTGATGTTGGGGAAGCAAGGGGCAATTTAGCGTGGATACCTTACATGTAAAAACATTTATGGCGGCGTAAGCACGAAGTAAAAAAAAAAAAGCAAAAACAAAATAGCTCAGCACTGTAGGATGGATCAGCCTCAACAGCTAAGGGGTTAAACTACTTTACTTACTTTGATAGCTTTATTTCGGTCGGATGACCATAAAAGCACAGATAAAATATATACAAGCATAAAATACATAAATAATTCAGAATTTGAGATAAAAAGTTATTAAACAGCAGTTATCAAAGTGAAAACAATCATGAGTACAATGTACATATTCAAGCTCTGTAAGAGATAAAAAAAACATTTATAGGGGTCCTAACGCCTTTAAGATTCTGTTGCGCGTGTGCCAAACATTAGTCAGGAATTTTGCTAATGCGAAAACAATTGGGCCAGAGAGATCAGTTTTTAAAATTCTGTACATTGGTGCGTATTCCCTACAACCCATGTTCCTTATCAAGGGGAGGAGCCAGTATTTACGTGCTATTTTATAGGCGGGGCAGAAGAAAACCATGTGCAAATCAGTTTCTTCCATGGCATCACAAGCCGGACACTGCTTTAAGGTGGGACCCGAAGACCAGGTACTTGTAAAAAATCTAAACGGCAGTGTGCCGTATCTCCATTGGAGAAACAGCTTCCTGGTAAGTACGGGGGAGATGGAATCCAGCACCCTCTCCAGTCTATAGACATCCTTGCTCTGCATGAACACAGAAGCTAGGGACCCTTCTGCCTGGGTAGCTTGAGCCCTGTCTAATTTATATTCATGGTAAACCTTAGCCAGGGACCTTTTGGATATTTTCGGTGCGGCTCTCGCCGGGTCACTCCATAGGTCGGGGAGCCCTATTCCCACACAAATGGCTTGGATGTTTTTGACCCAGGGAATACTGAGCGCCATTGGTTCTTTCAAAAGTTCAGCCAATTCCGCCCTGTATTCTACAAGATCGATACTGCTCCACAGCCTACGCCAAAATGCTAGAGGTCTCAGGCTTATTTCATCAGCTAATGGTCGTAGGCCCAGATCTAGCCTCAAGGGGAGGAGCGGAGTACTGGGAGGGAGTGCGGCTATCTGTCTAATAAACTTATTTTCCACTAATGACAGACTCTTACAGGATGTGTGGCCCCATATTTCCGCCCCATACATTATTGCTCCCCGAGCCTGGGCTTTATATATCTGGATCAATGCCCCCAATGGACGGTATGATGAACCGTTCATCATACGAGCAATACCCCCAGTGATCTGCGTGAGTTTGAGGCTTGCCCTACTCTGGTGGGATCCCCAAGTCATGGTCTCGTTAATAGTCACACCAAGGTATTCAAAGGTAGTCACCCTCTCCAGCCGTCCAACTCCCAATTGCGGGTTTGGGCGAAGTTTTTGCCTCGGGTTCAGAACCATATATTTGGTTTTTGCCGCGTTGATTTCGAGCCCCCTATCATTACAGAAGGCCACAAAGGAGTCGAGAATCCTCTGAATACCCATAGGGGTTTTGGATAGCAGCAGGGTGTCGTCCGCAAACATAACTGCGGGCACCCTGCTGCCATTCAATTTCGGAGCATCAGTGTATTCAGTGGCATTCAAATGGGCGATTACCCCGTTGACAAAGAGGCAGAACAGGGTCGGTGCCAATACACAGCCCTGCCTTACCCCCCGGTCAACGGGGAATCTGTCAGTCAGTTCCCCCGCCCTCCCACACCTCACTCGGGCATAGTTGTTGTGATGCAGTCTCTGTAAGATCAAGAGGATGTCCGGGGGGACGCCCATCTCTGCCAAGATGCTCCAAAGTTTCCCCCGGGGCACCAAATCGAAAGCGGCCCGTAGGTCCACAAAAATTGTGTACAAACTACCGCCCTCGATTTTTGCTACCCGACAGTAGGCCAGATTCAATCTAAAAACCTGGTCCACTGTGGATACCCCCCTCCTAAATCCCGCCTGGTAAGGGCTAAGGGCTCCCACCTCCTCAATCCAGTCCTGTAGCCTATTCAACATCACCCTACCAAACAGCTTCTGCGTCACGTCTATCAAGCTGATTGGTCTATAGTTGGCTGGGAGGAGAGGTGAGCCCTTTTTAAAGATAGGGACCACCTCAGCCCCCAGCCAAGTACTAGGGATCTCCATACCACCAATAACTCCATTGAAAAGGGCGGTAAGATAAGGGGCCCATACAGCAGGTCCCTGCTTAAACAAGTCCCCTGGTAGTCCGTCCAGTCCCGGCGCCTTTCCAGGGGCAAGTCCTGTAATGGCAGCAATCACTTCACCGAGTGTTATCAGCTCCCCTTCGTAATCCGGGAAGCCTACCGCATCAGCAACAGGGGATTCTTCCGAGTCAGGGCTATATAGAGTCTGAAAGTGAGCCTGCCACACCCCAGGAGCAATATTCGGCTCTAGTGCCGATTTTAAGTTCCCCGACCCCCCATTCACAATCCTCCAGAACAACCGATGGTCTTGGGTTGCTAGTGCCTTAGTGAGTTTTTCCCACTGTTCTTCCTCCCATTCTGCCTTAGCGTGGGCAGTGAGTTTCTTATAAACTCGCCTGCATTGTTTTAGGGTATCCCCACCAAGACCCTCCTTGATTAGTTTGAGGAGCTCAGTTTTTGCCCTTCTGCAGGCCAGGTTATACCATAGTGTTTTTCCTGGACGCCCCCCTTTTGCCTTTCGCGGACTACAAGTGAGATGGGGTGCCGCAGCTTTTATGAGTTCCTCATGGGCTTTGTATAATTTACCCTGGGAGTCTTTGTTGAATGGTTCGGCGTCCAAGCAACCCACAGTTTCCAAAATGGGAATTATCCCATCATAGAGCCTAGGGAGTTTATTCTTGCTCGAGGCCAAGTGCTCCCACCTGATCCTTCTGCGGTTGTTTTCAAGGAGAAGTACAGGGGTGTTTTCTACCACATTATTCAAAGGTGCTTGGGGGCCAGGATGGACAAGGTCGAGCTCAAGTGCGTTATGATCGCTATCAGACCTATCCATCACCCTGAAGTCCTGGATTGTCGGCCACTTCGCTATTTGAGCCAAGACATAATCCAGGCGGGACTCTCTACCCAGCCTGTTGTAGGTGGTTTTACTGGGTATATCAGATTTTATTCGCCCATTACAAGCTCTGAGTCCAAACTTCAGGGTGAGGGCTGTGATTTGCACCGCTAGAGGGGTCCACGCCTTTGGAGGTGGGGCTTCCACCATAGGGACTGACCATTTAACTTCTTCGTCAGATGATAACCCATCCAATAGACCAGGGAGTGGCTCAAAGTGAGAATTAAAATCCCCTCCCACAACATAGTATGAGTCACTCGATAGGTCAGTTAGAAAAGTGGAGAGTTCATCTATGGTCGGCGATTCCTTTGCATTCCCCATTGGCCTGGAATATATGTTAATGAACACCAGTTTAACTCGGTTGGGCCATAATAGAGAAATTGCAAGGATGTCCTCAGAGTTGGTCGGCATCAGAGTTGCCACACAACCCAGGTGGGATGCAACCCAAGTAGTGAGTCCGCCAGACGGCCGGCCTTTGCCCTCCCATCTCGCTGGAATGGAGAATGACATGTAGCCCTGATGGCCATATTCCTCTCTGGCCCAGGTCTCCTGGAACATACATATGTCCCCCGACTCGATGTAATTTACCCAGTCCAAGTCTTCCAGTTTGTTAGCGAGGCCAGCGATATTCCAGCAGATTAGTCTCAAAAATCCGGAGATGTTAGGTGCCGGACCAGGAGAATTAAAAAGTGTAATTCCGGGCTCCACCGAAATCGGGGATACTAACGTAGTACTAACAGTAGGGGCCGGTAAATCAAAAGGACTACTGCGGACATTCTCCACCAATGATGTGTCAATCTGAGTTCCAAGGGCGTTGATAACATTATGGGCCAATAAGTTATCCAAAACAGCCAGATTGTTCAGTGGCCCTTCCAATTCAACAGCAGTCGAGGTAGGTAACTTAGGAGAACTGCAAATACCACTATCCACAGCCATTGACTTGTAACTAGAGAGTCAATCAACCCCATCCAAACCATTCAGGCAATTAAAACGATTAAAATGGAAGTAGGGCCTGTCCTGCACTTGAAGATTTGGACGTTGTACATGATCCCTGTATCTATGTCTGTGTTCCACCCTCACCCACTCATCTTGTGTCGGGATGTGGTGCATATGGGTAGGGGGGAAAAAAAAGGATACTGGCATGGTCTGGATAGTAGAGTCCAGTGACCTATTTATTCCTTTACAAATGTGCCGCACAGTGCCCGGGTCCTTAAAGCTTGTCAGGATACAGTCCCCTATTATTGATTTCCTAGTTTTACCTAACCAGGGGACCCTTCTTACCATAATAATCTCATTATTAAAATGGGACGGTAGGGGTCGATTCCAATTCAGCCATTTAATGACCTTATATTTTAGTGATTGGTAATCTTCGTTCTCCCCTAGTCTTAGGCGGGGGACGCCTGCTAGGACCACCGTTAGACTATTAGCCTCTGGCGGCAAGTCTGGTCTCCGTGGACTTGGAGCCGGCCGACCCGGGGAGGGTAGAGAGATACCACCAACTTCTAGATTGCCGTCAATAGTCCCCAAATGGGAACTTTGAGAGGCAGAATTCATTGTCTCTCTGGGCCTATTTGATACATTGCAGCGCGGTGCCTGGTCTAAGACAGCCATTAATGGTTGCAAAGGAGGGGCAGTAGTCGCACTCTGGAGGGAGACTTTGTTGTTACCCTTCGTAATTCCTTTTTTAGTAAGGTTTCCTGCGGAGGGATAAGGTCCCGTGTTATTGGATTGCTTACTAACTAAGGTGTTCAGATTAGTAAGAGCTGTTTCCAATAAAGTGAGCCTACTCTCTACTTTTATCAAACTATCGCTAATGGGCTGTAGAAGAGAACGCAGTAGCGATTCTAAGCTCCCTATAGCTGTAGAAGAGTTAGGTGTATCAGCCACTGGGATGTTTAGAATAGTAGCTCTAGTTGGACTAGAGACCTTTGAGAGAAGAGCAGTGGGGGCAATCTTATTATCCCTCCCAGGCTGGGGTACAAGTGTGTGTTTTTTTCCGAAATCTAGATGCGACGGTTTGGCTTTCCCCCTGCCCCCCGTTGACTTTTTACTACGTTTACTCGGTGGGGGCCTGTGCAACTCTACCTCAACTCTTTGTTTAGGCTTACTTTTCTTGGCTGCATGCGGAGGTGGGGTTTGAGTGACCAGATTAACAGGGGTAGAACAAGTCCCTGAAGGGGTTATATCTAGGAGTTTTCCAGGGGCCAACTCAGGGGAAGTGGGGGTGTCCTGCAATAAGAGAGGGAAGTCCTCAGGGGTCAGAGGTTTTAGGCTAAGTGGGGGCATGCCATCCTCTTGGGTAATGGGATACGGGATGATCTCTGGCAGGGGCGTATTCTTCATTGAATCAATGGAGCGCCGCCGCTCAGCCCTGCGTTTCTCCAATAAATTTTCCTTACCTACATCTTCTTTAGTAGGTTTGAAGTACTTGTCCAACGACCCTGCCTTGCAGCCCCCTTCCTTGGCAGTGGATTTGCACGGTCCTGGAGAGGGCATCCTCCTAGACTCGTTTGCGTTTAAGAGGAAAGGGGCATGGCCCGGCCCGGCCTCCTTCGGCCCCTGACGGCCACAGACGGCCCGCCCTTTGCCCGGGCTTAGCCCGGCGCGTCCCGCGAAGCGGGTCCCTCTGTGGTTTTATGCGCCTCCTGGCGCTTGCTGCACGTCACCACGTCGCGCCGCCGCTGAGGCTGCCGGGAATTGCAGTCCCGGGGCGGCGACGCGGAAGATACTGGTGACCGTTTGACCCTTGGCGGTGGCGGCGATGGCGGCAATGGAGTATCGTGGCAAGGCTCCGCAGGTGAGTTTGTAGTTGGGCTGCTCCCCCCCGCTCCGCCGGTCCCTCTGTGGTTTTATGCGCCTCCTGGCGCTTGCTGCACGTCACCACGTCGCGCCGCCGCTGAGGCTGCCGGGAATTGCAGTCCCGGGGCGGCGACGCGGAAGATACTGGTGACCGTTTGACCCTTGGCGGTGGCGGCGATGGCGGCAATGGAGTATCGTGGCAAGGCTCCGCAGGTGAGTTTGTAGTTGGGCTGCTCCCCCCCGCTCTGCCGGTCCCTCTGTGGTTTTATGCGCCTCCTGGCGCTTGCTGCACGTCACCACGTCGCGCCGCCGCTGAGGCTGCCGGGAATTGCAGTCCCGGGGCGGCGACGCGGAAGATACTGGTGACCGTTTGACCCTTGGCGGTGGCGGCAATGGAGTATCGTGGCAAGGCTCCGCAGGTGAGTTTGTAGTTGGGCTGCTCCCCTAAACTATAATCAGGCTATTAACCTTCATAAAATATTCGAACGTGTAGTGTGATAACAGTAGAGCACGGGCAAAGTCATGTAGGCGCATTGCCTGCTAGCAATATTTAAGTTTTGATGGGACAGTGTTTAAGAAAACTAGTAAAAATCCATCTCCCTACCTAAACCAAACACTGCAATACTTTTTGAGGAGCGATTACTTGCTGATGCACCGAGGTGGTGCTGAGTATTTAAGACACAGTTGTATATCAGCGCACTGCAGGTGATAACACGTTCCCCCACTAAGTTTTCACTCGATCATCATTAACGGCATTCCTTAATGTAGAGGAAAAAGCACTCATATGTCTACATGACATCTCACCTTAACAGTAGGTACACTACTGCAGCAATGAACGAAATACTAAGAACAACAGTCACCAGCACTTGATCACTTATGCCTTCGATAAATGACTCCTCGTTTAGTTTCAAACTTCGAACTTCTTCATGATGTTCTGCCATTCCAGGCTTCAAACATCAAGCTCTAAAAACAAAGAAAGCAAATAATAATCAGAAATAAAAGTAAGCTGAAATATAATAAAAGCACAACAAATGGGACAATCATCAAGTAGCAGTGACTGCATATATTACCCTTACGTTGCTATTCTGAATAGGTGAGTAACTGATGTTTTAATAGTCTGAGCATTTCTTGATGATAGAAGGACACTGAGGTCCTTTTGCACACAATACAGTTAAAAATAAACAGCATATTAGCAAAACTGTTATCAATGCAATGTCATACAAAAGACATAACTACCCAAGACTTACAGACGTACACGTAAACTAAGCGTTTTTTATTACAGCAAGGCTCATGTGATACTTCTGTCTTTGCATTTATTAAGAAGATAACGTATTCATTTGGGATTACAAATCCAGGGTATATTTAAATATATTCGAGCTAGATTTCTGGGAAGCTTGCTAGGTACTACAATGAACTAAGTCTTGTCCTAAATCTGCAAACTAAATATGCACGGTTTGTTCTGAACAGAAGTGAATATCAATTGTAAAGCAGAAAGAACGGCTAAAAGGGGCTCTGAGGAAGATTTACTAAATAGGTTAATTAAATGAATTGTAAATTATGGTAGATATGGTTTAGCAGCAATATCTTTCTTTAAAGCTTGGTGGATTGGCGTGAAGACAGTGGTTTCAATTTGGAAAGTATTTCCGCAATCTAAATATTCCACTGACTTAAGTTAATATGCAAATGCACTACCTTCGAAAATTACTGCTTTCTTTTGAAATCAAAGTAAGAGCCAGTGCAGGGTTTATTAGGGCCAGATCCAGCACGGAAAAAGGCTCAGTCTTTCTACCGCAGTCAGTCATGTGGGATTGTGTTTCAGTAAAATACTTTTAGTACAAGGGATATGTTAGCATCCCTGTTTATGGGCCTTTGGGTAAGCCATCTCCTTCAGTTTCGATTAACAACTTAAATAATTTTGAGTAAAAGGCACATTCCACACAATGAATCTGTGAAGAGAAGCAGTGGTGGATGTCACCATCATTACTCCCGAAACTACTCCAAAACAGACCACTGGGTCGGCTCTGTCAGCTTCAATTTGTTGACTAGCCCGCCTCTAATTTTCTTTGCTGCAGTGCCAAGCTCTTCGATGAGCTCTTTATCTGGGAAGCACTCATGTAAAGGCGCGTGACACTTTACCTTCCAGGATCCCGGCTACACCGGTTCTAGCCTAGGAGGTTGCTCCTCGCTATATGCTTTCGTGCAGTTCTGACTTCTCCACAGCGGTCTATTTTCCTAGCCCCTGCTCCTCGCGGACAGGAGTGTCTGTCTGCTGTCTGCTTCCCTCGGAATAATCAGACAGTGCAGCAGCACACCGAGCCAAGCTGCTTTTCCCGTTCACCAGCCTCTTGCGTTTGTCTTTACTTTTAGGGTGGCCGGCCTGGGACGTGGATGTTACGTTATAGCATTTCCTTCAACCATTCCTCCGCGGGCATCTGAATAAAGAATCGCTCTTAAGCAACCAACGATCGGCTGAATAAACACTTGCAGTGTATTATTGTCCGACACCTAACAATGGAAATATTGTGGCAGCGATGGCCATTTATAAGGTGGCAGGCCGAATAGACATTTTTTTGTTTACCAACTCAATACCTTGTTCCATACCTACAACGTAACCTATAATGAAGAGAAACGCATCACTGCAGGAGGATGGTGAGCACTAAATGGCTCTGCGTGCAGCTGCTCTGGTCTGATGTTCCGAGGTAGGCGGGCTTCAGCCATTCCTGTCAGTTGAGTGGCAGGTGCTGGGAAATGCGCTGTGTTACAAGAGGAGGGCTGAACCTCGGGGAGCCTATGGCGAGGGAGAAGTCCTCCCAATACCGGAAGAGTCCGAACTCGGCTGTAAAACGCCTCTTGGGACAGAGTCGGTGCTCGCTGAGGATTCTGGCAAGTACAGTGTCATGCGCCGTTACGTGAGAGACTCTCGGACCCACGCAGCTCCTCGGAGAGCCTACACCTGCAGAATAAACATATCTCGAGCGGAATATGAGGATGGGCAGAGCATCACATTTGTTGTGTAACATTGCTTTGAGGAAGAGTCTGGATAAAGTGGTTAAAAGTCAATAGCATTAGATGCAAGGGTGAGAGCTGTGCACTTTTTGGCTCAGTGTTATATTACGTCCGCTGCATCTACTGTTGTTGCAGGGCATGGGGCCCGGAATTCATTACAATATGACACTGCTGTCAGGGTCGGGCTACTAATAAGCAGAAGGGAATTTTGCGGCCGCAGAGTTTTCTGCATAATTATGTATTTTCAGTGTATGTATAAAAAAGGGCCCCCTGTAAATGTTAGGTGCTCCTAGAACAGGGAAATAACTCATAAAGAAACAACATTCCTAGGCAACAATTAGCTTAAATTTGCAAGTCTGAATTGACACAAGAAGCTAATAGAATTGAATCGGTGTACTCTCAAAGAGATAAAATTATAAATCGTTTTATTTGTAGCAAGTAAAAAATAGATGTATTAATGTCTAATCTAGCAATGTATACATAAATATAGTGAAGACAGGTCATAGATAACATAAATGGCAAGACCTAGACAAATCATAATGACAAGTGATGGTACAGAAAATCAACACATTACAATATATACAATACAACAAACGGTGGCTCGAAAAACAATTTATGATGTTATTTTCAGTACGATGTAATTTACAAAAAAATTAATGTGTTGATTTTCTGTACCATCACTTGTCATTATGATTTGTTACTTGATACAAATGCAAATAAAATTATTTATAATTGTATCTCTTTGAGAGTACACCGATTCAATTCTATCAGCCAATTATATATTTTCCACATGTGATACATAATCTGTAGATTTCAACAAAAAAGAAGGTTTTGAACTGAGCAAGCTACACTCCGTCGTTTGCATATGCATATACTAGTATCCTGCTTAATACACATTAATCAGCTGCGAGGCTGCAGGTACTCAAAAACATTCCAATTAGTAGACTTTACATTCAGGCCCCTTACATCTTATGGCTCCGGTGCCACTACACTGGCTGCACAATTGATACCGGCGACTCCGATTTATACCACTTTTTAAGCATGAACGCCGACTCCCTGGACACGATGTCCAGTCAGGGGAGTGTCGACTGCAACCTGCCTTAGGTCTGAGCATGGAGAGGCGACTTGAAAAGAAGCAGGGAGGTAGGTTGTCGATGAGCTCCTTTATTTCTGTCCAGCAACACAGTTCCCCCGGCAGCAACTGCCGTCCCAATCCGTTCCACATTCCCTGCACGGAACCTACATTCCAGGTTCCGTGCAGAGAACGCCAGAACACAATACTAGAACACCCAACACACCCCCCTCCCTTCACAAAAAAAAAAAAAACCACACACCCTTAAATACATAAACCATAACAACCCACAAGAAAGTGCATTTATTACAAAACACAGAAAATCAAAATCTAACATAATCCTGTAACTTAACAGGAGATGACCTAGCTCTGGAAGGAAGAAACCTGGTCTTCATGAGACCCTGTTGAGGAACAAGGTTACTTCCCAACGTGCGATCCCTAGAATTGACAATGCTGGGAGCTGGAATTGCACTATGAGTATTTACACCAAATTTGCTTCTTACAAACTCCACTTTAGGTTTAGGCACAACTGCAACAGCAGACTTATTCCAGACTTTCCCATTCTCCAGAACAACCACATGATCTCTCACTTTACTAACCTTAACAGGAGCAGAAAAACGAGAGAAACCCTTACGAACAATAACTGGTTTCTTGATCCTTACCCAATCGCCCTCACACACAGAAGACTGCCTGGGACAAATGGAACCATACTTGGCTTGAGTAGCAGCTCTAACATCAGCCACAACCCCTAGCCTTAGTGGATCTAGTACTTTCCTAAGCATCCAATCTTTGTTGAGTTTGGAACCCGCAACCCTCCCCCTTAACAATGAAAATGGAGACATTCCAGTACTACAATGTGGAGTAGTTCTCATTGCCCAAAGCACATCCGAAATCACACCCTTCCAATCAAGGCCATTTATGGAGGCCAACTGTAGCTGCTCCTTGATGACACGATTAAAACGCTCAACCAAGCCATTACTGCGTGGATGGTAAAGGGAGGTAAGTGTGTGTTTGATGCCATGCTTGCTCAAGAAACTTTGCATCTCAGTAGACACCAACTGCGTACCATTGTCTGTCACCAACTCTTCTGGAAATCCCTCCCGAAGGAAAACCTCCAACAAAAATTTAATAACCACACTAGAGTTGATACCATCCACAAATTTAACCTCTGGCCACTTGGACATATAGTCAATCAAAACTAACACGTATTTGGGAGAAGCCCCCAAACCACTGAATGGACCAGCCACATCAAAAGCCAATTTAAACCATGGTGTCTCCTTGACTACAACGGGGCTGACAGAGGACGGACACGTTACCTGAGATTTGTCTCTCAGCACGCACGCACCACAATCCCTGACACAATGCTCGATGGACCTATCAACACCCGGCCACCAAAAATCTTTCCTCACCCTCCGCTTCATAGCTCGAATGCCCAAATGACCTTCATGGGCAAGGTCTAAAACTTTCTTCCGTAATGACAAGGGAACAACCAGCAACCCACCCCTGCGCAAAATCCCATCAACCAGAGACAACTCATCACTAATTCTTGAATAAGGAATTAGCTCCGAAGGAATATTAGTATTGTTTGGCCAACCGTGAATTACCAAATCAATTACCCTACCAAGCTCAACATCCTCAGAAATGGCCAGTTTCCAATCAACTTCTGATAAAGCAGCTCCCGTACCAGCTACAGTGCCAACCGCACACACCATCTCCAAAAGATCATTTGCAGGTTCAACAACATCTTCAAGAATAGGCAACCTTGACAAACAGTCAGCCACACAATTTTTCACACCAGCAACATACTCCAGATGATAATTGAACTCATTTAGTCTGTACTGCCACTTAGCAATGCGAGGCGTCGCCCTACCACCACCCTTCGTGGTAAACAAATCCACCAAAGGCTTATGATCAGTCCTGAGAACAAAACCATTTCCCCACAAGAAATTCCGAAAATACTGTACACCCCACCATAACGCTAATGCTTCCTTTTCAATGGTAGAATAGGTTGCTTCAGCGCCGCGAAGTGTCCTGGAAGCAAAAGCAATAATTTCTTCCCTATTGTCCGACCTCTTTTGCATCAAAACAGCACCAAGACCAACATTACTAGCATCGGTGGTGACAATGCATTGGTCATTGATGTTGAAAAGTTTAAGTGGCTGCGCCTGTACAATGGCCTCTTTGAGTGACTTGAAATCAGATGCACACTGAGCAGACCAGACATACTTCGTATTCTTCTTGAGAAGACCACGCAGACATACCGTTCTATCAGAAAAGTTGGCTACGAATTTCGCATAATACTCAACTAGCCCTAGAAAAGAGCGTAATTGATCCTTGTTTACAGGCTCAGGTGCATCCTTAATGGCATCCAGTAACTTCATTTTTGGTTCTACCCCCTTAGCGGAAATGTGGTGACCAAGGTAATCCACCCCCTCTTGAAGAAATCTGCATTTATCTCTTCTTAACGTCAACCCACTAGACTTGACTATATCTAATACATGCATGACCCTAGCATCGTGCTCCTGTATGGTCTTTCCGTGAATAAGGATGTCGTCCTGGAAGAACACCACCCCCGCAGTGTTTTTGAACAAGTTACCCATGAGACGTTGGAACACTGCAGAAGCTGATGCCAAACCAAACGGCATACGTAAATAGCGGAAAGCACCATCAGGAGTCACAAATGATGTAAGATGTCTGGAGTCCTTGCACAATTCAACTTGATGGTACGCAGAAGATATATCAAGGGAAGAAAAATACTTTGCACCCTCTAAGGTTGACAACATCTCATTAATGTTCGGTAGAGGTTGGCGGTCCACCCAGATACAAGCATTCAAATCGCGCAAGTCTACACACATCCTGAGGGACTTATCGGCTTTGCGCGCTAAAACTATGGGTGACAACCATTCAGACCCTTCAATTGCTTCAATCACCCCCAACCTGCGTAACCGTTCCAATTCAAGTCTCAATTCGCTACGCATGCTAAGCGGTACTTTCCGTACCTTGTGCGCCACAGCCTTAGCACCTTCCTTAAGAACAATGCGGTGTTGAAAACCTTTTAGTTTGCCCAAATTTCCATTAAAAACCTCAGGATATTTTTTGATCCAGTCATTCTCAACACACACATCAGTTGTAATAGTGTGCACAGGAGCAACCTCCGACAGACTAGCATAATATTGTTTAGCTTCCCGTTTGGATAGAACCATGTCAGCATGATTTGGATCAAGGATGATTCCAAGTTCACCTTGTTCATCCCAACCTAGCAAATTTGCACCCTCTTCCACGATGAATATAATGCCAACCACACAATCACCCTTGAATTCTAAGTTCCCCTTAAATTTGCCTAACACCTTTACTCTTTTGCCACCATAAGCAAAAATCTTTATACCGGAGTGAGCTATTGGAATGTCACCCAAACCTTTAAAATCCTTTACATTAATGAGGGTAAAAGGGGAACCAGAATCGGCAAGAAACTTCATGCCTTTTCCATTCACGTTAATAGTGCACACAGGACTTTTCCTTCTACGTCCCTCCCCGATGGAAGCTATTTCTACAACCCCATCTTCAATCGTAGCTGACGAAGATAACATTAATAGTTCATAACATTCATCATCTTCATACACGCAGCTCTCTTCAATGGCCCTCACAGTGCGTGGGGGTACCCTCTGGGGTAGAGTTGCTTTGCACATACGTGCTAAGTGTCCCTTCTTCCCACACTTGAAGCAAGTCTGATTTATGGCATAACAAAATTTAAAATTTCCCAGATGAGAAGTGCTACCACAACGATAACATGAAGGATGTTGCTCAACTCTCGCTTTCTGAGAATTAGGTACGGATGGTGGCCGGGAAACATTTCTGTTAGTACTGTTAGTACTGTTAGTGACTGATTTAACGGGAGCTTTCGTGGTAACTAGCTTGACTTCAGATGCCGATGTAGGTTCAGATGTTGATACAGGTGTATTTAACTCCTTCATGCACAGTTGCGAATGTTCAACACTTTTAGCTAAAATAAGAGCAGTCTCTAGGTCAGGATCATCAGAAGATAGGAGTTTCTGCTGAACTTTCTTATCGCATGTGCGTTCAATGAGTTGATCGCGAATTATTTCATCACGAAATTCCCTATAATTACACTTGACGGCCAAAATTCTAAGAGCAGCAACAAAGTCATCAATAGATTCACCAGGCATCTGTGCGCGCTGCAAAAACTTGTGCCGTTCTAAAACTACGTTGCGCTTGGGATTAAATCTTTTGTCGAGGGTTTTTACTAATGAGGCATAGTCATCAACAATTAGAGAATCACCATCTTCACCTCCGCTGGTGCACGTCCACACCGACTCCAAAGGTAAGGTTTGCAAAATTGACCTGGCCTCAGCACCTACATTGTACATAAGTAAGGCCTTCTTTTTTTTAGATGTGAAAGTATCACCATCAATTGCCTCCAGATAAGCCTCAAAAGTGGCCTTCCATTGTTGCCATAGCATAGGAGGGGGACCAGGTAACTGTAGAAAAGGAGGTGGAGCAGCAATGTTGTCCATTGTTAATCTAGCGTGGGTGAGTTGCTGCCACTAAAGATTAAACACTCACTTGCAATTAACAGCTTTGAATCTTCCTGCAATTATTAAGAGTGTCTTTAAAACGTTGAATAATGTCTTATTTACTAGAAACTGCTTTCATGAGTACATAGCCATTCATTTCTACCAGCGTACTGTATTTCCAGTCTTTATTGTTGAAGAAGGCACTTCAAGGCGACATCCCCTTAGCAACACGAGCAGATAGATGTAAGCGCAAAAACGCTTTAACGCTAAAACAGTCTTGCAGCCTGTGACCGAAGCGCAACGGTTGCCAAGGAGACAGTAAACACGGAGTGGAAAGCACGCGATGACGCTCGCGCTGACGCCGCGCGTCGATCTACGCGCCGAAGGAAGCACAAAGAAGAACAGGAAACGGCGAGAAAGTCAAAAAACGTCTCACCCCTAAAGATCGCTGGCAGAGAAGCAACAGATGAAGATTCCGGGTCCGCGATCCCAACGAAGTCCAATACTTCGTGTGTGCCACACCAACGGAAATCACAGCATGAGCATGGCAGGATCACGGAATCCACATGGAGGAAGACTGGATGCTGGACCAGCCCGTCGCCAATGAAAAGAAGCAGGGAGGTAGGTTGTCGATGAGCTCCTTTATTTCTGTCCAGCAACACAGTTCCCCCGGCAGCAACTGCCGTCCCAATCCGTTCCACATTCCCTGCACGGAACCTACATTCCAGGTTCCGTGCAGAGAACGCCAGAACACAATACTAGAACACCCAACACGACTGTTCTGAGAAGTACATGCATTACTCACCGATTTAATCCTCCTGGCAGCAGTCAGTGATGAGAGAGTAGTTGAGGGAAGGGAGTCACTTTGTGGGGTGGCCTTAATGTACAATGGTGTGTGCATTTGGTGGGTCCGTGGACTCAATTATGTATCAGGCAGCACTGTAGGAGGGAGAGCCAAAGACTCAGCACACTGCTCCCTGCCCGGGCAACACACTATCGTGCAGCAAAGAAGATGATAAAGCAGACTTGCTACTCCGGCCTGGTTAACTGGTTCCTTCCTTTATGTGGAGCCAGGATCCGTTCATCTGCTCAGCACAACAGCAAACTCAGAATCTAACTGTCTGCCAATGCCCACCATTCCACTTATGCTGTCCTGGTGCAGAAGTGGAATAGTGAGCATACCCCATAATTAAACACCACGCCATACTATTCCACCACACAAAATGCCATTCCACATAATTACATCCCACATAATTCCAGTACACTTAATACCACATAATGATCTCAAGAACTTCCGGCCCATCTCCCTGCTCCCGTTCCCGGCGAAGGTCATCGAGAAGACCGTCAACAAACAACTGACCCGTTACCTCGAGGAAAACGGCATCCTGGACCCGTCCCAGTCTGAGTTCCGCAGCAACCACAGCACCGAAACCGCCCTCATCACTGCCACTGATGACATCAGGACCCTGCTAGACAACGGAGAAACCGCGGTCCTCATCCTCCTGGACCTGTCAGCCGCCTTCAACACGGTCTGCCACCGCACACTACGCACATGCCTCCACGACGCTGGGATCCAAGAGAAGGCCCTGGACTGGACCATCTCCTTCCTCTCCGGCAGAACACAGAGCGTCCGCCTCCCCCCCTTCCGCTCCGAAGCCACCAAGATCATCTGCGGCGTACCACAGGTCTCATCCCTCAGCCCAACGCTTTTTAACATCTACATGGCACCGCTCGCCCACGTCGCCCGAAAGCACGACCTCAACATCATCTACACCAGTGACACAAAGCTGATCCTCTCCCTCACAAAGGACCCCCACACCGCCAAAACCAACCTCCACGAAGGAATGAAGGCCGTCGCCGAATGGATGAGGAACAGCCGGCTGAAGCTGAACTCAGACAAGACGGAGGTCCTCATCCTCAGATCCACCCCCTCGGCCTGGGACGACTACTGGTGGCCGACCGCACTGGGAACAGCTCCAACACCCACTGACCACGCATGCAACATAAGGGTCATCCTCTACTCCACCCTCTCCATGACTAAGCAGGTCAACGCCATCTCTTCCTCGTGCTTCAACACCCTCTGCATGCTCCGCAAGATCTACAAGTGGATCCCCACCTTTACGAGAAGAAGGTCACCCAGGCCTTCGTCAGCAACAGGTTGGACTACGGAAACGTCCTCTACGCAGGAGCCTCGACCAAACTCCTGAAACGGCTTCAACGCATCTAGAACGCCTCTGCACGCCTGATCCTCGACATCCCTCGCCACAGCCACATCACACCCCACCTGAGAAACCTGCACTGGCTGCCCATCAACAAGAGGATAACCTTCAAGCTCCGCACACAAGGCACTCCACAACACCGGACCAGCGTACCTAAACAGACGACTCAGCTTCTACACCCCCACCCGCCAGCTCTGTTCTGCCGACCTCGCCCTTGCCACAGTTCCCCGCTTCCGAAGAGCGACCTCCGGTGGCAGATCGTTCTCCCACCTCGCCGCCAAGACCTGGAACACCCTCCCCACCCACCTACGGCAGACCCAAGACCTGCTAACCTTCAGAAGACTCCTCAAGACCTGGCTCTTCGAGCAGTAGCAGCATTCCCCACCCCCAGTGCCTTTAGACCCTCACGGGTGAGTAGTGCATTTTATAAATGCTATGATTGATTGATCGATTACTATCTACTTGTTTCCATTACATACTATGCCCTATAATTCCACTACACAAATTCACTCCACATTTTCACCACACACAATTTCACCACTAACAATTCCAAACCATGTATTTCACTCCACACCACATATATCACTTAAATCCAAAACACATGGGTAAAACGTTCTAATTTACAGCACTAATACCTCTAACTCTCAAAATGCAAGACCAATTTCCTTTTCAAATGCTTGTTTTACATTGCCTTCTCCAACCATCACATCTCTGCTAGTGAGGCCTTTAACTCTGCGCTCACTTACAGCACCCTCATTACTCCATATCAGTTCTGGTCTGATGTTGTATATGTCCAAGGTTGTGCCTTAAAGCTCAGTCATCCTCCACCCCAGGAAATATGGAAGTTGGGACCTCTGATGGAGTCAAGGCAGTTACAGGTCGCTCAGTGTTAAGACTCCTGTACGCCCCAGGTCCCCATCCAGCATGAGCACACAAAACACTTCCAGACCCCGTATGTGTTCTGCTGAGACTCTGCCACTAGTTAACAAGCAAATGACAAACAAGATCGGAGTACCCTGCTGAAGGCTAGGCGGAGCAACCAGGTAAGCTATTAATCCTGCCACCAGTCACACTCACTGTATTGGTCCAGAGGGAATTTCAGTTCAGTGTACCCCTTAATCTATTTTCAGACAGCTTGCTTACAGTTGCTACACTAAGATTTCCAGTACCAGATTATTTCCTCCATTTTTACTTCAAGTGAATTTCTACACTAATTTTACCACCCAACACATTGTTTGCCAATATACACAGACTGTTCCAAAGTTAATTTACTTCAACTCCTAGTACCATATTCTGAAAATTCCCGTTTAGAGCGTAGTTCAATCAACTATGGTAGCAAAAACAAAAAACTGTCTGAACCAAAACATAGTGGATGGGCATCAGTTCCCTGGTAATTATTTTGGTAATAGCTTAGATGAAAGCTCAAATAAAATTACATTTATTATTAGGCTATTTTAGGCACAGAGCTCAGGGTATTACAGGAACGCTGCAAAAGGGCTTTGTGTGTCTTACTGACATGGGGTGTGTTATTTTCTGTATAATACTAAGCAATGCAGAGGTCTGGAATTTCCGAGATACAATCGTAAGTAGTTCATCCAGTTGAATTCTTGCTTTGCTTTCTGGAACTTTTACAGGCCACGAAAAATTATAAAAATGTTACCAGACCAGGTCTAGTGACGTAAGTAATCTACTTGACCTAACAATAATGTATTTTACCCATAAACTGGTCTCAAACTGTGAAACCCTAGGCAAATGTTTAATTTCACAGAGCCTGATTTTTCTACATTATCACACACGAGAGCGCCTCCATGTAATTAGGTTTAACATGTCTGCTGTACAAAAACAAATTTCTTTGCTCTTCTTCCTTTTTCTCAGTCCCAACCTTGGTTTACTCGTATAATCACCATTCTATGCTGTTCCTCTTCCCCTCCTACTTTTCCTTCCATGTGTAGGTGAATGGAAATGTTGCTAATCCAAAACAGGTGAAGTAGAATTTGTCAGCCCCGTTCGAGCTGGAGCTAGTAACTATCTCTGAGAGCATTACCCAGTGCTGTAAAGAGATACAACCTGTATAGATAAAGATGCGCACACTTTGTTCAATGACGCATACGCTCCTCGAGACACCCTCTACCTATAAGAGAAGTTCCCACTCCTAAACATACGCACCCAGCGTGCACACATAAAACTACCCTGCACAGACATAGCCCCAGCAAACAGACTCCACCTGCACATACAACAGATGCAAACACACACATATACATTCCAGCGCAGACCCCCCACCCCAAACTCTCAAGCTTCCTAATTCCATGTGTGAGTATTTCATCCAGCTCATTTATTTTCTTTGAATTTGGAGACCTGTAGTCCTAGTTTTAGAATAGGTTAAACAACTAGAACACAAATCCCAGCATGCAATGAAAAAACCTGGACTGGATGATCTTCTCATACATGGAACTGAAAACATGAAAGTTCTTTCATTCCCAGCACAGACACCCACACTCTGCAGATTATATATTACCTACTGGCGGTCGCCAGTAGGTAGTTATAGTTAGGACCACGTTTCCATAGGAAATCCGCAACATTCTATTTTGAATAACTTTTGCGCCGGTTGACGAATCCTCGCAAATTTTTCAAAATAGGTGGGGCGCTACGCTCCGCTCCTACCCTGAAAGTCTCGGGGGGATTCGTCAAGCGGGGGCTGAGATAAAAGGGGGGTCCCAAAACGCGTTTTTCCCATGCATTTTTCCATAGGACCTTTAGACACAGCTACAGCCCGAACGGCTGAACAGAATTACTTGAAATTTGGCAGAGAGGTAGTCCTCAGGTCAAGGAAGTGCCTTTTGTAGGTTTGGTGTAAATCTGTTCAGTAGATTCTGAGAAAATAGCCTTTAAATCAATATATATATCTGAGCCAGCTTACGGTGCGCTTACGGTGCGCTTACCGTACGCGTACAGTGACGTGACATCCAATGCAAAACATATATTTTACCTGTCCCAACGATGCTCTTCATGTGTCCTCCATGTGCGCACGGTGCGCGAAGCGCATCGTGCGTTCATGGCCCATCTAGCGTAACGTGGGCACGCGGTGCGCGAAGCGCACCGTGCGCGCACGGAACGAACTGCGTTAAGTGGGGGCGCACGCCACAAATGGCGTAAAGTAACTTAGCATTTAAAAAACCGTACAAATTCACTGAAAAAACCATAGGTTTCACACACGTTATAGTTAGGAATTAGCATTTAAAAAACCTTGCAAATTCACTGAAAAAACCATAGGTTTCACACATGTTATAGTTAGCTGGACATTTTACTGATAAAAAACCAATGAAATTCCCCCGTTATAGTTACTGTAGGCAACTATAACTCACGCGACCGTAATCCTCTGCTGATGACATATGTGTCTTTATGAAAAAAAAATATTTGTAATATATGTATAGCTAAAATTTAATGGAAGAAGACATGGGCAAATAAGTGTCTAAATACAGTATTAGCATCAGCAGAGGATTACGGTCGCGTGAGTTATAGTTGCCTACAGTAACTATAACGGGGGAATTTCATTGGTTTTTTATCAGTAAAATGTCCAGCTAACTATAACATGTGTGAAACCTATGGTTTTTTCAGTGAATTTGCAAGGTTTTTTAAATGCTAATTCCTAACTATAACGTGTGTGAAACCTATGGTTTTTTCAGTGAATTATCTACTGGCGGTCGCCAGTAGATAGTTATAGTTAGGACCCTGTTTCCATAGGAAATTCGCAACATTCTATTTGGAATAACTTTGGCGCCGGTCAATGAATCCTCGCGAAATTTTCAAAATAGGTGGGGCGCTATGCTCCGCTCCTACCCTAAAAGTCTCGGGGGGATTCGTCAAGCGGGGGCTGAGAAAAAAGGGGGGTCCCAAAACGCGTTTTTCCCATGCATTTTTCCATAGGACCTTTAGACACAGCTACAGCCCGAACGGCTGAACAGAGTTACTTGAAATTTGGCAGAGAGGTAGTCCTCAGGTCAAGGAAGTGCCTTTTGTAGGTCTGGTGTAAATCTGTTCAGTAGTTCCTGAGAAAATAGCATTTAAATCAATATATATATGTGGGCGGAGCCTAACCACACATCTCATCCTGAGATCTGATTGGCTGTCAGCACTTCATCCAAGAAGTGTTGGCAGCCATCTTGGGACCAATATACATGATAGCACCTCATTAAAAAGCATTGCAGTTAATAGAAGATTTTAAGACTTTAGTTACATTATAAATCATTTGTTGATGGTACCATACTCATTTTAGGAATTGTGGTATGTTCTAAGGTGATTTCACCATGTGAAAAAGCCTTCTGCTGGGATATCATGATTGAGAGAAAAATATTTTCTCATGCTTTTACCACAGAGGTTTGGAAGGTGATCTATAAGCTAAACTGAGAGCTTATTTTCTGTAAATTCACATTATCTTTCTCAGTCATGTGAGAATGAAGTCTGACATTCTCAGTAAAACATGTACATCCAACAAGGGCAGAGACTGTCAGTTGATTCCTTTGTGTTCTACTGCAGCTTTCCAGAGTGTTCCAAAGAACTACTAGAGCGCTAACCGTCCTACTTATGATAAATGTATGGCACACCTGAAGCCATCTTGCTTGGATTAAAGTGGTAACTCTTAAAACATTTAATTTAAAAAGGAACAAAATGAGGTGGTTCATTTTTCCATAAAAAGTATGATTAGTGCTGCAGAAAGAAAAATTAGGGCACATTTTGAGTGACTTCTCAAATCCTGGCATGCAGACTGAAACATGCACTTTCAATACCAGCAGCAGTTTTCCATGGTGAGCAGTAGCTTTACTACAGTGATCTAATGAGCAAAAAGAGTGCTAACATTCTGATTTTATGGCAAATGTGTGACACATTTGAATGCCTTCTTGATGGAATCAAAGTAAAAAACTGAAAGTATTTCCTACTGAGGAGACTGCAGTAAATGAGGAAATTAGGAAACTTCATAACAAATAAGTCTCCCAAGATGGCCACCAGAGACAAAAGAGCCCAAATGTAGCCCAAATATCACCCAGATGTAGCCCAAGTATAGCCCAATGACAGAATGTCCAAGAATGTTCTTAAAAACAACTAGAGCACTTACTGTCTTCATTATGACAAAAGTATGGCACACCTGAAGCCATCTTGATTGGAATAAACTGGTAACACTTAAAACATTTAATTTAAAAAGGAACACAATGAGGGGGTTCATTTTGCCATAGAAATTATGATTAATGCTGAAGAAAGAAAATGAGGGCACATTTTGAGTGACTTCTCAAATCCTCTTCTATTTCATTAAAAAATTCTGACATGCAGACTGAAACATGCACTTTTAATACCAGGAGCAGACTTCCATGGTGAACAGTAGTTTTACTACAGTGATCTAATGAGCAACTAGAGTGCTAACATTCAGAATTCATGGCAAATGTGTGACATATCTGAATACCTTCATGATGGAATCAAAGTAAAAAACTGAAAGCATTTCCGACTGAGGAGACTGCAGTACATGAGGAAATTAGGAAACTTCATAACAAATAAATCTCCCAAGATGGCCACCGGAGACAAAAGAGCCCAAATGTAGCCCAAAATCACCCAGATATAGCCCAAATATAGCCCAATGACAGAAGTGTGCAAAACACTTATTATTTTGTGTTTTTGCAGTGTTATATAGTGCAGACTTGTCAGGTATTGGAGTGCTTTACATGAGCATTGGTTACATCACACAAGAACAAATTCATTTTGGTTGTAGACATGGGGAGACTAAGTGATTTGACCAGAATCACAGAATGTCGAGCTGAAGCAGAAACTTCAACCTGGTTCCCCAGTTGCAAAGTCTGCAGTTCTGGAAGTAACACCACATCCTCTCCCCTAAGTGCAACATTTAATCAAGTTGTCAACTAGATAAAAAAACATAAAGATAACAAATAATTTAAAAGTGCTTTGTCGCTATTTGAAAACTCAGAAAATATGTCCTTATTTTAGTCTTTTAGAGCACTAACCATAATTTTGATGCCAATAAGACCCTCTCATATATGTAATTTCTAAAGGAATGCTCTAGGTATTACAGTTTTGATTACATCAAGATGATGTCAGGCATTCCACACTTTTGTAATAAATATAGAATGTTAGCAATCTAGTTGTTCATTAGGATACTGTTGAGAGGCAGAGGCCAGGGGCACGGACTCTGAAAATTGAAGGCAGGTAGGAGGGTGCAAAGGCAACAATTTAACCACACTGAGCAGGCAGGAAGGGCCGTGGAAGCACAACAGACTATGGAGGGCAGTGGAAAGGGGGGCAGGGGCAACAAACCAACAATACAGGACTTGCAAGAGAGGCTGTTGGAGGGAAGATCTATTACGGGTCAAGGAAGCTAGGGGCGGTCCCCAGAGCCCCGGGAGCCACCACAGAACTGAGCAGGAGAGTGAGTCAGGGACAAAAGGGGCACCTTAATTTGAGCCGGGGTGCCTAGGAACGCTTGCTCCAAAAATGAAGAAAACAGACATATGAGACATGGAATTGGAGGCAGAATACAATGGCAGTTTAATGAGAAGATGCAACTTCAAAGAAACCGCAGAATAGAGACATAAAGTACAAAATACAGAATCCAGATAATCATACAGCTGTCATGATATTCTCTGTATCTCAATTAATGGACTGACAGAGAGAGAGAGAAAACACATCTATAAATGCATCATGAGAAACAAGTTACACCAAGGAAAATGTTACCTAGGGACACTCACATTTACTCTTAGAGCAAGCATTCCTGCAATTACAATACAACATCTTTTAAATGCAAAAGTAAAGAGAACAATGGTTAAACATAACATGACATTTCATATAGGTAAAATAGAATAAGATACTTCAAGCAAAGCAGAGCAAGACATTTTAAGCAAAGGAAGACAAGAGCTCCCAGTTCTTGGGGAAAACCTGCACAGCCTGTTAATCTACATACAGACGGCGAGGTTGTCCGTCGATATCTGTGGGTGCTCCCTTTTTATATCATTTTGTGGGCTCCTTTGCACGCTACATCTACCTACGTATGCTACCCAAAAGCTTCGTCTGCAGATTTTACCAGACATTTCGTCATTTACCCACTTAATGCTGACAATGGACTGGGTGAAAAGGTCAGTCTCTCAGGCCAATCGCTTATCGTAAGTTCCATAGAGCAAGCAGAAAATAATGGGTATTGTACAGGAATTCAATATATTCATGTATAAAATCTCCTCAGTTCTCCTAACTTGACGCTCTGCGGTTGCCACTTCCTTAAAAGCGGGAAACCTGCCCAGGAAGCAAGTACCAGTCCAGGATGCAGCCTACTGTATGTCGACAGCTTCAGGGGGATGTTGAACTTTGATACCGAGCACGGAGCACTCGAGTAGGGTGGGGGCTACTAGTTTGGAGCAGAAGGCCTCGCAGACCTGCCTTCAGACTGCTATACACTAAAATTGCAGAGCTATGGTCAATTTAACAAAGAGGCCTACATATTGAACAGAAGGGCCTACACAGGGGTTTTATGCTGGCTGAGTGGTAAGGATGTCTCAGGATAATTATATAGCAACACAGGACCCGCTGGTCAATTTAATACGGCCTACAAATGCGGCTGGCAGGGCAAGGACAAGGGTCTCATACTTCAGGTGTGGACAGAACGGGCCAGGGGCCCCCTGTGATACAAAATCTACCCTCCTTCAAGGCTGTGGCAATGTAATAGACCATTGTGGGCAGAAGGAAGAGGCAATGGTAGTACAACCATACATGCCAACAGACCCGATTCAGCCAGGAAACGTCCAATGTTTTTAAGCTCAAATGGGCTTTATTTGATCTGTCTCCTGTCTACAATATCCTCTTTTTCAATGTAACTCAAAGGGGAAAATCAATACCCCAGTTTTTTTTCAAAATCTCCCTCTTACCAAGTTCAAAATGTTCGCAAGTATGGTACATTGGATCATGGAAGGAAATGGGAAGGGACATGGACTTGGATAACAGAGGACAGGAGAGGTGCACCAAACTGACCCTGCAGGGCAGGCATCAGGGTTTGCAGCAGCACAATACACCACACAGGGCATGCAGGACGGGAGTGCAGCACAACAATCCATAGAAAGCAAGAGGGAGGGGACAGGACCATGCACATGGACAACAGAGAACAGAGGGGCAAGAGGCAATGGTAGCTAGCTGACCATAATGGACAGACAGGAGAGAAGGCTGCAGCATAACAGACCATAAAGGGCAGGAGGGACGGATCAGGGGCATTACAATGGAACAGACAAGCCAGGAGGGAGGGAGTAGGGGTCTGCACATGTAAACAGAGGGCTGGGGGCAAGGGGGCAGGGCAGGAGCAGCAAGATGGCCATGGAGGTCAGGCAGGATGGGCACTAGAAGCAAGACACAACATGAAGAGCAACAGTGAGACTGTGATGGCATACACACAGACCATGGAGGGAAGGTGGGAGGGGGTCAGGGGCAGCTAACTGACCTCACAGGGAAAGTGGGAGGGGCCATGGCAGCACAGAAGACCATGCATGGCAAGTGGGAGGGTTAGTGGCAGCACAATGGCTATGATGGGCAAGAAGGAGGGTGCAGGGGCATGCACAAAGGACGATGGAGGATAGAAGGGAGGGTCAGGACCTGTGCACAGACAAGAAAGTTCAGGGGAAGGGGCCTCACAACAGACCACACGGGGCAGGCAGGAGGAGCAGTTGCAGCACAACAGACCAGGGAGGGCAGAAGGGTGTGGCAGTACAATGGACCATGTAGGACAGGAGGAAGAGGATAGAGGCATGGCATGTGGACAGGCAGGGTGGAGGTGGCAGGGACAGGTTACAGTCATCTGACAATGCTAGGCAGGTGGGAGGGGAGTGGCAGCTCAACAGAACACTCAGAGTAGATAGGAGTGGCAGGTCCATGGGACATGGTGGGCAAAAAGGATGGAGCAGGGGCATGCACAAAGACATCGGAGGGCAGGGGGAAGGAGAATAGGGGCAGCAAGCTAAGCACAGAGTTTAAGCAGGAGGTCAATGATGGGGCATTGAATTGGGCAATGGAGGGCAGGAGGAGTGGACTGGTACATCATACTAAATTGAGGGCAGTGGCAGCACATCAGACCATGCATGGCAGGAGGGAGGAGGCTAGTCCATGGATTCACACAACAGAGGATAGGGAGGAGGGGGATGGGGCAGCAAGCTAACTGTTCAGAGAAGGCGGGTATTAGAAACTTTATTGTTTTTAAAACATTTTGTCTGTGCAAACTACTTAAAATATGAACAAGTATGCAGCATAATCTCACTTTTATTCAGGAAGAAGAAGACGTTAGTGACTGTGACTCCGGGCTCACTTGGCAAAAACACCCCCTGACCCTCCACCCCCTATCGCAAAATGTAATGCCCGTGAAAAGGGTAGGTGAACACAGTGTTATATAGAACATAGTCCTGAGAGCACGATTGAAAATGAAAACTAGATATAGTGTATGGTATAAACTATGCACCAAAAAGTGTGATATAAGATGAACCAGGCGTGAAATATAATATGCAATACATTGTGCGCAATGACATTGGAGAGCGCGAGATAGCACAGGCACTAGCGCGTGCTATGCGATATGCGCCTTGGAGTGTAATATGCACAGGGCAGTGTTGTGTAACCTAACTAGTCTCTAAAGTTGTAATATAAAATATGTGCTGGGGAGTGTAACGTTGCATATGCACTGTGACAAAGATATGGATCCCAAATTGTAATATGTATGACATAGCACTGTGCGTTATAACATAGGCATCGAGGAAGGCACGTTAGATGGGGCAATATAACCCGTGCGAAGACAAGTGTGGCATGACATTTTCACGGGGTGGTGTTACAGTGCACATGGGCTAGAGAGTGTCATAGCATATGCACTAGCTAGTGGAATACAATACAGAGGTGTGTGGCACTCGGCAGGCAATGGTGGGTGTAACACAGCATTGGGCTCTGTCAGGAGCGCGCTGTGACTCGCAAGTGATGTTCGTCCCCTTTCCAGAGAGTAAAATAAAAAGTATTACACATCCGGCAGTGGATGTGTGTTTTATTAACTGTGAGGGGGGTTTCTTGCATAGTTTTGGTCGAATTTTTGTCGAATCCCCTTTGAATGGCTTGGTGTGCATGTGTATTAAATGTGCCCGTCAATAGCTACCCATGTTTGTATAAATAAACGACAAGGGTGTCTACCGGGATTAGGCACGGTAGAGCATCAGACATGTCAGAGCTTCACTAGTGGTGTAAATACATTCCACGTGGATTAATTGCATGCACAGTCGCCTTTTAATGAATATCACGCAAATCGTCATGGTGATAGGTACGTACGGTTTGTCCAGCATGTCCTAGGTGTGTTTATAAATATATATTTTTTAAAAATAATAAAAAACAGTGGCCGGCCCTGGGGATTGGGGTCAAAAAAATATAATTAGGAGACAGACCCTGGGGGATGGGGTCATCAGGGCCAATAAATTAGAATAAGAAGGGGAACCACACAGCCCCCCTTCTTAAAAAAATAAAATAAATAAAAGACTGGCATCGTGCCGGAGGCCATGCCCCCTCCATGCAGCACTCTGCAAACTCGCCCCCAACAGGCATCTCCAGTCTGCGCCAGGGAGCTGCGCTGCAGACAGGTGTTCTGAGGCCAAGCCCCTTTTTACACCTCTCTGCAACGCAGCTCTGTGGCGCTTACTGGAGGTACCTAGTGGTCTAGTGTGACCCTAGGGACCCTTAGGATTCAAGGGGACTTAATCTCTCAACTTAGAACAGCCACAGGGCGCGTTTACACAGTGGTGAAGGGAGGGGACGGGGCCTGAGGTGACGTGTGCAAACACGCACCATGGCACGTTTTAAATTGGGGATATAATTTCCCTTCAATACTGAGGGCCCCTGGGGGCTAACTAGCCCACCAAGTGCTTCCAGTAAGCGCCACTGAGCTGCATTGCAGAGAGGTGGTCCAGGCCGTGCCACTTTTTACACCTCTCTGCAACGCAGCTCTGTGGCACTTACTGGAGGTACCTAGTGGGCTAGTTGGACCCTAGGGACCCTCAGGACTCAAATGAACTTAATCTCCCAACTAAAAACGGACACAGGGCGTGTTTACACAATGGTGAAAGGAGGGGACGGGGCCTGAGTTAACGTGTGCAAAAACGCCCTGTGGCCTGTTTTAAGAGGTAGTTTTAATCCCCATGCCCTATTATATACTAGGGGCTTATAGAGGAGGTAAGGCTAATCACAGGCGGACCCCAACGCATAATGTTCCCTAATGTATGTAGGTGTTTTCACTGTATTCTAAGTGTCTTTTAACATAGCACTGGCTCTAGGACTGGTTAGTCAGACTCAGTTACCACCAGTATCCGTCTGAAAAAGTTGAGGGTACAGGATGATTTTGCAACAAGGCTTCTTTCTGCTCATCTTTTTGTTCTTTCTGCACGTTATCCTTCTTCCTGCACTTATCTTCGTATTTGAGGACTTCTGTTGCTTCTTTCTGCACTTCTTTTGTTTCTTTCTGTGCTTTTTTTCTTCTTTCTTCACATGTCCTATCTCTGTAGGCATAGTTAGAAATTAGCATTTAAAAAACCTTTGAAATTAACAGAAAAAACCATAGGTTTCAGGCACGTTATAGTTAGGAATTAGTATTTAAAAAACCTCAGAAATTCACTGAAAAAACCATAGGTTTCAGGGGTGTTATAGTTAGCTGGACTTTTCACTTGTACAAAACCATTGAAATTCCCCCGTTATAGTTAGTTCAGCTAACTATAACTCGCGCGCCCGCAATGCACTGCTGATGACGTCACATATTACATCACTCATGACATGGTCAGTGACATCACTCATGACATCACTGATGACATCTCAAATGACATCACTGATGACATCACTGATGACATCATCCTTGTGATAGAGTGGCAGACCTCCTCTCACCCTAATATAACCTTTGCTACACACATTCAAAAATAGAGACTAAAATTTTCAAAACAATGGACATACCAATACCAGTTACAACAACCTCTTCAGTAATTCTAAGATCCACATACACATCCACTCATTCACCAACAGTCCAATACAGTCACTCATACATGTACTCACTCATCATATGTACTCATACACCTATACATCCTGTTACACAATGCCACTCATCCATAGAGTTACTCACACACATAGTCACTCATGCTAATAAAGAATCAAACATACATTTACTTGCATATACAGTTATACACACACCACCACACTTACTTCTACGGAAACTTACACATACTTAGTCTTTTAAACAATCACTTATAGAAACACATACTTATTCATACAGGAACTCTTTCAATCTCTCACTCTCACATATACTCACTTATATACACCAATAGTCACATATACTAGTTTAAAACATATGTAGTTACTCATAAAGACACTATTGAGACAGTCATTCACTCACTAACACACCCATACACACACTCATCCACCCATACAGTCCTGCACACATACTGTGTTCAACACATACAAACAGTGAATCACTCATTCATGCACCTATGCACTACGTAATACCCCCACCGAACCATGCAGACACTCAGACTGATACTCAAAAAACCAACTAATAACCTATATAGACACCCATGTAGCTACTCACCAACCCATGCAGCCACTTATACACAAAGTGAGAGACTGATACAGATATTTACATATTTAAACATTACTCACTAAGCCATGTATTCACTATGATACACTTAATCAGTCAGTTACACAATCAATTTTTCAAAAACAAATCATCCATTTAGACACTTATATACCCATTTATTCTTCCATCGACCTTGAGATATACATATATAAAACATATTTAATTTTCAGAATAACACACATTCACTGGATGATGTCATCAGTGATGTCATCAGTGATGTCATTTGAGATGTCATCAGTGATGTCATGAGTGATGTCACTGACCATGTCATGAGTGATGTAATATGTGACGTCATCAGCAGTGCATTGCGGGCGCGCGAGTTATAGTTAGCTGAACTAACTATAACGGGGGAATTTCAATGGTTTTGTACAAGTGAAAAGTCCAGCTAACTATAACACCCCTGAAACCTATGGTTTTTTCAGTGAATATATATATATATATACACACACACACACACACACACACACACACACACACACACCCTCTGCTTGGAAGGACACCCGCTTAGAGAGACACACCCTTCCTCAAATGTGCATACGTACACCTGATATCCTCCTCCTTCACATCCTCGAGTAAACCAACATGCTGAATGATAAGGGGCGCTGCATAAACCGAAGGGTGGCGAGGGTAGAAGTTAAGAATAGCAGAAGCATTGGGGAGCAGGGGAGATGAAATATCCTGTATGGTGTAGACTGCCACGGGAGCAGTACATGCAGAGGCTATATTCACAGCAGATGACAAACCTAAGTAGTTGTAGCAGTGCTGTCTAAAGACTTCGTGGCTGCTCCTCCTGCTGGTTCAGAAGTGCTACACTGTAGGTCTTCACACATCATCTTATTTGCATCTTTAAAGGTGAAAAATAAGGCTCCAAAGAAGCTTTTAAAAGGATCACGTTTATGTTGCAAATTCAGCTTCCCCAAAACTTATTAACTTAGAGAAGCCGGACCTCCACCAGTGTATTGCGGGGCTCACACACGGCTAGCCACACACTGGACTTGTGCTCCCATCCCCGAACAGTGAAGACCCTCTTCACCTCTCCTGGAAAGGCCATCATTTGATTATGTTCCAGATTGCTATTACAGACTCTAAAAATCAGTCTGCTTGGGGTGGGGGTGCAAAGACCTATAGAGCTTGGTAGCTATGACCCAGAGTTTAGACTTTTTTTTTAATTTTTCAAAAACCTTTATTGTTAAAGATATGTGTCACGACACAGTACAGGTTGTCATTGCAGTGTAGATACAGTCACAATTACATTAACACTTTAAATTCTTTAGCGGGGATGAAAAGGATGTTGGATCTGAAAGACACAATGCCTGGCCTAATCCACGTAGAAGGAGTTTAGGATGGATTGTTGGGTGCACGTGAAGGCAGGTGTGACGATGGGGAGTTGTCAGTAGCGCTACCTCCAGCATTCAGCACGTCTGTTGCGGGAGAGCCTGATGGTGGTCTGTCTGGGGTGGCTAGGCGCTGCAGGTAAGAAATGAGAGGGTCCCAAATGTCAGGAGGTCTGGTGGCTGCCAGCATTAAATCCCAAAATACACTGAGCAATGTCTGACAGTGAGCAGAGTCATCCAGCCAGTTTTTGACTCTGGGCACCGGTTTACGCCCCCAGTGAATTGACACACTACGTTTTGCAAGAACCAGGAGCATGGCGGTTAGTTTGTGGCTTGTATCCGGTATGTTTTTTACATAACCTATGAGGCATACCAGGGGATCGGCAGTGATGCGTACAAGTGTGATGTCGCTAATAGCTGCGCATACGCCCTGCCAAAAGGCGGAGACTTTGAGGCACAGCCAGGCTAAGTGGGTAAAGTACGCATCTGGAGCGGAGCACCGTGCGCACCTATCACTTGTGAGTAACCCCATCTTGTGTAGTGTAACAGGAGAGCGGTAAAGTCTGTGAAAGTATTTAAAATGTATGAGCCGCAAGCGATAATTAGGAGATAAGCGTTTGGTCTGATTGCAGCAGTATAACCATACCTCCTGGGGAAGGTCCCTGCCCAAATCCACACTCCACACAGTGCGGGCTCGTTCAGTGTCAGTAGGTGAGGCGGCTAGCGTAAGAGCAAAGAGTCTGGTGACCAACTTACGCAGGGAGCTAGAGGAGAGGACCAGCTCGAGGGCAGCATGCTCCTTGGGGGGCCTGTGGAAACGTGGGGTTTGCCTCCTTACTGGTCGCTCTAATCTGATAGTGCAGTAACCTATCTATTGGGCCGGCATTACCAGATAGGGCGAAGAATGTGTTGTCCGGGTAGATGTCTGCTATGCCGTTAAGTCCAAAGAGGACAGCATGGCGCGCCATTCCTGCAGTCTGTAGCAGGGGAAATGCAGGATTGCTGGCTAGGGTCATGGAGGGATCATAGAGTGAGCTGACACCAGCATATTTTCGAAGCTCATCCCAGGCCAACCGTAGACACTCAACCGTGACGATCTCGCCACGCGGGGGTTTAGGTGGAATGAAAAGCGCGGTCTAGAGAGGCCATGGGGCAGCAAGGTCGACCTCGGCTGCCACATGAGGTTGGAAAGGCGTGGGATGCAACCAGAAGTGAAGGAAGCTGGCCTGGGCGCATAGCGCGTACAACTTGAAGTCTGGGGCGCCCATCCGGCTACGGGTCAAGGGAAGCATGAGAATTTTGTATGCAATTCTAGGTTGTCGCCCTGCCCAGGTCAATGTTATAATGTGAGAGCTGAGTATGCGAAAAAAATGTGATGCGAGTGGGACAGGGACGTTTAAAAAGAGGTACAGGAACTTTGGGAGCACCACCATTTTTGCAATGGCAATGTGCCCTGCAAGCGATGGGGGGAGCTTTTGCCACACACGGATCTGAGTCTCCAGCCAATCCATCCCTGCTCAGCGAAATACCAAGATACGTGGTAGGGCCAGATGCCCACACAAAGGGGTAGTCTGGGGTGAAGGGCTTTGTGGCGTCTGTTAGGGGGAAGAGGACCGACTTGCCCCAATTCATTTAGACTCCCGACAGGCCACCGAATCGCACTGCATCCCTTGTCATGGGGGCCTGGTTGTCCTGGGGATTGCGGATGTAGATAGTGACATCATCCGCATACATGGAGATGACAAGAGCCCGGGCTGCAAAGCCAATGCCCCTCTAAGTGTGATGTTGATGCAGCCGGGCCGCGAGGGGTTCCATGGCAATAGCCAAGAGCATGGGGGAAAGGGGGCACCCCTGCCTCGTACCTCTCGAGATGTGAATTGGCTCAGTGACCTGTCCATTTATTCTGATTAGAGCCGTGGGGAGAGTCTATAGGAGCTGTATTTTTGCACAAAATCCAGACTGAAGCCCACGCGCGGGAGGAGATAAAACAAGCATTTGCAATGCAATAGGTCTCGCATTCCTTGCGAGTTTGAGCTATTGGCATTGTAATTGACAACTACTTTTATTTATGTTTTGGTTTTTAAAACATAAATAAAAGGCCTTGTCATTTACAATGCCAATAGCTCAAACTCGCGTGAATGCGAGACCTATTGCATTGCAAATGCTGGTTACAAAATGTGACGTTTACTGCACACATTTTAAACATTCTGCCTCCACCAAATGACGCTGTAGGACGCCCGGGATATAACGTATGCTGTCTGCAGAGACAAAGACATGTGGTTTGTGCGATATGCAACCCAAGCCTAGCTGAATACAGTGTGGTTTATCAGAGCCATATATTTTAGCGTGCGCGGTTCTGCTGCAGTCCGTAATTTGAAGCGGAGGGATGTGCCACTCAAAAATGAACGCAGATGGAAACAAACTTATACACTGCCGAAGAGCGACACAGACAAAATCGCAAACACTCTGGTACTATGTAAAGCTGAAACCAAAGGAATGCGCCTCGCCACAAAGAGGTTGCCCATATGCCGTTCACGGCAAAACTACAAAGAATGCAGAACCCCAGGCTCGACAAGCGGCTCACATCTCCTCGCCTATGCAAAAAAAAAAATAGTAAATAAAAACCACAGAAAGAAGAGCAAGTTGGGCGCGAAGAGACTTACTCAAGTTCGGCAGAAAGGATCGGCGATAAGTTTGATGATGTCTCAAAATTAAAAGACTGCATGTCATGGCTCAATAAGTGTTTTTGTTTTTTTAAATCTTAATTTATACTTGTTTTCCATCCAATATAAATATGCCAAAGCTGGTTTAAGATAGTCGATATCATAGGCTTCAATTTAAGAAACAAATATTTTATTAAAGTGATGACACCCTACTATACATAGATACTAGTAGCCACTGGGGAATACAAGTCCCTGCAGTTGTTTAACAAAGGGGGATTTCTTTTTCAGCAGCTGTGTTGTGAAAAGCTAAATGCAGTCTCTCAAATTGAAGGTATCCAATGTCTGGAGCTGGACGACCCAATATCTTGTACTGTGTGGAGGGAGCATCATTATTTTTTGGGAAAAGCAAAGACCAGCAAGACAGCTAAAGCTATCTTTAGGCCAGATATAAAAAAGCAATCATAAGAGTGAACAGTTATTTTCTCTTTTAGCCTGCAATTGTACTTTCGTTGATGACATTTCTAGAAAAAAAACTCTCACTTCATTGCACAATGTGTTTTGCCATTCTATGAGAAACAAAATGCAGTTTTTGCTTTTTTCTCAGACAGTCATCAAATAAGAAATATTCTGTATTTTTAAAAGAGCAACAATTTGGTCCCAGGGTGACAGGTGTGGTAAGATGAAGGCAAACTCTTTAAGCTTTCTCTGAGTTTTAAGTAGATTTCGTATTTCACAACTAACTCAAGCCACATCTAGGAGTGTTTTTGGGCTAAAAGATGCTGATGGATTTACCCCCTTATCCCTAACAGAAGACATCCTGGTGAGTCTAAAACCCGGACCAGCTCGTCTGTAAGCAGATATTGCTTCTAGGTGAAATAGTCCAACCATATGTCCTCATTTTCCAAAGTAGTTTTTTATTGTAGCGTATCACTCTTGCTTTATCTTTCTAAAACGGGAGAGGAGTTGGCCTAACGGCTAGGGCGGTCGACCTCGAATCGGGGAACCGAGTTCGAGTCTCGGCAATGACGCTGAACATCCTGTGATTTTGGGCAAATCACTTAATCTCTCTGTGCCAAACAAAAATGAATGTGTCCTCATGTAACGCAACAGGTGCTATGTAAAGCGCTCTGATACCAGATACCGGGTCAAGTTCGCGCTATATAAAAGTACTAAAAAGTTATCTTTTCAAGAGTTTGCAAGATGTTGTGCTGTTGTGTTTACATCTATGCCAACGTTGTTTTGCAGAGTTAAACATTGTTCGTTACTAAGTTATATGTTGTCTTTGGGGCTAAATATGAAAGTGATATTGAGTGGCGAAGAGGCTTGCAGGGCCTTGCTGATGCTCCGATACTTTCTGATATCAAAAATATCCTGGTGAGGATGCAACAAGGCGCTATCTATCTCGAAGGCAACCTGGAATCTGTATTTTAGTCGCTTGTTCTCTTCCCTGGAAAGGCTGGCTCCCCTTTGACCCTGGTGACCTATCGCGTTCTTAGTGTCTGTAGGGGCTTATCTGATCCCCTACCCCCTTGTACAGATGGAGGGAGGGGGGCCGGTAGAGCAGGGGGTACGGGGAAAGCGGAAACACACAATGGAGAAGAGGGGGCTAAATAAGACGGAGAGAGAGAGGTGGACAGGGAGACAGAGACAGCACATAGAAGAAAGAACAATATACACAGAAGAAGAAATATGTGCAGACAGACAGCTGGGGAGGATATGGAAAGAATGAGTAAAAGAAAAAAAGAAGTAGAATTAATAGTCAGTGGTTGGGAGAAACAGAGAGATGGAGACAGAAAGATTGAGAGAGAAAGAAATGGAGGGAAATATGAAAAAAAAGCTGCGAGAGATAGAGAGGCCAGAGAACGAGGCAGGGGAGAGTGAATGGTACAAACAAACAGAAAGTGGAACGAGAGGAAGAGGGCAATGCATGTAATGGAATACGTGGCAGGAGGGAGAGAATGTGGTCCGTCGACGGCTGCGCTGCCGCCTCCTGAATGTGTAACGTAAATACGGTGCTATGTAAAGCGCACCAATACCTTCGGGTCGAGTTGGCGCTATATAAATATGCTACAAAAAAAAAAACAAGACCAGCCAGACGGAGCGTGGCACGCGCGCTTGGCGGGGGAGTGCATTCCAGGCGGGGGAGCGGACCCTTTGAAGTTAGATTGCCAAACGGATTGCATGGCGGCACGATGCGCGTGATTGTGCGCGTGCTCGCCATGCAATCCGCTTTTCGGAGCACTTTTAAATGCCCCTTACTATAGTCTCGCTTTGCGATCGCTAACGCGATAGGAAGGCGAGACCTAAAACGAAAGGCCACTTGAGTGTCAAAGCCTTAGTGGCATCTAATAGTGCAGCTACGGTCGGGAGAGCTGGATTAATTTAGTGGAGTACAGCAAAGATGGTCTGAAGGTTGTGGGAAGTGGCACGCCTGGGAATGAAACCGGATTGATCTGTACGTGCGATTAGAGGCATGAGTAGGAGGAGACGTGTAGCCAGCAATTTAGCATAGATTTTATTATCGGTGTTGATGAGGGACAGGGGGCAATATGAATCACAATACTCTGGGGATTTATCGGGCTTCAGAAGAAGGGTGAGCAGGGCTTCGCGGAGAGACTGGGGAAAGCACCCTTGTTCGAGAGAGTCATTATACATGGTGGGGCGAATTGTTTGTAAAAGGCTGGGGAGAGGCCATCTGAACCGGGAGCTTTATCACCTGGGAGCCCCGTGATCACTGCGGAAATCTCCAACTGGGTGAATGGTTCATCCAGGTATTCCCGGTGTCGGTTGCTCAGACAGTGGAGTTCAATGGTCTCGAAGAATTGATCGAGCACCTCGCGAGGGGGCGCCTCGACAGCAGAATATAGCTGTGAATAAAAGGTAGAATTTGGCGACGATCTCTGTAGGGGAGGTCATTCTATCAGAAGCCCCATCCTGCAAGGCGGTGATGTATGAGGAGGCGTGCGGTGCCGGAGAAGGTTAGCGAGGGTTTTACCGGCGCGGTCGCCCTTACCGTAGCGACGGGCTTGCACCTCCCTGCCCAAGAAGGCTATCTGCCTCTGCATTAAAGTCAGTGATTTTCCACCTTATCTGTGCCAGTGTGTCAGGGTTCGGATCCTGGGACTGAAGGAGATCCAAAGTCTTAATCTTATTCTCCAGGCGCTCCAGGGAGCCCCAGATAGATCTCAACACCCCGGACTGTTTGGAGATGCACCCCCTCCCCCGAATTACAACCTTGAAGCCTTCCTAAAGAGTTGAAGTTGATTCCACCGAGCCCACATTATGTTCAAAATAGTCAACAATGGCAGCGCAGGTCTCCTCGCGATAAACCGCGTCACTGAGTGTATTGGGGGGCAGTCGCCACGCATACATACTACGCATGGTGAGCGGGAGTTGCAAATGCAACCGTACAGGAGCGTAGTCGGAGAGGGTGCGCGCCATGTGATCTACGGATGTGGCCCAGGAGGAGATATCATGAGTGGTGATCCAGAGGTCCAGACGGGACCAGCAGCTCCGTGTGCCAGTTACACATGTGCCCTCACGTCTGTCTGGGTAGGCATGTCGCCATGCATCCAGCAAGGAATTGTCGGACATAATAGAGTGTAAGAGTGAGGTGGCCTGGGCATGTTGAGCACGTCTCCAGAGCGGTCGAGTCTCTGAGCAGAGAGCAGGGTCCCAGAGAGGAGACGAGCTGCCAGACGTGTGTGAAAAAAATCAGGATTGTCAGAATTTGGGGTGCAAATTGCCGCTAGAATTAAAGGCTGGTTAAAAAGGGTACCGGAAAGGATGACGTACCTGCCCTCGGGGTCAATGAAGGACTGGATTGTGCACCAGGCAAACCCTCTACGGAAGAGAATGGAAACGCCACTGGAATAGTTAGAATAGAAGGACAAGTGGGTCTCGTCCCAGTGCCTCGAGTGCAATCTAGATGTGGTATGAAGGAGGTGAGTTTCCTGGAGGGAACAGATGTCCACCTGGTGCCTTGTGAGGTGGGCGTGCATGAGGTGTGTCTTATGATGGTCATTTAGGTCCCTATTGTTCCATGTCCAGAGCGTGGTGTCCATCATTTGATAGCATAGTGGTGTTGCACGACGGATAGCGTCGGGTGTGTTGGAATAGTGACAACAGTAGGTGTCGCAATGTACGGCATAGTATGAATTACACATCGCAACAATAGGCCTATAACAAAACCCAACTATAAGAATAACAAGCCTCTGGTAGGAGGCGGCAGTACCATAGATAACTTCCCCCCTCCCCCAACCCGCCACCCACTCCAACCCCCCCAATTGGGTTGAGCTTCCATACCCTCCCCACCCAGGAAACCCCAACTTGGAGAGGAGCAAAATAAATCGAAAAGGGAATCATCCCAAGGGGGCATGGTTACACCTGGCATACACCCCCGTCACTTGGAACAGGGTGTCCAAGCCACAGTAGTGGTCGGACAGCTCTATATCAAAGCATTAATAGGCAAAAAGGCACCCCCGTGTCCAGGGGAAAGTCGCTGCTGGACAGTAAGTGAGAGAGGTATCAAGACCCGGGGGTCACAACAGTAGTACTTAAAAGAAACGGTGCATGATGAGTTCCAAGTTTATCTATGGGTGGTTCAATATGGTACATTGACAAAGCCAGATGTCGGGGCTGCAGGGGCAGCTTAGCATTGTAGAAAGCAGTGGTTGGTGAGGGTCACAGGCAAGACAGCAACAAGACAATGCAATTTGGCAACAGACAGGGTAGGCAACTAAAACTTCCACAGTGGATATCAAAAACAGAGCAGAAGAATTCCTCGTTAAGTCATTATCACTTGCACCACCTCCGTCATCTTGCTGTGAGTTGGACGGCGTTAGACGCTGTTGCTTGTCCAGCATTTTCGCAAAGGCCAGGGCAGCTTTTGGGTCATTGAAGAGTTGTGTTTGTGACCCAGCCTTGATTCTCAGTTTGGCCGGGTAGACCAGAGAGTAGGAGATGTCATGTTTCTGGAGCAACCTCTTTGCCGGGAGGAATTCCCGCCCGGCGGCCTGTATGGCTAGCATGAAGTTTGGATAGAAGGCGAGAGTGTTCCCCTGGTGTCGCACCGGACCTCTCTCTCGGGCGGCAGGCAGAACTGCGTCTCGATCACGGAAATTCAGTAGTTTGGTGATACTCGGGCGGGCAGGCGCGCCCAGGGGAGGCCTCGGTCCCAGAGAACGGTGTGCCCTCTCCGCGATGAAGACCGCTGAGAGTATCTCACCAAAAAGATCACGCAGTAGTTGTTCAATGAGGTCCTCGATTTTCGTGATGTTGTCATGGTGCCCTCAACGTCCGAGACTCCCGACTCTAATTGCGCGATGTGCACATCATGGGAGTCCACCCTGGTTTTCACAGTATCAAGACTGGCGGGCAATTTATCAAGCTGGGTTGCGATGCCACTGACGCTGGCCTTGACGTCTAACATAATTGCCTTCAGATAGTCATCCTGCATTGCGCCAGGTTTAGTCTGGGTGGTGAGTTCTCCCATCTTCGGCATCGTCCCCTCCTGTCTGGTCTGCCTGCGCTGTTCGAAGGCTATCTGGGGCTGCTTGGTGTCCATTTTACCCATGGTTGAGCTGCCACAGCAAGGCGGGCACACCACTGGACTCCTGGATACCCAGAGGGGGGGGGACAGATGGTGTCTGGAGTGTGAAGGCACAGGAGGTCCTAGGGCAGCAGGTGGAGTGACACTAGCGATACACCTGGGAGCATCAGCGAATGGGAAGGTGTAGGCCACAGGGGCGGCAGCTGCAAAACAGCAGGCAAGACAGCGGAGCGCCCCCCCAGTGGGAGTAACAACCTGCTGGTCACCGTGTCATCCAGCGTCGATCGGGTGGAATAAGGCGTCAGTGCACCGCCACCTATCTCCCCAAGTGCGGTAGGGATCAAGCCGTCCCTCAGACGTGGCCATTACAAAAAATGGGATGACCCAAAAGTGATCAAGGACCTGGGTAAGGTACAGTACAAAAAACAGCGGTCCTAGACCTTCATTCATAAATCAACAAATGATTTTGTGAGCATTCATTAGAACAAATTAATTGCTCATAGAACTTCATACATTATTTGTAACAGAAGAGTGCAACAAACCATAGTCTGGTTCACCATACATTTTATTTCATGTCAATTGGTGAAAATCATATGTACGTTATCAATTTGTCAGAGAAGGTTGCTACAGAGGTAACGTGCATAAGAATAAGGGTGCTCAAGTGGAAGGTGGTGAGAAAGAATAATCAAGAAGGTGGCAAAAGGAAAGTTTACTACATCAGAACAGTTGGACTGGTTTTAAATCACCGTCCTCAGACGTGTAGCTGGGCCTCTGGAGGATAAATGTGCATGATGGACCTGCGCGCGAGGGCAGCGTGAGGAAGTTGAGGCTCAAGGACGGCAGCGGGCCAAGGAGGTATTTGGCCGGTGGCTCGGTGGATCATGTATGGCTCAAAGAGTCAGGCGGCTCATTGCGATGGGGCGCACGGGTTATATTCACACCCGTGTCAGGAAATCATGCGGGAAGGGCCGCGGGGAGAGCTTGCCGGACGGAGGCAGCCAGCGGCGGGGAGACGTGGGGGTGCGCAGCTTCACTCAGCGCTGCCTCCTCCACCACGCCACAGAGTAGGCCCCTCAGCCGCGCGCGGGCCCAGGTCACTCCAGGTGCTTTCTTTCTTCGCCGCAGCGCGGCTTCATGCTGGCAATTAAATCAAGCTGTGCCCCTGGATGCAGGGGGCCAGGATCACTGGGCGTGGGCATCAGAACCACGCAGGTCCACAGGATTTTGCCGGATTAGGAGCTTGGCCGGCAGAGCCCACTCAGAGTGCGGCCATCTTTCAGCTGGCTAAGCCATGCCCCCCCGCCCCCCAAGTTTAGACATTAATGTAGCATTTAAAAACTATCAGAATGCTCTATCGCATTTGAAATAATGGCACCCCTTAAACATTCTAAGCAGATTTCTTCCACTGCCTTGGTTTTCTAGTGAATTAAGTACGTTGAAAGCAGGGTTCAAAAAGCTCGAAAGACTGGCACAGGTCAAAAACAAATGACAAAGCAGCGTTTAAATCTTGTCTATCTGAATACCATGCCCATATCAGAAAGACTAGGAGGAGTTTCATCTGCAGCAAGACTGTGATTGCGGGCAATTCTTCTCAAGAGCTCTATAAGGTGCTCAATGATTTTATTAACCCCTGTGCCTGCATTTCAAACATTGCTCCCAACAACTATGTGGCTCCCTGGTTGAATTTTTTTAGGACAAGCTTGTTGCTATATGCAAGAAATGTCCCATCAATCAGGGCCACATTAATTCCATCCCACAGACGGTGCCCCGTAATTACGCTGTTCCGCACTGGGACAGGTCTGGACCTCTCACTGCAGAGCATATACTAGCATTCCTGACTAAATTCCTAAATCAGGTTTCCCTGCAGATGTCTGTCCCCCTAGGATCTCGGCTACTCCATCAGCAGTGCTAGATCACTCCATCCTATTTTTATTCAACCTTTCTCTAGAGTCAGCAAAATTACCATCAGCTTGGAAGACGGCTCATTTCTTTCCCATACTTAAAAATCTAATGCAGAGCCAAAAAACCTGGCAGACTATCGTCCCATATCCCTCCTCCCCTTGTTGGGGAAAATCCTCAAAAGCTGTGTAAACAATCAGCTCATTTCATTTCATTTTTGGAAGATCATACGATTCTTGATCCCTCTTTATCAGGATTTAGAGCGGCCCACAGCACAGAGACTGCGTGGTTGCTGTCACAGATTCCATCTACCTTTCTTTGGGCGCCCCTGCTATGCTTGTGCAGCTGGACCTCTCAGCGGATTTTGACACGGTTTCTTATGCAATATTGATTAGCAGATTGCATCAGATCAGTGTTAGAGGTACTGTCCTTCTGTGGATGGCTGATGTTTTAGATGGCCAGACTCAAATAATTACCCTGGGTCCATTTAAATCTCGTCTGGGTTCCATCACCAAAGGGGTACCGCATGGCTCATGACTGAGCCAGGTGCTGTTTAACATCTATGTTGCTCCTTTGGTTCAGATCATTAAAGCATTTGATTTTTAAGTAATTTATTATGCTGATAATACTCAGTTGATCATCTCCCTGGGGCAGTTTATTAACAGTGCCATACACCAATTTTCAGATTGTATGAGGAATATTACGACTTGGATGTCTAAGAACTGTATTTAGTTGAACAGCAAGAAGACGGAGGTCCTACTGTTTGGCAAAGCCCATCATCTCTAGTCTGCTGACTGGTGGCCTCCGGAATTGGGGTCAGCCCCCTGCCCAAGACAATCTGCAAAAAAACTACATATTACAATGGACCTGTTGTCAATGAAAAGCCACATAGCCGCTACTATGCACATTTTGAGAAAAGCTTTTCCCTGACTTCCAGCTTCGGCTAGCAAAGCGTTGGTCCAGGCTTTGGTAATTAGCCGTCTGGATTATAGCAACACTTTGCTTATGGCAGCGATCAATACCTCATGTCTGAACTACAGGTGGTGCAAAATACAGCTGCCCGTTTAGTTTGTAACCTCCCGACAGGCTCTCCTTCTGCCCCCATCCCCAGGGCCCTCCACTGGGCTCCAGTCAGAAAGTGCATAGTTTTCAAAATATGCTGTCTTTACCCACAAAACTGTGATAGGCAAATCTCCTTTGTATCTGAAAGACAAATTACATTGTCATTGTCCTGTTTGCATACTAAGATCCAGCGACAAGCCGCTTCTGACCATTCCTCTCATTCATGCCTCGAGATATGGGGACAGAACATTCTCCTTCATGCAGTATGTAAGATCTAAAAACGTAGGTATTCTTCCTATTGCTTGGTAGTTCCGTGTTAAAAAAACATTTTATTGTTCGGGTCTTGTTGGCAATAAACAACGGCTTCAGATGCTTTATACTCAACTCAAGGAGAACTGGGCAAGTACATATAATGTACTTGATAGTTTAATTATTTTAATTATAAAGTCGGCACGCTTTTGTAGTCATACAGTTCAAGTTCCAGTAACCTTCACTAGCAGAATATAAAACAAGCAAAAACGTAGGAACATGAATTTACAAGATGGTGCAAAGGTTGATGAGAGATACCCCCAAGTTGCGTGTGAATTAGAATCCATGGTGTAGTCAGAGAGCGTATATGATTTCAATATGCTGGGATCTTCTATACTGCTATTGGTGTTTAAAGTGTCACTATCCAGCCTTTCTGCTGTAGCCATTATGTTGCAGCCAAGACCTGTACGGGCGGTAGATTATGTCTTGTAGCAATATTATTGACTGAGGCTAAACTCAGAGTAGAACTAATAGTCTTGGAACTTCTCAATTTGTCAGCAATAAGCTGCTTTACCGACTCCTTTGACGATACTAGACAGTCACATATGTAGTTTAGCTTGGTCAGCTAGATATCAGAGAACGGTAAAGAGAGTTCCAGTCTACGTCTTCTCTCCGGTGTTGACCGCTGTAAGAATAGCAGTGTTTTTCTCTCAATATTGTTGATTTTTTTTCTCAAGATAATAACTGTTGAGTTATCAAAGACCATAGAGCCATATAATAACATTGGAATCAATTTCAAATTAATTATATTAAGTGCCTGTCTAACTGTTCTCCCACCATAAGTGCTAGCAAATCTATTCACTGATTTAGTGATAATGAATGCTTTCTTCCGTTTGTTTCCAACATGTGCAGACCATGATACGGTGTAACAATGACCCCCACCCCTCCCCCACATAGTCATATGATTTTACTTCTTATAGGCAAATCGTGGTTATAGACAACTTTCCAGCTTTCCTGCACTTCCCAATGATCCAATATTTTAGTCTTTTTAAAATGTACCCTTTGATCTTTAACATGATTACAAATTCTTCCACTTTCCATAAATGGTTTTGGAGTCCACTAGGGCTAAGTGATAAAACTATAATACCATCCGCGTAGGGTATGAATTACTGTCCTAATTTTGGCGCAAGTCCTCTGTCAATCTCCAAATAATGAGACAGACCTGATACTTATAACAAAAAAAAGGAAGAGGTGGAAGAATAAAGCCTTGCTTAGGGCTGTTGTTGGTAAACATCTTAGGTCAAGCATATTGCAGGTTAGTTTAATTTAAAGCCAGGTGTTTTCATGCTACAAAACCAAAAAGTCTAGTAGTGTTTGACTAATGGCCCGTTTAGTTTTTCCAGCAACTTTGATCTGTTGTCCCGATTAAAAGCTGATGAGTAATCAACGAAAACAGGTGTATAAGTTGTGATCCCTTTGCAAGGTTTTATCAATAAGAAGTTTTAAGCTGACAGTGTTGTCTGTGACTGATCGGGTTTGCAAGAATCTGGATTGGTGTAGTGGCAAAAGCTTGGATTCCACCGCCCAAGCATAAAATGCATTCAATAGATATTTGCCAAATAGCTTCTCTTCGAAGTTAAGCAGAGTTATGAGTTTGTAATTCTTTGGGACCGCTTTATCCCCTTTTTGTGAACCAGCTGTACAATAGCTTCTTACCAGGATGCAGGAATTTTGCCAGATCCAATAAATTCTGGAAAAAGAGTATATAAAAGAGATTCCCATAGGTCCAGATCAGATCTGATCACATGGATTGGAATTCTGTTTGGGCCGACGGCTCTTGATGAGCACAATTTTTTCATGAGTAGTTTTATTTCTTGTCTAGATATCTATAGTGTTATTTAGCTAAACTTGTGAAGTGCAGGTAATACAGCTCTTTTCTCGATAAAGGCACAGAATACGAGTCCACCATGCCTCAAATTGAATGAAGTGATCATTGGCATGTCTGTAATTTCTAATATTGAGCCCAATGATTTGCCAGAACAACTTCAAGTTATTTGCCTTGATCACTGTACACAGCTCCAGCTAGGAGGTTTCACACACGTTTTGTTGTATCCGTTTCAATTGAGTCCTATACTCCTTTTTGGAGTTTTTAGTCTGCACATTACGACCTTCTGATTGCGGAGTTTCCAACAGGCTCCTTAAGCATCATTGAGGTTTCGTTTTCGCTATCTTGAGTAATCTCTCCTTATTAGTAAGTGTGGAACACACTTTTATGTTCTCTCATGAACAGAAAGGTAATTTCCCCTTAGAACTTGTTTCAATTCAGAAAGCAGATCCACATCTCCTGCTATGTGTTGCTGAAACTGCAATATGAAGTGTTGATTTCCCAATTGAAGAAGGTTTTGCTGGTTGTTACTGTGCCACATTATAGATCTCTGACGAACAGCAAAAAGGAGATTTAGATGGACAGTCTCCTCTGCATTATAACGAGTATAATTAAATTTCAAAGATATTCACTGTGGATGATGATCACTTTCTTCCCTGTGAATGATTTGACAGCTCTTACAGTAGAAAAAAAGAATAGTGCAATAAACAGAAATCAAATATACTGTTAGTTTGTGTAGAGACAAATGGGGGTCTGGCTACTTGATCAGCTCCAAACCTTCCATTTAACATACAAAACCACAGATTCCTAAAGAAGCTTAGCAAATATCTATTTTTAGGTTGTCTATTGGCAACCTGTGCTTCAAACATGGGTGAAGGAAGATTGAAGATTTGTTCTGGCATGTCATCTCTGACTAGGATCCTTTTTTCGGTAAAGTGGAGATTATCATTGCAATTTCGGAAAATTACAATTATTAAGTTTTTTTTCTCACCCGACCATCAAACCCGATTAGTCCATTCACTTTTTGAAAAGGCTGTGGGAAGTGCAACATTATAATTAATTATAAAACAACTGCTTCCTTATCTTCTTTATGCAACACAATTCACTCTTAATTATTTCATCTTTACATTATGTGGCTATTTTGGGTTGCTCCGAAATTATCAATTTGCTCCAAAATCTCACTGATCGCACTAAAGCAATATCAGACCAGATTCCATTCTGACTGTTGGAGCAATAGCACATTTTGGGATGGGTAACAGATTTTTTAGACAGAAACCCTCCATCTTTTCCCAGTCTAAGTGACCACTCGGGCAGAAAATCTCCATCTCATACACAAATTGCAGGGGAACCACTGCACTATAAGCAGCAAATGTTGGATGGTGGGAGGGGCCTTCAAAATAGTTTTTAAAATTTTCTTGGGCCTCCAATAGTTAAAAGGTCTTAGATTTTAGAAATTTCGATGTGCTAACTACAGGATAAAGATCTATTAAAGATCATCCCTATATACGTGTATTCTGAGACTTTCTAAACTTGTATATGCCCTATGGACCACCCATACTTGGGTTGCTTTCTATCAGCGGTCATAGCCTTGGTCTTATCAAAGTTAAATATTAATTTATTACTTTGGCAATACTTATCAAATCCTGCAAATCTTCTTTGAAATCCCACCGGGGTCCTACCCTATATTACAATGTCATCATCATAAAAAAGGCTAGGGATGTGGCAACCCCCCCATTTTGGGTGACTATAAATGTGTGCCTAGCAATGTTTTACAGAGGTCTGTTACGCATAAAGCATATAAGGTTATTTAGAAGTGAGTTTTGTATAGCGCAGACTTGACCGGAAGGCAACAGAGCGCTTCACAGAGTTAGCACAGCAGTTACAAGAGATTAATTTAATAAATAAATAAAAACGTACTTTTGCCTCCAGTCCCGGACTCCTGGACTCCCGTGTCTCCTGCTCTCTGCTCACAGGAGGCCGAAGCAGGCAGTTTCCCTCTCTTCCCCTAAGCTAATCACAACGCTGCAATGGCAGTGTTGTGATTGGCTAGGACGCCGTCCTTACAGGCGTCTACAGGGTGGCCGTTTTCTTCATGCAGGCTGCACAGCAGCATACATGAAGAAAACGGAGAGTGCTACGACTGGTTTGGTCGGCCCTGGTGCCGACCAAACTGTCAGTGCCCAGAACATTGGGCTAGCCACTCCTCCCCAACCCGCCTCCCCACTTGCCCCAACCAAGCATACCCTTCTCCTGCTTTCTCACAATGCGAGAAGGAGAAACGTAAAATGGTATTCATACCATTTTACGTTTCTGCTCCTCGCACTGCGAGAAAGCATTGGGGCGACACTCCGATGCCCACGTGAAGGAGCCGTTCCTGATAGTAACCATATAAAAAAGAGGTCTACTTAGACAGTAGGATATGGAAACATTATAGTTCTGAGGTAGATATGGCAGGAGTTGCAGAGGTGGGGAGAGTGGAGTCACAGTTTTTTCCAGGGTAGAGGTACTGTAGTTTCGAAGGAGGGTGTGGGGAGGAAGCACCAGGCCAATCAGCTCGTTTAGGAGGGATGGTTTAGGTATTTATTGAGTAGAAGAAGTTTGTTTCTTCATGAAATGGGGGAATGAGTGATTGTCTCGTAGGTTCTGAGGTAACAAGTTCCAAATTCCAGGAGCATTCCTGTAAAAGGAGCAGGTGCACGAATATTCTTTCTTGAATTTGGGCAGAATCTGGAGCAAACTGTTAGAGCTTTAAAGGGGTGTTTTGTGGCCAGCTTGTGAAAGTTTGTTTGAGAGGTAAACTGTTTTTTCCAAGTAGAGAGCTTTGTGGGTTATGCAAGCAGTTTTGAATATATATATCTTGCCTCAATTGGAAGTAGGTTGAGTTTCAAAAGCATGGGAGTTATGTGGTCGAAGCGACTATCCCCTGATAGAAGTCTGGCCACAAAAGACACACAATTGATGGACGGAATGCAGAACAAATAAAAACATTCACCCCCAGTCAAGAGATCTGGGTTAAATCCATCATTCTTCTGCTCACCATGCCACCCCAGTTTAGACCTGGCTATATGCAAATCAGTCTTGACCCTGTGCCTCATGGGAACAATCCGCCCGAACTGCCAAGCCAGGTCCTCCCTGGACCAGAAACAAGCATCCTAGGACCGGTTTCGGGGTTTCACCCCTCTTCAGCCAGGATAGCTTGATTCCAGTGGCACAGTGAGCCCAGGACTCACGTCTGAGCATACCTGGCGCACTTAGGGCGAGAAAGCAAAAGACACACAATTGATGGACGGAATGCAGAACAAATTAATGGAATGGCATGGTGAGCAAAAAAACGATGGATTTAGGCCCCGATCTCTGTACTGGGGTGAATGTATGACATTGTTCTGCATTCTGTCCATCAACTGTTGTTTTTGCAGAAGTCTGGCCACAGCATGGAGTGTGACTTTCAAAGGAGCTAAGTGAATATTTGTGGCGCACCTGATCGTTTCATTACCCTAGTCCGGTTTGGAGAGGACTAAGAATTGTAATTCACTCTTTAGGTCTTAGCTGGGGATGAATGGTTTGATTTTTCTCAGATGTTTTAATGCATGTAGGGCACTTTTAGCTGAGGCATTATCGTGCTCTTTCATGGTCGAGTTTATGTTCAGTGTAATTCCCAGAGATTTTACAGTTGGAGATGGATAGTTTGCAGTTTAATGCAGTGAGGTCGTCAAGGCAGGACTTATTATTTGGTTGGATGAGTAGCAGTTCTTTTTTGCTTGAGTTGAGCTGCACACTCTTGGCACAGACCATTCTCAAATCTCCATCATTACTTAGGTCTAATTATTCTTATGGAGTTCATTCAAGATCTCTAGTGTCCCACCAGCGAGTTTCATGCCGTCTAGTGTTGACCACGGGATTTCTCAGTTTACCAGGTCAAAGGTGGATCAAAAATCAACAAAACATGTGTATAGCGAGCCCCCTGCATCCATCGATTTACACACTATGGCCCACAGGCTAAAACAATGGTCTATGGTGGAATGCCTTTCTTTAAAACCACACTGGCACGCAGGGAGTTGACCTCCTTCCCTTCTCTTCTCACCTCGAATCGTAGGTAACACAGATTTCAACCTAGGTTTAAACTAAGCCGAATTTCACTTATGGTGACAACCTGAGTGTCGGTCAATTTGTCATTTATTTGACACAGAGGGTCACTTGTCCTTTACTGACTGTCGTTCCACATTTGCACTGCCCGAAACAGAGCGCTATAGATGTATTCAGATTCGGCACTGGATAATGCACCCTACAGTCCGCTCTGGGGCAAAAATAACTGTCATCGCCTATGAGAAATAGCTTTTATCCAAGTCATCGGATAGACACGTGATTACTGAGTTTTATAAACTACTGCAGCAACCCACTTCACACATTATTAATGCTCATCAAAACCACTGGGAATCTGAATTAGGCCGCTCCCTAAGGCATTGTGAATGGGAGGACATATACAATTGAGCACGCCATACAGCGGTCAATATGGCTAGTGTTGAAACATCTGCTGAGATAATCACTTATTGGTGCCTCATCCCAGTGTTACATAGGCAACCCTTCCCCTGCTCCTGAGTGTTTGCGTGGATGCGGTGCCCTGGGTACTTAACTGCATCTACTTTGGGAGTGTCCAGCGCTGGCCTCTTATTGGACCCAAGTTTAGGCGACATAGATGTCAATTTTCCAACACAATTAGCTAGATTCCCAGCTTACGTCCTATTGGGTCATCCAATTCCCCTTAAGCTTCCATTAAAATCCCGCAGAGGTAGACAGATTGGTCTAGCCTTAGTGGCAGCGCTTCAAAATATCTTAAAACACTGGGGCACCAACTGGGTCTCTACTTATCAAGGCTGGCTTTGCCACCTCTGGCAGATACTAGGTTTGGAAAGAATGACCCTCACAGTCAGCGCAGATCACACCATTTGCCTCTTTATTAATTTACTCTCTACTGAATTTCAAGAACTTACTTGCCCTAAATACCTTCACCTTCTGCAATTGGCAGATACCTCATCCACTGCATCATATGAAGGGAACATTTGAGACATAGTTTATCCCGTTGTTAGATTGTATTGCCCCTGCTTCTAGACCTCTTTAGGTTCTGGGAAGAAGGGGGGGGGGGGGGGGGGGGGAGTTTGCAGATTCCTTTTTTATGCATCCTGTCACAATATGGAGCTGTGTTTGATCAGGACAATTATATGTATCAATCTCAGAGCTATGTTTGATCAGGACAATTATATGTATCAATCTCATGTTTTCTTTTTCTCAAACCCTTTCAATAACCAGATTTAAACCATAATACCAAATTATTCTATTGGGATTCAAATTTCCTCTTCAATTCAATTTTTAAGGCTATGAAGCAATATTTTACATAAATCTTTGCCCGCACACCATTTAGGCTGATTAGGAAGTAATATTTGGTATGAGTAGGGGCACTGTGATCGTCTGGACCCCGGAGTTGGCCTTTGCGTATAGTTATGAGGGGGACAGGTCGAAAGGCAGACAACTCAGAGGCAGGTTTGTGGTATAATGGAGTTGCTTTTATTACTCTTCTTCGGTAGAATTGAAAGCAGTCCCTTCGCTATAGTCAGGCGTACACACAACGAACTACAAAAGTCCCTCTATTGTCGATCTTCCTCGTGTATCCTTGGGCTGCTTGTTTGCTTGGCGGCTCCTCCTGTCTCTTCCCCTCGGTGGACACGTCGGTGGTGCATGTAAGGCAAGGGAGACAAGAAAAGCACTATAATCGACTGCCGTGATGTGTTCTGTTTGGGGAAAGGCGTGAGGGACACCGGTGCTCGTATTTACAGAAGGTGCAGTGATCCCAGGATTTGCAAGGACAAAATAGAAGGGAGAGCCGACTAAACCTTCTCACGCCTCCCGAACACCACCCTGCCATACGCCCACGTACCTGGGTGAGCCACGCACCTCCAGGTACGTGGCTGGGCGATGCGCCTTCCGGTTGGCCTCCTGGCTTTCGTCCTCCTCTTCCGTCCTCTCTGTCGTCCGTGGGTCTCCTCGAGTCTTTGTCCAGTGCGGCGTCTGTGCAGCCCTCCGACTCCACGGTTCCCGGCGCGCTGTCCTTCACGTCTGCTTCTCTTCCTGGAGCGTTCGTCTCCCTGACGTTGTAAGCCAGGTCCCTTTTCATTGGAAGATGGCAGGTCACGAGGTAGTTGTGGGCGGGTTCCTCAGCACTCCCGGGAAAATTAAAGGGGTCCGTCCTGTTCCATGGATCTTCGGTGGTAGTGGGATCACAATTCCCCTCGTGAGGCTGTGGGGAAAAGACAGGGCACCGGCCAGGTAAATGTTGGTCTAACGTCACTGGGGAGCCCGCGCCCCCATACCACTGTGCACCTTGTGAGTCCGGGGCGACCCCGTGACATTTCCCCCCCCCCTAGGATTCTCCCGATCGGGGAGAGGTAGAATGCGGGATAGGAAGTCCGCATTACCGTTCTCACTGCCCTTTTTGTGTTTGATGGTAAAGGAGAAGGGCTGTAGGGTCAGGAACCAACTTAATACTCTGGGGTTGTGTCCTTGGTTCCTGCTTAGCCATTGTAGAGGGGCATGTTCCGTATACAGAGTGAAATGGGTCCCCTCCAGATAGTATCTTAATTTATCAACAGCCCATTTCACCGCTAGGCACTCTTTTTCGATTGTCGGATATTTCAGTTCTTAGGGAACAGTTTTCGACTTATGAAGAGAACGGGATGTTATATCCCTTCCCGCGATGTTTGTGAAAGTACAGCTCCGATCCCACACCCGGAGGCGTCTGTTTGTAACAGGAAGGGGCGTGTGAAGTCGGGTGACACCAGGACTGGGCTGGTGGTGATGGCGTGTTTAAGGTTTTCGAAGGCTTTTTTTAAGGTCTCAGAAGGCTGCTGGAGGGCTTTGTTCTTTACGTCCTTTTTTAATACGTCAGTGAGGGGTCCGGCTATCTCGGAATATGAGGGTATAAACCTCCTATAGTAACCGAGGAGGCCCAAGAAGGCACAAACCTCCCTTTTGGTGCTAGGAAAGGGTGTCTCTCGGATAGCCCGCACCTTCTCTTCTTGAGGGGCAATCAACCCGTGTCCCAACACGTACCCTAAATATTTGACAGATTGGTAACCCACTCGTGATTTCTTTGAATTGATGTGAAGGCCCGCCTCCCTCAAAGCGCTCAGGACGAGATCGAGGTGCTGTAGGTGCTCTTCCCATGTTGAGCTAAAGACGACTATGTCGTCTAGGTATGCTGAGGCACAATGCCGGACGTCTTTCCGCACCTCGTTCATGAGGCGTTGAAATGTTGCCGGTGCCCCATGAAGACCAAAAGGAAGCACTAAAAACTCATACAACCCATCTGGTGTGGAGAAGGCGGTCTTTTCTCGGTCTGATGGATGCAAGGGGACCTGCCAATACCCCTTGGTAAGGTCGAATGTTGTGATAAAACGGGCCTCCCCTAGTTTCTCAATTAAGTCATCCACCCTTGGTATGGGGTATGAGTCAAATTTCGAAATCTCGTTGAGGGCTCTAAAGTCCATGCAGAAGCTAATGGAACCGTCGGGCTTTGGGACCATTACTATTGGAGAGTTCCATTCACTCCTGGAGGGTTGTATGACCCCCATCTGTATCATGTCACGTACCTCCTTCCGGACGGCTTCCCGTCTGGCAGCTGGTATTCTATATGGCTTTTTATTAACCACTTGGCCAGGGCGGGTGTGTATCCTATGTTCGGCGAGGGTAGTTCTACCGGGTAGGTCGGAAAAAAGTGGGACATATTTCTGCAGGAGGACATTGAGCTCTTCCCGGTGGACACTGTCTAGCTCTACATTGACTACTAATTGCTCTAAGGTAGTGTCGGTTGTCTTGAGAGTGGGTAAGGTAAAGCCCACCGTTTGGGGTACAGGGCCCAACCACTTGCGAAAGAGGTTAATGTGGTAGGTTTGAACTCTATTGGGGTTTATTTGTAGTTTATAACTAGTTTTCCCCACGGTTCCCACGATCTTATAGGGTCCCAGTTTTTCGGCTTTGAACTTGCAGGTGGAGGACGGCATCATGACTAACACCCAGTCTCTTTCCTTCAGGACTCTCCACTTTTTCCCCTTGTTATAGTGGTGTGCTTGTTCCATCTGTTTTTTTTCTAGATGTGAATAGGCCAGGTCTCGTAACTTTCCCAAGCGGGACTTGAGATCCCGCGTGTACTCCAGTATTTCTCTGGTGCCTATCTCCTCTTCCTTCTCCCATGCCTCCTTTGTCATGTCCAGAAGTGACCGGGGTTGCCGTCCATAGAGTAGTTCGAAGGACGAACATCCGAGGCTACTCTGGTATTGGCTCCGGATCACATAGAGAGCGAGGGGTAGGAGGCGGTCCCAGTCCCAGTCCCTTCCCTCTGCCTGCAGCATTTTTTTGAGGATGAGTTTTAAAGTCCCATAGTACCTCTCAACCAGGCCATCGGTTTGGGGATGATAAACCGAGGTACGAATGTGGGACATATCGAGGAGGGTACAGACCTCTTTCATAGTCCGGGACATAAAAGGGGTTCCCTGATCCGTAAGGATCTCCTTGGGAAACCCTACTCTCGCAAACAATTCCACCAGGCAATTGGCTATATTTTGGGTGGTCGTGGCTTTTAAGGGAAAGGCTTCAGGGTACCGGGTGGCATAATCGACCACCACGAGTACATATTCATGCCCTTTTCGGGTCTTGGGGAGAGGACCGATTATATCCATCCCAACCCTGGTGAATGGAGTACCAATAATCGGGAGTGGTTGTAACGGTACATGGGGTGGTTGATAGGGGTTGCGCTTTTGCACGTGGCACACTCCTGGCAGTATTGTTTCATCTCTTGATATATCCCTGGCCAGTAGATGTGTCTTAACACGTTTTTTAAGGTTTTTTTCTACCCCGGTATGCCCAGCAGTTAGGTGGGAGTGTGAAAAGAACATAAGCTGTGAGCGAAAGGCCCTAGGCACCAACAACTGGGCCTCGTCCTCTGGTGCTGGTTTTCTATACAACATTTCTCTATCAATAAAGAAATAGGGATAGGTTGAGGTATCGGTATTATTCCTTCTACGGGTGCTTTCCCAGGCATTACGCAGCGTATCACAGAGGATTTGTGCGAACTTGAAGCTTCTGTCCAGAAGCCAGGGTTCTGGGGTAAGTAAGGCGTGTGTGACCGTTGACCCTACTCTGGTTATGTCTGGTTTTAGGGCTTGAGCTTGGAGGAGGTGCTGGAACTGGTCTAGGAATTCGGGGTTATCTGTTCCTATTATCAATGCTTCAGGAAGGCCTGTCATTACACCAACCCTGATGGAGTGTGGGGTTTTCCCAGGATATGTGACTTCTAAAAGGGCTACAGGGTAGGGCTTAATGTCTCCGTGGACGCACCTAATGTGTACCTGTTCTTCTGGCAAGATCTGGTTTGGTTCTACCAATTCCCTCTTTACCACTGACTGCCTACACCCGGAATCTAATAAGGCTTTCACCGACAGACCGTTCAACAGGACACTCACGTAAAATGCGTTTCCCAACTCGGCTGTATATAACACTGTCTTCGGTATATACCCGATTTCCATGGGTTCTTCCTGGGGTCTTCTCTTGGGGCATGCTCTAGCAATGTGACCCCAGTCTCCACAGTCATAGCACTGCGGCCCCTTAGGAGGCACTCCTTCCATGCGGCGCGGAATTATTCGCAGAGATTCCGGAGGGGGTTTTATCGCTCTCCTCTCAGGCCTTTGACTCTGGAGTCAGTTCCCACGTTCCGTTTCCGGTTGGGGTATCCGAGGCTGGGCTCTTGCAAACGTGGAGGCCATCTCAATGGCAGCAGTAGGGGTAAGACCTGAGTGTTGGCGGAGCCACCGCTGTGTATTGTAGGGGAGGGCCTCTAAGAATTGTTCCAGATAAATGTTATCGAGTATTTCCTCTTTCGTACTGTCTTGTGAGCGCAGCCACTTGTCCGCCTCGTTCTTCAGGCGATAGAAGAGGGTCTTGGGGTTCTCTCCCGGGTGTCCCTTCTCCTTGCGGAAACGTACGCGGTATGCTTCACTGTCCATTCCAAGATGGTCCAGTATGACAGTTTTAATGGTCTCATACAGGGTGGTGCCATTTGGGTTTGCCACCTGGTATGCGGCCTGTGCGTTCCCCGTGAGTAGGGGAGCCAAGACAAAAGGCCATTGTTCCACTGGCCACTTACAGGCCCTTGCAGCTCTCTCAAAGTTCAGTAGGTAAGCGTCTGGATCGTCACCCGGTATATATTTTTGCAGGGCGATGCCTGTCGGACCTGTGGGAAAGGATCGGGGTGCCTCTATCCCACCACTTGTTTTCTCACTGGAGAATCTCACTAAATGATCCAGTTGGGCCACAAAGGAATCCTTGAAAACGTCTCTATCTGCCTGGGCAGATGCCATCTGCCGTTCGACCGCCCATTTGAGTTCATCCTGCCCTTTGATGAGGTGTTGGATGACGGTTTCCATTATTTCGGTGCTAATGGCTACTCTGTCCGCATTCTCCACCAAATGTGATCGTCTGGACCCCGGGGTTGGCCTTTGCGTATAGTTATGAGGGGGACAGGTCGAAAGGCAGACATCTCAGAGGCAGGTTTGTGGTATAATGGAGTTGCTTTTATTACTCGTCTTTGGTATAATTGAAAGCAGTCCCTTCGCTATAGTCAGGCGTACACACAACGAACTACAAAAGTCCCTCTATTGTCGATCTTCCTCGTGTATCCTTGGGCTGCTTGTTTGCTTGGTGGCTCCTCCTGTCTCTTCCCCTCGGTGGACACGTTGGTGGTGCATGTAAGGCAAGGGAGACAAGAAAAGCACTATAAATCGACTACCGTGATGTGTTCTGTTTGGGGAAAGGCGTGAGGGACACCGGTGCTCGTATTTACAGAAGGTGCAGTGATCCCAGAATTTGCAAGGACAAAATAGAAGGGAGAGCCGACTAAACCTTCTCCCGCCTCCCGAACCACCCTGCCATACTCCCGCGTACCTGGGTGAGCCACGCACCTCCAGGTACGTGGCTGGGCGATGCGCCTTCCGGTTGGCCTCCTGGCTTTCGTCCTCCTCCTCCGTCCTCTCTGTCGTCCGTGGGTCTCCTCGAGTCTTTGTCAAGTGCGGCGTCTGTGCAGCCCTCCGACTCCTCGGTTCCCGGCGTGCTGTCCTTCACGTCTGCTTCTCTTCCTGGAGCGTTCGTCTCCCTGACGTTGTAAGCCAGGTCCCTTTTCATTGGAAGATGGCTGGTCACGAGGTAGTTGTGGGCGGGTTCCTCAGCACTCCCGGAAAATTAAAGGGATCCGTCCTGTTCCATGGATCTTCGGTGGTAATGGGATCACAATTCCCCTCGTGAGGCTGTGGGGAAAAGACAGGGCACCGGCCAGGTAAATGTTGGTCTAACGTCACTGGGGAGCCCGCGCCCCCCTACCACTGTGCACCTTGTGAGTCCGGGGCAACCCTGTGACAGGCACCCTTTTCAAGTATAGCTTTAATTATGGCACCTTTTAAATATGCAGGGTATACACCAGTTAATGTGAAAATCTTGAATAACTCAGATTTGTTTTTTTACTACCAATCTGAGTTAGATTTTATTATATTTGCTGGCAGATTATGCAAACCTACTTCTCTTTTTAGCTTAATTTCAGGGATTTTGTATTTTACTATTGATTCAAGAGATGAGTGTTAGGTCCTCATTTGCTATTTGAAGGACTACCAGGGGCACCTTGTCACCATTTCCCTTATACGGTATTGTTAGATACTCCACCCATAATTCCTCTGGAACCTTGCTTTCCTCTCTTATCATTGCCATGTGTGCCAAATCTAACTAATTTCCAAACTTTTTGGACATCCTTTGCTAAAATTAGACCTAATTTCCTCACAGTTTCATATATAATATAGCACTTTGTGACGTTTTATTTTAGATTTATACTGTCTGAACATTTTATGATAGACAGTAGTAGCAATAGTGAGCTTCTTTGATCATTTTGATTTCCTTAGATTTTTTCCCAGCTCCTGGCATCCAGAGTCAAATACAGTTTTTTTCCATCCTTGACAATTGGAGGAATTCACTTCTACCGAATTCTTCTGCCAATCTTTGACCAGACAACTCACCACTGCTTTTATGGTGTTCACATACTTATTGATCGGATCCCCACCGAGTGATTTCAAACACTTTGGTTCTGTATTTGCTTGCAAACCAACCACCAACTGTATATGAAGAGAACTTATTCGAGTTGTAAGGCGCCTAGTGAATTCTATATCCAGTCACGGCTGGCATGACTCGCGGATCAGAGTCATGCCGTTGTGTTGTGTCTCCTCTCTGCGCCTAACCCCTTACACGAAGCACGCAGCCTCCCTCTCCTCCCATAAGCCAATCACAACGCTGCAATGGCAGCTTTGTGATTGGCTAGTACTCCGACCCCACAGGCGTCTATGGGAAGGCCATTTTCTCTATGTAGGCTGCATGCAGCCTACATAAAGAAAATGCAGAGTGTGCATGACTAGGTTGGTTGGCCCTGTCAGCGCCCACAACAATGGGCAAGCCACTCCTCCCCTGTCTGGAGCAGGAAGGCCCACCCGCCCGCCCCCAACCAGGCATACCCTTCTGCTTTCTTGCATTACGAGAAGCAGAAACATCAAATGGTATTTAAAATACCATTTTATGTTTCTGCTTCTCGCACTGCGAGAAAGCAGTGAGGCAACACTCCTCCACCCACGTGGAGCAGCCGCCCCTGTCTATATCCAATGCATAACTGTAGCTCTTCGCAGCATTTTTAATAAGAATTCAGCTCTTAAAGGAAAATGATCTCTATCTGAATGAGCAAGCACTTGAAAATCCTGGAAAATAAAATATACACCAGTCTTGAGTTAGTTATAATTTATAGGCCGAATAACTGTCCTGACTGAAAGTCCGGCTAGCTGGAATATCTGAATGGGAACGACCATTTAGGTAAATGAGACTCCTGCGCTCCAAGAATCTTTGCATTTCCCAGATATTTTGGATTTTGACTCTCTGGAAAGATTGCTGGAGGTATCTTCAAAGCTTTTAAGTAATTCTCCAGGGCACATTTCTCCTTGACATGGTTTTAGTCGCCTATTGATATTACCCAATATTAATATCAAGGAGTTAGATAACAATGAACAAATAGGGCCTAAACCTCTTTCAAGCACTACTTCTCCATTATTAGCACTACTTCTCCATTATTATGCAGATCTATCTTGGTCGCGTTGAGCCACTCACTTTTCCAAGGAACCTGCGTGCTTTGACCATTCATGCAATTGGAGTTGAAATTAGCATGCTTCAGAAAAGATCTGGATGAAACCCGGGAAAACCAATTTTTCTCCCTACAATCACGTTTCTTGGAAATAAAAGATTTTATAGTCTTCAAGAATTTGTTATATTAATTCAGATTACGCCCTGAGTGTGCAGACTCCACCACGACTACAGGGCCTACGCCACTAGTGCGGAGGCCCTTTGTAAATCAGGCCCTTTGTCGATAAGTCTGCTAAATTCCTGTTCTGCTCGTTCACCTGGGTTAACACATACACTTATGTTGCTTGTTTGCTGTAAATTTCATTAGTAGGTTGTCTATATTATACCCAACTATTCTTTGTAATTGGTTTATATTCATTCTTCCGGAACAAGGTTTACTTATATTGTGTCACGTCATGCATGCCAGTTTACAAAAGGCTTTATATGGAGAGTTTTTTTCTCTGGGGGTGGTACCACACGAATCCCTTCGGAGGCAAATCTTTTCCCAGCTGCCAGGATGGTTTTCTTTATTAACTGGGACAATAGTATGAGAGGGACCACCTTTAAAGGTAGGGTCTCCATTTTCGCTGGACTGATTTGCGCCCATAACAATATTATTAACAGGATTACCAGGCTTTCTATGGTATTTCTCTGCTTTACATTGTCTTTCTGGCTCCGATTTTTTTTATGAGATAATTTCCTGCTTGATTTTGAAGTTTTGATTTATTTTGAGGTATGTAATGCTAAAAGGCATTTATAAATTGTGAGATCATGTATTGATCATTGACTCCATTTTGCTTTAACTCACTTTCATCTAAAGACCCCGCCTTTAAATATATTATCTACTGGCGGTCGCCAGTAGATAGTTATAGTTAGGATCGTGTTTCCATAGGAAATCCGCAACATTCTATTTGGAATAACTTTGGCGCCGATTGAGGAATCCTCGCAAAATTTTCAAAATAGGTGGGGCGCTCTGCTCCGCTCCTTCCCTGAAAGTCTCGGGGGGGATTCATCAAGCGGGGGCTGAGAAAAAGGGGGGGTCCCAAAACGCGTTTTCCCCATGCATTTTTCCATAGGACCTTTAGTCCAAGCTACAGCCCGAACGGCTGAACAGAATTACTTGAAATTTGGCAGAGAGGTAGTCCTCAGGTCAGAGATGTGCCTTTTGCAGGTCTGGTGTAAATCTGTTCAGTATTTCCTGAGAAAATAGCATTTAAAAGCATATATATATCTATAAGCGCGCACCGTGCGCGTACGGTAAAACTTACCGAACGCGCACGCTGCCGTACGCGAGCGCGATTCTGATTGGTTGTTAGATCTTAGTAAACATTCGAATCGGTCGAAACCAGGAAGTGTCGGCCGCCATTTTGTCTCTCGCAGTCTGAGGGGGTGAAAAACAAAAGGTGGAGAACGTGAAAAGGGGGCAGGGTGGACAGTTCCTGACACCCTAGCCTTAGTCAGGGGGTCCCAGAAGGACACCCAAGGGCCAAAATTTCCTTTAATTTTTTTGCGAAAAATCGCGGAGTACGCATAGCGTGCGCGTACGGTAGAAACGGAAAAATTCCGCGAACTGCGTAACGTGGGAGCGCGGTGCGCACCGCACGCCCACAGCACGCGCACGGTGCGCGAAGCGCACCGTGCGCGTACGGTACGCGAACGTTAAAAACCTTAAAAAAAATAATAAAATAAATACATAACTTAGCATTTAAAAAAACCTTACAAATTCACTGAAAAAACCATAGGTTTCACACACGTTATAGGTAGGAATTAGCATTTAAAAAACCTTGCAAATTCACTTAAAAAACCATAGGTTTCACACATGTTATAGTTAGCTGGACATTTCACTCGTGAAAAACCATTGAAATTCCCCCGTTATAGTTAGTGCAGGCAACTATAACTCACGCGACTGCAATCCTCTGCTGATGACGTCAGATATTACATCACTGATGACATATGTGTCTTTCTGAAAAATAAATATTTGTAATATATGTATAGCTAAAGATTAATGGAAGAAGACATGGGTAAATAAGTGTCTAAATACAGTGATGTAATATCCGACGTCATCAGCAGAGGATTGCGGTCGCGTGAGTTATAGTTGCCTGCACTAACTACAACGGGGGAATTTCAATGGTTTTTCACGAGTGAAATGTCCAGCTAACTATAACATGTGTGAAACCTATGGTTTTTTAAGTGAATATATATATATATATATATATATATATATATATATATATATATATACCAGCATTTATAAAGTGCACAGTTGCGAACACAGGCTGACCTCAGGCTACTTGCTCACACACAGAAATGTTTGTTTTTCACTTCACCAAGCCGTAGGGATAAGCTGGTAGAACTGACACTGTGGGTTGCTTAGCCCAAGGATGGCAAAGTGACCACGACGAGGAGAGTGCAGCCAGCACAAACAGTGCAGATATAAGTAGGGGCAGCTTCTAGAGGCCTCTCTCTCTGTTAGTAAGAGTATAAAGACCGAGACCTTTTCGTGCTTTGACAGGAACACTTTTAGGAGTGGACGCACTGCCTAAAGACCTTTCCCAGATGAAGAGTGTAAGAATAAAGGTCACTCCAGATTCATGTTGAAAGCAGGTTTATTCCTAAGAAAGGATCCCATCCACGAACAGCAGCTACAATCTGCTGCTTCAGGTTACACAGCTCAGCTCTCAGTGAACAGTCCCAGCTATTCACATCATCACATTCTAAAGTACTTAGCAACAGGCATAGAACTCTAAGATGCCACAAAGAGCTTCTGCCAAGACGGTCAGCGGGTTCCCCAGTAGTGCTGGCAGGATGAGGCAAGACAGACAGCGGTGATGTATTCCAAGTTTCAATTACTAATTCTTTATATGCATTATTGCTATTTCATATATGGGAACTTGCTGCAATAAACAGTTCCCTTTACTTGGCAAATGAGTGCTGAGCTTTGTTTATGTTGTATTGGTAACCTAAAGGGTGTAGAGTCCTATTTTGAAGAGTATTTGCGTTGTGACCTGGTGTTTTGAAGTCTTGCACTAGTGTTCTGCAGAAAAAGCAAGACAGGCTATAACTTTTACCATTGTGTTAGTTATTTTTCGGAGGTTTTACCTGGTTTCTTCTTTCAATTCTCTTGGTACTAGCTCTTCGAGTCAGAATAATTCTTCTGTAGAATATATAGACGCCTCTTTTTTGACTTACATTGGGGCCAAGAGATATATTTCGGGAGCTGAGTCCACCCCAATTTCATTTCCCAAGTGGCTTATTGTTCGATTTGAATCATTTGAGGCCACAGTGGGATACACCAGAGAGGTCATACACACTTTTATTGCCTTTAATTCCTCTGAGATACTGTTCAATAAACCTGTTTGTTATATTCATCATTATTTAAAACCACAGATTTAAGGATTCGTGCAGCATTTTGTGCATAAATAGTAGCCCGTCCTATATGGGGACCCCAGGGCCAGCTGAAATGTGTTAGTTGGATAAAAGAAGCTGATGATTTGACTAGTTCAAGGGAAGGGGACTTTCAGGGGGGCTTTCATTGAGATTTCTACTCTAGACACACTTTCTATTTGTTAAAGATTGTTCCTCCTATAGCTGTGATGCATCCAGGCATATTAATTCCTTAACAGAAGAGTGCTCTGTATGAAGGCCATAGGCACTTATCAGTCATATTTTTGGGGCAGAGAATAGCTGTAGCTCTTAAAGGGATGATGGCTCCTCATCTTGCTATAAAACAAAGGTACTTCCATCAAGAAAATCTGCTGATTACCAGTTCCTTATTCAAGCTACCAATTGTTATTGGCAGCATGGGATTCAACTCATTCTTAGATTTTTTTCCAAAATGCTTAAAAATTAAGGGGCTGATTTCGATGTTAGGCGGAATTGCTTCTGCCTGACACCGCCTCAGTCCTGGCACGATCACCCGGTCAGCGGTCCAGACTGCCCCATTACAATGCTACCGAACACTGTTCGGTCACATGCTCCCTTTTCTCAATGGGAGCTTGTATTACAGCCGTGCAGCAGGTCCAGTGGCACCAGGCCCAAAAGTTGTCAGAACATCTCTAAACACCTAATATTTCTATATTTTACTACTAAGCAGGCAGTCACAATTGCAGTTACTTTGCAGTTAAAGGGGGCATGATTTGAATAGTCCATCACAAGTCAGGCAGTTACAAGTGCAGTTTGTTACCTTGCAGGCAATAGGGTCATGATTGAAATGGTGCAGCAGGTGCAGTGCGCTGGGGCCAAAAGTGGTCATAACTACTCTAAGCACCACATATTGCTATATTTTATTGATATGTTACTACTATACAAGTGCAGTTATCTTGCAGCCACTAGGGTCATGATTTGAATGGTGCAGCAGGTGCAGAGGCACCGGGACCAAAAGTTGGCAGAACTCCTTTAAACACCAAATTTTGACAAGTGCAGTTACCTTGCAGGCACTAAGATCCTGTTTTAAATGTAGCAGAATCTGAACGAAGTGATTGCGGTGCTTTACATGAGCACGCTCCGTGGTGCTCTGAAGGGATGTATTTACCACCTTTATCCGTTGGGATATTTCTGTATAACATTACAGCCCCAGACAACTGCTGCAGAGTCTTGGATTGTAAATACACTCATGTGCCTGTTCTAAAAGTATTCCTCAAGTTTTGTCATTGCAGCCTTATCCTTCTACTGGCCAGCAAGGGAAGCTGTATAGTTTCAAGAGCAGTTAATTCAGAAACTCCAGCTGCTGGTCATTGTTGTCGCATTGCGTCAATGCCTGTCTTTGTGAGAAAGCGTGTTTGGGGAATGCATGGGACTTGTGCTGCTGTTCTTTCTTTTTTCTTTTTCTCTTTCTTTTCAGAACTGATTATTTTGGAATACTTTTAAATAAAAAACCTTTTTTTCTTTTTTGATGCGATTTCTCCACTTTTTTAACACCAAGAATTTAGCTTAGTGTTCAGGTAGGTGGTAAGACTGGCTTTTTTTTTGACTCGGCTTTAGTGTGCAGATTGTATTGTTCTAGCACCAAAAACATGTTATATCGCTTGCTGTATTTTCAGTTGGCCATATGAATAAGCAATGAGGTACCTGAGCGATACTCTGTAAACTGAAGCAGGAGTTATTTCCTAATAGAGAGAATTTTGCTGTTCATCTTTCAGTGCATGTAAAATCATTCATATTTATTTGCATAATTATAAAGCGTGGTATTTCAGCTTAATGATTGCAAAAATGTTTGAGTTCTCCAAAGTAATTTAAACAGCCTCCTTTGTTTTCGTTGTTATACAATATAAGGAACATCAACTGCACATTCTTAAAACAGGCAAACGCTTTGTCTAATTTCGCTAGCTTTATGCCTTGTATTTTAGCTTAATGATTGCTAAAAAGGGTTGGAGTTGTTCAAAGTAATTTAAACAGTCTCCTGTATTTTCGTTGTTATATAATATGAACACCAACTGCACAATTCTTAAAACAGGCAAAGTGCGGTTATCTAGCAGGCCCAAGGGTCATGATTTCAATGCCACCCCACACAATGGGGTTCAGGCCACAGCACAGAAGCAGATTTGATGGCTGTGGTCGAAGAACTCCGATCCTTGTTGGACAAAGGAGTGTCAGTGACTATTATTCTCCTGGATACAAGCGCTGCCTTTGACACAGTGTACCACTCCACACTTATCCATAGGATATCTGGAGCGGATGTCAACAGCCATGCTCTGAATTGGCCCTCCTCGTTTCTGATGGACAGAACCATTCATGTGCTTGATCAGTCTTGGTACTACGACAACTTTCCCCTTCATTGCAGGGTACCTCAAGTCTTCTCTCAGCCCTGCACTTTTTAACGTTTATCTGTGCTGTTTGGCTGAGATTGTCCACCCATTTGGGTTGTTATTTGTTCCATATGCCGATGACACCCAGCTGGTGATCTCAATCTCCCCAGACCCTAGCTTCAGCCACCTCAGCCAGGCCCCTTGCCTTCAGGAGGTGCCCAAAAGGAGGACCAACTTTAATTTGAAGCTCAATGAAGAAAAGAATGAGGTGATGATACTGGGCAACAATCTTTATAAAAAGCTCTCTCCCTTTGTGCCAGATTGTCTGTCGAGTCTGCCCAGTACCGTGGGGTGGGGGAGGGGGCGGGGGTAAGCAGGAGCCTAGGAATCTCACCATGGACTGTCATGCAAATAAACTTGCGGCCACCTGCTTTGGCATCCTGAGAAGGCTTAGAACGGTGTTATGTCTGCTTCCTTTCCTAGCTCGAAGAATAATTGTCCAGGCTTTTATCATCTCCAGCCTCGACTATGGTTATGTCCTTCATCTAGGTTCACCTAGTGATGTTAGAAAGAGAATGCAGGCTACACAGAACACCACTGCTCGGCTTCTTCTGAATGTTCCAGGGTACCAATCTGTAAAAAGAGCCTTCAATTAACTCCACAGGCTCTCATTTGAGCAGAGCCTCCAGTTTAAGACTCTCTGCATCCTGCACAAATTGCTTCATGAGAAAGGTCCCATTTTAGTAAGATCATTAGCCATACCCTATACCCCTGGAAGACTACTCCAATCATTTTCAGCTCATCTACTGCAGGTCCCTCTGTTTAGCAGATCCCGTTGGAGTAGCACTTCTTTCTCTTATAGGGCACCCAAACTTTGGAACACTCTTCCTTTGGAACTACGTTTGCTCTGCAAAGAAATCACATTCTATAAGGCTCTGAAAATGTCTATATAGCAATTAGCCCTGCTGAGTGCAGGCTAACACGACTTTTTAGTTCCTTTCTGACTGTGCTAGCTCTTGGAGGCCTCCCGGAAGCTCTGCGCTATAGAAGAACTATAGAATAGAATTGTGCAGCCGGTGCAGTGGCACTGGGACTTATTATAACAAATACCTTGAAAAGAAATACAGTATTTGTTAGAACATACAAACTTCAAAGTATATAGCACAATAATTGATAATGTCAGTATACTGAGTCACACAATGACAATGCAAGTGCAAATATTTACTATATGTTCACTGTGCCCTGACCCTGAGACAATGGCAAAAGAGCGGAAAGCCATTATCGCAACACTGGAGGAAGACTCAGCCGCCGCAGACTATGTGCTCCTTATTCTTTCAGAGTTTATGTTCCTGTTTACGTTTTTTTGCAATAATAAAGAAAATGTGCAGTGCAAAATAAAAAAATACTTCATAAGAGAAATCTGTAATAAAAAAAACGTGCCCATCTCAATAAAACTATCATCTGACTTTCAGTGTGTTTCACTTATGTTGCACAACTGCTCATTTGAAAAATATAAAGTTCATTTTCATGTGTTTATCTTAATAATGGACAATAATTAAACACCTTTTCATCTAGATTTCGTAATCTTGTTTTTTAGATTTGCAAAAAACAGCATACATCTGGATGAAAAACCATACTGTTTACCTAATCTCCGCATAGCTGCACCACTTTCAAGCTACTCATCAGGTACATGTGTCCTCCACCATTTACGTAATCTCCCAACATTATGCCACACGTAACAGCACAATATATTGCCTTTTTGTACATAAACAAGTCTCTCTTTAACAGGCTTTCTGTATCTTATATTGTACAACTACTCAGCAAGCTACAATTAACAACAAAACAAAGCTTATTATTATTATTTACAAAGGCAAAACCTAATGGAGGGCTCGAAAAATCAAAAAATTCTTACTAGTCCTGCAAGTCTAGTAACTTCACAAATCTACTTGACATAACTGTAGTGCACTTGACCTCTATGAGCAAATGTGATAAGTTAACAAGAGTTAAAGCCATTTTTATTGCTCATTAACTGTGCGAGCAATAAAGATGCCTTTAAATCTTGCTATCTTGTCACATTTGCTCGACTTTCAGAGACAGAGGTCAAAAGTCGGTCTTCCTTCCTACTCGCCAGAAAGGGCAAGTAGGACGTAAAAATAGCTCGCCCTAATTACATCTGGCTCGCAAATGCAAGCAGGCGAGTTTTATTTTTCAAGCCCCGATTTATTGCATTTACTAATGCTTGTTTAAAAAGTGGGACAATAGTGGAAAGGGTCCAAGAACATGGGATCTTATTACATGAAGATTTATTGAATACATTTGTAAGCAGAGGACACCACAGGTCAGTATTACAATTGATGAAATCCATTGGGACCCCAACCGGCCGTGCGGCTTTGCCACTCTGACTTTGCCTAATGACATCGGCCACTTCCTTTACGGTGACAGCGTCTTGAGTGACAGAAGAGATTAATTCAACATTCCTGTTTTCAGGGGAGTTCCAAAACAAGGGGTGCCCTGTCCAACAGAAACCACAGCCTCCGGTTGGGCGATCGTTTGTGGCCCATTAATATTCTGACCTGACAGTGATTTCTCTTTTCCAGCAACATTGGCAGCTTTCTATATAACTCACCTTGCCCTAGGCAAGAAGGCTCTTGTTGAAGACTTGTTGAATATTTTGATGATTTAATACAGGAAAATAGGTGCCTCTACTCACCCTTCTCATGTTTGGTTGGTCGAAGTTGCCTTTCTCTCTGTGATAGCCCTCAATGCTTCACTTTTGGGTGTCCGACCCTGATTTGCAGTTAGAGTTTGAAGTGCCTTGAGAGTGAACACTGAAAGGAAGCCTGGGCGCTGGCAGGTGCCACACAAAACCCTCTAAGCACTACACCCTGTGACACAGGGTGGGTAGAAGATGGTTCTCTTCAGACTTTAGCAAAAAAAACTTGAAAGGGCTATGACATGCAAAAATAAAAAGAAGAGAAATGAAAAGTTAAAAAAACAAACAGGCAAGCATCATGATTAGTCATGGAATTACTTCCAGTAAAGGTGTACTTTTTTTTGTTCTTAGCGACTTCCCATCCGAACGGAAATCCTTGCTGTTGCCAAAGCAAGCGGAAGGAGAGGCAGAAAACTACAACAGAAATACAGCCATTCTCCTTTGCTAAGGTTACTACCAAAAGTGCCTCTGCACCACAGCACAACCAGAGCCACATCAAAAGGCCAAGAACCCCACAGGCAAAACTGGCGTAAAATCAGCAGCAACCACCCTCAACATGGCAAGCAAACAATCCTGGGCCCAGCAGCTCGGTAGCCACGCTGCTCACACGTCAACCTCGGACGACCATGAGGGAGCAGAGAGACAGAGGGGTGGAAAGCCAGAACAGGAAGTGAAAACTGCTGGGGACCAGACCGTGTTGCACGAGCGAGCACCACTATGGGAGGGGGTTGGGAGGTGGTCAGGCGGGTCAGTTGTTGAGGAGTGGATCACCTGTAAGTGAATGGCCAACCTTATCTTAAGGTCTAGTTGTCCATTAGAGAAAATCAACACAAAGACGCTTTGACTCCAATGGAAAACCATAGATTTCTGGTGATACAAATTTCATATCCCTGAAAACTTGGGAACTCTTAAAACGGTTCATTAACATCATTAGATACAGGTTCCTTAACTTTGGAGTGCTAAAAATCACGAACAATGGTATTGACTGCAGTACTGCTACAGACAGTTTAAATGTCATTATTGTAATCAATGCATCGCTTTTGCTCATGACTTGATGGTTTCTTGTCAATTGTACTTTAGAGCTCCTGAATGGATGGCTTTACTCTCTGTTCTTGTGTTTGTCCCACCTCAGGAGCATATGTTTCACTCTTGTTTTTCACTGGGTGAGCATATCCTTCTAGTCCTGTCAGGAAACTATTTTTTTAACTCTTATTTATGATTTAGAACTACAAAAGAGGGCATCCCTTGCTACTTTCTCTCTCAGTATCAAACACTATTTTCCTTCCTCTACCTGTCTCTCGTTTTCTCTCTCCCCACCCCTGTCAGTTTTCCCTCTCCCCTCCACCACCAAGCACTACTATAGCTAGGTGCCAGGCTTTCTCTCCAGTTCAAACATTCCTCCACCTTCCCCCCGCTATTGGATTTGCCAAAGCTGAGTGCTTTTAACTATGCATTCATTGGCAAAGCCAACAGCAAGCAGTGGCCAGCCATGCTGGGAGTGTATTTTTCATACTTCCAAGATGGCCACTGCATTTTGAGAGACAAAGCAGTGGCCATCTTGGAATTCACTTGAGGACCCACTGATTCACTCCGTAGGTGATGGGGCATAGTCAGGAGCCTCTGATTATGCTGAACCTTCTTTACTGTTTTTCTCACAGCAGCCAATAGTAACAAACTACTTTAGGCATGTGTAAAAAAAAAATGACAAACCCATGATGCAAAACTGTCCACTCATAACATCAGCAACCATATAAAACACTCTCTTCATAGTCCTTCCTCCTATTTCTTTGCTGCTTACAGCAGCTGAGCCAAGTACCTTGACCCTTATTCTTTTACAGTTAGCTGTTGTGGGAATATTATCGAAATAGAACTTGAATGATAATACTAATACCTTTACTTATCAGGCAACTTTATGCATCTGCGATCCCGAAATCTAGTCATTTCCTTTAAATACTCTCTTGGAGACGCAACATCATGTCCTGGTCTTTGGGCTTGTCCCCTCAGGTTCTTGTCTTCAGCTCACCAACCAAAATTTCTCTCGGGGGATTATCTACCTTGCAAAGGGCACACAAGACTTGAGCGCTCCCATCCGCCCCGCCCTGAAAAAATGTTTGAGTCAGCGCTCTCCCCACAGGCGGGTAGAGTCCACTCTCGACTCCTTAAGCGCCCATTCGGAGAAGCACAGCGGCCAATTTTGAACACTTCCCACCAGTGCGCTCTCTGCAATCCGAGGCAGACAATTCAAAGATCAGTCCCATTAGTGAGACAGGGACCGGGCTCATACTTGTTTAGGCTTACTTGCTATATTTCTGGGATTACTTGAGGACCCGCTGATTCACTCCGTAGGTGATGGGGCATACTTAGTCAGGGATTTGTCCCCTCATAACCACTGGGAAGGAGACAAACAGCAACCCCTGCGTTTGTTCAGTATCTTTATTCGGATTAATCAAAATCCATTAAAGCAAAAACATAAAACAGCATTCATCAGTTTATAAAAAGCAACTGCTTTCCACAAATGTAAAATATGAAAATAAAATGCCATTTTACAGTTTATACAATCTTTTTTTTAATCTCAGTGCAGCTAAGAGATCCTTACACTTACTAAATTGGCAGAAGACTACTTGTACGTTCACAGGACTTTGGATCAGAGTCCTACAAAATAGACCCAGAACTTAACACATGATAGACCAGGCGGTCTTTAAACCTTTTGACGAAGGACTTTCAGAAACTGCAGGACAGTCCCACCTCAACCCCTCATGGTTCACACAGTGGCCCACCACAGATGTGCCAGAAAGATGCAGGTACGCCCACAATGGGGAGCCAGGACTAGAATGTTTTTCAGATAAAGCAGACCCCATTTCTAAATTACGTAAACTCAAATACCTCTCCCAGTTAGTAAATACATAATGTTTCAAGACTGCCGATTTGCACGGCGAACACGCCAAGGCCTGGAGATCCGACGGGTTCTACCTAATACTGCCGAATGGGGCAGCTCTTCTGAAAAAAGAAAACCCCCTTACATTTGGAAGCATATTTAGCTTTAGACAAGAGACGCATTGGTCTACCTCTCCAGGAGCAGAACATATAGGAAACCCTTCTGGGTTAGAATTATCACCGGAATTAATAGACTTCTTGAAACTGACCTGAGCCCTGAAGAAGTCACGGGGTAGTCACCTGTAACAGTGACGAAACACGTGTTGGCTAAGAAGGCTTAAAGATCATGAATTAAAGACATCTGAAAATATAAAGACAAGCATCATTGTGATATTTTATGTAACTTTATGTATTTCCTTTTGAATGTGTGCAGAGGATTTGTATATATAGCATTAGTGGTCTGCTGGCCACACACGTGGGAATCTGGTAGTATTTCCCTACCTTATGCACCGAGCCAGATTACCTGCCATAACTGATTTGTACTTGTGATAGACCTTAGAGCGATCCATTTTGCCTATTGCTGACCACCGACTGTATAACTAACCTCTTCCAGTTAGAACTGGTGTCTGAAGTCCTAGTGGTCTTTTGTTTCCTGACAAAATGCAATCTCCTTCCACTGCTGACCAAGACATGGTAGATACTAATTCTGCCTCTTCTGACGGCTTCCACATATAGTCCAAGATATCAAGGGATTGGCATCCTCCTGGAGGGGCTGAAAAGAGACCCAAGAGAGAACATGGCAAACTCTCAAAAGACTGGGATCGACATACTGATCTGTTTGACACAGAGGATATCAGAAATCTGCATTCTTCAGAGTTGAACCCCACCTCAAGGTGGCTTTTTACTTAAAACAATGATTCTGACATCCCATGATGGACAAAGATTAGGAATAGACTACGGGCAGAATGTCCGAGGCACCTATTGAGGGGAAAGAAGTAGTGACTCCAGAATAAGACACCATCATGCCTTTCTAAAAAAAATTAAGGACCCTAAACTAGATTGGTCCTGGCGTACTTGCTGGGACAAGCTCTTAGACCTGGCAGGGCCCCTGATAAAGACAATGGAGCTAGCCAAGGCAGCAAAGGAATCAGGCGATCGAATAAACCCTGAAATGTTGGCAGGCTGGGCACAGAGGTGCTCTATCCTTCTTAGGCTGGACCCTAAGCTAGGGGAGCTGGCGCTACAGAAGTGGCCCCTGAAGCTAAAGGTAATTTGTTCAGAGATGGCTTTGTACAGAACCTGTCAAAATGTATTCAAGCCTTCATGGCACTGGACAAGTCTTTACTGAAGAGTGTCTGCTCCCAGGGTTTTAAGTTGGGCCAGACGTGGTAGGGGACGCTTGCCCGGCCGCTTCTTCTCTTGTACTTTCCAAGGAGCCCAAGGTCTAAAGAGAGCCGACTGATCAGACCAGAAGGGTTACACCCCCTTCTTCCCTTTCCGTAACAAGTATCGGAGGGGACAAACAGGGAGAGGGTCAGGCAAAGGAGCCCCAAATGTGGCGGGGAAGAGTTTGGTTTTCTTCCCTAATAACACAAGGGAGTAGTACAGCTGAATGTCTCCACAGGTGGAAGGAGATCTCCAATGCCTGGGTTCTCCAGGCAGTTCAGTGATTCCACATAGAAGTTTGGTGTGCTCCTCATCAACCCATAAGAACAATCCACATACACTTTTCAGTTGAGGCCATCGGACCTTATAGAGCAGGAGATTCAGAACTTGAAAGCCAAGGTGTGATTGAAGAATCCTTCTTGAATCCAAGGGGGTTCTTAAGTAACTTATTTGTAGTCAAGAAAAAAACACAACGGAGTGACGCCAGCAATAAATCTGAGAGAATTAAATTGACGGCTGGTCAACATACATTTCAAGATGAAGGGGATCCATCTTTTGAGGGGAATTCTCAAACAAGGCTAGTGCACGATATGCTTGAATCTGATATACCCCTATCTTAAAATTCGAGTAGTCCCACCCCACAGGTGTTTTCTACAATTCATCTGGAAGCTTCAGTTCTGGGAGTTCAAGGTCCTGTCATTGTCCTTTCATCAGCACTGTGGTGTTTTTCCAAAATTCTAAAGCCAGCAGTGGAATGGCGGCGATCACAGGGTTCCAGACTCCTCATTTATCTAGAGTACCTCATCCTGATGGCAGAAACGCAACAAGTACTTGTTGAGCGGGCTCAGATGGCAGTATTCCTGCTGGAGGATTTAGGGATACTTATGAACATGGAAATGTGAGACCCAGTTCCCATGCCACACATGGATTTTTTCAGTTTTACCACAGACTCAAAAGCAGCATTCTTAAAACTAACTTTCCACAAGATCTCAACCTTCATGAGGGAACTCAGGAACATGATTGAGATGCCCATGGTGTAGCTTGTTCAATTGCCAAGATAGTAGGACTTCTATCCTCATTGTTTTCGATGATATTCCTGGGGCCTCTGCATTACACGGCCTTTTAACATCTCAAGATCAAGCACCTTCAGAAAGGACAATTGTGCTAGTAAGAGGTCCCTCTGTTCCAGGAGGCCAGAACAGAGCTGATCGGGTGGCTAAACTACAAGGTGGCGTGGAACGGTCTAGCAGTCTTCAGATCAGCACCAGACATGGTGATAGAATCTGGCACCAGAAACTGAGGAGCTCTCTGCAGAGATATTTCCACTGGAGGACGGTGGTCTCATGAAGAGTTATCCCTCCACATCAACTTTATGGAGCTTCTGGCAGGCTCTTTCACTATGAAAAGCTTAGCGAAGGGCAGGGTCAGATGCTCATCTCCTGAAGATGGACAACGTTATGGCGGTCCACTACGTCAAAAAGCTAGGAGGGGCAAGGTCGAGGACAGTGGCAGAGATTGACAAGGATTTCTGGAACTGTTGCCTGCAGATGAAGGTAGGCGTCACAGCAGTTCACCTGCCAGGACAAGCCAACACAGTGATGGATTGAAACTCCTGGTTCCTCAGGGATTCCAGCTGCTGGTAACTTCACCCCCTGGCATTTCTGCAAATTTGCCTCAGGTGAGGCACTCCGATAAGTGACTTATCTGCTTCCAGACTGACTGCTCAAGTTACACAATACTTCAGCTGGAGCCGGGAGCGGTTCTGGTGGAAGTATTTCTGACAGATTGTAGATGGAGTCTCAACTACCCCTTTCTTCCTTCATGCTGATACCCAAAGCATCAAATTGAGCCAGGGATCAACAAGTAGAGTGAATCTGATATGAAAATCTCAATGTTGGTTCCTACTGGTTCTAGAAATAACCTGCGATCTTCCAGTCATGATTCCATTGCACCAACAGATCCTTCAAGAAAGGAACCTCATCCGCTAGTGATGGACAACCTACTGCCCCTCAAGGCGTGGCGCATTTCAATCAAAGCTAAAAGATGCCAGGACTCTCACAGGAAGCTACCTTCATCATAAAACAGCCCTCTGCAGCATAGTCTAGTTTGTGTGTGGAGAGATATGTGGATACCATGGGGGCAGACAGTCGCCTGCTTCTGAATTTTCTAGCCTAACTGGCAGAGAGAGGGAGAGCCTAATCTACCATTAACTCCTTCAGGTCCACGATCTCAGGAGGCCATGCACCAACAGCAAACAACCCAACTGGTTTGCATCTCGTCATCTGCAAGCTAATGAGAGGTATCGGACTGTCGCACCCTTCGACACCAAATATTCTAAATCATGGGATGTCAGCTTAGGTCTGAGGCTTTTCTCAAATTGGCCATACTAGTCAGACCTGTCTTGGAAGTAGCTCATTGCCAAGCTAACTATGCTACATGCTTTTTTGCCTGAAAGAGTATTGGACATGTGAACTTTGGAACTACCAGGCTGATTTTTTTTTTTTTACCCCGAACAGCGTTGTCTTTACTAGCGCCAAGCATAAGAAACCCATCACTTGCATGGTTCAGTATCTTTCATTCTTGGATAACCCCAAATTCTGTGTGGTGAGGAGTCTTCAACAATATGAAAGTATGTCCAAAGAGCTCAGCCCTAAAGGAAATGACCTGCAACCTTCCAGTCATGATTCCATTGCACCAACAGATTCTTCCAGAGGGGAATCTCATCCATTAGTGATGGACAACCTTCTGTCCTTCAATCCATTTATTTATTTATTTGTTTTTTACAAAGCGTCACAAAGCTGCTTTGTCACCCACCTTGGTGAGATGGGTGATTCAAGAGCAGGGATTGACATTTGTGCTTCACAGCACACTACCAGAAGGGTAATGTCTTTTAAGGCCCTCATCCTTGGAACTAGACTGGAGGATACCCTGAGATCAGTGGACTGGTCTTTGGACTACACCTTCAAAAATGTTTATTTTAAACCAATGACAGAAATGGTTACGTTGGTGGTAATTAATCTTTAAACTAGCATAATTGGAGTCTCCAGTCCTGACATAGAATGAAACATTTCCTAGCAATCGTGACGGAAAGTTTCAATTCTATTAAAGACATTGAGGCAAGGATTAGCATCCTTCTAGAGCTACCCAGTACAACGAAGTAATAGGTTTATAATGATTGATGAGATTAGATAAGACACACGTAGGATTGCTTCAAGAGACCCACATGTCACAGCCAAAACTGGTGCGCCTGCATAGTAGATGGAGAGGTCAGGTATTCGGCACTACCTTTTCGGCGCATGTGTAGGGCACATTGGTGTGGGTCAGGGCCGGGGCCCCGTTTCTTTGTGATGAGGTCCTCAAAGACGTGGAGGGCAGATATACCTTTGTGAAGGGGCGGTTAAATGGCCTAAACATGCTGCTGGGTTCCATCTACGCCCCCATTGTCAACCAAGTATCCTTCCTTGAATGCATATCTGGGGTCCTGGCCCGATGAAATGGCATCCCCTGGCTGTTGGGTGGCGATTTTAACTCAGTAGTTAATGTAGAATTGGAGACATCATTCCTGCCATTAAATAGGAGCTCTTCCCGGTATAATGCGAAGGCCCTCACACATTGGCTTACGCACTGGGCTCTTATAGACCTATGGCGTTTCCTTAATCCCACTGCCCGGGTTTATTCTCATTATTCCGCAGTACATAACCTACATGTGCGTCTCGACAGACTTGTTTGCTCGCAGGCGCTCCTCTCCTTGATCCATAGCACTGACTACCTAGGACGGACGCATTCCGATCATAATCCCCTGTTGCTGCGGCTCCAATGGGAGATACAGTGCCCTCCAGTCCCTACGTGGCGACTCCAAACTAATGCATTGGAGGAGCCGGCATTCCGTGCCTTGCTGGGGCTGGCAATTTTGACACATTTTGAACTAAATGGAGGTACAACAAGCGACGCACTTATTGAATGGGAGGCATTCAAGGTGTCCATTAGGGGTCACTGCCTAGGTGCCACCTGAAATATCCGGAAGCAACTCTCCAACTCCCTTACAAAAATAGAACAATAATGGTTGCACTACGAACAGGGAGGAGATGAGGCGGGCAGAGATGTGAAGCATCTCGAGGTGTTGCGGTCTATGCACACAGAAAAGTTAGAGAGTCTTTGCTGCCATAATTACACTGCACATACAGCTTGCATGCACGCTACTGCTGATAGAGCGGGCAGGCTGTTGCGTGGTTGATACAGCAGGAATACACACATGCCCCCATTGGGACACTGCGGGAGGGTCAGGTGAGATGATATGTACACAACGTGAAATACAAGATGCCTTGACAGAACACTATACCGACCTATACTGCTCCCGTAGACGAGACAATGGGCGCGACCTAAGGGGGTTTCTGGACGCACTACAGCTGACAACGCTGGGTCGAGAGCATAGAGGCACTAAACACACAGGACACATTGGAAGAGATTGGAGAAGCCATACAAACGCTTGGTTCTGGAAAGATCCTGGGCCAGCAGAGTACTACAAAGCCTACTGAGTTTCCCTTGAACAGCGTCTCCGCACCTTATACACCACTGCATTAGAGTCCCAGCAACTTCTACCCTCTATGAGTGAGGCGCACCTGATATCGCTGTTTAAACCTCATAAAGACCCTCATATAGGCCCTTGGCTCTGCTTAACACCGATTACAGGATACTAGCGAAGGTGCTAGCGGATAGACTGGTACAGGTAGTTCCGTCATTGGTTCACACGGACCAAAATGGCTTTGTGCCTTCCTGTAGTACTTCCCTTAATCTACAGCGCTTTTTCAGGGTGTCTGCGTACGCAGTGGAAGCATGGTCCCCGGCGGGTTACCTTTTATGAAACCTAGAGAAAGCGTTTCATTCCCTGGAGTGGAGTTACCTATTTATGGTGCTTGAGAAATTCGAGCTGGGCCCAGTCTTTAACCAACTCTCACACCTCCTCTACACCAACCCCACAGTCCAGAGTCAAAGTGGGACCCTACCTTTCAGACTCTATTCCAAAACAGAGGGTTACACGACCGGGGTGCCCTTTATCTCCGCTCCTGTTTGCGCTCGCGATAGAGCTATTGGCAGAAGCACTACGCACCCAACTGGGTGACGGAGTACCTCTGGGAGACGCCATGTGTGAGAAGTTGGCCTGGCATATGCTGTCTCCTAGTTATAGGGGACACCTTGCACCAGTCCAATTCGACACTTATTGATGATAGGTTTAAGACAACCTTTAAAGAAAGCTATCCTAGTGGTAGCTCTGGAGAGCAGCCTTCAGGCTAAGTCTTGAAGGAGTGTTAAGCTTATTGTTTTACCATAGATAACCTCTTGAATGACCAAATGAAAGAGTAGCCCACACAGGTATATATATAAAATACATGTATTTATTCTAGACAGAATCCCACAAGTCTCTTTATGAGGCTGAGGCAAAGTTACAATTCAAACAAGCATTGATAGATACAATAAATAGCACTGGAATCATAGGGCCCCAGGGGGGGACCAAACCATATATTAAAAAAGTGGTATAAGAACCACGACAATTCTACAGACAATGCCTAGGGCATTTAGGATCGCTGGCCCCTTAAGAATCCACCCCAGGTTATGAGGAAGGGGACCCACGGGAGGCGCGTGCAGTGGAAATAGCTGCTATCGGGATCTCTATTGAAGCCTATGGAGAATGTCGCGGTTTGATTTAAACAGATTAAAGACACTTCTAGCAGGAGTTCAAAGTTAAAAACTTAGAGTTAAGCTTTTGAGGAGCCCACTACCACGGGAGTACAGAGGTACCACTGTTACCTGCCCCAGGGAAGCCGGGTGCATTGGTCGTTTTTGATGTCGGGTCGCGGGCTGATTTTCAATGGGAAAATGTACAAAACTGCTTCTAGCCAAAAGCGTTGATGATGCCGTGAAGATTGAAGTTGTAGATCTTGTAGAGAAGAACCTGAAAGCAGAGGGGACAGAGTCTGGGTCACGGCACAGTGACCAGGGGGCTCAAAGGAAAGCCCTTCAATGTCGGGTGCTTCAAGTGGAAAGAGGTGTAGCTTGGATCTGCAGCCACGTGCTACGGGAGGCTTCAAGGAAGGCCAGCGTCTGGAGGGCGACTGTCCCACGTCGGATGAGGGTCGCTGCGGTGTTAGTGTCCGGATTGGATCCACTAAGCCTTGGCAACCGCAACCCACTCAAGATAAACAAATCAGCTACTGGTGCAGACCCACGAGGTCTGTGAGAGGTCTCCTTTGGAGAGACTGCAGAGCAGGCCTGGAGCAACCCGGGGAACTCTTAAATGTCGAGATTGTCCTCCGCTAGGGCCAACACATCGAGAGACAAGGGACCGCGGAAGGCAGCAAAATGGAGTGCGTAAAAGGGAGCCCACAGGCCACCGGAGGGCGATAGGGCGCTGATCTTTGGCCCAATTGCTGCTTGGTGGTTGGCTCAAAAATGGGCCAAAGCACAACTTCCCCACTGGTCAGGGTCGCGTGCTATGCAAGAGGTGGCCGGAGTCCTGGGGTATTGGGAATCTCGGCACCCACGCGGTCCACGTTGCTCAGACTTGCTGTGCACACTCACTGGCCTCTGGGATGCTTAGGAAACCCACCTCAAGGTTGCTGGGAGTCGACGAAGTCCATAGGAGCAGCGAAGTTCCAACCGGGTCACTTGAAGTGTTTCAGGTGCCTGCCAAGCAGGGGGGTAACTCCTTTACCCCAAGGGAGATTTCTTCAGTCAGCTGGGCAGCAGCTCGTCGAAGGTCAAGTCTGTGAAGTCCAAGATTAATATGAGGCTCTGGGGCCACGTTATTCACCTATATCCCCAAGATTAGGGGAGTGTCCAGAGTAGTGTACACCACTGAGAGGTGAGGCGGGAAAGGGTGGCTACACCCTCTCCCGTTTGTGTGTTTCCCGCCTGGGCGATGGGCAGGATGCCCCATAACCGGTTCCAGGCGGTGTATGCAGAATGTAGGCGCTGTGCAACTCTGAAAGGCAACATATGGTGCACCCACACAGTTCCAATCCACATATCCTGTCTGGGGAGATGTTAGCACCTCCCTGCCACAGGAGCCCTATTGTCCAGCTGGCGAGGCTGGGATTTTCCCCAGCAACAGCCAGCCAGAGTCATGTGGGTGGCGGGTAGTAGCCATTTTGTACTACATGTGCACTTTTAAATTGGTGTCCGAATTCTGCCGCTTTTCCCATATCGCCCCTCTAGCAGGGGGGAATCGTGCCCTCATGCCCATGACTGGACTGGGGGTAGGATTCCTACATGTTTGACACCAAACACGATATGGTTCTGTGTAGCCATTCTCAAGTTATCACGCTATCGCGATAGACTTATAATGCGGTTAAGAGTATATGGTATGGCTACACTACAAACAACCCAGCAATGCTTTTACGAAGGTTGCAGAGAGGCCCTACTCAGGTAGGGGTCCCCCCTCACACATACCTCAGCACCCTGCCTTGTAGGATTAGCAAGGCCTGCTATAGGGGCGACCTATGAGAGTATATGTGGTGTAATGGGGTGGGATATAGGGTACCTTACCCTGACTACAGGAGTGGTCTGGTGGTGTCAGGTTGTATGGCTGTCCCAGGGTGGCACAATGAGTGCTGCAGCCCTGGTAGGCCTACTGAGGGACCCATGCCCTGGGTACCTAGGGTACCCTCTACAAGGGACTGTCAGGGCATCCTCAGCATCCAATTGGTGTGTACCTTGGGTACTCAAATCGTTTAAGAGAGGAAGCAGATAGGCTGGGGTCCTGGATAGCAGGGCCACAGCCTGGCTAGGGTCATAAAAACAGTCAAAACTTCAGCAAAAGGTTGGGGGCAACTATGCAGTCGATGCCACTCTCCTACACCATGCATCAAGTGTCGCTCTATGCCGATGACCTCCTCATCTACATTGGAGACATCAACCATACCCCCGCCCACCTTATGCAAATATTGGAGGAGTTCGCTGGGCTTTCTGGGCTGACTGTCAATGTGGATTAATCCTGTATTTACGCTTTTAAAGAGGGGCTCCAGGACCCTAATCTCGTTATGGGTGGTAAAAAGGTACGGTGGGTGGCAGACACATTCCACTACTTAGGCATCCAAATTTACCACCGTACGAACTATCTTGTCGATGGGAACCTAGGCCGGGCAGTGACATCCCTCAAATCTCTGATGCGATTTTGTAGCACTCTACCATTATCTGTGACAGGCAGGGTTGCACTTACCAAAATGGAAGTGCTCCCGAGACTCTCATACTATTTCACAAATTTGTTGGCCTACATCCCAGCCTCTTTCTTCGCCCCCATATAAAAACAAATTCAGGATTTTATCTGGGGTAACGCCAGATATAAGATAGCGTAACGGAAACTCTACCTGCCGTAGACCAGGGGGGCGTCTCCTTGCCTTGAGCATTATTATCTTGCCTCAGAACTTCAATGGGTGGCGCATTGGCTCCCAGACCGCCATTGTGCAGATACTGCCACTACGCGTCCGCTCTATCCTCTGCAGCATATAATCAACCTCTTTCACCCAGGTGCAAGCGCTTGACCACCGGAGCCTCTACTACTTGATGTAGCCTATAGATGCTTCTGCAGAAGCCTGCACCTCACCCTAGGAGTGACCCCCTATGCGCCAGAGATACCTCTGTAGGGAACCCCCTAAGGCAGCGCAGTAATCTCTCTGCAGATCCTTAGAAGGTGGTAGGAGAACGACATTCAGACGCTTGGAGACTTATATCGGGATGGGGTACTTCTACCATACACATCCTTGGATTTAGAAGATGGGCTACCGCCTGGACATTTTCTGACTCACCGTGCATTGGTTACAACAAACAATTGATGGACGGAATGCTGACAATGCAGACATTCTCCCCCAGTCAAGAGATCTGGGTTAAATCCATCGTTCTTTTGCCCACTACACCACCCCAGTTTAGACATGGCCATATGCAAATCAGTCTTGACCCTGTGCCTCATGGGAACAGTCCAGCCCGAACTGCCAAGCCATGTCTTCCCTGGACCGGAATCAAGCATCCTCGGACCGGTTTCTGGCTATCAGCCGTCATCAGCCAGGATAGCTTGACTCCAGTGGCGTAGTGAGCACGGGTCCCACGTCTGGGAATACCCATCCCACTTAGGGCGAAAAGCGTTACAACAAACAATTGATGGACGGAATGCTGACAATGCAGACATTCTCCCCCAGTCAAGAGATCTGGGTTAAATCCATCGTTCTTTTGCCCACTACACCACCCCAGTTTAGACATGGACATATGCAAATCAGTCTTGACCCTGTGCCTCATGGGAACAGTCAAGCCCGAACTGCCAAGCCATGTCTTCCCTGGACCAGAATCAAGCATCCTCGGACCGGTTTCTGGCTATCAGCCGTCATCAGCCAGGATAGCTTGACTCCAGTGGCGTAGTGAGCACGGGTCCCACGTATGTGAATACCCATCCCACTTAGGGCGAAAAGCGTTACAACAAACAATTGATGGACGGAATGCTGACAATGCAGACATTCTCCCCCCAGTCAAGAGATCTGGGTTAAATCCATCGTTCTTTTGCCCACTACACCACCCCAGTTTAGACATGGCCATATGCAAATCAGTCTTGACCCTGTGCCTCATCGTGCATTGGTGGCCTCGCTCACAGCCAGATGGGGAGATATGAATACGGAGCCACAGACACACCTTACTATGCAACACTTACATGGTATGGGGTCGGGTAGGCACCTGACGCTGTGGTTCGCAGCTTCCTTGAGGACCCATGCTGCAATTAGCCTTGACCCATTACGTCATAAGTGGGAGGAGGATCTAAGACACCAGCTTACTCACAGAGAATGGGCTTGGGTACTTGAAAGCCCGACACGTATACCCCACAATATGGGTTTCTGACAAATACAGCTTTTTATCATTCATAGGGCGGATCTCACACCTGCGAAAATTAATCAATACTTCAACCGGGTAGATGCCGAGTGTCCAAGATGCACTGAACGAGGGGCTGACTTAATCTACATGCTATGGGGTTGTGCCTGGGTGGGTACCTATTGGAACCAAGTGGCCTCTCTCCTGTGTACCTGCACAGACCGAACACTGACGCATGACTGGCCGACCTACCTGTTGAATAAGTTCCACAGAACTTCTGCTACAAAGGTTACCTCTAGATTTAGGGCTGATAGTGGCCAAGCGACTCATTACCAAGAAGTGGAAGGCGCCTGACCTCCCCACCTTAATGGCCTGGCGGAACTCTATGCTTGCCTGGGCGAAGGCAGAGAGCATTGCTATTAGGCACGAGGAAACACTGGGACTGCGCAAGACCCCCATTGCAGCATGCTGGGACACTCTCTACAATGAGCTGCAGCGCTCACTGAGGGCATGGTAGAAGAGGATTCCCCTGAGCCACACTCCATAGGTGAATGAGTTTGGGTGGCGGCTACTATGCGTCGCATCCTTAATGTATTACATACCACTTGTACGCATGGGCTACTACAACTCATAGCTGGAAGGAATGGCAGTTGGTAATCTCCGGTTGTGAGTAAACAGCACACAACTTTCAACAGGATGTCAAGGGCTGGATAACAGTTACTACGGTTTTAATATGTTCTTCTTTTGCAAGTTAATGCAATCTGTTTTAATTTCTCACTCTAAACATGCAATACTGCCTAAAACAGTGCAAATAACAATGTTATTATCCGCGTAGTGCTTTAACTTATGTGAAGGCACACATCAACAGACAGAGTACAGTGTGTACAATCTTTTGGATAACTGCGGCCGAATGTTCATGATTGTTTACCTGCTTTTCTTTTCTCTCCACAGCTTCTCCCCCTCCCCCCCCCTTTTTTTCCTTTTAAGACTGATTGATGGACACCAACTGTGGCTATGTTCACTAATTTGGGACTACTGTTACCTCCCGATCCAGACGCACATTGAGCTTCTGATCCTCATACTATGTTTAGGTCATATTACCGTATATATACCATACTCATGTTGCATGTTACAATGTCTACTACTGCTTGCACGCAGGTGTGATTAGTATTGTAATCTCTTTACAACAAGGAATAACAATAAAACAGATTTGCAAAAATGATTGATGAGATTAGTGTGGTTTGTACATATTGATATGTTTTAGATTTTCAAGCACTGCAAGTCCCTAACTGGTATTAGAAATACTTGATTTGTATCCATTAATGGACTATGATGATTAAAAGTAATATTAGAACTAAGTAAATCCAGGCAGAGAGAGCTTAAATCTGTCATTTGTATTTCAGTATCGAAAAAGAAGCAATTAAATCCTAACTACAGTAAATTCTCGCACATAGGCTTAAAGAAGAGTTTCCTTGAGGAAAGAAACAAGGAAAGACCATGAAGAGAATGTTTTTTATGGTTGCTGGTGCAATGATTGAACAGATTTGCATCATGTGTTTGTAGTTCTATAAACATGCACAATGAGTACGGTAGTTTTTTTTGGGGGGGGGGGGGGGCTCCTGTGAGAAAAACAGTACAGAAAGTTCAGCATAGTCCTCGCCCCGGTGACCTTAATAGAATTTAAACTTTCCGTCACGACTGTTAGAAACGTTTTCAGTATAGAAAATACACTTCTGTGATGGCAGATGGCAATGTGGCAGAACCCTGGAAGCAGGGGTGTGAAATTGCTATAGCCCGACGCCCAGGACATATTGTTTTGGGTCAAGGGCAACAAGTTTTAATGTGTATTTAGTCCTTGGGACAATAAGGCCCAACCCCCTACAGCACAAATCCATTGGCTGCCAGTTTACAGTAACGCATTATGGATCAGGGAAGGGCATTGTCTGCAGTTAAGGTAATATTTGGTAATGCTGTCCAAACTTGTATTTATGGTTCATTAATGCAAAGCCTTTATTATTAGGGTGAGTGCTCTAAATAAATGTTGTAAGCTCAGACAGCACTACTGACAGTGGTTCCAGTATAACAAGGTGTACACATGTTTTAAAAGTTCAGCAATATGAGGCTATGTATAATGCACCAAGAAGGCTCTCTAATTAGATGCAAATATTTGCAGAAGCTTTAAGCAAGATTGAGTCTTTGCTTTCAAAATAAAATGTTCACAAAAACATGCAAATAGGAAAAAAAACATTTAGCCAAACTACTGTAAACTTTTAGGTGCCAATTCTTTGCAGCGTCATTTGGTAAAATGTGTTGATGTATGCCAGTATTTCCCAAATATATTCATAAAGAAAATCATTGAAACCAGTTTCAATAAGATTTGAGAAACATAATTGACAAAGCCTGCAGGTCTGAAACTGGTGGCTAGCCTTTTGGTTTTGTCAATGTGCGACTTGTATTGGCATGGTTTTTGTAAAACCTTATTGGTGTGCGAGCTGCCGGGCCCTCACAATTATAACAAACATTGGCAAAAGAAAAAATAGTTTTTGGTCTCAAAAAGCACACATTGCTGCAGTAGTTCCCGGCACTGAAGAAAACTACGTTGTGTGCTGATATGCTCCTTGCCTACATAGAACAAAAAGGCCCAAAATTATGCACGGAATGTGCAGCACAGAAATCCTAAAGTTTTTATAGTATAATGCTTTTTTTTTTGTAACAGGTTTTTGTTTTCTTTAACCAAGTTTAATGTTTTTATGGTTATGAATGTCGTTGTGTTTGTTTTATATTCCCTTTTTCTTTCATTGTACACTACACACCCACTCTGGTTCACACATGGCTTGGAATCTTTTCCTACCACCCGCTACATAGCTTATTGCCAGTTTGTTCCTATCTGGCACAACTTTCTATTTAACACACAACTCATTCTTGTACACCCCGCTCTCAGTCCGTATCTCTTGTTTTGTCCATCCTGTTAATTTCTACCACTTCTGCCACTCATAGCGTTTCTCTTGTTATCCAGAATAACTTTTGGGTTTTTTTCATCTCCCTTTCAAAGACTACTCCATTTCTCCCTGTCTTCAACCCTGTTTCTTACTTCCTCTTCACACCTCTGTTGTCTTCTTCCTTGCTAGTATCCCTCTCCCAAATCAATACTCGCATACCTTCCCTACTCTATTCCAGTCTATTCCATACTAAATCTCTTTTTCCTCTTTCTACAAATCTCTCATTTCCTGCCAAATTCTTCTTTCACTTTCCCATTTGATAAATACCAATCTCTCTTCGTATCCCCTTTCTTTCTATTTTTCTGTAAATAATCCTCTTTTCTTTCTAACCGGTTCTTCCCCTCTACTTCTCTTTTACCAGTTAATTTTCTGTTCTTCTTTTTATTCCGTCATTTAAAAAATATACTAACCATTTTGGGTGAATTCTACCAGCTAATATGACCAATTCAGATGTAAACTGGTGATAGTATTATCCCTCTCATATCTTTTTTCACCTGCCCCATTCTTCTCTTACGTCTCTTTCTCCCGCAAAACTCATGCACACTGCTCTTAAAACCCTCTTTCGATCTCTCACGCACATATCCTACCCTACTACGATATCGCTCTCTCCTGTCATGCATTATCCCCGACCCTTTCAGCAGCTCCTTCCCTATTTTTTAAATCCTTTTTCCAATGGTGTCAATTGTTTTCCACCTGCCCTCCCTCGTAATCTATTTCCCATGTTCTAGTTCTCCAGCGCTGCCAGGGCATAGGAATGGCAAAAGTGCTATGCAAATATAATCACTCCAATACAAAGAAAAACACAAAAGTAAAAAACATTGTCATTTACAACGCCGATACCTCTAACTTTCACAAATGCAAGACCGATGGCTTTGTAAATGCTTGCATTTTTTAAGCATGGGGAGAGTTATTTGCCCCGAATCACAGCCAACACCGAGACTTGAACTTGGCTTACCAGTTGCAAAGTCAAAAACTCTAGCCGTTATGGCACTCCTCTCCAAATCAAACACCTCTAGTGTTTCTCCAAATCATTTGAGCAATGGACAGTGAAATGCGGACATAGAAGAGAAATGTTAGCAGCTTAGTACGATCGGCATCATAAACGTAAACTAGCCAGCCACCGGTCTGCTACTTACACGGACCCCCTGTAAATTCAGCTTGTCATGCATTCGTTGTTGATCCTTCTTGGGATTTCATTTTTCCGTGATATTAGAACTTCCGGGTTGCATACAAACCTATTCCATTGCTGAACATATTTTGGAAGTAGTGCGGGAGTGGGACGTACAGCTAATGCGAAAGATGACCTAGGATTGGAGCATCTCAGCAAATTGTAGGGCACAATACAAAATACCAGCGTGCTGATTGGCTGTAGAGTACGCTTATAATTTGTCCGAGCTGGTCAATTATAGCCCTTGAATTGCTAACGCCTGGTGTGGAAGGGTTGGTGTTGGTCAGAGGTAGTGGAGTGCCGCTTACTGTTCATAACATAGGAAAGAAAGAGGAAGAAGGCTTCTTACGCCCAGGCATGGCTGAAAACAACCCCACTACACTTCCCATAATGCTCCTCTTTGGTCATCCAATGTTCTTGATTGCGGTACTGTTACTGAAAACAACCAAGCATCACAGGGTCAGGTGACTAGTATTGTATAAATGAGGGTTTCCCATCTACAACGTTGCTTGGTTTACTCCTACTTCGGTTAGGACCACGCCCCTTGCCCGTATCTTCTATTGAGCGCTTCCTGTGTGTTCTGAGAACCGTGTGAACATACTCCACAGCGTTTGTAAGAATCTCTGGAGAGACTTCTGAAGACTCATCTGACGGTCTCGTCGGAGTTTTTTATTTTATGCTTTGCCTCCTGGTTAACCTTTCATTCCTAAGGCAGAAATCCAACTGTTGCCTCTCAATTCTATTACAGGACCGGAGGCTTCGTTGTATGCTTCTTTCTTATTTATTGCTACCCACAGCAGCCAATGAAACTTGGCATTGTGTAAAAAAAAAAAACATTATTCCCATGATGCATGCACCACATCACTTCCTGCAATGCCCCATAAGAGCCAGCAATACCGGAACCTGTCCTCTTTCTTTGCTGCTCACGCAGAGAGTTAAGTTACAGAGATCTTTCTTGACACTTACATCGCTAGAATTGTACTATTTTAATGTTTAGTGATTTATAACTGCTCAAGCGGCGCATTGTTATTTATGTTAGAGCGTAACTGAACGCCGCTTTGCTGTATCTAAATGTACCCTGTATTTGGCCATTGCCTTCGTTAACGCCGTGCAGGCGATTTGGATTTCACGCCCTTGGCGCTGCGGGGCTCCCGCTGGGAGCGCTTGTGTTGGACGGGTTCTCACCCTAGGGATTTGGTTACGGAGCTTACAGGATTGCGCTGATTGACGCGTGAAGAGCGGCGCTCTGCCGCACTGTTGGTGATCTCCCAGCGCGTTCAGCGCTTCAGCAGGGAGAGAGGGCACGGTACTGCCCCGCCTTCGGCGGGTAAAATTAAAGATTAAAATCAGCGCGAAGGCTCCCCTCATATGCCGGTGCGCTTGAAGCCAGTTACTTTTGCTTTCAGTTATGTTTCCACGTGCGTAGCCCAATTGGGCTATTTTGGTAGGATTTGGGCTACGCACGTCATTACAGCCCGGTTTTCTGTCGTTTTTCTTTCGTTTTTCTCATTGTAATCTGGGATTTCCACAGAGAGCACTGCTTGACGCCTGGCTGGCTGCAAAAACGACCTGGGCCTGGAGGGAGCACACCTCCTTGGATTTCTTTGCTCTTTTTGGCTCCACTACGCCCTGTGGGCTGCAATAATTGGGACACAGCTGTTGCTGAGGAGCTAGGTACCTGTGCTGTTGTGCTGTGGGTTGGCTCCCCCCTCCCTTTACTCCTCCTTACTGTTGCCTTTATGAGCAAGTACGTTTATAAATTTGGCTCCACAATGGAAAATTGGGTGCACTATGAGGAGGATGACACCTTATATGAGGAGGAAGTAGGTACACCTTCCATTGAAGAAAATATTGTTGAGGCCCTGGACGCTTCCGTACAGGAGTCAGTCAACAAGGCCCTGGAGAAGGCAGTTCCGTGAACTGTGCAGCAGGCATTGGCGACTGCGTTGAAGCCTATTACCAGGCAATTGGAGAGGTTCGCGAAGCATCATGGCTTCACTACCCCGGCAGGGGTTCCGTCAGAAGGCCCACAGCCTAAGCCTTGGCCTCATTCTGCCTCTTACTCTTCACTTCCGCGCCCTGATACAGAAAGAGAGAGGGTTCAGGATACCGATTCGGAACCTGGTTCCACCGAATCTGACACCCCAGATGATTCCCTTCCTAAGAAGAAAACTAGGAAGGCCAAGAATGTGGAAACTCCACAGACGACCCCTACTCCTTTTACGTTTAACCCCTCGGACATTGTTCATCCTAGGTCCTCTGATTGGCTGCCCGCCCCAGAGGTGGCGGCGTACCTGCATGAAAATTTGCGCAAAAGTTTTGACAAGGAGGTGCGCAATAGACTACGGTCTGAATGTCCCCGACCGGATCTCTTGGACAAGGTGGCCGAAACGCCTGAAATTGACTCCAGTCTATTAACTTTCCTTAAAAAGTTTGCTAAGGACCCTAAAAAGGGTATAGATCGCACCTGGCGAGGGTGTCAGGACAAGCTTCTTGATGTGGTCGGCTCTTTGGCCAAGATCTTGGAGATGGCTCTGGAGGCGCAGGAATCGGGAACCACCATTGACTCCCATGTGTTGGCGGGCTGGACCCAGCGGGCCATCTGCCTCTTAGGTAATGCCAACTGTGCAATTTCCACGGAGCGCCGAAAGTCCATTCTTATGCGCATGGACTCTAATCTAACAGAGTTGGCGGCAGCAAAGCCTGGGCTATTGGCGGACGGAAACCCCTTTGGGGACCGTTTCGTCAAAGATGTGGCGAAATACGTGGGCACTTTCACGACCCTGGATAAAGCACAGGCAGGAATCAAACGTGTGTTTCAAGCTGGGGTTTTCAACAGGGCCGGACAAGGCCGGGGACGCTCGTTTGGCTCTCAGTTCTCCCAAGGTCCTCAGCGAGGAGACTTCGGTCGCGGCAGGGGAGAGTGGGACTCTACCCGCGGCAGCACCTTCTACCCCACCAGGCAGCGCTTCAACAAGCGACGCTTTAATAAAGACTCCTATTGGGGAGGATTCCAGAACACAGAATCTTCAGGTGAGCGCTCCAGACTTATTCCTTCTTCCATTGGGGGGACGTATTCAGCAGTTTTATCACAATTGGGTTCAACTATCGCAGGATGCCTGGGTTTTGCAGACAGTTCAGGGGTTTCATCTAGATTTCTTTCAGACTCCTTATCAGGTTCATCGGCCCAGACAGCTTTCGTTTTCCCGACTAGAGTGCGATTTCATCGATTCAGAAATAGAAGGATTGCTGCAGAAACACGCGATAGCACCTTGCGACGAGGGCCCTCGCGGTTTCTGCATCAATATTTTTCTGGTGCAGAAGAAAGGCGGTGGTTACAGGTTGGTACTCAATTTGAAGGATTTCAACCAGTACATGACTTACAAGCACTTCAAGATGGAGGGCATCCATCTGTTGGCAGACCTTCTGAAGCAGGGGGACTGGTTGGTCCATCTGGACCTGAAGGATGCCTATCTGTCCATCCCCATATTTCGACCACATCGCCGATTCCTTCAATTTCAATGGCGGAACCGGTGGTACGAAAATTTGGTCTTTCCTTTCGTATTTTCCTCAGCACCGTGGTGCTTCACCAAGGTTCTGAAACCGGTAGTAGCTTACCTCCGGGAACAAGGGGTTCGCATGATTGTCTATCTAGACGACATGCTCATCATGGTGCAGTCCCAGACATTGGCGATTCAGCACTTGCGCATGACCATTCGTATCTTGCAAAACCTGGGGTTTGTGATCAACGAACCAAAATCGGTTCTGTGCCCCAAGCAGACGATAGACTTTTTGGGGTTCGTCATAAACTCTCAGACGGCCCAGCTCAGTCTTCCACGTTCCAAGCTTCGGGATATCAAAAAGGAGCTTCGCTCCCTCTTGACCAAACAAATGGTTTCTCTCAGGGTGATTGCCCGGATAGTGGGACTTCTTGCGTCGTCCATTCAAGCAGTATTTCCGGGACCCCTACACTACAGGGCCCTTCAACGACTCAAAATTCAACACTTGCAGAAGGGTCTTTCCTACACGGACTTAGTCCCTGTTTCCCCGGAAGTGCGGGAGGAGATACAGTGGTGGCTTGCCCACGTGGAAGCGTGGAACGGCAGAGCAATTTTCGTCTCCCTACCAGAAGTGGTCATAGAATCCGACGCCAGTCGTTGGGGCTGGGGAGCACGCTGCGGAAATATTTCCACAGGGGGACGTTGGTCCCTAGACGAGTTAAATCTACACATAAATTGTCTAGAACTCCTTGCATGGTCATTTGCGATCAGGACACTATCTCCCAGGCAGGCCTCATGTTGCATCCTTCTTCGGATGGACAACATATCGGCGGTACGGTACATCAACAAGCTGGGGGGCACGAGGTCCTCAATGCTGGTAGAGATAGCGAAGGACTTTTGGCATTTATTGCCTGAGTCATCAGATTTCGGTCATAGCCGAATACATTCCGGGTCAGTCGAATGTAGTAGCGGATTGGAACTCGAGCCATCTCAAGGACTACAGCGACTGGCAACTTCTCCCACGGGTGGTTCAGTGGTTGCAGGAGATATGGGGTCTTTGCAAGATCGACCTGTTTGTCTCCAGACTGAATCGTCAAATGACAAAGTTTTTCAGCTGGAGGCCGGACCCATTGGCTCTAGCGACGGATGCCTTTGCACAGGATTGGACCCCGACTTTGAATTATACGTTTCCACCCTTCATTCTAATTCCTCGCCTGTTCACACATGTGATGTGCCAGAAAGAGGAGGTGATATTGGTGACTCCCTTGTGGAAGTCGCAGCCTTGGTTCCCGTTACTGCTGGAGGCGAGTTGCGACTTCCTCAGGAGGATCCCATGGTCCTCGACAATGCTCCAAGGCCCTCATGGAGAGATGCACCCGATGGTACTATCGGGGCAACTGTCTCTGATGGCCTGGAGACTTTCCGGCAGCGTTGGCAAATGCCAGGTTTTTCGGAACAAGCTTCAGGCTTCATCAACCAAGCGTGGGCCCCCTCTACCAGGAAGCGATATTCTTCAGCCTGGGGGTGCTGGGTTTGTTGGTGCATGGGACAGCATGTGGATCCCGTGGGGGCAGAATTACCCTTCATTGTAAATTTCCTGTCCGAAAAAGCGTCGGAGGGTTTAGCGTATCGCTCTGTTAATAATTTCCGTTCCGCCATATCGGCGGGCCACTCTCCAATTGAGGGCAAACCTGTCGGAATGCATCCCCTAATATGCAAGCTCTTAAAGGGTATCAGAGTAGCTAATCCACCCAAGCCGAAATATTCTTCTCTGTGGGATGTCGCGCTGGTTCTTTCCCTGTTTAACCGATGGCCCAGTAACAGTATGTTGTCTAGGAAACAATTATCAGCCAAACTGGCCATGTTGCTATGACTTGCGGCTTGTAGACGTTCTTCGGGTGTTAAGGCTCTAGATATTACAGGTAGAGTATTTACTCCGGAGGGAGTTTCTTTTAATATCACGGCTAGAACTAAAACGATGTCACGCAATGTAGACTATCATGCTTTTCCTGACAATGCTAAGCTCTGTGTGGTTCAATGTCTTAAGGCTTATGAAGAATGTACAAGGCCTACTAGGCCTGATGGTGTGGTACAATTATTGATTGCTTTGCAGAAACCTTACAAACCTGTTACTGTGGCTACTATAGCCAGATGGCTGTGATAACGCCTCCGAACAAAATACGCTGCATATGATTTTTTTCTGTAAATTTTACACCCTGTTACGTAAGAAATTCATTTGCCCCATTTTTAAGAACTGTCACTTTGAGCAAGTAAGGCCCGCGTTGGTATTCCTGCAAATGCTGGGTTCTCCTTTTGTCTGTTTCGGAGTTGCCAGCTATCTTTCGGGGGCTATTAGAAGTAGAAATCGAATGTAGTTTAATATATCCTAGCCCTATTTTTCAGTATGTTTGACAGTCTGAGACCGGGCCTTTTTACCTTTTTCTCTTGAAACCATGAAATAGTTTTATAAATTTTGGCCTGCCTTACTTTTTAATGTCAATATTCGCCAATTATTTGTTTAAACATGTTTTTATGTATAATTGTGAACTGCGTATTGTTTGAAACTCCTTTGTTAATTATTTTCAAATGTAACTATTTGCAAATGAAATTTTGTGTATGCTTTAATGGTTTTAATTATTAACCGAATAAAGCTATTGTTGACTGACTGGTTAAAAAATGTTATGCAGGAAGCAGGTATTGATACTCTAGTCTTTGGTGCACATTCTGTTCGAGGCGCTATGGCCTCTAAGACCTTCATGTTGGGTTCCACTGTTCAAGATATCATGCATTCTGCGGATTGGTCATCTGAGTCAACATTTAAACAGTTTTATTATAAACTGGTGGGTGACATATCCTCTGTGGTTTTTAATCAGCGTTAAACTAGCATAATACGAAGCCTCTGGTCCTGTAATAGAATATAAAATTAGCTAGCATTCGCGCCAAGAATTTTCAATCCTATTAAGGACACGGAGGCGAGGATTATCCCACCCGGTTTAATTACAGTATTGTAATTCTTGCCCACCCGTTTGCATATGTATTCTGGTTATACAGAAGTTACGAGTTGTTCTATCTCTGATTTTTTCATGATCCGAAAAGAAGATGGATTAGACGTAATCCTGCTTGAAGTTAACGTTCCTCCCAGCTGGTCTGGTTCTTCAACGTTGGAGGCTGTTATTGGACTTTTTGTTTATGGTTGGACTTTGATGTTCGAAGCAAAGAAAGAGGACAGGTTCCGGTATTGCTGGCTCTTATGGGGCATTGCAGGAAGTGATGTGGTGCATGCATCATGGGAAATGTAGTTTGTTTTTACACAATACAAGTTTCATTGGCTGCTGTGGGTAGCAATAAATAAGAAAGAGAAGCATAAGCCTCGCCTCCGTGTCCTTAATAGAATTGAAAATTCTTGGCGCGAATTCTAGCTAATTTTATATTCTTCCACCGGACTTCTCCCTTTAAGACCGGCAGCCTTTCCCAGCATGTGGATGGACGCGCTGACACTGGGAAATTACTTGCCTCGCTGCTCCCTCAGCTGTCCCCCTAGCCCCTCCCCGCCAGAGCTGAATTATTTTTCCAGCGCCGATCTGCCCTGCTGCTCAAGGACTGCATTTCTTTGATACATTGTTTCTCCTCCGTGGTGCACAGCCTGGTAAAGTGACAGAGAGCCTCTGGGGAACTCTCTGTGTACAGAAACTGCTTGCTTTTTTTACTTTCGGATCCAGCAACAATTGTAGCAGGATCACTACCAGTCACGGATGGTGAACATTTTTTTTTTTTGGTGCCCCTTGCCTCATTCACAAGGGAGACGTGTGCCTCTGACCTTTAAGACGGCACTATTTGAGCACCTTCAGCTCTTCCAATTAGAGCAAACTCAGTACTTTTATTTCTTGCTATTCCTGAAGAGACTTCTGATATTAAGCTCAACCCTGCAGTTATTTGTGTAAGTATGTGATGGTGCGCTATCAACAATATTGGATGTTTACTCAGTGTAATACCCCTCGCTGGCAAGGTTCATTGTGAGGTAATACTGCTAACGTTCGGTATATTGTTTCTTTTTCTCTTTTCTTTATTATTTTGTGTTTCTGCAGTCTGGAGACACACGCTTAGACAAGTCATTGCTTCTTCTCCCCTGTCCTGCTGCTGGTCATCCCCTGGTGGTCCTCGCTTAAGGTCTCTTCTCTCCTAGGAAGTATTAGGCATTACCCAGGTAACTGTTCTTCCTGGGCTGACTATATCTTATTGGAGAGCTGAAACCCATCCTCGCTCCTGTGGATACTGGTCTTCTCTGCATGACTGAAGGAAAGTCCTGATAACGTGTGTGGTTCGACTATGTCACCTTCTTTTATAACTGGCAGCCAGGCAGGCCCTTTTGGCTTTTTCTCAGGTACCTGGAACTTAGGCAAGGTCCGACCAGTTTTTTTCAGAATTAGGGGAGGCAGTTTTCTAATGCTCATTGTGAGAAGTTGGCCTGGTATATGATGCTCACTAGTTAAAGTGATCACCTTGTACCATGCCAAGCAACCCTTATGGTGTGGTTGTAAGTCAACCTTTTCGGACTAGCTGCCCTAGTGGTAGCGTAGGCTAAGCAGTCTTTGAGGCTAAACTCGTGAAGCGTGTTAAGCCAGCTGTTTTACCAAATGCAACCCCCTTTTTATACCAATGAAAGGACACCACACAGATATATATTCAAAATATATATGTATTTATTTCTCAAAGTAACCCCTAGTCTCTTTATGAGCACAGGAGCACAAATCGTCAAACAAGATTACAGTGGAATACACAGAAGTTGCACTTTATATGGATAGGCCCTGGTGGCCACTCGAACCATATACTAAAATAGTGGTATAAGTACCACAAACAGAAAAGGGAAAAGGCCTAGGGCCTCTAGAATCGCTGGGCCTACAAGGAGCTAACGTCAGTTAGTGACCAGGAGGTCCACGGGTGGCGTGTGCAGAGCAAATAGTCACACGCGTGCTCCCATAGGTTTCAATGGGTGCGTAAAAAGTACAAAGTTACTGCAAGGAGGATCTTCCGGATGGACTAGGAACTCAAGATTTGGAACACAGGCACTAGAGATGTAATACTACACTTGGGCACAGGTGTGCCAGCTTTACCTCACCCACAGGAAGCGGGTGCATAGGCCTCGAAGTGCGTCGGGTTTCTTCTATCTGTTCCGTGGAGCCTGAAGACAAAGATGCTGCAGGCGGTCGGTCCGGGAGAGATGCAGTGGATCCAAGAGTGGATCGGAGATGTTGAAGACCTGTAAGCAGAGGGGACAGTGTTCACAGTCACTAGCCAGTGACCGGCGTGGCACCAGGTGGGTACCAGGCAATGTCGGGTGCAAACAGAAAGAAAGGTGTAGCTTGTCTCTGCAGCCACGTGGTCCCTGGAGGTCGACGACGCCCAGGAGTCGGTTCACGAGCTGTCCCACGCAGGCTCTCGCTGTCGGCGGTGTCGGCGACTTGATCGAAGCAAACAAGCCTTGGCAAAAGCAATTGTTGTAGGAGATGAAATAAGCTGATGGTTCTGACCAGCAAGGTCAGAAGGACTGCTCCTTTGGAGGGGAGCAAGGGCCAGTCTGGAGCAACCAGACCAGCGGTGTATTTCGTAGAGTTCGTCGCCAAGATGGCTACTAGCCAGCGGGCCAGCAACCGGTTAGGCGCGTCGAGTGGCAAAATGCAGAAGGGCCCCACGCAGATCGTGGAGATGCTGGAGGGCTCACCTTTGGTGCAGATGCTGCTCGGGTGTTGGGCGTCTCAGATCCCAAAGCACAACTTGGAGGGAGCCTTGGTTGTTGCACTTGTGAGCTTGTCGTAGTCGTTCCAAGATGGCTGGCTCCACGTGTCTCGGTGCCTCCACGGGTCTCCTCTTTTCAGGGACTGTGGATCGGGCGGTGAGAGGTCTGGAGGTCCAGGTCTTGTCAGTCTCTGGGCTCGGGCTCCGGCGGGAGGCGGCGGCAAAGCAGACGTTGCTTCGCTGGATGGTGCTTGCGTTAGCAAGGTGGTCACTCCCTGACCACAGGGGAGATTGGCTTCAGTCCTCTGTGCAGCAGAGCGTCGAAGTTCCCGTCTTCTTCTTAGTGTTAAGTTGATTCCAGGATGTCTGAAGTCTTAGGACACAGCTCCTACCTTTAAGCGGATTCTAGGGGCCGGACTACCTGCTAGGTCCCTCCCTATGGGTGGGACCAGGAAGGGGGGTGGTTACACCCCCAATCCTTTGTCCAGCTCGCCCCAGGCCCGGGACTGGTGTGCCCCAGGACCGGTTTGAACTGGCATATGCACCGAGGCTCCTTGTGAGCCACAGGCATGTCTGGTTTCTTTCAAGCCCTACCTGACCAATACACAAAATCCTGTCTGGGGTGGTGCACGCACCTCCCCTGGCAGGAAACCCTTTGTCCACACCTCCCAAGCTGGAAGGACTCCCAGCAGCAGGAGGGCAGACTTGTGTCTGTGGTGGCAGCATCCATTTTGTGGAGCTGAGGCTATGTCTGATTTTACCCGGGTTTCAGGTACTGTACATGTCGTGTCCCTCTAGAAGGGTGGAATGCTAACCCCGTCGCCAGAATTGGCGAGGGGTTAGTATTCCAATTCGTATGACACCTTACTCGACATGTTTTGATAAAGCCAAACCAAAGATAGCATTTAACCACGAGGTTCATAATGCACTTAAGAGTATATGGGTATGTGGGTAGCAATAAATAAGAAAGTGAAGCATAAGCCTCGCCTCCGTGTCCTTAATAGAATTGAAAATTCTTGGCGCGAATTCTAGCTAATTTTATATTCTTCCACCGGACTTCTCCCTTTAAGACCGGCAGCCTTTCCCAGCATGTGGATGGACGCGCTGACACTGGGAAATTACCTGCCTCGCTGCTCCCTCAGCTGTCCCCCTAGCCCCTCCCCGCCAGAGCTGAATTATTTTTCCAGCGCCGATCTGCCCTGCTGCTCAAGGACTGCATTTCTTTGATACATTGTTTCTCCTCCGTGGTGCACAGCCTGGTAAAGTGACAGAGAGCCTCTGGGGAACTCTCTGTGTACAGAAACTGCTTGCTATTTTTACTTTCGGATCCAGCAACAATTGTAGCAGGATCACTACCAGTCACGGATGGTGAACATTTTTTTTTTTTTGGTGCCCCTTGCCTCATTCACAAGGGAGACGTGTGCCTCTGACCTTTAAGACGGCACTATTTGAGCACCTTCAGCTCTTCCAATTAGAGCAAACTCAGTACTTTTATTTCTTGCTATTCCTGAAGAGACTTCTGATATTAAGCTCAACCCTGCAGTTATTTGTGTAAGTATGTGATGGTGCGCTATCAACAATATTGGATGTTTACTCAGTGTAATACCCCTCGCTGGCAAGGTTCATTGTGAGGTAATACTGCTAACGTTCGGTATATTGTTTCTTTTTCTCTTTTCTTTATTATTTTGTGTTTCTGCAGTCTGGAGACACACGCTTAGACAAGTCATTGCTTCTTCTCCCCTGTCCTGCTGCTGGTCATCCCCTGGTGGTCCTCGCTTAAGGTCTCTTCTCTCCTAGGAAGTATTAGGCATTACCCAGGTAACTGTTCTTCCTGGGCTGACTATATCTTATTGGAGAGCTGAAACCCATCCTCGCTCCTGTGGATACTGGTCTTCTCTGCATGACTGAAGGAAAGTCCTGATAACGTGTGTGGTTCGACTATGTCACCTTCTTTTATAACTGGCAGCCAGGCAGGCCCTTTTGGCTTTTTCTCAGGTACCTGGAACTTAGGCAAGGTCCGACCAGTTTTTTTCAGAATTAGGGGAGGCAGTTTTCTAATGCTCATTGTGAGAAGTTGGCCTGGTATATGATGCTCACTAGTTAAAGTGATCACCTTGTACCATGCCAAGCAACCCTTATGGTGTGGTTGTAAGTCAACCTTTTCGGACTAGCTGCCCTAGTGGTAGCGTAGGCTAAGCAGTCTTTGAGGCTAAACTCGTGAAGCGTGTTAAGCCAGCTGTTTTACCAAATGCAACCCCCTTTTATACCAATGAAAGGACACCACACAGATATATATTCAAAATATATATGTATTTATTTCTCAAAGTAACCCCTAGTCTCTTTATGAGCACAGGAGCACAAATCGTCAAACAAGATTACAGTGGAATACACAGAAGTTGCACTTTATATGGATAGGCCCTGGTGGCCACTCGAACCATATACTAAAATAGTGGTATAAGTACCACGAACAGAAAAGGGAAAAGGCCTAGGGCCTCTAGAATCGCTGGGCCTACAAGGAGCTAACGTCAGTTAGTGACCAGGAGGTCCACGGGTGGCGTGTGCAGAGCAAATAGTCACACGCGTGCTCCCATAGGTTTCAATGGGTGCGTAAAAAGTACAAAGTTACTGCAAGGAGGATCTTCCGGATGGACTAGGAACTCAAGATTTGGAACACAGGCACTAGAGATGTAATACTACACTTGGGCACAGGTGTGCCAGCTTTACCTCACCCACAGGAAGCGGGTGCATAGGCCTCGAAGTGCGTCGGGTTTCTTCTATCTGTTCCGTGGAGCCTGAAGACAAAGATGCTGCAGGCGGTCGGTCCGGGAGAGATGCAGTGGATCCAAGAGTGGATCGGAGATGTTGAAGACCTGTAAGCAGAGGGGACAGTGTTCACAGTCACTAGCCAGTGACCGGCGTGGCACCAGGTGGGTACCAGGCAATGTCGGGTGCAAACAGGAAGAAAGGTGTAGCTTGTCTCTGCAGCCACGTGGTCCCTGGAGGTCGACGACGCCCAGGAGTCGGTTCACGAGCTGTCCCACGCAGGCTCTCGCTGTCGGCGGTGTCGGCGACTTGATCGAAGCAAACAAGCCTTGGCAAAAGCAATTGTTGTAGGAGATGAAATAAGCTGATGGTTCTGACCAGCAAGGTCAGAAGGACTGCTCCTTTGGAGGGGAGCAAGGGCCAGTCAGGAGCAACCAGACCAGCGGTGTATTTTGTAGAGTTCGTCGCCAAGATGGCTACTAGCCAGCGGGCCAGCAACCGGTTAGGCGCGTCGAGTGGCAAAATGCAGAAGGGCCCCACGCAGATCGTGGAGATGCGGGAGGGCTCACCTTTGGTGCAGATGCTGCTCGGGTGTTGGGCGTCTCAGATCCCAAAGCACAACTTGGAGGGAGCCTCGGTTGTTGCACTTGTCAGCTTGTCGTAGTCGTTCCAAGATGGCTGGCTCCACGTGTCTCGGTGCCTCCACGGGTCTCCTCTTTTCAGGGACTGTGGATCGGGCGGTGAGAGGTCTGGAGGTCCAGGTCTTGTCAGTCTCTGGGCTCGGGCTCCGGCGGGAGGCGGCGGCAAAGCAGACGTTGATTCGCTGGATGGTGCTTGCGTTAGCAAGGTGGTCACTCCCTGACCACAGGGGAGATTGGCTTCAGTCCTCTGTGCAGCAGAGCGTCGAAGTTCCCGTCTTCTTCTTAGTGTTAAGTTGATTCCAGGATGTCTGAAGTCTTAGGACACAGCTCCTACCTTTAAGCGGATTCTAGGGGCCGGACTACCTGCTAGGTCCCTCCCTATGGGTGGTACCAGGAAGGGGGGTGGTTACACCCCCAATCCTTTGTCCAGCTCGCCCCAGGCCCGGGACTGGTGTGCCCCAGGACCGGTTTGAACTGGCATATGCACCGAGGCTCCTTGTGAGCCACAGGCATGTCTGGTTTCTTTCAAGCCCTACCTGACCAATACACAAAATCCTGTCTGGGGTGGTGCACGCACCTCCCCTGGCAGGAAACCCTTTGTCCACACCTCCCAAGCTGGAAGGACTCCCAGCAGCAGGAGGGCAGACTTGTGTCTGTGGTGGCAGCATCCATTTTGTGGAGCTGAGGCTATGTCTGATTTTACCCGGGTTTCAGGTACTGTACATGTCGTGTCCCTCTAGAAGGGTGGAATGCTAACCCCGTCGCCAGAATTGGCGAGGGGTTAGTATTCCAATTCGTATGACACCTTACTCGACATGTTTTGATAAAGCCAAACCAAAGATAGCATTTAACCGCGAGGTTCATAATGCACTTAAGAGTATATGGGTATGTGGGTAGCAATAAATAAGAAAGTGAAGCATAAGCCTCGCCTCCGTGTCCTTAATAGAATTGAAAATTCTTGGCGCGAATTCTAGCTAATTTTATATTCTTCCACCGGACTTCTCCCTTTAAGACCGGCAGCCTTTCCCAGCATGTGGATGGACGCGCTGACACTGGGAAATTACCTGCCTCGCTGCTCCCTCAGCTGTCCCCATAGCCCCTCCCCGCCAGAGCTGAATTATTTTTCCAGCGCCGATCTGCCCTGCTGCTCAAGGACTGCATTTCTTTGATACATTGTTTCTCCTCCGTGGTGCACAGCCTGGTAAAGTGACAGAGAGCCTCTGGGGAACTCTCTGTGTACAGAAACTGCTTGCTATTTTTACTTTCGGATCCAGCAACAATTGTAGCAGGATCACTACCAGTCACGGATGGTGAACATTTTTTTTTTTTTTGGTGCCCCTTGCCTCATTCACAAGGGAGACGTGTGCCTCTGACCTTTAAGACGGCACTATTTGAGCACCTTCAGCTCTTCCAATTAGAGCAAACTCAGTACTTTTATTTCTTGCTATTCCTGAAGAGACTTCTGATATTAAGCTCAACCCTGCAGTTATTTGTGTAAGTATGTGATGGTGCGCTATCAACAATATTGGATGTTTACTCAGTGTAATACCCCTCGCTGGCAAGGTTCATTGTGAGGTAATACTGCTAACGTTCGGTATATTGTTTCTTTTTCTCTTTTCTTTATTATTTTGTGTTTCTGCAGTCTGGAGACACACGCTTAGACAAGTCATTGCTTCTTCTCCCCTGTCCTGCTGCTGGTCATCCCCTGGTGGTCCTCGCTTAAGGTCTCTTCTCTCCTAGGAAGTATTAGGCATTACCCAGGTAACTGTTCTTCCTGGGCTGACTATATCTTATTGGAGAGCTGAAACCCATCCTCGCTCCTGTGGATACTGGTCTTCTCTGCATGACTGAAGGAAAGTCTGTAAGGATCTTACCCGGTCAGAGTTCCGCAGGGGCGTCATGCAACACCAAGTCCAAATGTGGAGAAAGTCCCAACCCTCCACCTCCCTCTCTGCCTCTATCAAGCCCTAGAGCACAGAGGTGGCGGCGGAAAGGAGGGTAACAAAACAAGGAAAGAAGGGGAAACACAGGACTGCGGTCTTCTTCCTTCTGTTGTGTCTTTATGCAACTGTGATTATGTTCGTGAAACAGTGATCTGTGAATGTGAAAAAAGAACAATATAAGTGACTCTCCAACCTATAAAGACCCTAAGACCCCCACCCCTTGTGTAGTTATGTCTATCAGAATACCTAACGGCTAGAGGCCCTCCGCTACCTATGGAGATGCACAGGAGATCAGAAGAGGTCAAGCAAAGGCAAGGCAAGTCGTAATCTGCTACTGGAGTGGATGCAGTTCGACCCTACAACATAAGAAGGACTCAATATAACAGTTCATCAGCTGAAAGTCTAAAGAATCCCAAAGTCCCTCCCCACTTGTCTTACTTGGAGAATCCGGGGGAAAATCACAGTAGATACAAGGCACCTGGAGAGGCTTCTTCGTGTAGATTCCAGACACATCAGCAGGAGAAGTGCACGTAAAGAAGGAGGGGAGAGTCTGGCACTCGCTGGAGGTAAGTCTACCACAGGAATAAATGGTAGGACCACAACTGGCCTCGAAGATGGGGGGAGACAGGGCAGAGACACCCGGCCGGCCCGCGGGACAAAATCCGGCAAGGTGGGCGGAGCGCTCTGGTCCCTGTGAGCTTGGATCCCAAAACAGGAAAGTATCCGGAAGGACGGGGCAAAAAGAAAGAGAACAGCGGTACCGCAAAATATACAACAGAGCTCTGCTGGCCGAGAAAAAACACTCAGCAATACGTCCGTATAACGGACTGTCCGATTCGTTCTCCAGGAAAGAGGACGGAGAAGCAAGGAAAGAGGAGAGTCCAAAACGGACGCCGAAGCGCCCGCGCAACAGGAGCAAACCGGAACCCGGAAGCAGGAACAGGAAGTTCATGGAACAGCCTGGGGCAAACACTAGAACGCGAAGCCCCGAGCCTTCCGAATGGCAGGCTTTTCTACTGGTCTGCCGCCATCGCGCGTGCGCGATAGCCAGACGCTGCAGATGGTTCGTCACCAGAGGAGGAGTGGTCGCGGCAAGCATGACAGTACACCCCCCCTAACGCACCCCCCACGGGTTTGGGTTTCTGGGGATGTCGTCTGTGGAACAATCGTATCAAGCGAGGAGCATGCACCTGGCTGGCAGGTTCCCAGGTGCGATCTTCAATGCCATACCCCTTCCAATGTATCAAGTATTGTAGACGGCGTCTACTCCGTCGGGAGTCAACAATGGATTCTACCTCATATTCTTCTCCCCCGTCAACTAATACCGGAGGAGGGTGAGCTGGTAAACGAGTACCGGGTTCCACAGGTTTCAGGAGGGAGACATGGAAAACAGGGTGTACCTTGATGGTTTCAGGGAGTGTTAGTTCCATAACTACAGGATTGATGACTCTAGAGATCGGGTATGGTCCAAGGAACTTAGGTTTAAATTTACAGGACCCCTTCAATGGAATGTATTTGGTAGACAACCATACCTCATCGCCCTCCTTATAGTCTGGTTCTAACTGTCTATGGCGATCTGCTCCTTTTTTGTACGCTTCCTTTGCTTGTTCTAAGTTTGACTGTGTCAGCTGGTGTATATGTTGGATTTCATGAACGAAGTCACTAACTGCTGGTGCGTTACAAGAAGAGGCTCTAGGTGATAGAAAAGCCTTTGGATGATAACCATGTGAACAAAAAAAAGGAGTGTACTTCGTGGATGCATGTTGGCTGTTATTATATGCGAACTCCGCCACCCATACCATCTTATCCCACTCGCTGCGTGAGTGTAAAGACTGACTTCGTACGTACTGCTCAAAACACTGGTTGACCCTTTCGGTCTGCCCGTCTGTCTGCGGATGATGGCTAGAGGACAGTCTCACATCAATCTGCAGTAAGGAGCATAGCTGTCGCCAGAATCGAGAGACAAACTGGGCACCCCTATCGGAAATTACCACAGAGGGGAATCCGTGTAACCTGATCACAAGCTGTAAGAAAACAGTGGCTAGGTCTGCTGCAGTGGGTAATCCCTTCAGGGGGATGAAGTGTGCCATCTTAGTAAACAAATCCACCACCACCAACAAAGTGTTAAAGCCCTTGATAGTAGGGGGAAGTTCCACTATGAAATCTAAAGACACCGTGTGCCAAGGGAAAGGAGGTGTGGGTAAGGGTTGGAGTAACCCAGAGGGGTGTTGCCGCGATACCTTGCTTTGAGCGCATACATGACAGGTCTTAACGTATTGTTCAGTATCCTTGCCCAGGGTAGACCACCAAAAGCGGCGTCGTACATTATCCAAAGTCTTTTTAATTCCGGGATGACCGGCCAAGGGATGGGAATGACACCACTCTAAAGCTTGTTCCTGTAAGGCATGTGTAGGTAATACTAGCCCTCCCTGTACATATATGACCCCTTCTCTAGTCTCATACTCTGTGGTCTTAATCAACTCCTGCCCCTCGGGACCTTGCTGTTCCCTCACGACTTCTGAAAGGAAGTCGTTCTCGGATAAGGCTCCTATGATCTTGTCTGGCGGGATGATCAAGGGAGGTTCTACCTTCTCTTCTGGTATCTCAAACCCTAAACGGGACATAGCATCCGCTTTACCGTTCTTTCTACCCGCCCGGTACTGTATAGTGAAGTCATACTCACTAAAGAACTGTGCCCAACGGAGCTGTCTCATGGAAAGGGCCTTAGCTGATCGTAAAAATTGCAAATTACGATGATCTGTATATACAGTCACCGTATGTTTGGTTCCCAGAAGGTATTGCCGCCACTCTTCAAAGGCCTTTTTAATAGCTAACAACTCCTTGTCTCCCACTGCATAGTTGACTTCTGCAGGGGTTAGTTTGTGTGAAAAAAAGGCTACTGGATGCAATTCTCCTGAGTGTCTATCTGCTTGTGATAGTACCCCACCTACTGCGACCTGTGACGCATCAGCCTCCAACACAAAAGGATAACTCGGGTCTGGATGTTGCAGTACTGGAGCTCGGGTGAAGGCCTCCTTCAGGGTTTGAAACGCTTTATCGGCTTCGGTTGACCAAATGAACGGGACCCCTTTTCTGAGTAGTTGCGTTATAGGGGCTACTAATCTGGAAAAGCCGTTGATAAAGCGCCGATAAAAATTGGCAAAACCGATGAATCGCTGTATGTCTTTGATCTTTTGAGGAGCCGGCCACCTTGTAATGGCCTCCACCTTTTGGGGATCCATTTGCAACCCCTTGGGAGAGATTATATACCCCAAAAAGGGAACTGATTGTACATGAAATGTACATTTTTCCAATTTGCAGTACAATTGATTGTCCTGCAAGCGCTGTAGAACCTGTCGTACATGTGAGATGTGTTCTTGTACAGACCGTGAAAAGATCAGCAAATCGTCAATATAGGCGATTACACAATTATCTAGCAGGTCTTTTAGCACCTCATTTATAAAGAATTGGAAAGCAGAGGGCGCGTTGCAAAGCCCAAAGGGCATTACCAAGTATTCAAACAGTCCATACTTGGTACAGAAAGCCGTCTTCCACTCATCTCCCTCTGCTACCCTCACCAAATGATATGCCCCCCGTAAGTCCAATTTTGTGAATACACGGGCATCTTTTACTCTGTCTAGGAGGGCGGAGATGAGTGGAAGAGGGTATCTGTTCTTGATGGTTATTTTATTTAATGCCCTATAGTCAATGCAACAGCGTAGACCCCCTTCCCGTTTGGGAATGAAGAACAGAGAAGAAGAGGCCGGTGATTTGGAAGGTCGGATGAACCCTAAGGAAAGCATGTTGTCTAAATATTCCCGTAGATACAGGTTTTCCTTTTCTGTCAAGGAATAGACACGACTGAACGGTATCTTGGCTCCTGCTTGAAGGTCTATACGACAGTCGTAGGATCTGTGAGGCGGCAAGGAAGTGGCTTCCTTGGGGTCAAAAATAGCGTTTAAGTCTTGGTAAACCTTAGGCACCTCTTCTTTGTTCCCAGTACTTCTGCTCTCTTGGTTTTGACTAACAGCCAGGGTGTGTGCCTTGCAACATTCTGGTCGAAACTGTAAAGTGGCCTTATGCCAATCTATGAGAGGATTATGTTTCCTTAACCAGGGTAGGCCTAAGAGAACAGGAAACTGAGGCGACTGAATAAGATCGAATTCCACCTGCTCCTCATGATTGGTTTCTAGGAGAACTCGGATGGGTTCGGTCTTCTGTGTTATGGGCCCTGATTTTAACACACTCCCATCTATAGTGGTAACCGTCTCTCCATACCCCTTGTCCTGGGGCTGAATGCGGTGTTCCTGAGCCCATGTTATATCCATAAAGTTCCCTGAAGCCCCAGAGTCCAGCATGATTTGGGTTTCAGCCTGTCCTTGTTTCCATTCTAAATCAGCAGGGACAAAAAAATGACCAGAGGAAAATGTGATAGGGTCGGAAGAAGAGACACTTAATCCGGATGTACCCGAAGTCCTTGTCTCACAGGTCTCCGGGCTTCCTAGTTTTCCGACTTCTTGCCTGACACTGGTTTGGTGGGACAGGCCCTCAAAAAATGTCCCGCCTTCCCACAATATAAACAGAGCCGGTTTTCTCGCCGTCTCTCGTCCGGGGTTAAAGGACCTCTCACTATACCGATCTGCATCGGTTCTGCTTCCTCTACTGTAGAGGGGACTTCAGGTCTTCTCTCTCTTATTGTTACTACCCGGACCTCTGTTTTACCTCCTCTCTCCTTCTTACGTTCCTGCAGGCGGTGATCAATCTGCACTGCCAGATCAATGAGGTCCTTACAGGAACGGGGAAGGTCCACTATCTGAGACAAAGCGTCTTTGATCTCGTCCCTCAGGCCCCTATAGAACAATGTACCACGTTTCTCCTCGGGCCAGTCTGCCTCAACTACTAACTTCTGAAAGGAAGAAATATAGGTGGCTATCTCATTAGTTCCTTGTTTTAAGGAAAGCAATTCCGTATCGGCTGTGAGAGTATATGTGTGTTTATCGAATAACTTTCTGAATTCGTTCTTGAAAGCCCCATAGTTCTGTAAAAGAGGGTCGTCTCGGTCTATTAATGGAATTGCCCAATTTGCAGCAGACCCCCCGAGGTATGATATTACAAACGCTACTTTAGCCTGATCTGTGGGGAAACAGGGGGCTTTACAAGTGAAATGCAGTTGACACTGGCTGATGAACGTGGCAAATTTGGAGGAATCGCCCGTAAACCTTTCAGGAGGGGCGAGAGGAATGGACGGAGGAGTATGGACCTGTATAGTGGGTGCGGAGTCACTAGCATGGCTTTCCCCCTGCCTCTCTCTCTGTATAGAATTTACTCGCAGTGCCAACGCCTGGGTCTCTGCCTGAAGATTCCCAATCATGTTGGCGAGATCCGCCAATGTTACATGTTGTTGCTCCATGACGCCCGGGCAGAACACACCACGTGGGCTTCGCGTTCTGTAAGGATCTTACCCGGTCAGAGTTCCGCAGGGGCGTCATGCAACACCAAGTCCAAATGTGGAGAAAGTCCCAACCCTCCACCTCCCTCTCTGCCTCTATCAAGCCCTAGAGCACAGAGGTGGCGGCGGAAAGGAGGGTAACAAAACAAGGAAAGAAGGGGAAACACAGGACTGCGGTCTTCTTCCTTCTGTTGTGTCTTTATGCAACTGTGATTATGTTCGTGAAACAGTGATCTGTGAATGTGAAAAAAGAACAATATAAGTGACTCTCCAACCTATAAAGACCCTAAGACCCCCACCCCTTGTGTAGTTATGTCTATCAGAATACCTAACGGCTAGAGGCCCTCCGCTACCTATGGAGATGCACAGGAGATCAGAAGAGGTCAAGCAAAGGCAAGGCAAGTCGTAATCTGCTACTGGAGTGGATGCAGTTCGACCCTACAACATAAGAAGGACTCAATATAACAGTTCATCAGCTGAAAGTCTAAAGAATCCCAAAGTCCCTCCCCACTTGTCTTACTTGGAGAATCCGGGGGAAAATCACAGTAGATACAAGGCACCTGGAGAGGCTTCTTCGTGTAGATTCCAGACACATCAGCAGGAGAAGTGCACGTAAAGAAGGAGGGGAGAGTCTGGCACTCGCTGGAGGTAAGTCTACCACAGGAATAAATGGTAGGACCACAACTGGCCTCGAAGATGGGGGGAGACAGGGCAGAGACACCCGGCCGGCCCGCGGGACAAAATCCGGCAAGGTGGGCGGAGCGCTCTGGTCCCTGTGAGCTTGGATCCCAAAACAGGAAAGTATCCGGAAGGACGGGGCAAAAAGAAAGAGAACAGCGGTACCGCAAAATATACAACAGAGCTCTGCTGGCCGAGAAAAAACACTCAGCAATACGTCCGTATAACGGACTGTCCGATTCGTTCTCCAGGAAAGAGGACGGAGAAGCAAGGAAAGAGGAGAGTCCAAAACGGACGCCGAAGCGCCCGCGCAACAGGAGCAAACCGGAACCCGGAAGCAGGAACAGGAAGTTCATGGAACAGCCTGGGGCAAACACTAGAACGCGAAGCCCCGAGCCTTCCGAATGGCAGGCTTTTCTACTGGTCTGCCGCCATCGCGCGTGCGCGATAGCCAGACGCTGCAGATGGTTCGTCACCAGAGGAGGAGTGGTCGCGGCAAGCATGACAAAGTCCTGATAACGTGTGTGGTTCGACTATGTCACCTTCTTTTATAACTGGCAGCCAGGCAGGCCCTTTTGGCTTTTTCTCAGGTACCTGGAACTTAGGCAAGGTCCGACCAGTTTTTTTCAGAATTAGGGGAGGCTGTTTTCTAATGCTCATTGTGAGAAGTTGGCCTGGTATATGATGCTCACTAGTTAAAGTGATCACCTTGTACCATGCCAAGCAACCCTTATGGTGTGGTTGTAAGTCAACCTTTTCGGACTAGCTGCCCTAGTGGTAGCGTAGGCTAAGCAGTCTTTGAGGCTAAACTCGTGAAGCGTGTTAAGCCAGCTGTTTTACCAAATGCAACCCCCTTTTATACCAATGAAAGGACACCACACAGATATATATTCAAAATATATATGTATTTATTTCTCAAAGTAACCCCTAGTCTCTTTATGAGCACAGGAGCACAAATCGTCAAACAAGATTACAGTGGAATACACAGAAGTTGCACTTTATATGGATAGGCCCTGGTGGCCACTCGAACCATATACTAAAATAGTGGTATAAGTACCACGAACAGAAAAGGGAAAAGGCCTAGGGCCTCTAGAATCGCTGGGCCTACAAGGAGCTAACGTCAGTTAGTGACCAGGAGGTCCACGGGTGGCGTGTGCAGAGCAAATAGTCACACGCGTGCTCCCATAGGTTTCAATGGGTGCGTAAAAAGTACAAAGTTACTGCAAGGAGGATCTTCCGGATGGACTAGGAACTCAAGATTTGGAACACAGGCACTAGAGATGTAATACTACACTTGGGCACAGGTGTGCCAGCTTTACCTCACCCACAGGAAGCGGGTGCATAGGCCTCGAAGTGCGTCGGGTTTCTTCTATCTGTTCCGTGGAGCCTGAAGACAAAGATGCTGCAGGCGGTCGGTCCGGGAGAGATGCAGTGGATCCAAGAGTGGATCGGAGATGTTGAAGACCTGTAAGCAGAGGGGACAGTGTTCACAGTCACTAGCCAGTGACCGGCGTGGCACCAGGTGGGTACCAGGCAATGTCGGGTGCAAACAGAAAGAAAGGTGTAGCTTGTCTCTGCAGCCACGTGGTCCCTGGAGGTCGACGACGCCCAGGAGTCGGTTCACGAGCTGTCCCACGCAGGCTCTCGCTGTCGGCGGTGTCGGCGACTTGATCGAAGCAAACAAGCCTTGGCAAAAGCAATTGTTGTAGGAGATGAAATAAGCTGATGGTTCTGACCAGCAAGGTCAGAAGGACTGCTCCTTTGGAGGGGAGCAAGGGCCAGTCTGGAGCAACCAGACCAGCGGTGTATTTCGTAGAGTTCGTCGCCAAGATGGCTACTAGCCAGCGGGCCAGCAACCGGTTAGGCGCGTCGAGTGGCAAAATGCAGAAGGGCCCCACGCAGATCGTGGAGATGCTGGAGGGCTCACCTTTGGTGCAGATGCTGCTCGGGTGTTGGGCGTCTCAGATCCCAAAGCACAACTTGGAGGGAGCCTCGGTTGTTGCACTTGTGAGCTTGTCGTAGTCGTTCCAAGATGGCTGGCTCCACGTGTCTCGGTGCCTCCACCGGTCTCTTCTTTTCAGGGACTGTGGATCGGGCGGTGAGAGGTCTGGAGGTCCAGGTCTTGTCAGTCTCTGGGCTCGGGCTCCGGCGGGAGGCGGCGGCAAAGCAGACGTTGATTCGCTGGATGGTGCTTGCGTTAGCAAGGTGGTCACTCCCTGACCACAGGGGAGATTGGCTTCAGTCCTCTGTGCAGCAGAGCGTCGAAGTTCCCGTCTTCTTCTTAGTGTTAAGTTGATTCCAGGATGTCTGAAGTCTTAGGACACAGCTCCTACCTTTAAGCGGATTCTAGGGGCCGGACTACCTGCTAGGTCCCTCCCTATGGGTGGGACCAGGAAGGGGGGTGGTTACACCCCCAATCCTTTGTCCAGCTCGCCCCAGGCCCGGGACTGGTGTGCCCCAGGACCGGTTTGAACTGGCATATGCACCGAGGCTCCTTGTGAGCCACAGGCATGTCTGGTTTCTTTCAAGCCCTACCTGACCAATACACAAAATCCTGTCTGGGGTGGTGCACGCACCTCCCCTGGCAGGAAACCCTTTGTCCACACCTCCCAAGCTGGAAGGACTCCCAGCAGCAGGAGGGCAGACTTGTGTCTGTGGTGGCAGCATCCATTTTGTGGAGCTGAGGCTATGTCTGATTTTACCCGGGTTTCAGGTACTGTACATGTCGTGTCCCTCTAGAAGGGTGGAATGCTAACCCCGTCGCCAGAATTGGCGAGGGGTTAGTATTCCAATTCGTATGACACCTTACTCGACATGTTTTGATAAAGCCAAACCAAAGATAGCATTTAACCGCGAGGTTCATAATGCACTTAAGAGTATATGGGTATGTGGGTAGCAATAAATAAGAAAGTGAAGCATAAGCCTCGCCTCCGTGTCCTTAATAGAATTGAAAATTCTTGGCGCGAATTCTAGCTAATTTTATATTCTTCCACCGGACTTCTCCCTTTAAGACCGGCAGCCTTTCCCAGCATGTGGATGGACGCGCTGACACTGGGAAATTACCTGCCTCGCTGCTCCCTCAGCTGTCCCCCTAGCCCCTCCCCTCCAGAGCTGAATTATTTTTCCAGCGCCGATCTGCCCTGCTGCTCAAGGACTGCATTTCTTTGATACATTGTTTCTCCTCCGTGGTGCACAGCCTGGTAAAGTGACAGAGAGCCTCTGGGGAACTCTCTGTGTACAGAAACTGCTTGCTATTTTTACTTTCGGATCCAGCAACAATTGTAGCAGGATCACTACCAGTCACGGATGGTGAACATTTTTTTTTTTTTGGTGCCCCTTGCCTCATTCACAAGGGAGACGTGTGCCTCTGACCTTTAAGACGGCACTATTTGAGCACCTTCAGCTCTTCCAATTAGAGCAAACTCAGTACTTTTATTTCTTGCTATTCCTGAAGAGACTTCTGATATTAAGCTCAACCCTGCAGTTATTTGTGTAAGTATGTGATGGTGCGCTATCAACAATATTGGATGTTTACTCAGTGTAATACCCCTCGCTGGCAAGGTTCATTGTGAGGTAATACTGCTAACGTTCGGTATATTGTTTCTTTTTCTCTTTTCTTTATTATTTTGTGTTTCTGCAGTCTGGAGACACACGCTTAGACAAGTCATTGCTTCTTCTCCCCTGTCCTGCTGCTGGTCATCCCCTGGTGGTCCTCGCTTAAGGTCTCTTCTCTCCTAGGAAGTATTAGGCATTACCCAGGTAACTGTTCTTCCTGGGCTGACTATATCTTATTGGAGAGCTGAAACCCATCCTCGCTCCTGTGGATACTGGTCTTCTCTGCATGACTGAAGGAAAGTCCTGATAACGTGTGTGGTTCGACTATGTCACCTTCTTTTATAACTGGCAGCCAGGCAGGCCCTTTTGGCTTTTTCTCAGGTACCTGGAACTTAGGCAAGGTCCGACCAGTTTTTTTCAGAATTAGGGGAGGCAGTTTTCTAATGCTCATTGTGAGAAGTTGGCCTGGTATATGATGCTCACTAGTTAAAGTGATCACCTTGTACCATGCCAAGCAACCCTTATGGTGTGGTTGTAAGTCAACCTTTTCGGACTAGCTGCCCTAGTGGTAGCGTAGGCTAAGCAGTCTTTGAGGCTAAACTCGTGAAGCGTGTTAAGCCAGCTGTTTTACCAAATGCAACCCCCTTTTATACCAATGAAAGGACACCACACAGATATATATTCAAAATATATATGTATTTATTTCTCAAAGTAACCCCTAGTCTCTTTATGAGCACAGGAGCACAAATCGTCAAACAAGATTACAGTGGAATACACAGAAGTTGCACTTTATATGGATAGGCCCTGGTGGCCACTCGAACCATATACTAAAATAGTGGTATAAGTACCACGAACAGAAAAGGGAAAAGGCCTAGGGCCTCTAGAATCGCTGGGCCTACAAGGAGCTAACGTCAGTTAGTGACCAGGAGGTCCACGGGTGGCGTGTGCAGAGCAAATAGTCACACGCGTGCTCCCATAGGTTTCAATGGGTGCGTAAAAAGTACAAAGTTACTGCAAGGAGGATCTTCCGGATGGACTAGGAACTCAAGATTTGGAACACAGGCACTAGAGATGTAATACTACACTTGGGCACAGGTGTGCCAGCTTTACCTCACCCACAGGAAGCGGGTGCATAGGCCTCGAAGTGCGTCGGGTTTCTTCTATCTGTTCCGTGGAGCCTGAAGACAAAGATGCTGCAGGCGGTCGGTCCGGGAGAGATGCAGTGGATCCAAGAGTGGATCGGAGATGTTGAAGACCTGTAAGCAGAGGGGACAGTGTTCACAGTCACTAGCCAGTGACCGGCGTGGCACCAGGTGGGTACCAGGCAATGTCGGGTGCAAACAGAAAGAAAGGTGTAGCTTGTCTCTGCAGCCACGTGGTCCCTGGAGGTCGACGACGCCCAGGAGTCGGTTCACGAGCTGTCCCACGCAGGCTCTCGCTGTCGGCGGTGTCGGCGACTTGATCGAAGCAAACAAGCCTTGGCAAAAGCAATTGTTGTAGGAGATGAAATAAGCTGATGGTTCTGACCAGCAAGGTCAGAAGGACTGCTCCTTTGGAGGGGAGCAAGGGCCAGTCTGGAGCAACCAGACCAGCGGTGTATTTCGTAGAGTTCGTCGCCAAGATGGCTACTAGCCAGCGGGCCAGCAACCGGTTAGGCGCGTCGAGTGGCAAAATGCAGAAGGGCCCCACGCAGATCGTGGAGATGCTGGAGGGCTCACCTTTGGTGCAGATGCTGCTCGGGTGTTGGGCGTCTCAGATCCCAAAGCACAACTTGGAGGGAGCCTCGGTTGTTGCACTTGTGAGCTTGTCGTAGTCGTTCCAAGATGGCTGGCTCCACGTGTCTCGGTGCCTCCACCGGTCTCTTCTTTTCAGGGACTGTGGATCGGGCGGTGAGAGGTCTGGAGGTCCAGGTCTTGTCAGTCTCTGGGCTCGGGCTCCGGCGGGAGGCGGCGGCAAAGCAGACGTTGATTCGCTGGATGGTGCTTGCGTTAGCAAGGTGGTCACTCCCTGACCACAGGGGAGATTGGCTTCAGTCCTCTGTGCAGCAGAGCGTCGAAGTTCCCGTCTTCTTCTTAGTGTTAAGTTGATTCCAGGATGTCTGAAGTCTTAGGACACAGCTCCTACCTTTAAGCGGATTCTAGGGGCCGGACTACCTGCTAGGTCCCTCCCTATGGGTGGGACCAGGAAGGGGGGTGGTTACACCCCCAATCCTTTGTCCAGCTCGCCCCAGGCCCGGGACTGGTGTGCCCCAGGACCGGTTTGAACTGGCATATGCACCGAGGCTCCTTGTGAGCCACAGGCATGTCTGGTTTCTTTCAAGCCCTACCTGACCAATACACAAAATCCTGTCTGGGGTGGTGCACGCACCTCCCCTGGCAGGAAACCCTTTGTCCACACCTCCCAAGCTGGAAGGACTCCCAGCAGCAGGAGGGCAGACTTGTGTCTGTGGTGGCAGCATCCATTTTGTGGAGCTGAGGCTATGTCTGATTTTACCCGGGTTTCAGGTACTGTACATGTCGTGTCCCTCTAGAAGGGTGGAATGCTAACCCCGTCGCCAGAATTGGCGAGGGGTTAGTATTCCAATTCGTATGACACCTTACTCGACATGTTTTGATAAAGCCAAACCAAAGATAGCATTTAACCGCGAGGTTCATAATGCACTTAAGAGTATATGGGTATGTGGGTAGCAATAAATAAGAAAGTGAAGCATAAGCCTCGCCTCCGTGTCCTTAATAGAATTGAAAATTCTTGGCGCGAATTCTAGCTAATTTTATATTCTTCCACCGGACTTCTCCCTTTAAGACCGGCAGCCTTTCCCAGCATGTGGATGGACGCGCTGACACTGGGAAATTACCTGCCTCGCTGCTCCCTCAGCTGTCCCCCTAGCCCCTCCCCTCCAGAGCTGAATTATTTTTCCAGCGCCGATCTGCCCTGCTGCTCAAGGACTGCATTTCTTTGATACATTGTTTCTCCTCCGTGGTGCACAGCCTGGTAAAGTGACAGAGAGCCTCTGGGGAACTCTCTGTGTACAGAAACTGCTTGCTATTTTTACTTTCGGATCCAGCAACAATTGTAGCAGGATCACTACCAGTCACGGATGGTGAACATTTTTTTTTTTTTGGTGCCCCTTGCCTCATTCACAAGGGAGACGTGTGCCTCTGACCTTTAAGACGGCACTATTTGAGCACCTTCAGCTCTTCCAATTAGAGCAAACTCAGTACTTTTATTTCTTGCTATTCCTGAAGAGACTTCTGATATTAAGCTCAACCCTGCAGTTATTTGTGTAAGTATGTGATGGTGCGCTATCAACAATATTGGATGTTTACTCAGTGTAATACCCCTCGCTGGCAAGGTTCATTGTGAGGTAATACTGCTAACGTTCGGTATATTGTTTCTTTTTCTCTTTTCTTTATTATTTTGTGTTTCTGCAGTCTGGAGACACACGCTTAGACAAGTCATTGCTTCTTCTCCCCTGTCCTGCTGCTGGTCATCCCCTGGTGGTCCTCGCTTAAGGTCTCTTCTCTCCTAGGAAGTATTAGGCATTACCCAGGTAACTGTTCTTCCTGGGCTGACTATATCTTATTGGAGAGCTGAAACCCATCCTCGCTCCTGTGGATACTGGTCTTCTCTGCATGACTGAAGGAAAGTCCTGATAACGTGTGTGGTTCGACTATGTCACCTTCTTTTATAACTGGCAGCCAGGCAGGCCCTTTTGGCTTTTTCTCAGGTACCTGGAACTTAGGCAAGGTCCGACCAGTTTTTTTCAGAATTAGGGGAGGCAGTTTTCTAATGCTCATTGTGAGAAGTTGGCCTGGTATATGATGCTCACTAGTTAAAGTGATCACCTTGTACCATGCCAAGCAACCCTTATGGTGTGGTTGTAAGTCAACCTTTTCGGACTAGCTGCCCTAGTGGTAGCGTAGGCTAAGCAGTCTTTGAGGCTAAACTCGTGAAGCGTGTTAAGCCAGCTGTTTTACCAAATGCAACCCCCTTTTATACCAATGAAAGGACACCACACAGATATATATTCAAAATATATATGTATTTATTTCTCAAAGTAACCCCTAGTCTCTTTATGAGCACAGGAGCACAAATCGTCAAACAAGATTACAGTGGAATACACAGAAGTTGCACTTTATATGGATAGGCCCTGGTGGCCACTCGAACCATATACTAAAATAGTGGTATAAGTACCACGAACAGAAAAGGGAAAAGGCCTAGGGCCTCTAGAATCGCTGGGCCTACAAGGAGCTAACGTCAGTTAGTGACCAGGAGGTCCACGGGTGGCGTGTGCAGAGCAAATAGTCACACGCGTGCTCCCATAGGTTTCAATGGGTGCGTAAAAAGTACAAAGTTACTGCAAGGAGGATCTTCCGGATGGACTAGGAACTCAAGATTTGGAACACAGGCACTAGAGATGTAATACTACACTTGGGCACAGGTGTGCCAGCTTTACCTCACCCACAGGAAGCGGGTGCATAGGCCTCGAAGTGCGTCGGGTTTCTTCTATCTGTTCCGTGGAGCCTGAAGACAAAGATGCTGCAGGCGGTCGGTCCGGGAGAGATGCAGTGGATCCAAGAGTGGATCGGAGATGTTGAAGACCTGTAAGCAGAGGGGACAGTGTTCACAGTCACTAGCCAGTGACCGGCGTGGCACCAGGTGGGTACCAGGCAATGTCGGGTGCAAACAGAAAGAAAGGTGTAGCTTGTCTCTGCAGCCACGTGGTCCCTGGAGGTTGACGACGCCCAGGAGTCGGTTCACGAGCTGTCCCACGCAGGCTCTCGCTGTCGGCGGTGTCGGCGACTTGATCGAAGCAAACAAGCCTTGGCAAAAGCAATTGTTGTAGGAGATGAAATAAGCTGATGGTTCTGACCAGCAAGGTCAGAAGGACTGCTCCTTTGGAGGGGAGCAAGGGCCAGTCTGGAGCAACCAGACCAGCGGTGTATTTCGTAGAGTTCGTCGCCAAGATGGCTACTAGCCAGCGGGCCAGCAACCGGTTAGGCGCGTCGAGTGGCAAAATGCAGAAGGGCCCCACGCAGATCGTGGAGATGCTGGAGGGCTCACCTTTGGTGCAGATGCTGCTCGGGTGTTGGGCGTCTCAGATCCCAAAGCACAACTTGGAGGGAGCCTCGGTTGTTGCACTTGTGAGCTTGTCGTAGTCGTTCCAAGATGGCTGGCCTCCACGGGTCTCCTCTTTTCAGGGACTGTGGATCGGGCGGTGAGAGGTCTGGAGGTCCAGGTCTTGTCAGTCTCTGGGCTCGGGCTCCGGCGGGAGGCGGCGGCAAAGCAGACGTTGATTCGCTGGATGGTGCTTGCGTTAGCAAGGTGGTCACTCCCTGACCACAGGGGAGATTGGCTTCAGTCCTCTGTGCAGCAGAGCGTCGAAGTTCCCGTCTTCTTCTTAGTGTTAAGTTGATTCCAGGATGTCTGAAGTCTTAGGACACAGCTCCTACCTTTAAGCGGATTCTAGGGGCCGGACTACCTGCTAGGTCCCTCCCTATGGGTGGGACCAGGAAGGGGGGTGGTTACACCCCCAATCCTTTGTCCAGCTCGCCCCAGGCCCGGGACTGGTGTGCCCCAGGACCGGTTTTAACTGGCATATGCACCGAGGCTCCTTGTGAGCCACAGGCATGTCTGGTTTCTTTCAAGCCCTACCTGACCAATACACAAAATCCTGTCTGGGGTGGTGCACGCACCTCCCCTGGCAGGAAACCCTTTGTCCACACCTCCCAAGCTGGAAGGACTCCCAGCAGCAGGAGGGCAGACTTGTGTCTGTGGTGGCAGCATCCATTTTGTGGAGCTGAGGCTATGTCTGATTTTACCCGGGTTTCAGGTACTGTACATGTTGTGTCCCTCTAGAAGGGTGGAATGCTAACCCCGTCGCCAGAATTGGCGAGGGGTTAGTATTCCAATTCGTATGACACCTTACTCGACATGTTTTGATAAAGCCAAACCAAAGATAGCATTTAACCGCGAGGTTCATAATGCACTTAAGAGTATATGGGTATGTGGGTAGCAATAAATAAGAAAGTGAAGCATAAGCCTCGCCTCCGTGTCCTTAATAGAATTGAAAATTCTTGGCGCGAATTCTAGCTAATTTTATATTCTTCCACCGGACTTCTCCCTTTAAGACCGGCAGCCTTTCCCAGCATGTGGATGGACGCGCTGACACTGGGAAATTACCTGCCTCGCTGCTCCCTCAGCTGTCCCCCTAGCCCCTCCCCGCCAGAGCTGAATTATTTTTCCAGCGCCGATCTGCCGTGCTGCTCAAGGACTGCATTTCTTTGATACATTGTTTCTCCTCCGTGGTGCACAGCCTGGTAAAGTGACAGAGAGCCTCTGGGGAACTCTCTGTGTACAGAAACTGCTTGCTATTTTTACTTTCGGATCCAGCAACAATTGTAGCAGGATCACTACCAGTCACGGATGGTGAACATTTTTTTTTTTTTGGTGCCCCTTGCCTCATTCACAAGGGAGACGTGTGCCTCTGACCTTTAAGACGGCACTATTTGAGCACCTTCAGCTCTTCCAATTAGAGCAAACTCAGTACTTTTATTTCTTGCTATTCCTGAAGAGACTTCTGATATTAAGCTCAACCCTGCAGTTATTTGTGTAAGTATGTGATGGTGCGCTATCAACAATATTGGATGTTTACTCAGTGTAATACCCCTCGCTGGCAAGGTTCATTGTGAGGTAATACTGCTAACGTTCGGTATATTGTTTCTTTTTCTCTTTTCTTTATTATTTTGTGTTTCTGCAGTCTGGAGACACACGCTTAGACAAGTCATTGCTTCTTCTCCCCTGTCCTGCTGCTGGTCATCCCCTGGTGGTCCTCGCTTAAGGTCTCTTCTCTCCTAGGAAGTATTAGGCATTACCCAGGTAACTGTTCTTCCTGGGCTGACTATATCTTACTGGAGAGCTGAAACCCATCCTCGCTCCTGTGGATACTGGTCTTCTCTGCATGACTGAAGGAAAGTCCTGATAACGTGTGTGGTTCGACTATGTCACCTTCTTTTATAACTGGCAGCCAGGCAGGCCCTTTTGGCTTTTTCTCAGGTACCTGGAACTTAGGCAAGGTCCGACCAGTTTTTTTCAGAATTAGGGGAGGCAGTTTTCTAATGCTCATTGTGAGAAGTTGGCCTGGTATATGATGCTCACTAGTTAAAGTGATCACCTTGTACCATGCCAAGCAACCCTTATGGTGTGGTTGTAAGTCAACCTTTTCGGACTAGCTGCCCTAGTGGTAGCGTAGGCTAAGCAGTCTTTGAGGCTAAACTCGTGAAGCGTGTTAAGCCAGCTGTTTTACCAAATGCAACCCCCTTTTATACCAATGAAAGGACACCACACAGATATATATTCAAAATATATATGTATTTATTTCTCAAAGTAACCCCTAGTCTCTTTATGAGCACAGGAGCACAAATCGTCAAACAAGATTACAGTGGAATACACAGAAGTTGCACTTTATATGGATAGGCCCTGGTGGCCACTCGAACCATATACTAAAATAGTGGTATAAGTACCACGAACAGAAAAGGGAAAAGGCCTAGGGCCTCTAGAATCGCTGGGCCTACAAGGAGCTAACGTCAGTTAGTGACCAGGAGGTCCACGGGTGGCGTGTGCAGAGCAAATAGTCACACGCGTGCTCCCATAGGTTTCAATGGGTGCGTAAAAAGTACAAAGTTACTGCAAGGAGGATCTTCCGGATGGACTAGGAACTCAAGATTTGGAACACAGGCACTAGAGATGTAATACTACACTTGGGCACAGGTGTGCCAGCTTTACCTCACCCACAGGAAGCGGGTGCATAGGCCTCGAAGTGCGTCGGGTTTCTTCTATCTGTTCCGTGGAGCCTGAAGACAAAGATGCTGCAGGCGGTCGGTCCGGGAGAGATGCAGTGGATCCAAGAGTGGATCGGAGATGTTGAAGACCTGTAAGCAGAGGGGACAGTGTTCACAGTCACTAGCCAGTGACCGGCGTGGCACCAGGTGGGTACCAGGCAATGTCGGGTGCAAACAGGAAGAAAGGTGTAGCTTGTCTCTGCAGCCACGTGGTCCCTGGAGGTCGACGACGCCCAGGAGTCGGTTCACGAGCTGTCCCACGCAGGCTCTCGCTGTCGGCGGTGTCGGCGACTTGATCGAAGCAAACAAGCCTTGGCAAAAGCAATTGTTGTAGGAGATTAAATAAGCTGATGGTTCTGACCAGCAAGGTCAGAAGGACTGCTCCTTTGGAGGGGAGCAAGGGCCAGTCAGGAGCAACCAGACCAGCGGTGTATTTTGTAGAGTTCGTCGCCAAGATGGCTACTAGCCAGCGGGCCAGCAACCGGTTAGGCGCGTCGAGTGGCAAAATGCAGAAGGGCCCCACGCAGATCGTGGAGATGCGGGAGGGCTCACCTTTGGTGCAGATGCTGCTCGGGTGTTGGGCGTCTCAGATCCCAAAGCACAACTTGGAGGGAGCCTCGGTTGTTGCACTTGTCAGCTTGTCGTAGTCATTCCAAGATGGCTGGCTCCACGTGTCTCGGTGCCTCCACGGGTCTCCTCTTTTCAGGGACTGTGGATCGGGCGGTGAGAGGTCTGGAGGTCCAGGTCTTGTCAGTCTCTGGGCTCGGGCTCCGGCGGGAGGCGGCGGCAAAGCAGACGTTGATTCGCTGGATGGTGCTTGCGTTAGCAAGGTGGTCACTCCCTGACCACAGGGGAGATTGGCTTCAGTCCTCTGTGCAGCAGAGCGTCGAAGTTCCCGTCTTCTTCTTAGTGTTAAGTTTATTCCAGGATGTCTGAAGTCTTAGGACACAGCTCCTACCTTTAAGCGGATTCTAGGGGCCGGACTACCTGCTAGGTCCCTCCCTATGGGTGGGACCAGGAAGGGGGGTGGTTACACCCCCAATCCTTTGTCCAGCTCGCCCCAGGCCCGGGACTGGTGTGCCCCAGGACCGGTTTGAACTGGCATATGCACCGAGGCTCCTTGTGAGCCACAGGCATGTCTGGTTTCTTTCAAGCCCTACCTGACCAATACACAAAATCCTGTCTGGGGTGGTGCACGCACCTCCCCTGGCAGGAAACCCTTTGTCCACACCTCCAAAGCTGGATGGACTCCCAGCAGCAGGAGGGCAGACTTGTGTCTGTGGTGGCAGCATCCATTTTGTGGAGCTGAGGCTATGTCTGATTTTACCCGGGTTTCAGGTACTGTACATGTCGTGTCCCTCTAGAAGGGTGGAATGCTAACCCCGTCGCCAGAATTGGCGAGGGGTTAGTATTCCAATTCGTATGACACCTTACTCGACATGTTTTGATAAAGTCAAACCAAAGATAGCATTTAACCGCGAGGTTCATAATGCACTTAAGAGTATATGGTATGACGATATCTGGAAACAGTAGAAGGAAGTTGTTCCGACCACTGCAGACAGGATCAGCTCATGCCAGAGCACCATCTCACATGGAACCAAGCACTCTGCCTTCAGGATTGTTAAGGCCTGCCATAGGAGTGACTTATAGGTTACCAGGTGTCCCATTTAAGGTTAGGTATAGGTATACTACACCTAAGTAAGAGGTGATTACACCAACTTACCCCAGCTGAGTGATCAGCCAGTTGTGTCAAATTGTTAGGCCAAGCCTGGGGTGGCATAATACATGCTTCAGCCCGTAGCAGGCCTTGGGTACACCAATGCCCTGGGTACCTAGTGTACACTGGTACAGGGGCTGACAGGGTGATCCACTTCCAATTGGTTATGCACCTAGGGTGCATAGTTTTAATTTAGTAGAGAGAACAGCAGGCTGGGGGTCTGATTGGCAGGCCCACAGCCTCAATATGTCAAAAACCAGTGAAGCAAAAAGCAAAAATTTGGGGTGACCATAGGATAGCAGACCCTACTCTCCTACACAACCCCCCCCCCAAACGCTGGGACATTAAACTAGCCTTGACCAGTCTCGTCTTCATGTCCTAAGTGGAAGTACCTGGAGAGACCATCTGCATTCCCATGGTCAGTACCTGGCCGGTGCTCCACTGTAAAGTCCATCCCCTGTAGGGAAATGGACCACCTAAGCAGTTTGGGGTTTTCACCCTTCATCTGATTTAGCCACAAGAGGGGCTTATGGTCGGTCTGAATCTTGAAGTGAGTGCCAAACAAGTATGGCCTCAGCTTCTTCAGGGCCCACACCACAGCAAAGGCCTCCCTCTCAATAGCTGACCAATTCTTCTCTCTGGGGGTCAACCTTCTGCTAATAAAAGCAATGGGTTGGTCTTGACCATCTATATTAAGTTGTGACAGCACAGCTCCCACACCCAACTCAGGAGCATCTGTTTGGACAATAAACTCTTTGGAGTAGTCAGGACTTTTCAGGATAGGTGCAGAGCACATGGCCTCCTTCAGGTCATCAAATGCCTTTTGACAGCTTACTGTCCACTGAACCTTTTTGGGCATCTTCTTGGATGTCAGATCATTAAGAGGAGTCACAATGGACCCATAGTTCTTAACAAACTTCCTGTAGTACCCAGTCAAGCCCAAGAAAGCTCAAACTTGAGTCTGGGTGGTTGGAGGGGACCAGTCCTTGATGGATTGTATCTTACTCTCCAGTGGTTGAACTTGGCCTCCACCTACAAGGTGGCCCAAATATACAACCTTACTCTGCCCTATCTGGCACTTAGTAGCCTTGATAGTGAGGCCTGCCCTTTGCAGAGCCTCAAGAGCCTTCTTCAGGTGGATCAGGTGATCCTCCCAGGTGGAGCTAAAGACAGCAATGTCATCAAGATATGCTGCGCAAAAGTCATCCAACCCAGTAAGGACTTGGTTCACCTGCCTTTGGAAGGTGGCAGGTGCATTCTTCAGACCAAAGGGCATCACCACAAACTGGTAGTGCCCACCTGGGGTTGAGAATGCCTGTTTTGGCCTTAGACTCCTCAGCTAATCTGATTTGCCAATAGCCAGCTGTTATGTCAAATGTGCTCAAAAACTTTGCAGAAGCTAGTTTGTCTATGAGCTCATCTGCCCTTGGAATAGGGTGTGCATCTGTCCTGGTGACAGCATTGAGACCCCTGTAGTCCACACAGAACCTCATCTCTCTCTTGCCATCTTTGGTGTGAGGTTTGGGGACCAGAACCACTGGGCTAGCCCAGGGGCTCTCTGAGGGTTCAATGACACCTAATTCCAGCATTTTATGTACCTCAGCCTTTATACAGTCCCTGACGTGGTCAGGTTGTCTGTAAAGCTTGTTCTTTACAGGCAGACTGTCACCAGTGTCCACCACATGGGTACACCAGTCAGTTTGACTAGGTATCAAGGAAAACATATGTGAAAATGATTGTAGAACCTGTCTACATTCAGTCTGCTGATGGGCAGTGAGGTTGCCTCCAAGGGTCACTCCTTCAACTGAGCCATCTTCAGGGTTCTGAGACAACAGGTCTGGGAGAGGGTCACTCTCTTCCTCCTGTCCCTCATCTGTAGCCATGAGCAAGCCCATGTCTGCCCTGTCAACATATGCTTTAAGCCTGTTAACATGGAGTACCCTGTGGGGACTCCTGGGAGTTCCTAGGTCGACCAAGTAGGTGACCTCTCCCTTCTTTTCCAGGATTGTATGGGGTCCAGACCATTTGTCTTGGAGTGCTGCTGGGGCCACTGGCTCCAACACCCATACCTTCTGTCCTGGCTGAAACTCAACCAAGACAGCCTTTTGGTCATGCCAAGCTTTCTGTAAGGCCTGGCTTGCCTCAAGGTTTTTGGATGCCTTCTCCATATACTCAGCCATCCTGGAGCGGAGACCAAGTACATAGTCCACTATGTCTAGCTTAGGCTTTTTGAGAGGTAACTCCCATCCTTCCTTCACCAAACACAGTGGGCCTCTTACAGGGTGCCCAAACAACAATTTAAAGGGGCTGTAGCCAACTCCTTTTTGTGGGACCTCTCTGTAAGCAAACAGAAGGCAGGGTAGAAGGATGTCCCATCTTCGCCTGAGCTTTTCAGGTAATCCTTTGATCATACCCTTTAGGGTCTTGTTGAATCTCTCAACAAGCACATTGCATTGTGGGTGATAAGGGGTGGTGAACTTGTAGTTGACACCACATTCCTTCCACATAGCTGTCAAGTATCCTGACATAAAGTTGGTACCTCTGTCAGATACTACCTCCTTAGGAAACCCCACTCTGGAGAATACTCCCAGCAGGGCCCTGGCCACAACAGGTGCTGTAGTGGTCCTAAGGGGAATTGCCTCTGGATACCTGATGGCATGATCCACTACCACCAGTATACATCTGTGCCCAGATGCAGTGGGAGGATCCATGGGACCCACTATGTCTATTCCCACTCTTTCAAAGGGGACCCCCACCACAGGTAGTGGTATTAGGGGGGCCTTTGTTGTGCCACCTGATTTGCCACTGGCTTGGCAGGTAACACAGGAGCGACAAAACTCCTTTGTATCTTCATTCATGTGAGGCCAGTGAAAGTGAGGGACAAGCCTGTCCCAAGTCTTATTCTGGCCTAAGTGTCCTGCTAAAGGAATATCATGGGCCAAGGTAAGAAGGAAGCCCCTAAATTGCAGAGGTATAACCAACCTCCTGGTAGCACCAGGCTTGGGGTCTCTAGCCTCTGAATAAAGGAGCCCTTCATCCCAATACACTTTATGGGTACCTTGAGCATTCCCAGCATCCTCAGCAGCAGCCAGCTGTCTGAGGGGTTCAAGAGAGGGACAGGATAACTGAGCCTGCCTCAAGTCAGCCCTTGAAGGTCCCCCTGTCCCCAGAAACTCAACCTGATCAGGTTCAAGCTCTTCAGGGACAGTTCCTTCAGGGTCCTCTAGATCAGCTTCCTGGGAAGGCTGATCATCACTCTGAGGCAGGGGGGGAGGCACAGCCTTGACCCTCCTGTTCTTCTTCTTGGTAGGTGCTTGGTCCATTGTTCCAGGATCCAAGACCTGAGGTTCAGTGAGGCACTTTTTGGCCTGTGACCTGGTCACAGCAAGGACATGTGATGATATACCTAACATCTCTGCATGAGTCCTGTACTCCACTTCTGACCATAGAGAACTCTCTAGGTCATTGCCCAACAAACATTCTACTGGGAGGTCTGCACTAACCACAACCCTTTTGAGGCCAGTTACCCCTCCCCATGAGAAGTTAACAACTGCCACACTATGTGAAGTAGTGGCATTGCTGGCATTGGTCACCAGGTAGTTCTCACCTGGTATGTACTGTCCAGGGTCCACAAAGCTTGGTGTCACCATAGTGACACTGGCACATGTGTCCCTGTAGGCTTGAGCCACTTTGTCATTAATTAAAGGAGTCTGTCTGTACTTGCCCAGGTTACTGGGGCTCACAGTCAGGGACAAATCAATGTCCCCATCACAGATCAAGACTGCCTGTGTCAGGGTTCTGTCTAAGTCAGAATCTCCTTCAGTTCCCATCGTGATTCCCACTACACCCTTTGTCTGGGGACCAACACTGCTAACAGTAGTACTGGGAGCAGGTGCCTTAGGGGCAACAGTGTTGGGGGCTCCACCCTTTTTGCAATCACTAGTCCAGTGAGTTGTATTTTTGCAATGATTGCACCAGGGTTTCTTTTGACCTTCTTTCTTCTTTTTGGACTGTTGTTGGGACCCACCCTCCTTAGCAGTAGTTTGGGGCCCTGTTGAAGACTTCTGGTCTTTAGGTTTCTGATCTCCACCCTTTTGGTCTGTTTTCTTCTGATCACCCCCTTGGCCCTGGTTCTGGTTCTTTTGCTTAACCCTGGTTCTGACCCATTTGTCTGCCTTCTTTCCCAATTCTTGGGGAGAGGTCAGATCAGAGTCAACCAAGTGTTGATGCAGTTGCTGGTTTTGACAGTTATTTAAAATCTGTTCTCTCATCATCAAATTATACAATCCTGTAAAATCAGATACCTTACTTCCCAGCAACCAACCCTCCAAAGCCTTAGTGGCACATTCAACATATTCAGACCAGTCCTGAGTCTGTGTCTTTTGGGTGTCTCTGAACATTAACCTGTACTGTTCAGTGGTTAAGCCTAACCCATCTACCAGAACACTCTTCAGGACTCTGTAATTTCTGACATCCTCTTCTCTAACATTAAACCAGATTGGTCGCACACTGCTACACCTACCAGGCGTGTTCCCCCAATGAAAATGGTCCCTGAAGGTCAGCGTCGGCGGATACACCTATGCTCGAGTGTGAATGCAAGTATGCGTGGCGTGTGCCATCCCTGGACACGTGTTTCGAGGTAGTTGCCTCTCGTCAGCAGGGAGTAGGAAAATGTGTGGGGTTGCTGTGTAAGCTGCTAAAATCGTATCAGGTCTAGTACCTCTCGTAGCGCGCAGGTGCGTAACCATAAGTCCGTCGACTCCACCGGCTCAAGGGAGCCTGAATATAAAGTTAAACCAGATTGGTCGCACACTGCTACACCTACCAGGCGTGTTCCCCCAATGAAAATGGTCCCTGAAGGTCAGCGTCGGCGGATACACCTATGCTCGAGTGTGAATGCAAGTATGCGTGGCGTGTGCCATCCCTGGACACGTGTTTCGAGGTAGTTGCCTCTCGTCAGCAGGGAGTAGGAAAATGTGTGGGGTTGCTGTGTAAGCTGCTAAAATCGTATCAGGTCTAGTACCTCTCGTAGCGCGCAGGTGCGTAACCATGAGTCCGTCGACTCCACCGGCTCAAGGGAGCCTGAATATAAAGTTAAACCAGATTGGTCGCACACTGCTACACCTACCAGGCGTGTTCCCCCAATGAAAATGGTCCCTGAAGGTCAGCGTCGGTGGATACACCTATGCTCGAGTGTGAATGCAAGTATGCGTGGCGTGTGCCATCCCTGGACACGTGTTTCGAGGTAGTTGCCTCTCGTCAGCAGGGAGTAGGAAAATGTGTGGGGTTGCTGTGTAAGCTGCTAAAATCGTATCAGGTCTAGTACCTCTCGTAGCGCGCAGGTGCGTAACCATGAGTCCGTCGACTCCACCGGCTCAAGGGAGCCTGAATATAAAGTTAAACCAGATTGGTCGCACACTGCTACACCTACCAGGCGTGTTCCCCCAATGAAAATGGTCCCTGAAGGTCAGCGTCGGCGGATACACCTATGCTCGAGTGTGAATGCAAGTATGCGTGGCGTGTGCCATCCCTGGACACGTGTTTCGAGGTAGTTGCCTCTCGTCAGCAGGGAGTAGGAAAATGTGTGGGGTTGCTGTGTAAGCTGCTAAAATCGTATCAGGTCTAGTACCTCTCGTAGCGCGCAGGTGCGTAACCATGAGTCCGTCGACTCCACCGGCTCAAGGGAGCCTGAATATAAAGTTAAACCAGATTGGTCGCACACTGCTACACCTACCAGGCGTGTTCCCCCAATGAAAATGGTCCCTGAAGGTCAGCGTCGGCGGATACACCTATGCTCGAGTGTGAATGCAAGTATGCGTGGCGTGTGCCATCCCTGGACACGTGTTTCGAGGTAGTTGCCTCTCGTCAGCAGGGAGTAGGAAAATGTGTGGGGTTGCTGTGTAAGCTGCTAAAATCGTATCAGGTCTAGTACCTCTCGTAGCGCGCAGGTGCGTAACCATGAGTCCGTCGACTCCACCGGCTCAAGGGAGCCTGAATATAAAGTTAAACCAGATTGGTCGCACACTGCTACACCTACCAGGCGTGTTCCCCCAATGAAAATGGTCCCTGAAGGTCAGCGTCGGCGGAAACACCTATGCTCGAGTGTGAATGCAAGTATGCGTGGCGTGTGCCATCCCTGGACACGTGTTTCGAGGTAGTTGCCTCTCGTCAGCAGGGAGTAGGAAAATGTGTGGGGTTGCTGTGTAAGCTGCTAAAATCGTATCAGGTCTAGTACCTCTCGTAGCGCGCAGGTGCGTAACCATGAGTCCGTCGACTCCACCGGCTCAAGGGAGCCTGAATATAAAGTTAAACCAGATTGGTCGCACACTGCTACACCTACCAGGCGTGTTCCCCCAATGAAAATGGTCCCTGAAGGTCAGCGTCGGCGGATACACCTATGCTCGAGTGTGAATGCAAGTATGCGTGGCGTGTGCCATCCCTGGACACGTGTTTCGAGGTAGTTGCCTCTCGTCAGCAGGGAGTAGGAAAATGTGTGGGGTTGCTGTGTAAGCTGCTAAAATCGTATCAGGTCTAGTACCTCTCGTAGCGCGCAGGTGCGTAACCATGAGTCCGTCGACTCCACCGGCTCAAGGGAGCCTGAATATAAAGTTAAACCAGATTGGTCGCACACTGCTACACCTACCAGGCATGTTCCCCCAATGAAAATGGTCCCTGAAGGTCAGCGTCTAACAGTGAGGAGTCTGTCTCTGCCTCTTCCTTCAAAGGAGAGCCAGAGGATTGCTGCCCACTGGTCTTCAGGAACCTGCTGCACTTTGCAGGCTCTCTCAAGAGCAGTTATCCATTTGTGGATGTCATCCCCACTTTTGTAGGGGGGCACAACCTTAGACAGGTTCCTATTATCAAAGACCCTATCTTTGTCCTTAGGGACAATGCTGCCACCAGTGGGTATAGACCCACTCTCTCTAGGTTGCCTAGCCTTGTTCAGTTTTTCTTCCATCAGGGCTACTTCTAGCTCCTGCTTCCTGATCCTCAGCTGGGCTTCCTGCATTCTGGCCTCATGTTCCCTCCTCTGAGGGGTGGTCATCCTTTTCCTGGAGTGACCTTGAGAGCCTCTAGAGCCATGGGAAGCATTGGAGTCACCTGAGCGATTCCTTTGCCTGCCGAGCCCTGTGTTAAGTCCACTGGGGAGATCCAATGGGGTAAACCCACTGTCAATCCCCAATATCCTTAGTTTAGCTGGGCCAAGTATAACACTTGGCACTGGGCTAGTTCTCCCTTCATCATCACTACTTTCTGTATCCTCACCACTTTCCTCCCCTGTAGTATGATTCTCATCTAAGGGATGGCTATTGGAACTAGGTACTTCTGTAGCATCTTCAGAAGGGGGGCCTCCTGTTCCTGACCCTAAGGGGGCTAACTGGGAAGCTTTCCTGAGTTCTCTCTGATTCTCATCATTTTGCAAGAGTTCTCTGAGCTCAGCAGAGGTAGGGTTCTTGGGCTGTTTAAGGCCTCTAAGAGTTGCCAAATGCCTGAGCTCATTCTGGTTAAGGGTAGCAAAGCTGGATGGTGCCCTCTGGGGGTCACTCTCAACAGAGATGGGTACAGTGGACCCCTCTGCCCCGGCCATTGCTCTTAAGTGTGGGTGGATGTGTTGCAATCTACCTACACTTGGGTTTACCTACTAAACCTATCTAGTAGTTGTAGTCAGGGTGTGCTACTCCCTTTGCTTTACAGCAACTAAGTTCAGTAGAACTTATGTATATCTAATCTTGTTTTATATGTACCTACAGGTACCTATGTGATCTTTCAATTGGTAACCAAGAGATTACAATGGTAAAACACAGCAAGCTCAAATCCAACCGCTGCTCACCAATGTGAGAAGTTGGCCTGGTATATGATGCTCACTAGTTAAAGTGATCACCTTGTACCATGCCAAGCAACCCTTATGGTGTGGTTGTAAGTCAACCTTTTCGGACTAGCTGCCCTAGTGGTAGCGTAGGCTAAGCAGTCTTTGAGGCTAAACTCGTGAAGCGTGTTAAGCCAGCTGTTTTACCAAATGCAACCCCCTTTTATACCAATGAAAGGACACCACACAGATATATATTCAAAATATATATGTATTTATTTCTCAAAGTAACCCCTAGTCTCTTTATGAGCACAGGAGCACAAATCGTCAAACAAGATTACAGTGGAATACACAGAAGTTGCACTTTATATGGATAGGCCCTGGTGGCCACTCGAACCATATACTAAAATAGTGGTATAAGTACCACGAACAGAAAAGGGAAAAGGCCTAGGGCCTCTAGAATCGCTGGGCCTACAAGGAGCTAACGTCAGTTAGTGACCAGGAGGTCCAGGGGTGGCGTGTGCAGAGCAAATAGTCACACGCGTGCTCCCATAGGTTTCAATGGGTGCGTAAAAAGTACAAAGTTACTGCAAGGAGGATCTTCCGGATGGACTAGGAACTCAAGATTTGGAACACAGGCACTAGAGATGTAATACTACACTTGGGCACAGGTGTGCCAGCTTTACCTCACCCACAGGAAGCGGGTGCATAGGCCTCGAAGTGCGTCGGGTTTCTTCTATCTGTTCCGTGGAGCCTGAAGACAAAGATGCTGCAGGCGGTCGGTCCGGGAGAGATGCAGTGGATCCAAGAGTGGATCGGAGATGTTGAAGACCTGTAAGCAGAGGGGACAGTGTTCACAGTCACTAGCCAGTGACCGGCGTGGCACCAGGTGGGTACCAGGCAATGTCGGGTGCAAACAGGAAGAAAGGTGTAGCTTGTCTCTGCAGCCACGTGGTCCCTGGAGGTCGACGACGCCCAGGAGTCGGTTCACGAGCTGTCCCACGCAGGCTCTCGCTGTCGGCGGTGTCGGCGACTTGATCGAAGCAAACAAGCCTTGGCAAAAGCAATTGTTGTAGGAGATGAAATAAGCTGATGGTTCTGACCAGCAAGGTCAGAAGGACTGCTCCTTTGGAGGGGAGCAAGGGCCAGTCTGGAGCAACCAGACCAGCGGTGTATTTTGTAGAGTTTGTCGCCAAGATGGCTACTAGCCAGCGGGCCAGCAACCGGTTAGGCGCGTCGAGTGGCAAAATGCAGAAGGGCCCCACGCAGATCGTGGAGATGCTGGAGGGCTCACCTTTGGTGCAGATGCTGCTCGGGTGTTGGGCGTCTCAGATCCCAAAGCACAACTTGGAGGGAGCCTCGGTTGTTGCACTTGTCAGCTTGTCGTAGTCGTTCCAAGATGGCTGGCTCCACGTGTCTCGGTGCCTCCACGGGTCTCCTCTTTTCAGGGACTGTGGATCGGGCGGTGAGAGGTCTGGAGGTCCAGGTCTTGTCAGTCTCTGGGCTCGGGCTCCGGCGGGAGGCGGCGGCAAAGCAGACGTTGATTCGCTGGATGGTGCTTGCGTTAGCAAGGTGGTCACTCCCTGACCACAGGGGAGATTGGCTTCAGTCCTCTGTGCAGCAGAGCGTCGAAGTTCCCGTCTTCTTCTTAGTGTTAAGTTGATTCCAGGATGTCTGAAGTCTTAGGACACAGCTCCTACCTTTAAGCGGATTCTAGGGGCCGGACTACCTGCTAGGTCCCTCCCTATGGGTGGGACCAGGAAGGGGGGTGGTTACACCCCCAATCCTTTGTCCAGCTCGCCCCAGGCCCGGGACTGGTGTGCCCCAGGACCGGTTTGAACTGGCATATGCACCGAGGCTCCTTGTGAGCCACAGGCATGTCTGGTTTCTTTCAAGCCCTACCTGACCAATACACAAAATCCTGTCTGGGGTGGTGCACGCACCTCCCCTGGCAGGAAACCCTTTGTCCACACCTCCCAAGCTGGAAGGACTCCCAGCAGCAGGAGGGCAGACTTGTGTCTGTGGTGGCAGCATCCATTTTGTGGAGCTGAGGCTGTGTCCCTCTAGAAGGGTGGAATGCTAACCCCGTCGCCAGAATTGGCGAGGGGTTAGTATTCCAATTCGTATGACACCTTACTCGACATGTTTTGATAAAGCCAAACCAAAGATAGCATTTAACCGCGAGGTTCATAATGCACTTAAGAGTATATGGTATGACGATATCTGGAAACAGTAGAAGGAAGTTGTTCCGACCACTGCAGACAGGCTCAGCTCATGCCAGAGCACCATCTCACATGGAACCAAGCACTCTGCCTTCAGGATTGTTAAGGCCTGCCATAGGAGTGACTTATAGGTTACCAGGTGTCCCATTTAAGGTTAGGTATAGGTATACTACACCTAAGTAAGAGGTGATTACACCAACTTACCCCAGCTGAGTGATCAGCCAGTTGTGTCAAATTGTTAGGCCAAGCCTGGGGTGGCATAATACATGCTTCAGCCCTTAGCAGGCCTTGGGTACACCAATGCCCTGGGTACCTAGTGTACACTGGTACAGGGGCTGACAGGGTGATCCACTTCCAATTGGTTATGCACCTAGGGTGCATAGTTTTAATTTAGTAGAGAGAACAGCAGGCTGGGGGTCTGATTGGCAGGCCCACACCCTCAATATGTCAAAAACCAGTGAAACAAAAAGCAAAAATTTGGGGTGACCATAGGATAGCAGACCCTACTCTCCTACACTCATATAGCATTTCTCATTTTTGACTTCGGATTTTCCGTTTATGCGCTACTTGTCAGCCCTGTCATGTTTCCCAGGTCTGTGTGTGATGTGCTGCTCCAGGTCATGTGTTTTTCTTTGAATACTGGGATTTGTAGTGTTGTTTATTAAATCATAAAACAGATTGTCCCCTCCCAGAATTCAGAGTTAAAACCGGTCTGGAGCAGCACATCGCGGTTGTACCTGGAAAACATGACCGCTACGTTGATTGACAGCCGAATGCTACTGTTCAGGGCTCGGATTTTCTTACGGTTTCCTTCGCTCTCTCTGTTTCCACCCATTTAGAACACTTCCCACTGCAGAAAGGCAGCTTCACTTCAGCTAGGCAGATGTCATTCCTTCTGTCAGATGGGCATTATTTACACTTGTCTGTTTCTTGTGGCTCCTACTTCTTGGATTTCCTTTCTGCACATCAAACCGTCCCCCCTTGGTTTGGCTTACTTTGGTTCACGTTCTAGTGTGACCTAGATCTGTAATCTCACTCTGGTTTCACCCACTTTTCATGATTCATGTTGTTTTCTATTCCATGTACCCTTCTGGCTGTTTGCCTCGCTTGTTGACTCATGCCCTAATTTGTTTAAACAAAGCAGTGTAAAAAGTAAAGCACTAGACTATAGGTAGTGATAATTGTCTGTCACCATAGCTGGATCCCCTGTAATGTTCAGATCAGTGGATTCTTATACCTTCCAGAGCACTTGGAGAAGAGTCGAAATGCAGCACGTAGCGCTTGATAAAAAAAAATGATATATTTAAATCTGTTAAAGTCTGCTCAATGACACCCACAGGTTGTGGCTTTAATATACTACATTTGTTGTGTTGTTCCTGATGGAGCATGAAAGTTTAAAGATGTTTGCCTCTTTCAATTCCCTCTATTAGATGAAATTTACAGTACTAATTTTAACTAAATGTGCAAAATGGAACGATGACGAAATAATGAGATTTTTAACTGCATCGTAAAAGCATGCAGAAATGTTCTGAAACATAAAAATATGACAAATATAGAAAATGAGAGCAGAGAAATAGTTAAATGTTCATGAAAAGTAGACACGTGTTTGGAAAATAAAACATGCTTGATTTAGAAATGTGCTGCTGATTACCTAAAGTGATATAATGAAAAATGCTTACATAATGAATTACATGAAAATGAATACATATTTTAGGTCAAAGATGCTTAATAGTTCGAGTTTTGCTGCATTTCATTAGAAATTAATGAAATGTAATTTAAATGACAAACATGACCTACATATTAAGCTGTTGGTAAATAGAACGTGTGAAGTGTTTAATAGGGCCTAATATTGGCGTGTAAACTTTGAAGAAAAGAATAATGAGAGAATATTCTAGGAAAATTGAACTATTCATGATGATGTATATTTAGATTAATCTTAAAGTAGTATTGATTTTGTTGAGTTTTCATGCAGGCCTCGATTTTTTTTTTCTTCTATTCGCTTTTTCTTTAACAAGCAGAATCCAGCTGAAGCAGTCATTTTAACGCTGTGAGAACTTTTCCGAGTTTTTCTTTTCTTGCTTATGAACAGTGGGCCTTTCTGTTTTAGCAACACTTTTGACAGAAATGTATCAGTATAGTTGCAACCCCAGAGAAAGTGCCTGGGAACGGACAGACAGTGCATCACATGAATTACTTAACTTCAGAGGAAAGCACGCCAATTATAAAGTTGTTGAAATTTATGTTTCCGGATTTCTTAGTGAGGTATTGATAACACCATGAGCAGCCCACTGTGGACAACCACTGAAAATCATAATGTATGATTTAAGTGATACTTAAACTTTGGAAGTGTAATTGCTGCCATGGAGGAGTAGTCGATGCAGGTTATCATTTTCAATTTTCCTCCCTGGCATGCTGTCGGATCGAAGTTTGATTTTCCCTTTTACGCCAAACACCCCCCCACCCCTCCTCCGAACTGGACTTTCTGAACTGACTTGCTTGCGCTTTGCGGGCTGGAGAGTTATGGACTCAATCCTGTGACTCCTTACGCTTCAGTTCTGCCTAATTGGTTTGTATGACCTAAATGCTGAATTCGATTTCCTGCGTTCTCTATCTTTTTCTTATACCTTAGGTGATCAACAAAATGTCTATTTCCTGAATCTGTATGATATTGTGTGACTAATTGTACTAAATGAAACCATGCGAAAAAACTTAAATGTGATTTGTGTTTCTTGACCATTCAAATGAGGCAAAGATAAACGACAAATCTGAGACATTTCCTTATTTCGAGTCATTTTTGTGAGTGGAATTCGTGTCAATAAGATTTATTGATTAATATGTATTGAATGTTGTTTATTTTAGTTTGAAATTGGCATTTTCTCAATCCAGGTCCTTGCAAAATTTGCTTCATGTTCTCTTTATATCCAAGTCCCTGTTCGCCCTCATAAAAGATCCATCGGAGGATCTAAAGTGGTTGATTTGGTTTTTGACATGGGCCCGTAAAGGAAATTGATTGAGTGTAAGTAAAAAGCTTCGCGAAAGAGCATTCCCAAATGCTGTAATGTATGATACACAGTACTGGTTTGGGCTGGCATCCTTTGTCAATTGCCTCTCAAGGCTATTCTGCAGACACAGCCTTTGTGCAGAGTGATGCACCTGACAGCAGGGTAGTCTCCAGCCTGGAGCACCCACAACAAAGGTAGTGAACTGACTGCTCCTGACTATAAACAGCCAAGACTGTGAACAGTAGAGAGGTAAAAGGCTGTTCTCACCTGAAGAATCCCTCACACTCTTAACAAAACATACTGTAGAAGATCACTCTGGGTCAGTACGACCCTCTCATGACATACATGGTGATACGTAAATACCCCATCAATAGTGGTGTAGAAGGTGTATGGAAGCAAGAAAAGAAGGGAGGGGGGGTTCCAGTTTGAAATGATGTAATGTACAGGACTATTCTTTTTGAGTTTTATAATTCTTTCATGCAAGATGATGCCATGTGAACTTGGACTCTTTAGCTTCTCTTCCTGACGTCCTATACTTAGGAGGAGTTTTAACAAGCTGGATCCATATATTTGTGGGGGTGGTAGAGGACTATGAGAATTCATTGTAAAATGTCCTTTGGCATCTTTTACAAAACATAAATCTCTCATTGATGTGTAATGCTAAAATGACGATTTATTCACTCGCTAAATATGGCCTTTTATATACTTGCACTTTGACATAATAATAAAGAAATGTATCTAAAACAAATTGAGAGACTGTAGCGCCCTGCCCTCCCCCATCCACCGATTTTCAGTGCTACAGGAAGTTTATTCAGGAACTCCTTTCAATAAAAACACCCAATTGAATTTCTGTAGGAACCCCCAGCCCCCGTCGCCTTTGTCCCCACTTTGGTGACTTAGTCTCTTCCCTCCTGCTTCAGAATTGTTAGCACTACACTTCCAATGGCTAGTAAAACAAAATCAACTCCATCTTGTACACAGGAACAGGCCAGGGGTTTTCAAAATGGAACACACAGGCCTCCATTACTCTGCATCCCTTATTCGTACAATACATACCCTACACTGGCCTCATACGCACACATATGCACAACATACACCTTGGATGTTAGCTGTAAGTACTCCTCATATCGGAGGTTACTCTGCTGTGCCGGTGAGACAACATAGAATGTGAGTAACAAAATAAAGTGTATATCTGACTGCACATTCACGAGATGCTGTTAGCCAATGTCAAATAACTCATTTGGCTGAGGCAGTAAAAACAATAAAGTAAAAATCTTTAATACAGAATAGTGGGTAAAAATCCTTAAATAATACGTTTTCTTTATGCAGCAACTCTTGTGCAGTGTACAGATCCTGTACCATAGTTGCCATACTCCACACTATGTTTAAGAGTGCTGTCCTAGGGTTGGTACACACCAGGCTAGACTCTTAATGTTTAGGTGATATGTAAACTCACATGTTTTAAGCTGTCTGCCCAGGATATGGAGCACTATGTATAACGTTTTCTTTAGCTTACATCTTCAGATTGCTTTCTATAACTTACATTCTTAGATTGCTTGCTATTTTAAAGATTTGCCTTCCACTGTACTCCTAAAACCCGCACGAAAAAACTGAACTTGACTTAATTAATTCCGCTTGATTCTTTTAGACTTGATTCTTCTCCTTTCTTTATTCAGTGTCTCTCTTCTTAGATTCCATCCTCCACAGGCTTTCTATTCCTTAGTATAGCTTCTTCTCAGTATCATGCCATTCTGCCTTACTCTCCCTTAATGTAATTCTGCAAAAGGTTGATGCCTCATTTCATAGATCACAACCTCTACTGCTTCAAAACCTTATCCCGGCAACCGAACACTACTTCGTCTCGCCCATCCTGCCTCACCAAGCATTCACCTGAAACCACATAGTCCCCACTATTGATCACACCTAACTGGTATTAATAAAATCTTTCACAAAGTAACTGGAGTAAATGCATGCAATGTTTTGTCTTGAGAGCACATGACTAATCACAATAGCCAACATTTAACCACTGGATTAACCACTAACTTTGGGTTCCAGATTAGCGTGCTACTTGCCGTAAAGCATTTCAGCACCTTGTCAGGGGTAGTAAGTGCTATATAAAGGCAATTACGATTACAATTGTCTGAGTATATCAAACTTTGTATCATTTTTTACAGGGCAGGTGCAATTTTTCACTGCTCCCATGCAAGTAATAATTTGCTAGATACCCATGTTCCTGAGGGGCTCTGACGTTTGTTATGTTGGCCCAATGAGTCAGCGGGTCGATGGGCTAAGTCCCCGGCAAGAAACAAAAGATATAGTTGTGTGTTATTAACCCACTCTCACGAGTGGATAGATGTTTTATTTGCCCAGCCTACATCACCTGGGGACTTAACACCAGGTGTCACACCACAGGGTAGCTGTAACTTAACCTGCCTTATTCCTCCTTTTGGGATTCTCCAACACTACATTTGCCCTTAACTCAAATATCAATAAAACCAAACATCCTCTGCCATCCCACCAATTAAGCAGTTCAGAGTTCATGTCTGAAACCATTTGATGTTCATGTAAATGAATATCAGTTGTCGTTGACATCTTCCTCGGCCTCACAACTGTTCATCCCTTCTTTCACCATCTTAGCGATTGGCCTCTGGTCACTTTTTGAAGAATGAAATGTTCCTTGTCATTGTCTCAGCCCCCTTTCTGGCTGACACCACCGTGTCCTTCACAGTGGTCTTTGTATAGGGCCAGTGATCATTCAGGAGTAGAAATTTGCTCTCAGGATGTTTGTCTTTCACTAATCATTGGCTCCTCATTTGTAGCGCTCACAGGTAGGCGTTCCCGGACATTCTGCTGCTGGAACAACAAGTTTTAGGTTGCTGTTGTTGCGGTCCACTCAGAATGATAGGGAATAATGTCTGCCACCCTGCAACCTTGACACAACACAATCAAGACCACACCTGTAGTGATGTGTAGGGTCTCACAGTACTCCTTTAGGAACAAATAGATGGCCCTTTTAATATTCTGCTGCGCTGCTTGAGCTATGCAAATGACCTTTGCCAGGGTTCAAATGAAACCTTCTGCTTCCCCATTTGCCTGTGGCCACCTGGATATCTTCAATCAGTACCAGTCCTGGGCATTCTGGGCTGCCGGACACCTAGCACAGTTCACACGGTCAGACAATTTGCTCCATCAAAGCGTTAAGCCATGGGAAACATGCTTTGCTTCACATTCTGCTTTATGTCTTGACCATCACTTGGTGGAAGCTATGCACTTAAGGGACAACTTGTTTTGCGAGGCTCTGAGGTATCACTAAGCGGGGCCTTCAAATGAGGCACTCTTCAGCAGTGACTGCCAGCTCATGAGCAGGGTGGTCAAACTATTTATGAAGCGTCTGCACTAATTGACAATATCCGATAAACTCCAGATGCCTGTCTGTCATCTGGACCTGGGCTGAGCAAATGTCTTGTACTTTGGCTGGATCAGGGTCTACATCTGTCACTGAGAATCTGTATCTGAAAAATTATCTAATCTTTCAGGAAGTCTCACTTCCTCTCGCGAAGCGTAAATCCGTTGTCATTGAGTATCCTGAATACCGCCGTCAAACGTGAGAAGATTCTCCAGGGTCGGGCGTAAACCAGAATGTCTTCACTCACATTGCGGGCTCCCAGGAGACCTGCTAGCATATATTTTAAGATGTCCTGAAATACTTTCTTCTCTTTGTTTCTTCTCAGGTTGCTTCAAGATATCTGGTTGACTGGTTCTGCCTTCATCGACTGCTGCACCACTGCCTTCATTTGGGAAGCTCTAGCCTTGGACTGTTCTTTCCAGCGCCCCAAAGTGAGGATGCATTACATGGACTTCCCCGGGTCTTGCAGAATTTGCTCTCTTAGCTTCACTGATGGATAGCCTTGAATGAACTGTCCCCTTGCCTTGTTTGCCTGGAAGAGTGTACATGCTGGGTAACTCGTACACTTGCCCATCGAATGTATCCACTAATTGTTTAGGCTCTTTTTGGGCTTGGTGCAGCAGGAACCTCTCTTAATCTGAGTTAGCTAACAGTTCGAAGTGGGTGGTTAAAGCTGTTTTCAGGTTGGTGTAGTTGAAAGGCAGACCGGCTTTCATGACCGTTTTGGACAGGTTGTAGATTCCGTCACCTGCTGGGGGAACAAGCAGGGTGGCTTTTCTTGTTGTCGATGGCTAGGGTTGCGAAATGCATTTCCATCCTTTCTACTCAGTTCTAATGTTTATCGGCTTGCTCTGATGGTGGTCCATTAGCCACGAAGGGCTCCATTACTGGAATGGATGCCATGGAGGGACCTCCATAGGCGTGTCTGTGTATGAGGACTGCTAGCGGTGCTATTGCCTGTCTCTTGGCCCACATCCAGGAAGCATCCTTCCTTCTGGGGCTTATGTCCTGGGAGATTTGGATTGTGGACCTCCGTTTTATGTGGGTCTCTGGTCCCTGCAAGAGTGAGGTTGCCTAGGGCAGCTCATGCAGGTTGCGCCTTTTGCTTGTATTGATTATTCTCTCAAAAAGCAGTAACCGCTTCCACGCTCTCATGTCATACCCTTTTCTGCGCAGAGATAGTTGGGCATTCTCTTTGTAGGCAGATGTCGCCAGCATCGGAGGTTAGGGCCTCACAGCGGTGTTGCTGGTGCGTGGGGCTCGGCCTCTCAGTCGCGCCATTTGGTCAAGTGCATAAGCGGAGCAATGTGAGCGTCCTCACCGCCGCTTGGGCATCCTGCCATCCAGATGAAAGGCCATGTTCAGCTGCTCTTCCTGGGGCTTTGCATTGGTAGTGGATTATCCAGCCCAACCAGTGCTTCTGGGATCAGATTGGAGTTAGCTGTTCACCCAGTAGAAGCAGGAGATTTGCACCTTGTCACAGCCAGAGGTTTCAGCAACATTGCCTGCCTCATCGCCATTTATATATCTGTCCAATGAGGTAGCAGGCCGACATTAAAGGTCCCCTGGAACAAATGAAACATACATTCCATTTGTGTGGGTTATTTAGGGCTCCCGGTTTTATGGTATTTATTGTATTAGCATTTCTGTCTGTATTAATCCATATTTATTTTGTGTTTCGCATATAAATGAAGTTGTAAAACTGTACATTCCCATATTTATTTAACTGATAGACGCGTGCTCATACTTTGTTGTCTGTCATGTTTTAGCTATGTAAGCTACCAAATATGACATAACAATGCATTGACTGGTAAGAACTAGCATTATACCGCAAAGGTATATAGACACTAGCTGTATTTAAAGAAATTTCATCCTGGTTTTTAATTTCCCATGCTCTCCATCTGCTCAGCTGTTGGGCTATAATTCATGAAAGACAGCACATAGAGTCACTTTAAAGCAGCACAATTTTCTGTTCCTGTATTGTTTTCTGTCTGTATTTATTTGTAAAAATGCGTAAAAATGGAAAACAGAGAGCCTTAGTTATTATCCCATCCTCACCGGCGGATGTCACCTGGGGACATACCACTTAGTTTCACACTATGAGGCTGCAGTAACCTCACCCGCCGTATTCCACTTGTTGGGATTGCACAACACTACAATGTTCAGAAGGATTGCCTGCCCTGGTAAATAGGGCATATTATGCACCCCTGCTGTTTTTGCACTTTCTCTAGTAATGGGACATATGATGCTGAAGTTAGCCTGTTATTCGGCGAGGAATTTATTCTCAGGCAGATGTTAGCATCTTATTCAACCAGTGTGAGAGGCTGGCCTGCTATATGATGTCCACTAATGTATGTGGGCACCCTGCACCAGTCCAGACAAACCTTACGGTGATTTAGGAGGTCTTTGACAACCTTAGAAAGCTCTCTTAGTGGTAGCTGTGGAGAGCAGCCTTCAGGCTTAGTCCAGGAGTGTAAAGCAGTTTGTTTTACCAGAATGCAATCTTATAGTATAGATTAATCAAAAAAGAACCAAACAAAGTAGTTATAAAAATATGTATTTATTATATAACACTCTCTAACACATAGAAATATCTCTTATGTGCACAATGCTTTAGCAAAAAAACACAGCAACCAGGACTGGAGTCAAGATGGTGTGGATAGGACGTAGAAGTGATAGGGACCCAAGGAACCACCCAAGGTAAGTAGATAGGGACCCCACAGAGAGTGTGAGCAGTGTGAGTACACAACCGCGTGCTCCGTACAGCTCTATGTGTAAGTAGCGGTTGGATTTTAAAGATTAAGGACCCTTCCCAGTGGACCCTGAAGAACCCTGTGGGAGACAGAAGGTTGGAGAGCCACCAAACCCATGGATGCCCTAGTACTCTTGTTACCTACACTAGGGATGCCGGGTGCATATGTGTGAAGTGGTGTCGAAAACCGCAGTCAAACCCAATGGAGGACTTCAGGAAAGTGCCGCTGCTGGAAGAGAAGAAAGTGTCCATTGGAATCCGAAGATGTATTCTTGAGAGTGACCTGCAAGCAGAGGGGACAGTGTCTATGTCACTCAGGAGTGACCAGGAGACTTGGAAGACGAATGTCCTCCGATGTCGGGTGTTGCAGGATGGATGACGGTGAACTTGACTCTGCAGCTGTGAGGACCAGGCAATGCTGAGGAAGACCAGGAGCCGTGCACAAGCTGTCCCAAGAAGGATGTCGAGTGCTGAGGGGTGGGTGTCCGGCGGGAGTACCAACAAGCCTTGGCAAAGGCAAGCCACACAGGAATCAAAGTAGGAGCAACATCGGGACCAGCAAGGTCCAGGAGAGACTTACCAAAGGCAGGGGAATCAGGGCAGGCCCAGAGCAGACAGGGGAGCCCAAGAGAAGCAAAGGTGACCCTCAAATGGACCCACAGGCCGGAGGCACAGGAGTCGCGACAGGACGTCAAGCAGCTCACCAAAAGATGCAGGCCATGATGCACACGATGCGGTGTGGCTGAAGATTCTAGTCACAGGAGATGCTCGAGGTTGGGGCTACTTGGAACCCGAAGATCTTCTTGGAAAGAAGTGAACAAGCCTTTGCAACTGCATGTTGACACGGTACACAGCGGTTCGGTTATTGCAACCCCCACGAGGAATGCTGGCGTCAAACTTAGTGATAGGGTAGAGCAGACCTCAGGAGCGGTGGAAAACCACCACCTGTGTTGCAGAGCTGTTCGGAGTCTGAAGGAGCCCAGGGTCATTAGACCGGATGATTTTATTGCTGTGCCTGCGAACGTAGGGGAGTGACTCCTTCACTTCAAGGGAGATTTCTTCAGGTGTCTTTGATGCTTCACAGGCCTTGGAAGGATCCTGTATTATGCATAGGCACAGACGATGCAGCAGACTGGAAGGGAGACAAAGTCAGGCCCAAAAGAGGTCCAGCGAAGTCCGGAGTGCCAGGCGGTCGAAGTGCAGTGGTGTCTGATCTGAATTTTATCCCATGATGAATCTAAGGTCCTACACCCAGGTAAGCCCTTAAGTACTCTTGGGAAAGGGTGTGAAGATTCAGGCGAGGGTCTGGACAGGGGGGAGGTTACCCCCATGTCCTTTGTCCAGTTTAATGCCAGAGCGGGAGCCAAACTGGTTTGAACTGAACTATGCACAGGGACACCAACTGTACCCCTCATGCAGACTGAGTAGCGCTGGCAAGCGCACCCACCCCACCCCAATCCACTGATCCAAGAAGGCTGGTAACGGGAACACTGAGAGCCTAACAGAGGGCTCTTCCAGTGCTTGGAATCATACCCACACACCGTTTACAGTGTGAGGGTATGATTCCAACATGTTTGATACCAAACATGATAGGATTCGTTGCAGCCGTTTTCGTGTTTGTCGCGGTACTCTTCTATATATGGCTGCTACACTGACAACCCGGGAGAATAGACTCTGTAGGCTGCAGGGGTATCCTGCTCATGCAGGGGCACCCTCTCACTTAGAAGCAAGCACCCTGCCTTCAGGATTGCAAGGACTGCTAGGGGGGGGGCTTGTAGGTGTTAAGTGCAGTGACCCTAGATATTGTAAACCAATATCTTTAGTAAGTGGTGCTAGCGCCAACTTACACGGGCTTCAATGGCAGGCATGTAGTTCCATTTTGCATTGTCTCATGGGTGGCATAATACCTGCTCAGCTCATGGAAGACATCTGAGGTACCTATGCACTGGGTACATTAGTACCATATACTAGGGACTGATAAGGGTATCCCAGTATCCAATCTGGGATGTACCTAAGTACAGAACACAACAGGTTAGGGAGAAAGCAGATAGACTAGGGTCCTGATTAGCAGGATCCCAGTCAGACTAGTCAAATACAGCTTAGCACCAGGCAAAAAGTGGGGTTAACCATATAAGTAGATCCTACTTTCCTACAACCAGCATCTTATTTGAAGGCAACATTTTATAGAAAAATATTCCATTTACTGAACCTTAAACAATTCATCCAACTCATTGTTATCTGACTTTGCTTTGCCATTACACGGATATGATTTTTTTTTTCTTAATCATAACACATGCCACTAAAAACTTTACCATCAAAACACGGGACAACTGTTACTCCCTCAAAATTCAAGTGGCACCAAATTGGCTGCTCACACCTCAGAGCATTCCTATGTCGTAATATCAGATTAGGAAATCATACTAGTCCTATTAGAAAATCACATTGGCTAGCAAATGTTGTTTGTTTTCAAATACACCTCATGCCATACAAGGTCCATGAGGACCAAGGAGCCTCTATGCCACCTTCCAGCCAATGAATTGCTACACAGTTATTGATGAATAAGCAACCATCCTTTCTTTCATGAAGATCAACTTGGCACAAATATATCAACATTAATAAATGGAGTTCTCTGCTACACTACCCTTATGTAAATTTTCGGAGCTGGGCACATCAGTACCAAGCAGGCTACCCTAACCACATTGTATTTGTGTGCAGTTACATCCGAATAAGTAATCCTACTATCGGAAAATCACATTGGCTCACAAATATGTAAGTTGTTTTTCAAACAAACCACATCCCCCTACAATGTTCATGAGGATTTAGCCTGAACCCACCAACATTTCCATCAAATAAATTGCAAGCTGTAATTACTTCGGTGTAGGGTGTTGAGGGTATAGGAAGTAATGGTGCCTAGCTGCTTCTGCGTGTGATTTGGTGGAATTCCGATAAGAACGGTGCAGAAAGGTAGGGGAGACATCCTAAGACTTCTAATTGTGTAAAGGAAAAAATCCTGCACAATACGGTAAACCAAAGTCCTATGCACATGTTCTATTACTCTCTGCAAGTTAATCAAGTGATTGAAGTATGATTGTCAATAAAGTCCAACGGATCCGTTGCTTGTCTTTCATTCAAGCAAACACAAAGAGCATCCAGCCAACACGTGTTTCGTCAACTGAAAATATCCCTCGACTTCTTCAGGGCTGGGAACGATACGATAATTCTTGTATAAACACATTGTGGAGAGTAAAATGGGAGGAATCCGCACCTCTGAACAATTTAAAGTGAAGATAAAGCACCTTTAGAGTGGAAACCCTAGACATGTTATGAAACCAATTGTGACCATAGCTTGCTTATTTTGAACGAGTGTGAAAGAAACAGTAATATCTCAATATGCGAAAATGATGTGTTCGGTGCCTCTCATCAACTGTGTGTCAACCCTATAACCTGCAACAAATGAAGTCACATAATTAAAAATGAACATGATACAGGAGAGATGTAAATTCTATACATGGTGTGTATGTGTATATGTGTAAATATATGTATATATATCTCTGTTCAAGCTGTTTTTTAATTCAAACATATGCTACCTGTACTTCGTGTGGGTGTTCATTCCAGTGATCTATAACAAAGAATAGTGGCATGGTAAGGAGAAACTATCATTTCAAAAACAAGGTGGATCTATGGTGCTTCAAGGTGTCATATATTAGTATGATGACCTCACCACTCCGCCGGTTATAATTACGGCCCGGCAGGCCAATGTTAAACGTCCTCTTAGTAATCTCAATTGAGTATGTGTGCTGTCTCCAACCTAAATGGATAACGAGGTCTTTTAGTGCCAAATATCAAAGAATGAGAAAAAATGGGAAGAAAAACGTCTAATTGCGGCTGTTATCATAGTTGCATGGTCCTTGCCTATATTAAGGTTGTTTGTAACTGACCTGTGCCGAATCGTGAGGAAAGCCTGATCCTTGTCACACAATAAAATCTTTAACCTGTAAAATGGATCGTGCCCCATTAGATTCTGATCGTAAACTGGGAAATTCGTGGCATGATACAAACGTAAGCCTATCTTGCAGTAATCAATCTTACCGTGAGCGAGTACGCCGTCGGTCTTTGTAGGCATCGGGCGTGTTCCCTGTTCCGGATGCGGACATGGACATGACCCGGAAGTGACTATTTATACCCGAGTTAACCCAGAAACAACTAGAGCATATGCCTCCCGATCATTAAATTCAAAGGGAGGAAACTTTATCAACCGCGATCGTTTCTTGACATGCTAACAATCCAAAATTGAACCGCCGGTTTAAAAAGGGGGGCATGATTCTGATTGTAGATCAATATCACTTGTTCTTCCAGCTCCCTCATGTGTGAGAGAATTATATACACGAAGTGAAGGCATGACCAAAAAAATGAACGTTTAAGCATCTCAGGCATAGGGGATCCCACTGAAGACTCGCTGATTATGTGCATTTAGTATTTGGACCCCTTGTACAGAATCTGCCTTCTTTTATCCAGGATACTAAGCAGATTCTGAGCATCCTGGCGGACTTACAATGGCTGTAGTGTTATTGTACAGTAGCATCAGACCACACTTAGGCCTATGAGCCATACAACAACATCTACACAACAGGCCAGCGACACAATGGCAACACACTAATATGCTTGCCACAATGATGGACTTGATCTTACAGAACAATTTTTTCATAGTTGAAAAACATTGGTGTAGGAAGGTGGAATCTGACTAATGGTTGCCCCCAACTTTTTGCCTGGTATTTGAGTGGTTTTTGACTAGTCTGGCTGGGATCCTGCTATCCAGAACCCCAGCCTATCTGCTTTCTCCTTAAAACTGATGTGAGTACCCTAGGTACAAACCAATTGGATACTGAGGATGCCCTGACAGTCCCTTGTAGATGGTACCCTAGGTACCCAGGGCATGGGTCCCTCAGTAGGCCTACCAGGGCTGCAGCACTTATTGTGCCACCCTGGGACAGCCATACAAACTGACACCACCAGACCACTACTGTAGTCTGGGTAAGGGGGTGCTAGCACCCCTTACAGGGATATAGGTACCCTATATCCCACCCCATTACAACACATATACTCTCATAGGTCACCCCTATAGCCGGCCTTGCTAATCCTACAAGGCAGGGTGCTGAGGTATGTGTGAGGGGGGACCCCTACCTGAGTAGGGCCCCTCTGCAACCTTCGCAAAATCATTGCTGGGTTGTTTGTAGTGTAGCCATACCATATACTCTTAACCACATTATAAGTCTATCACGATAGCGTGATAACTTGAGAATGGCTACACAGAACCATATCGTGTTTGGTGTCAAACATGTAGGAATCCTACCCCCAGTCCAGCCATGGGCATGAGGGCACGATTCCCCCCTGCTAGAGGGGCGATATGGGAAAAGCGGCAGAATTTAGACACCAATTTAAAAGTGCACACGTAGTACAAAATGGCTACTACCCGCCACCCACACGACTCTGGCTGGCTGTTGCTGGGGAAAATCCCAGCCTCGCCAGCTGGACAATAGGGCTCCTGTGGCAGGGAGGTGCTAGCACCTCCCCAGACAGGATATGTGGATTGGAACTGGGTGGGTGCACCATATGTTGCCTTTCAGAGTTGCACGTAGGCTGCTACAGCGCCTACATTCTGCATACACCGCCTGGAACCAGTTATGGGGCATCCTGCCCCTCGCACAGGCGGGAAACACACAAAGGGGAGAGGGTGTAGCCACCCTTTCCCGCCTCACCTCTCATTGGTGGACACTACTCTGGACACTCCCCTAATCTTGGGGATAAAGGTGAATAACGTGGCCCCAGAGCCTCAGATTAATCTTGGACTTCACAGACTTGACCTTCGACGAGCTGCTGCCCAGCTGACTGAAGAAATCTCCCTTGGGGTAAAGGAGTTACCCCCCTGCTTGGCAGGCACCTGAAACACTGCAAGTGACCCGGTTGGAACTTCGCTGCTCCTACGGACGTCGTCGACTCCCAGCAACCTTGAGGTGGGTTTTCTAAGCATCCCAGAGGCCAGTGAGTGTGCACAGCAAGTCTGAGCACCGTGGACCGCGTGGGTGCCGAGATTCCCAATACCCCAGGACACCGGCCACCTCTTGCATAGCACACGACCCTGACCAGTGGGGAAGTTGTGCTTTGGCCCAGTTTTTGAGCCAACCACCAAGCAGCAATTGTGCCAAAGATCAGCGCCCTAGCCCCCTCCGGTGGCCCGTGGGCTCCCTTTTACGCACTCCATTTTGCTGCCTTCCGCGGTCCCTTGTCTCTCGACTTGTGGGCCCTAGCGGAGGACAATCTCGACTTCCAAGAGTTCCCCTGGTTGCTCCAGACCTGCTCTACAGTCTCTCCAAAGGAGACCTTTTCCAGACCTCGTGGGTCTGCACCAGTAGCTGATTTGTTCATCTTGCGTGGGTTGTGGTTGCCAAGGCTTAGTGGATCCAATCCGGACACTAACACCGCAGCGATCCTCATCCGACGTGGGACAGTCGCCCTTCAGAAGCTGGCCTTCCTTGAAGCCTCCCGGAGCCCGTGGCTGCAGATCCAAGCTACACCTCTTTCCACTTGAAGCACCCAACATTGAAGGGCTCTTTCCTTTGAGCTCCCTGGTCACTGTGCCATGACCCAGACTCTGTCCCCTCTGCTTTCAGGTTCTTCTCTACAAGATCTACAACTTCAATCTTCACGGCATCATCGACGCTTTTGGCTAGCAGCAGTTTTGTACATTTTCCCACTGAAAATCAGCCCGCGACCCGACTTTGAAAACGACCTATGCACCCGGCTTCCCTGGGGCAGGTAACAGTGGTACCTCGGTACTCCCGTGGCAGTGGGCTCCTCAAAAGCTTAACTCTAAGTTTTTAACTTTGAACTCCTGCTAGAAGTGTCTTTAATCTGTTTAAATCAAACCGCAACATTCTCCATAGGCTTTAATAGAGATCCCGATAGCAGCTAGTTCCACTGCACGTGCCTCCAGTGGGTCCCCTTCCTCATAACCTGGGGTGGATTCTTAAGGGGCCAGCGATCCTAAATGCCCTAGGCATTGTCTGTAGAATTGTCGTGGTTCTTATACCACTTTTTTAATATGTGGTTTGGTCCCCCCGTGGGGCCCTATGATTCCAGTGCTATTTATTGTATCTATCAATGCTTGTTTGAATTGTAACTTTGCCTCAGCCTCATAAAGAGACTTGTAGGATTCTGTCTAGAATAAATACATATATTTTATATATATACCTGTGTGGACTACTCTTTCATTTGGTCATTCAAGAGGTTATCTATGGTAAAACAATAAGCTTAACACTCCTTCAAGACTTAGCCTGAAGGCTGCTCTCCACAGCTACCACTAGGATAGCTTTCTTTAAAGGTTGTCTTAAACCTATCATCAATAAGAGTCGAATTGGACTGGTGCAAGGTGTCCCCTATAACTAGGAGACAGCATATGCCAGGCCAACTTCTCACAATTGGTATAAGCAAAAAAGAGGTGTAGCTATGGGCTCGAAATTGTTGCACTCTTTTGTGAATTTGCTCATGGGCAGCCTGGAGGAAGAGTCGATTTGGGGCCAGAAAGGGGCACCATGGATTGATTCCATTGTCTTTTGGGGTCGTTACAAAGATGACTGCCTCTTACTATGGTCCGGAACTCAAGATAAACTAGAACAGTTCTGCACCTATCTGAACACCAATACTTTTGAAATAAAGTTCACGAAAGAATACAGCAAGTCCAGCATTACATTTTCAATCAATCAATCAATCATAGCATTTGTATAGCGCGCTACTCACCCGGAGGGTCTCAAGGCGCTCTATATTAGAGATGATAGACTACACAGTCGACTATACCGAAAGGAGACTTCCTGCAACTCGATCCTACATGCAAGCAGTGCACACCTGGCACGCCAAATATAGGCCATCCCATATGGGGAATTCTTGAGGGCAAGAAGAAACTGTAGCGAAGATTTTGAGTTCAACAAATGTCTCTCAGAAATGAAGTCTAGATTCACCAGGAGAGGTTACACTCGCCACGTAATTGGGAGGGCAGAGAGTAGAATCAGAAGAACACAAAGGGATGTCACATTGATGGATAAGGTTCGGACAACACACCACAATCAACCGGTGAGACTGATAAATGATTTTAAAGACACTAGTGACATCTTAGAGAGAAGTTTGACTAAACATTGGGGGATTCTGAAAGCAGATAGATCACTTGAAGACCATATTGCATCTCATCCTGCAATCACCTACAGAAGGGGCAGGACACTCAGCCCTCTATTCCACGGGTTCATGGTGACTCTTCATGGCTCAACCCCCCGAACCGTAGGCTTTTATAAATGTGGCTCCTGCGGCACTTGCAGATGGGGCAAACACGACACTAAGAAATTTACGGGACATGACAACAGAAAATATGATATAAGATCTAACATCAACTGTAACACTAGATATGTAGTGTATAATATTGAGTGCGCGTGCCAGAGGCAATATGTGGGCAGTACCATCAGACCCCTTAGGGATAGGATTGGGGAACATGTAAGGGCCCTACACCAACAAGATGCTAGATACCCCGTGGCACTACACGCTGCCGTTTGTCCTTCTCAAGGACAAAATAAACGTTACGCATTTTATGGCATAGAGGTTGTGGGACCAAGTCCACAAGGAAGCAATAGAGAACTCAGACTCAGACGCATGGAGGCAACATTTATTATGCGCCTTCAAACTGTTGAACACTGCCTTAACAGTGGCCACCAGATGCAGTACTTCTTGGGGGATTAAACCGAGATGTTCGGATTCTTTGACACATGTTATCTGCATAACATTGCAGGTTTGACTGAGAACCGTTTATGTAATCATATATGACTAGGTATAGTCTACGGATTTGAGCTGCGCTACTCACTTTCATTTTGTGTTATACACCGTGAACTTACTCTGACTATTTATGATGTGTTTCCTAAGTGACAAGGCTTGATTGCTAGAACACTGTTAGCTCATCTTATTATTAAGAATGCGTCTCCGAGTATTTTAAGTATTGGGGTTACACTTAGAATGAGGATACAAACTTTTCGCCTCCCTATTTTTGTAAAGATTATGATGTATATGTTATGGGGTAAATACTACACATTGCAGCATTCTTATTTTCCAACCTTCAGCCATAATCCATGCGTTTATTCTGTTTTAAATACAATTTGCAGTCACACTAAGGTTTCGAATATGTACACATTACATTATGGTGTGGTCCACAATAGCATAGCCGATTTTAACTTAATCTCTCAGAGTCTCTGTTTTTGGTGGAACTGAAATCGAATCCCTATAGAATAGATATAGGCTTCGGAATGCATATGAATTATACACTCACTTGACAGTCACAACTACGACTTGCCGACACTACACTAATTGATGAGTGTCAGGAACATTTGTGAACACTTAAACGTTCATGTTTTTGGTCATGCCCTCACTTCGTGGATATAATTCTCTCACACATGAGGGAGCTAGCAGAACAAGTAATATTGATATACAATCAGAATCATGCCCCCCTTTTTTAACCGGTGGTTCAGTTTGGATTGTTAGCTTGTCAAGAAACGATCGCGATTGATAAAGGTTCCTCCCTTTGAATTTAATGATCGGGAGGCATACGTTCTAATTGTTTCTGGGTTAACTCAGGCATAAATAGTCACTTTCGGGTCGTGTCCCTGTCCGCATCCGGAACAAGGAACACGCCCGATGCCTACACAGACCGATAATGTACTCGCTCACTGTAAGACTGATCACTGCAAGATAGGCTTACGTTTGTATCTTGCCACAAATTTCCCAGTTTACGATCAGAATCTAATGGGGCACGATCCATTTTATAGGTTAAAGATTTTATCGTGTGACAAGGAACAGGCTTCCCTCACGATTCGGCACGGGTCAGTTACAAACCACCTTAATATAGGTAAGGACCATGCAACTATGATAATAGCCGCAATTAGACGCTTTTCTTCACTTTTTTCTCATTCTTTGATATTTGGCACTAAAAGACTTCGTTTCCCATTTAGGTTGGATTTTAGAAACGCCACACATACTTAATTGAGATTACTAAGAGGACGTTTAACATTGGCCAGCCGGGCCGGAATTACAACCGGCGGAGTGGTGAGGGCATTATACTAATATATGACACCTTGAAGCACCATAGATCCTCCTTGTTTTGAAATTATAGTTTCTCCTTTCCATGGCACTATTCTTTGTTATAGAGCACTGGAATGAACACACACTTGAAGTACAGGTAGCATATGTTTGAATTTAAAAACAGCTTGAACGGCAATATATATATACACCATGTATAGAATTTACATCTCCCCTGTATCATGTTCATTTTTAATTATGTGACTTCATTTGTTGCGGGTTATAGGGTTGACACACAGTTGATGAGAGGCACCGAACACATCACTTTCGCATATTGAGATTTTACTGTTTCTTTCACAATCATTCAAAATGAGCAAGCTAATGGTCACAATTGGTTTCATAACATGTCTAGGGTTTCCACTCTATAGGTGCTTTATCTTCACTTTAAATTGTTCAGAGGTGCGTATCCCTCCCATTTTACTCTCCACAATGTGTTTAGACAAGAATTATCGTATCATTCCCAGCCCTGAAGAAGTCGAGGGATATTTCCCGTTGACGAAACACGTGTTGGATGGATGCTGTTGGTGTTTGCTTGAATAAAAGACAAGAAACTGATCCATTGGACTTTATTGACAATTATACTTGAATTACTTGATGAACTTTCATATAGTAATATAACGTGTGCATAGGACGTTGGTTTACAAATTGCAAGCTGTACCACCCTCCTGCCAGTGCAGTAAATCCATGTGATAGCAGTCCACCTGATTTCAGGGAACTTCCATTTATATATGAATTCTTCCATTACTCCTAGCCTCCATTGCTCTTGTCTGAACAGCTACCAACAACTTCAAGAGACAGAAGAGTCATAGTGTCTAAGTTCCATTTGATAGGCCTGTAAATTTACTTACAACATCTTTATTAGACCTACAGAACTTGACATCTGGCATTCCCTTTCTAGCTGAAAATATATACTTTTATCACCCTTTGCATCCTACTTTTCTGAATTGTATTGCTTCTTAATGCAAACGTTGGGACTAATCTTCTAAAAGGAGTATTCGTTATATCTGAAACGCTTGCTTCACTTGATTCGTTATTGTTGTAAAAGAGTAGTGCAATCCTCAAAGCTTGTACATGAAATCTTGGGGAAGGGGAGGGGTCGCGCGCGCGCGGGGGGGGGTCGCTCGCAGTGGGGGTCGCTCGCAGTGGGGGTGGAGGGGGTCACGGGGGGTGTTTAATTTAATAATAACAAAAAATAATTAAACTTACCTTTCCGCCGGCTGGGTCCCACATCATCTCTGCTTCTGCTCCAGGAACAGGAAGCAGAAGCAGGAAGCCAGGACCCCTCGCCTAAGCCAATCACAAGACTTCAATTAGCGTTGTGATTGGTCGGAACACCGCTCAGCCAGGGGCTTATAGGGAGGCCATGTTCTCCATGCAGGTGCAATGCAGCCTGCATGGAGAAGGGCAGAGTGCGCATGACTGGTCTGGGCGGCCCCAGGGGACCAAGCAAACAGTCTTTGCGCACTCTGGAGTGGGCAGGCGCACCACTCTTCCCCTGCCCTGCTTGCAGAGCAGCCATGGCCACCCACCCGCCCGCAACCAAACATAAAATGGTAATAACTGAAAGTTATTACCATTTTATGTTTCTGCTTCTCGCACTGCAAGGAAGAAGTGGGGCGACGCTCCTCCCCCCTAGTTGAGGAGCCTCCTCTGGATCTAGCATTTAACACCGATAAGCTTCTCAAAACAAAAGCCCTCAATATTATTAGTAAGAAACCAATAAGGCCCGAGGCTGTCAGCAGCTTAAATCCTTTAATTATAAATAGTTTTGTACATAACAAAAGAAATCATTACAAGACTGCCAATGGTATCATGCAAAACAGATGTAAAACCAGATTCAGCTGGATATATTTATTTTGCAATGCATCTTAAAGCTCTAGCCGCACAATCGTTTATTACATTGCTGATAGGGCGTGTAATTTTCCTGCAGCAAACATTGCAGATCTGTCTTTTTCTAACAACTTAGGTTTCCATCTCTGTAGATTGCATAAAACAACCTGCTTCCACCAGAATGGAGCGGAGCTTATTTGAAGATGCAGGGATATTGGTTTTGGAGTCATAAAAGCTAGCAACAGTGGTTTTTATAATGGATGGTTCTTCCAGTATGGCTATTGCCCTTCTTAAGAGTTAAAACACCTCTTTTTATAACCAATATAACCACCCTGTGGAGACTTGGTATGCCATTTGTGATGATTGGGTCTAAATAGGGAGGCTAGATTTGAAAATGACTAAGTAAGGGCCCAGAATCGTGATGGGAACTGTCATGTTGTACTGCTCTGGTTTTATTTGCTCTGTAACCACATACAACTCTTAGTAAAAATAATGAATTTTCCAAAATTAAATATCGAAAATTAAATAAAATATATAACTTGTTTAAATACATTTCAAAATGTAATGCATATACATTCATTTGAATGAAAAAATGAAAACACTTTTAAAAATCCCAAACGCAATTTTCTAAAATAATTTGAAATATTGCTTTTTAAAAAGAAAGCTCTTTCAAAATTGAAAGTGTGGTACTTTAATAAATTATCTTGATTTCTATACGCATTGTAAAAAAAAAAAAATATGGAGCACTCAAATTTATTAATACAGCTCAAATACTATATTTACATGATTCTGTGTTATACCCCAATCCCCACATTCATTGATAAAATTGCATCCCTAAAGTTGCTAAAATGTAGTATTCTGACTCCCATTCATCAGACATTGAGAGAGTGCACATTTCTTGGGGGGGGGGGGGGGGGGAATTGCAGCAGATGTATTATTCTATCTCCAGTGCCATAAACCTTGAGAATATATCTTATATTGTTTGAGTGTAGATGGAGTTTCTATTTTAACCCTATGCCAACAACACCGGGAAAAGATAATTAATTTGAGGGGGAGGAGTTAGAATAGTAATCTTATCTCTAGTCCCACAAACCATTTAGAAAGAGAAGTTATTGATAAAGGAGAATGGCATAGTTCCGAACACCCTCATTTTTGTTAAGTTACAAAAGTATTCAATTGTTAAAAATCGATATTTTATTAACAACTTTGTAACTATAATTTGTGCCCTAAGGTAAGTATAATTTGTGCCCTCACCATGCACTGCTAATTACTCCACATATTATAACACTCATGACATGTTCTAGGAAATCATTGATTATATCACTTCTACATTTGCAATGAAATATTGATGGGAAAACCATGCATTGCAGGGGCACGTGATAGAGTTTACCTAGGGCACGAGTCATAGTTCCTTGAGATAGCTGTAACTGATGAATTTCAGTGGTTTGTTTGTTTAAAATGGTCTGTTTTAACTGACATTTTCAACTGGCTACTACGTCCCTTTACCCTTTGGTTTTGTTCACTGAAAAAAAAAGAACATATATATATTATATATATATATATATATATATATATATATATATATATATATATATGTGTGTGGTTGTGTTGTCTTAAAAATTCTGTGGCTCCTTGTAGTCTCCTTCTGCATGCAACATTGTCAGAATGGTGGCATGCAGGGAGGTGTAGCCCCCTGATCCTGTACGCAGGCTTGTAATGAGCCACGATGCGCAGGCACAAAACAAGATGGCACCCAAAGACACCACCACTTCCTGAGAGTGCGACGGCCTGAGTCTAGATACATGAGAGCAGAAGCTTGCAGGAGTGCGGAACGTGCCCGAGAAGCCACACCTGAGTGTGGCTGCCCACAGGTAAGGATAAGCTCCTTATACTCTGCCTCCTCTTAGGAGTTCCTGGTGTATGGGTGAAATTCAAATAACATTGTTCAACTAAAAAATGAGCATTGACCTTTTCTGCTGGTTCCCAAGGACAATCACAAGGGTTATACTCTTTGCAGTCGATAAGATTTTGAAATGTCCCTTTAAAGTACCTAGAATCACATATCACCGAAACCTGGTACTCAGGTTGGCCATCAACCAGTGTGGGAGCTGGTCTCTATAACTTGAGGATCTCTATGACATATATATGTTTTTAAATGGAAACATGAAAGGAAGAATGAACCCACTAGGAAAAGGAGAGCTTGAGTCGTACAGTAACAGGATTAATAATCTTAAAATTTGAAAATGGGCCCTAAAACATTTTGACCTATAGATAGAGGCCAACCATACTCTATTGCCTTTCTTATAAGTAGGAGCTGGTCACCTATACACGTTGGCCTGTATTATCTGTATAGATTTAGTAGTCCGCAAATTTTTAATTAATTTCTCACTGACCTTCTTTAACCTTTCTAAAGAATTTTGAACTGCAGGTACCGGATCTTCAGTTTCTAATGAATCTGCAGAAGTTTGAGGATGGAGTCCTATCAAGGTGAAACGGGTAGAGAAGTCAATGAATATAAGGATTGCATTATTGAGGGCAAACTCAGCTTTGGCTAAGACAGATTTCGAATCGTCTTGGGTAGCGTAAATATCGTACCTTAAATACTCATTAAGAGTTTGATTTAACTTTTCAGTTTGCCTATTAGCTTGTGGGTGGAAGTTAGTGCCCTTTGGATGCCAAGTTTATGACATAGGGATTTCCCAAATTTTGAGACGTATTGAGGTTCACAATCAGAAATGATTTTCAAGGGTATTCTGTTGAGTCGAAATAATGCGACATCTGTTGAGTCGAAATAACGCGACATAGAAAATCTTAGCCATTTGTGAGTCAATTGGCAACTTGGGAAGATGAAAAAGTAAGTATCTTAGTAACTGTTATTGTGGTCCAGTTCTCAGATGGAGGCAAATATTACTATAAAGTGAGTAGAAATTAGTTCCCTGCAGACTTCACAGGAGTTGATAAATCTTGCTCTGCCTGTTGGAGAACTTTAGAGATTTCTGTGGTCGGAGTAACAGTTACTCAAAAGAGAGCACTCAATAAAAAGATTCTCCATTCCATAAAGGCTGTCTTCTTGCACTGATGATCTTTCTTCATAACGGTATAGTTTCTTTCTAACGGAAAGAATGTTTTGGAGAAGAAGGTGAGTGGATGTTGTTTTGCCTTTTGGCTGAGCTGAATCAAGACTGCTCCCATAGCTAGATCTGAGGCATCATTCTCTGGAAAAAGGGGCTTGAAGGCATCAGTCTGTGGCAATATGGAAGTTTGAATAAACTCTTTCTTAAGATTTTTGAAGGCCTGGGTGGCACTATGATTCCATTGAGTGGTTTTGTTCTTCTTGCGAAGATCAGTGACCGACGAGACAAGCTTGGAAACATTTTTGGTAAATTGTTTTGTAATTTGCTAGGCCCAACAAGCTATGGCTTTCTTTCACGGAAGTGGGAGTGAACCAATCTAGAAAGACTTGAACCTTCTGAGTGTCATGTAAAGGGCACAACCACGAGCTCCCGCCCATGCAGCACACAGACTTTGGGCCTATACCTTCACAAAAGTCTAGTGGATTGGAGAGTGGGACATTTCTTCCCCCCTCTCTTTTGTTTTAATTCTTCCACTACCCCACCACCCTTCCGGTGCCCCCCCAATCAAAGTGGATGCAGCGCTCTTCTATTTACATGTCAAAGCTTGAGGATGGAGCAGACGAAGACCCTTAAGGTCCCTGGTTACAGTTGAGTTGTGAGTGGTTGGGTGCGGGCCGACAGAAGGAGTCAGATGGTGCTTCTCTATCATCTGACCTATCCAACGCATGCGCGGCTACTCAACGTGTTGGAAAGGCCTGCCACAGGAACAGCTACCCTACATGAGGGCCACACTTACCATCAACGGACACAGGCCTTCCACCCTTTTTTTGTGTCCCAACTTGTACCGCGCCATGTCCACTGTCCAGGTCTAGGCCAGTCCCTTGTGGAAGCTATGGCACACCCCAAGGAAGGGCGTTCACTCACTGACATCCAAGATTGACAATATATTCCTCACTCAAACTTGTAGGCACAAGGACCCCACCTTCTCGCTACTAAGCTCTACTGGTGTTCATTTCCCACACAGATCATCCCATACTACGGCTCCAGAGGGGTTGGACATCATGTGTGGGAGACCCAGCCGGAGTATAATAGCTGGTTGTGCTAATGTGACTGGGCACATTCTCTATTCCACGGACGTCTGATGGACTGTTGCCTCCAAGCTCTGTACTGATCTGTGACTATACAACTAGTCTGCAACATTTGTGAGAACCTCTCCTAATGGGCAGGGTCAAAGCTACTAAAAGTGTATCACAGATAATGAAGGGGAAATTTAATGGTTCAATGATGGAGGGCTCCCCCCTGCGAGCCAGCCTGAACATATGATGCAAGGGGAGGAACCAGCACCAGACAAACTAGATCGAATCCAGGCAGCTATTGGCAAAAAACATAGTACCCTCAAAGTGAAACATGGCGCACTAGCAACAGACATAAACTTGCTTCATGAAGACCAGCAAAAGGTGAGAAATCGAGTCTAGCAAAATCAAGAAACATTACATGAACTTCTGCAATCTACAGCCATGCTCAAAACACTGATAAGCCTCACAGAGAGGATTGCTTGAAAGCTGCACTGAAGACACTGAAGGAAGGGCCATGAGAAACAACCTCCGCATAGTGAGCCTTCCTGAGAACACTAATGGGATGAACTATTCCTTTACATCGAAAGCTGGCTTCAGAATGAAGCACCCCCCCCCCCCAGGGTCTGTCATCTGAGTTTGTATTTGAGCTAGCACATCGGGTCCAGACCAAAAAGCCCCCACTTGGTGCCCTGCCAAGACCTGTTGTTGCAAAGATCTTAAACTTTCGAGATTGTGACTCTATTCTTCAAAAGGCACGCCTTTGACAATCCATAACTAAGATAATGATCTAATGATCTTTCCTGATTAGCCCCTGGCAGTGCAGCACTGCAGGGCTTCATTTATGGGTGTCAAAAAGAAGCTTAACTAAATTGGCCTGTGATATGGTCAGCCCTTCTCTTCTAAATTGAAAATTGTGGCCGATCCGATCAGTGCACCTCCTGTATCACAGAAGAAGCTTAGGCTAGGGTTGAGCAATATAAGGATGTACTGAATACTGTAAATGATGTGAGGAGGCCACATCAGTCACCAGCATGAATTAGCCTTAGACACCTTACCAGGCGGTCTCACTGCAGGTGGCGGAGGCTACCCCCTTGCTCTCTCAAATCCAAAAGACACACAGAGCAGCCACTGAACATTGAAACAGTGGCAGTTAGTTATCAATGATTCGGTCTTAATCCCACTCATTATAGACACAACATGTGATACTACTGGATCAGACACAAGCAGGGACTCTTGAGTTGGCCCTCTGGTGACACTGCAAACAGCAGATGAACTAATATGAAATATGCATGATATTATTATATTGCTGCCTGAGTACTGATTTAACATTGTAGAGATTAATGGGGCACAGTCCTGAGTTCCTGCCCCATTAAGTGGATGACAAAGTTGACATCACCCAATTCACAACAAAATAGTGGGTCTGTATGCCAGCTGTAATGGAGGAGGCATATGCTAATCATTCTATGGCTACAGACTAACATTTATAGCTATACAGGGATGCCTTTGTCACCAGATCGAGATGATCCACTGTCTTCAGTCTATGCTATTACATGGGTTCCAAACGTAGGCTCAACCCTGGCGGGCATGATGTCGTAATTCCCTCATAGATGATTGTACCACCACTCAAGCTACGGCAAAACCTTTGTTGTCACAATGTTAAAGTTCTAGGTAAGGGTTTACTCTGTTCTTGGTTGGTTTGCTGTTCCGCAACTAATCTTGTGTTCCAAGAGGAACATGAGTGAGGTCTGTGGTCTAGGAGGAGTGTCCAATCCTTATTCTGGCTTTAGGGAGGGGCAAGCTTTGCATTGGTTTTCACAACAGTATATAGAAGCATGGCGATCAGAGATAAATACATGTTTACAACCTGGAACAAGAGGAACTTGGGAACAGTTTGCAAATTATTTAAGATTTTAGACCAGCTCAGACATCGAGGTGCTCGTATTGTGTTCTTATCATTTTTTCCGGGAAAAAGAATGCTAAATTGAAACAGAAATGCAGGGGACAATCATATTACACTACTCTTTTAGCTTTTGCAGAGATTTGGGTAAAAAACAGAAGTGCCCTTTAAAATCGAGGTGGTATGACTCAACCCCCATATCCCTATCTCCTGCTTAAAGGAAACTGGAATGGTTTTCCTTCAGTATTGGGAAGAATTTCTCCACCTAATGTGGATCAACTCCTGTCCTACATGACTTCTCATGGGAGCGCGCTGTAAGAAATTGGGTTTTTGGTTTAGAGGGGCTAAAAACCCAGCTCAAGCAACAGCTACATTGCGTGTCAGAGTGAACCACAAAGGTCACTAAATTAACCTGTGCTTAACTTCCTGATAGCTTGCACAAAAGCTGTCAGGCTCAATTTAAAGGCGCTGCATAAAGGATTTAAGTTGCACACAGTCCGTAATAAAGTGAAAACACTACACGAAAAATCTCACAGCTATTTAGAAAAACAGAGATAATTAATAAAATGACACCAAAATGAATTAAATACAATCAGTAGAACATGAGTTATGAATTTCTAAAGTTTATAGTGAAAACTAGCACCTAAGAGATTAATGGCCAACCGCAGGTATCTGGTCATGTGAGACCGGGGCAAAGTTCAAATTTAAGGGCAATCACAATGAAGGGCGTGTCAAATACATGAGGTGGACTGGGCCCTGTCTCGACTTCCCTTCAGACTTGGAAGCAATTTTGAAGAAAAGTGTAAAGTTCAACGGAGCAAGGCAGTAGGAGCAGTCATCATCACCAGAAAGCGCTAGAAAAGGTCTCAGTGAAGTTGCTGTTGATGGCGGGAGAAAGCTCTACCGTGAAGTCAGGCTGACCAGAGATGTACCTTGGTCAGATTGGCTGACAGGTAGGTCCTGTCTTCTGTTGATTGTGCTGGCACTTTTTCGTCCCAACTTTTAGATTTAGGCAGGAGTATAGGAAAGTAGTATCTGCTTCTTATGGTTACCCCCACTTTTTGCTGATGTCACACTGTTTTTGGCCTAGTCTGACTAGGATCCTGCTATCCAGGACCCCAGTCTATCTGTTTTCTCCCTTAATTGCTATGCATGTACTTTAAGTACACTCCAGATTGGATACTGGGGTACCCTTATCAGTCCCTAGTATATGGTACACCATGTACCCAGGGCATAGGTACCCCAGAGGCCTCCCATGAGCTGAAGCATGTATTATGCCACCCATGAAAGACCATTCAAAATGACACCACAGGTTTTCTACAGCTACCTGAGTAAGCTGGTGCTTGTACCACTTACTTAGATATAGGTTCACTATATCTATCTAAATCACTACACCTAAAAACCTATCAGTCACCCCTATGGCAGGCTTTATCAATCCTGAAGGCAGGGTGCTGGGTTTTACGTGAGAGGGTGCCACTGCATGAGTAGGGCCCCTCTGCAGCCTTCGGAGACCCTTCCCGGGGTTGTCTGTGATGCAGCCAGACATATAGGTCTAAGTGCATTATAACCTTGTGGTAAATGCTAACTTTAAAATGGCTGCTTAGAAACATGTCGTGTTTGGTGTCAAACACCTTGGAGTCATGCCTCCACACCAGTAACTGGTGTGGAGGTATGATTCCACCCTTCCAAAGGGACATATGTGGGTCACCGGTCTACCCGGTACCAGCTTTCTCGACCCAGGCAACACAAAATGGACGCTGCCAGCCACAGACCCGAACATGCTCTCCTGCTGCTGAGCCAAGCTCGAGCAGAGGAAGGCATGAGAATAGGCATCCTGTCACAGGGAGGTGTGACCACCTCCCAGATAGAGTTTAGTGTATTGGGGCTGGGTGGGTGCACTCTGAGAGTGCCAGAAAGTCTGCAGTGGGGGCACATTTGGTGTCCCTGTGCATAGTCCAGCTCAAACCAGTTCTGGGAGCCATTGGCTCAAGCTCTGGTGTGAAACTGGACAAAGGACATGGGTGTAGCCACACCTCTGTCCTGCCCCTCCCCTAGGAGGGTCCCTAGAATCTTTCCAACCCCTTCTCATGGGTATAAAGTGGGTTACCTGGCTACAGGACTTTAGATTTTACCTGGAAAAGATTCTGCTAAGAAGAAACCAAGTACTTTAACTGTCTGCATGCCGTTGAATGACTGAAGAATCTCCCTTAGAGTAAAGGAGTTACTCCCCTGCAGAAGCAGGCACCTAAGTGCATCTGACCTGTTTGCTTTTTCCGAGCTCCTGAGGACTCTGAAGATTTCAGCAACACAGAAGGTGGGTTCCCGAAGGTCCCTGAGGTAGATCTGACCTCTCAGCGATTCTGAGACCAGTATCCCTCGTGGGGGCTGTTGTAGTATGGGTTAATCACTCCCTATGTACAACGCTAAGTTAGCATAACCTCGTCGGCTGTTAGAAAGCCAGCTTGCCGCTTCTGCTGCTTTTGCACGCGACACTGTTGTTACATGTTATTCATTCGAGAACTGCTGACTCGACTTTGCTTCACATGAGAACCGTCTGTTGTTTAACATCCTTAACTGTGGGCAGTGACCTTGGTCTGTACACCGTGTAAAGAACGAGTCTGGGTCACTAGACGGTGCAGGTTGTTGTGTTCAGGTTGATCGTACCACTTCTTAGCCATAACATACATACAGCTGCCAATACCTGAAAGAAGAGTCCTTTAATATTGCAGAGCAGCATGTTTTCTGTAGCATTCGAAACGAAGAGCTGTTGCAGGAGAGAGCCTAGCTGATCTTGTGATGTGATTCCACTAAGCTGATCTATAAAGTATGGGGTCCCCCATGCAAGCCTAAGAGACCTTCTATTAGTCTAATAATAATAACTTATTAGTTGCTAGAGAAAGGAGGGTGGTCGCTTTCCACTGTCATTATTATTATGATTGCTCCTTTCATTTTCTATGGTATTGTAACAATGCTGATGGTTCTGATCTTAACCATTTGTCTGCTTGTGTTAGCCAAAGTACTGCATCTTAGGACGCGAGGTTTATAAAATAAACTCTTTAAACTTTACCGTGTCTTTGTTATTCTGTTGTGGACTGATATATAGCTACCAACGGGTATTTCGGATTCCCACCACTCCTGAGAGTATCTAAGTCGCTTGTTCTGGGTTGTCTATACATTGGGACCGCCGAGCTAAATCTCGGATAACGAATGTGACACTAAGCTAGTCGGATAGGGGTTCTTGGGTCTGAGGGGAGTTTCTGGTACACCACAATTCTCCGAGGTCCTGGTTTCCTGCGCATAGTTCTGTGCATAAGCAGAATCCCTGCAACACTGTGCAACCCGAACCCCTGTGCACTGCGTACATTTGCAAGTGCATATGTTTGTTGGCGATTCCCAAGCTTGTACATTGGACTTCATGTAGTCCTGACCCCAAGCAGTAATTGCACTGAAGATATCCGACCTCCACTCACCGAGTATCCTGTGGGCTGGTACTTTGCAAACTAGCTTGAGGTCTTCTCACGATCCCTGGTCCGTTGGCCTCTGGGTCCTGGCGAAGGTCAGCTTGTTTGTTCTTGGGATTACCTGGTTGCTCCAGACGTGACCTGACTCTCCATTGCTTGGGGAGTCCCCTGGACCTTGTTCGTCCACACCGTAACCTGTTTACTCTGACCGCATAGGTTGCAATTGCCAAGGCTTGTTGGTGCTCCAGCCGGACATTAACCCCTCAGCACTTGACATCCTTCGTGGGACAGCTCGCCTCCAGATCCTGGTCATCCTCTACATCTCCTGGTCCCCGTGGCTGCAGAGTCAAGCAACCCTTCTTCACACCTGAAGCATCTGACATTGGTGGGCATTCGACTACCCAGCCCCTTGGTCTCCTGAAGTGACCCAGGCTCTGTCCCCTCTGCTTTCAGGTTCTTCTCACCTAGAATCCAGGCTTGGATTCCACCTGACACTCTCCGCCTCCCTGGCAGCAATACTTCTTTGCAACTCTACATTGAACACGACGAAGGTTTCCGACACCATTTGACCCCTATGCACCCGGCTCCTCTGGAATAGGTAACACGGGTACCTCGGTACTCACTGGTGGGTTCCAAAGGGTTTGCTCGTAGTCCTCGTAGAAGTGTCCTTCATCTGTAACTTTGCAACCGCAACTTTCCCATTGAGTTGTACAGAGCACGCGGTCGTGTTTCCTCACTGCACCCGTCCTCCGTGAGCTCCCTGTGTTACTCCTCTGGATGGTTCCTTATGGTGCCAGCGATTCTACGTGCATTAGGCACTGTGTCTAGTCAAGTCGTGATTGTTATACCAGTTTTTTAGTATATGGTTCGGTCTCCCCCTGGAGCCCGCTGTATATTTTGCTACTTACAAATGTTCTATTGATTCAGTATTGTGTGATTTGTGCCCTAATCTCGTGTAGAGACTAGTAGAGAGTGTGTGGGCTGGAAGGTAACACCGGAGAACGATTTGGGGTTTCAAGTGTTTTTATTGCTCGGTGTACACGTTTACGTATGGGGGTAGGTCGGTAATAGGGTAACGGTGTCTCTAAAGTCGTCTCTCGAGAGCCCCTCCTTCCCGCCGTGCTTCTTCTCCCTTGTCTTCGGTCCAGTTCGGCTTGCCTTGGTCCGTGGGTGGCGGCGTAGTGCAGATGGGCCCGGGAACAAAAACCGAAAGGGATCCAGGTATGAGTTGTCTATTTTTAATGGGAGATAGGACTTTCCGGAGGTCTTCTTTTTCAGGATCTGTTAGGTCGTCGTTTACCACTAACTCGGCCAGAGTGGAGCGGGAGGGGGCAAACGTCGGTAGTGTTAGGTGTGCCGCCTTTGGTGGGGGCCCTAGCCATTTTTTTAGCAAGTTGATGTGATACGTTTGGATTTTTCGTGCATTCACTTGGAGCTGGTAGCTAGTGTTCCCTATGGTCCCCACCACTTTATATGGTCCCTTCCATTCAGCTTGGAACTTCTGTGTGGATGAGGGAAGAAGGACCAGAGCCCAATCGCCGATGTCCATTCGCCTCCACTTTCTCCCTTTATCATAATAGGCTGTTTCGTTTCTCTCAATTTTCCGATCTTGGATTTTAGGGCTTTCGTGTATTCTAACATCTCACGCTCCTGTTCTCCTTCTTCCTTCTCCCATGCCTCTTTGGTCATCTCCAAGAGAGACCTCGGTTGTCGTCCGTATAACATCTCAAATGAGGAAAATCCGAGGCTGCTCTGTCTCTGTCCCCTTATAACATATAAGGCCAAGGGCAGGAGTTGATCCCACTCCTTTCCATTCACTGTCAACATTTTCTTTAAGGTGGCTTTCAGAGTTCCGTTATATCTCTCAACCAGCCCGTCGGTTTGGGGATGGTAGACCGAAGTTCGGATCTGCCGTAGTTGTAAAAGCCCACACACCTCTTTCATCAAGCGGTATACAAATGGAGTCCCTTGGTCCGTTAGGATCTCTTTGGGGAACCCTACTCTGGAAAATAGTTTTTTCGTGCATTCACTTGGAGCTGGTAGCTAGTGTTCCCTATGGTCCCCACCACTTTATATGGTCCCTTCCATTCAGCTTGGAACTTCTGTGTGGATGAGGGAAGAAGGACCAGAGCCCAATCGCCGATGTCCATTCGCCTCCACTTTCTCCCTTTATCATAATAGGCTTTCTGTTTCGTCTGGTTTTTCTCCAGATTGGAATAGGCGAGATCTCTCAATTTTCCGATCTTGGATTTTAGGGCTTTCGTGTATTCTAACATCCCACGCTCCTGTTCTTCTTCCTTCTCCCATGCCTCTTTGGTCATCTCCAAGAGAGACCTCGGTTGTCGTCCGTATAACATCTCAAATGAGGAACATCCGAGGCTGCTCTGTCTCTGTCCCCTTATAACATATAAGGCCAAGGGCAGGAGTTGATCCCACTCCTTTCCATTCACCGTCAACATTTTCTTTAAGGTGGCTTTCAGAGTTCCGTTATATCTCTCAACCAGCCCGTCGGTTTGGGGATGGTAGACCGAAGTTCAGATCTGCCGTAGTTGTAAAAGCCCACACACCTCTTTCATCAAACGGGATACAAATGGAGTCCCTTGATCTGTTAGGATCTCTTTGGGGAACCCTACTCTGGAAAATACTTCCAGGAATCTTTCTGCAATGATGGGTGGTGGTAGGGGACCTCAATGGGAAGGCTTCTGGGAACCTGGTGGCGTAATCGACTATTACGAGGGCGTACTGGTTTCCTCGTCGGGTTTTGGGAAGAGGCCCTATTAGATCCATCCCCACCCTTTCAAAAGGGGTTCCTATGATCGGAAGAGGTTGGAGAGGTACCGCGGGGGGCGGAGGGTGTTCCTTTTTTGGCACACTTCACATGCCTGGCAGTGGGTCTTTATATCTTTATACACCCCGGGCCAGAAGAAGTGACGTTCTACATTCTGCGTGGTTTTTTCGCTTCCTATGTGTCCTGCCATTAAATGGGAGTGGGAAAAAAACATGATCTGTTCTCTAAAGGCCGTCGGGACTATCAGCTGATGGGGGCCTTTCCTATCCCCTTGCCTATATAATAGCCAATCCTTTATCAGAAAACGGGGAAACGTTGGGTTGGGGTTGTCTTGCTCCCGGTGAGCCTGCTCCCATGCCTTAACCAATGAAGCATTGTTTGCCTGGGCGAACCTAAAACTTCTGTCTAATACCCAGGGCTCGGGGGTTGTCAGGGTAGGGAGTGGGGGGCCTGGGGCTGGTCCCAAGCTTCCTGATGTCGTCTGTTGTTGCAGAGTACTAGTGAACAGGTCTAAAAACTTGGGGTTATCTGTTCCCAGTATAAGTTCTTCTGGTAGGGAATCCAACACTCCCACCCTGACGGAGCACTGTACTCCTTCGGGCAGGCCCAGGGGTATGATGGCAACTGGATATGGTTTGACATCTCCGTGTACACATCTGACGTGCACCGTGGTGTCGGGGAGGATCTGGTCAGGCCTTACGTATACCCCCTGTATAACGGACTGTCGGCAACCTGAGTCTAGTAGGGCCTTTATGTCTTTCCCATTCACCCGTACACTTACATGGAATGCACTCCCCAACTCGGCTGTGTAAAGGATGGATTTGGGGACGTAACCGACCTCCATAGGTTCTGCTGAAGTTTTCCGTTGGGGGCACAGTTGGGCGATGTGCCCCCAGGCTCCGTACTCGAAGCACTGGGGACCTCGGAACGATGACACTACTGGTTTCGGGGAGGGCATCCTTGAGGGTTCCAGCCGGCTTTTTCTGTCGTATCTGTTCCCTACGGGGCGGCTTGACTTCTCTGGTTCCCATGCCGGTTGTTTAGGCTGGGCACGAGCATAGATGGCAGCCATATCCATGGCTTGTTCGGTGGTGAGACGGGGGTGTTGGCGTAACCATTTTTGGGTGTTGTAGGGTAAGGCCTCCAGAAACTGTTCTAAATATATCCTGTCCATTATTTCTGCTTTCGTACTGTTGGCCGGGGTCAGCCATTTATCCGTGGCCATCTTCAGCCGGAAGAACAGCGTTTTCGGATTTTCTCCGGGTGTACCCAGTTCTTTACGAAACCGTACCCTATATGCTTCTGCGTCCAATCCGAGGTGGTCAAGGATCACCGTCTTGATCGCTACATAGGGTGTAGTTCCGCCCGGATTGGTCACATGATAAGCCGCTTGGGCTTCCCCTGTGAGCAAAGGGGCTAAAAAGAACGGCCATTTCTCTATGGGCCAACCACAAGCCCGGGCCACACGCTCAAAATTGAGCAGAAACGCATCAGGGTCTTCCCCTGCCATGTTTTTTTGGAGGGAGATTCCGGAAGGCCCCGGAGTAGAGGATCGTGATTCTTGTGGTGTAGGGATCCCCTGTGTCCTTAACATCTCATGCAGTCCCTCCAATTGGGCGGTCGCGGTGTTTTTCAAGGTATCCCTGTCGGCTTGAACGGATGTCAGTTGCTGTTCTACCACCCAACCCAGTTGATCCTGGCCCTTCACCAGGTGTTGAATTAGCGAGTCCATCGTATGAGTGCAGATGGTGTCTAGTATGGCCGCATTTTCCACCACTTGTGGGCTGGAAGGTAACACCGGAGAACGATTTGGGGTTTCAAGTGTTTTTATTGCTCGGTGTACACGTTTACGAATGGGGGTAGGTCGGTAATAGGGTAACGGTGTCTCTAAAGTCGTCTCTCGAGAGCCCCTCCTTCCCGCCGTGCTCCTTCTCCCTTGTCTTCGGTCCAGTTCGGCTTGCCTTGGTCCGCGGGTGGCGGCGTAGTGCAGATGGGCCCGGGAACAAAAACAGAAAGGGATCCAGGTATGAGTTGTCTATTTTTAATGTGGGATGGTGAGGGAAGGGTGTGAGGGACCACTCTTGTGCACAACACAACAACAACCGTGTGGTTTGGTGTTTGGCGGGGCGGGGTGTTACCGGAACATCACCAGCGCAACAAAAGTAAATACCCAGACGTTCCCTTAGGCGTCTATAGACGCCCTCCCTTTCTTTCCCACCCAGCCCGTGAAACGTTCGCGTACCTGCGAGAGCCACGCTCCTCCAGGAACGTGGCTGGGTGGCTCACGATATCGTTGGCCTCTTGGCTCTCGTGGCTCGTAGGCAGCTCCCCCTCGAGATTCCGTCCGCTTCTCCTCCTCTCTCGTTCCTCCGTCCTGTACCGCTTCCGCTTCCTCCGCTGCTCCGTCTCGCTCTCGTCCTCTGGTGTAAGCACACACCCTCGATAGCGTCCTTCCTGGTATTTCAGTCCAACCCTCCTCGTCGTCACTGCTGGGGGCGGGGTTCTGTGATAGATCGTCCCACTTAAAGGAACCGCGTCCTTTTTCCTCCGCCGTGAATGGGAACTGTGTCCCCGAATGGGTCCACTCCATTTGCTGGTGAAAGATAAGAGGGGAAAGGGTGTCGATCACCTTTGGTGTCCTGATGGGACTCTCCTCAGTCAGCTTCCCCTTGTTACAGAGTGTTATATTAATAAATACATATTTTTATAAAACTACTGTGTGGTTCTAATTTCATTTAGTCATTCAGGAGGTGATATTCTGGTAAAACAAACTGCTTTACATTCCTTCAAGATAAAGCCTGAAGGCTGCTCTCTGCAGCTACCACTAGGATAGCTTTCTAAAGGTTATCTTTGACCTCATACATCATAAGGGTCATGTGGACCGGTACAGGGTGCCCACTTTAATTAGTGGGCAGCATATACCAGGCCACCTTCTCACAAGGAGTAGCACCTCTAATACCACTTCCAAGGTTCCAGGACTTGGGGGTGGGGGTTAAGACTCGAGAAGGAAAAAGGGTTCAAAGTCTCTGGAGCTTGTTATGCCGCTGTAGCTCACACAGGAGGCCAGACAACTAGTAACTCTGGTAGTCCTGGGTTAAAGCAGCAAGGCAGGCACTAAGCAGCAGGGCAGTCCTCTTGGGGTCTGGGCAATCCTTCTGAAATCTTCCAGAGGTCGAGAAGTGTACTAAAGAGTTTCTCTGAGAATCCAGTATTTTTACCTGGGGCCAGCCTTTGAAGTGGGGGAATCTTCTAGGCTACACCCACATATAGTTCTGGAAGGTTCCTCCCGTACGCACTCAAGGCTCCAAGAAGCCTGGGGTGACAAAAAGGATAGTGTGAGGTTCTTTTGTGGGTGTGCTAAAGGCAGTCTTTTGAAGTGTAAGTGGGGCAGGTGTGAGAGGCTGGCCTGGTGTATTGTATTGTAATTGCATTTATATAGCGCTTACTACCTCTGACTAGGCGTCGAAGCGCTGATGTCAGCTTATGTAAGTGGGCACCTTGCACCAGCCCAGACAACCCTTATGGTGATTTAAGAGGTCTCAGACCACCTTAGAAAGATATCCAAGTGGCAGCTGTGGAGAGCAGCCTTCAGGCATAGTCTTGGAGTGTAAAGCAGCTTGTTTTACCAGAATGCAATCTTATAGTATAGATTAAATGAAAAGAGATTCACACAGTAATTATGAAAATATGTATTTTTTTATATAACACTATCTAGTATGTTACAGTATGTCCCATACAGAGATAGACACAAAGCAGACAATACTTTAGCAAATAAATCACAGTAAATAGCCCTAATAAACAGTGGACCCCAGGTGGAGACCAAACTATATACTAAGAAAGTAGTATAAGAACCACAACTCGAGTCAAGAAAATGTCGAGAGGACATAGAATTGATGGGACCCCAAGGAACCACCCATGGGGAGTAGATAGGGACCACACGGAGAGCGTGTGCAGTGTGTAAACACAAACGCGTGCTCTGTACAAGTCTATGTGCAAGTTGGGGTTGGATTTTTAAACATTAAGGCCCCTTTGCAGTGGACAATGAAGAAACCCTGTGGAAGACGGAAGGTTGGAGAGCCACCCCACCCGTGGATACAGTGGTACCCAAGTTACCTATCCCAGGGAAGGTGCATAGGTGTGAAGTGGAGTCGGAAACCGCTGTTAAACCCAGTGGAGGACTTCAGGAAAGTGCAGCTGCTGGAAGAAGAAAAAGTGTCCAGAGGAATCCAAAAGTGGATTCTTAATGAAGAGTACCTGAAAGCAGAGGGGACAGAGTCTGGGTCACTTGGGATTGACCAGGGGCTCGGTAGACGGATGCCCACCGATGTTGGGTACTTCAGACAGATGTCAATGACCTTGACTCTGCAGCTGTGGGGACCAGGCGATGCGGAGGACAACCAGGAGCTGGATACGAGCTGTCCCACGAAGAATGTCGAGTGCTGAGGGGTCGGTGTCTGGCGGGAGCACCAACAAGCCTTGGCAAAATCAACTCACGCAGGAAATCAAGATGTTGCAGAAAGAGGACCAGCAAGGTCCAGGAGACTCGCCACAAGCAGGGGAGTCAGGGCAAGGGGAGCAATCAGGGGAGCCCAAATGAGTTGTTGTTGACCCTCCACAGGACCTACAGGTCAAAGACACTGGAGTCGTAGGAGGACCTCGGGCAGCTTTACAAAACAGGCCACGGAGCACACAGTGCGATGTGGTTGAGAATCTTAGCAGGAGAAGTTGCCTGAGGTTGGGGCTACTTGGAGCCCAATGCGCTTGCTGTAGAATTGCCAACAAGCATTTGCACCTGCAAAAGTACGGGGTGCACAGAGGTTCGTGTATTGCAGCCCCCACGAGGGATTTTGGCCTCAAACTAAGTGAGAGAGCAGCTCAGCCTCGAAGGACAAAAAACCCACCTCCTGTGTTGTTGAACCCTTCGGAGTCCATAGGAGCTCAGGATCAGCAGACCAGTCAGCAGTGTTGCAGTGCCTGTGAATGCGAGGTAGTGACTCCTGCACTCCAAGGGAGATTATCTTCAGGTGTCTTGGATGCTCCACAGGCCCAACACTGATCCTGTATGTTACACAGGCACAGACGAGGCAGCAGACTGAAAGGGAGACGAAGTCAGCCCCAAACGAAGTCCAGCGAAGTCCAGAGTGCCTAGATGGTAGAAGTGCAGTGTTTTCAGTTCTGAATCTTGTCCACAGCAAACCTAGGGACTTACACCCAGGTAAGCCCTTAAGTACCCTAAGGAAAGGGTTTGGCAGATTCAGGGGACCCAGGGGAGGGTCTAGACAGGGGGGAGGTTACTCCCATGTCCATTGTCCAGTTTCGCGCCAGAGCGGGAGCCAACTGCTCCCAGGACTGGTTTGAACAGGACTATGCACAGGTACACCAAATGTGCCCTTCTGGCAGACTTTCAGGCGCTGGCAAGTGCACCCACCCAGCCCTAATACACTAAATCCTGTCTGGGAGGTGGTCACACCTCCCTGTGACAGGATGCCTATTGTTCTGCCTTCCCCTGCTTTAGCTTGGCTCAGCAGCAGGCGGGCATAAATGTGTCTCTGGTTGGCAGCAGCCATTTTGTGCTGTCCAGGACTAGAAGGCTGGTACCGGGAACAACGAGAGCCTAACGGAGGGCTCTCCTGGTGGGTGGAATCATACCACCCACACCAGTTACAGTGTGGGGGTATGATTCCAACATGTTTGACACCAAACACAATAGGGTTTGTTGCAGCAGTTTTCGAGATGGTCATCGCGCAGTCACGTAATGTCCCTCTATATTAGTATATGGCTGCTTCACTGACAAACCGGTAGAATGAACTCTGTAGGCTGCAGGGGTGTCCTGCTCATGCAGGGGCACCCTCTCACTTAGAACCAAGCACCCTGCCCTCAGGATTGTAAAGGCCTGATATAGGGAAGACTTATAGGTTAGAGGTGTAGCGACCCTTAGATATAGTAAACCTATATCTTTCATAAGTGGTGCATGCACCAACCTACACAGGCTGCAATGGCAGGCCTGAAGCTCCATTTTGAATGGTCTCTCATGGGTGGCATAATACATGCTCATGGGAGACTTCTGGGGTACCCATGCCTTGGGTACATGGGTACCATATACTAGGGACTGACAAGGTTGCCCAAGTATCTAATCTGGGGTGTAACTACATAACAGTTTAGGGAGAAAGCAGATACACTGATTAGCAGGATCCCAGTCAGACGGGAAACAACCATTACAATGCAGTCATTACAACGCACTACCTTTACAATGCAGTCATTACAACGCAACATCCTTTACATCGCATGCCATTACATCGCAGCCATTACAACGCAGGTTACTACAACGCATGCCATTACAACGTATGCCACTACAACGTATGCCACTACAACGCATGCCATTACAACGCATTATAAGGTAAGTAATGGGAAACAGTAATTTTTACCCCTACACTATCCAACACTTACCCTACTGTTGCACTAACTGGAGTGGAAATAGTTATGTTTACCCCTACACTATCCAACACTTACCCTACTGTTGCACTCACTGGAGTGGGAATAGTCATTTTTGCCCCTACAATATCCAACACTTACCCTACTGTTGCACTCACTGGAGTAGGAATAGTAATTTTTACCACTACACTATCCAACACTTACACTACTGTTGCCCTAAAAGTATTATGTGTTGTAATGGTATGCATTGTAATGGTATGCATTGTAATGGAATGCGTTGTAAATGTAGTTTCTAAAAATGCGTTGTGATGGCATGCGTTGTAAAATCATGCGTTGTAATGGATATTGCGCTGTAAAAACAGCGTTGTAAATGCATGTGTTGTAAAAGTTTGCGTTGTAATGTGTCCTATTCAGTCAGACTAGTCAAAAATCAGCTTAGCACCCAGCAAAAAGTGGGGGTACACATGTAGAAGGATCCTACCTTCCTACAGCAGGGAACACCTCCGCCCACAGAAATCCAGACAGGATGGCCCATTCTGCCAACACCTTGTGCACTTTGTCTTACTGCTGGTGAGGAATGCACAAAGCCCAACAGCTATGTCATTCATAGTCATATGCCCCAGGACATTGGCAGCACAAAAATGGTTTGCATTTAATTGAAAGGCTATAGGTACACATGCAGTACTACTTTACTAGAGACTTACAAGTAAATTAAATGTGCCAACCAGGTGTAGGGCAATTGTACCATTTTGTAATGAGAGAGTGCAAGCACTTTAGCACTTGTTAACAGTGCTAAAGTGCAGGGAGTCCTAATGCTAACAGACTAATTTCAGAAAACAGGAGGGGTGATGGCAAAAGGTTTGTGGGTGACCCTGCAGAAAGGGCCAAGTTCAACACTTGCTGATTGGGTAGTTTTGCTCTGGGTGCTGGGTGGGGATTCTAACAATGTACTCAATATACACTTAGATTATTTGCATACGTCGCTGCCAAATTCACTCACAGTTCAAAATGGTAGAGAGCTGGGACTTGTGTATTAATAGTGTTACGAGGTCCCAGCCCGTGGCAAAAAGCATAATGCATATGAAAAGTATTATGCATATATATTTTAGCAATAAGTAATCAGGTTAAATCCAGAAACATTTTTATAAGTGTCCATTTAAAGGACACACTCCAGGCCCCAACTCGGAACACCCTTACAAAACCTCTCAAGAAGAATACATCTTTGTCACAATGGAGCTCCAAGTGACTCCTCAATTAAAGCATATACTAGCTCTCAAGCAGTCTTTATGTTTGGTGCTTAACCAATTGAAAAAGGGTCAAGCATTATAAGGAGCCAACTAAACCTAGGATCACTGGAATTATGCTTCAGGGAAGGACATACTCATGTAGCAGATTTGTTTAAACTATGCAGCAAGAAAAGGCAAATTATTAGGCTGTGAGGAAAGTGGTATATTATATGGAGTGGTTGTGCGACCTCACTGTGTAACAAACTCACTGCCTGCACTGTTTCCAGTCAGATTCATTTGAAAACCCTTAGCTCAATTCTTGGTAACTATGGCTTCGAGCAGTCAGGCTTTGCCAAAGGAACAAGTGCAATGCATTTAGAAGAACCAAAACTGTTGATTAAGAAAGAAATACATTACAAAGAAAATCTGACACTAATTTTGAACACACTAAAATAAACAACATTAACTGGAGGGTTCCTGAGATATAAATTATTAAGCAAATAATACATCACTACTTGCCATTCAAATCACAAACAATCATTGGCAACTACAGCTGGTTCTTGAAAAACATTTGAAAACTTTTGTAAAGGTTGTGTTTGACTACCTCAGACCCCTTGGGTGGCCAATTCTGGCACTGGAGTGAGTCACCGGGGCCAATGAGGCTTGACAGGACATTTATCTTGCAGTCAAAGCAGACTCTAGTCTAGTTCCAGGGTCTATGGGTAAACCGCTATAGACATCAATGGAGTGGTCCTAATGCAAGGGATACAGGATGCTGAATGATGCTGAGCTAGTGAGAGAGTCACCCTGGAGCCACTCCTCGGTCCACAAACACGGTGGGGGGACTGTCAGACTGGGACACTTACCTGTGCTTGTTCTCCTTTAGGAGTGAAACACATCTGCAGGGATGCTTAGCATACATCTCCATCACCTCCATAGACCAGCACAGAGAAGCAGCACAAAGGGCAGCTTTAGAGAAGTAGGGAAAAGAGGGGCTGAGAAAACAAGGAGAAGGGAGAAAAATGAAGAGTTCCAAGCACCAATATCTAGGCGTTGGGTGAGGTCCTCGTATGGCCTTCTTGGGTTTCAAGTCTTCCCAACTGGTGGTTTGTGGGTGTTGCTGTGTCACTGCAAATCAAGAACAAAAGGTTAATAACTGTACCCTACTTGTGATTCTTTTGTCTCTGCAAGTTGCTATCCCCATCTATCTAACAAACACATTGAAAACCCCTATCCCCCTTTCCCTGTGTTGCTCCTGTGTGGTAGGGTTGTGTGCTCGAGTCATCTCTGGAAAAAGAACACATGGCATTGATTAAAGAGTGGTTATGTCCTGTCTACCCTACTTCTTAAATACCCCATCTCTCTCTCTCTACAAACCTCTGTTACCTGCTCTCCCTTTTTGGGGAATGCAGTCTTTTAGGTGGGACGTCACACCTCAGGCCTTAGGCTATTCTTGTACAGCTTCTGAATCTGTGGTAAACAATATGTACTTGCCCTAAGGGCATGTCCTGTTTTGCACAACTGCTCTTTTACACACATTAGTTTCCTCACTAGCACACATTCACTATGAGTTTTTGTCTTGTCCTTTTGGGATACCAGTCAGGTAAACTGAGCATGCAATCACCACCTCCCTAGATCAGCCCTGAGAAAGGCCAGCACTAGGGAAGTAGGAGAAGGGAGGCGGGAGGGTTGAGAAAAAAAAGAAGAGAGAAAGTTAAAGAGCACCGAGCATCAATGCCTCTAGGTGTTGGATGAGGTCTGCACATCGCCTTCTTGGGTTTCAAGTGACTTAAACTGGTGGCTTGTGGATGTTGCTGTGCTGCTGCCAAGACCCAAAGATTAATAACTGTACCTTTCTTGTGCGTCTTACTTCTCTGCCAGTTGCTAGCTCCACCTATCTAGTAACCCACCTTGAAATCTCCCTTTCCCTGTGTTGATCCTATGGGGTAGGGTTGTGTGCTCAGTCATCTCTTGAAAGAAACACATAGCACGGAATAAAGAGTGGTCACTGCCTATCTACCCTACCTCCTACATATGCTCTCTCACTAGAGACCTCTGTTACCTGTTCTCCCTTCTTGGGTATGTTGTATTGCAGGAGCTTTGTTATACCTCAGGCCTTAGGCTGTTCCTGTACAGCTTTAGATTGTAGTAAACACCATGTCACTGGTAAACAATGTCACTGCACTAAGTGCATGTACTAACTTGCATAACTGTTGCTTTTACGCTCTAGTGCACATTTACCATGAGCTTTTGTCCTTTCTTTCCTTTTCTCCTCAGGTCACCTGTGCTCATTTGCCCCTTTTGGAATGCCAGTCAAGTAAGCTGAGACTCTTTCAAATGAGTTAAGCATGCAAGTAGGAACCAGCACCTTACCTTATAACTTGCGATGACTTGTTCTTACTGCTTCTTCCCTTTTCTCCCTACAGGTTTATTTCACAAGTGGGATTGTGTTATACTGCTACTCAGCCTGGGTGTCTGTGTGAGAGAATGTTGGTGAATCGAATGTTCTTGTGTGTGAGAGTCAGTTGGTGATGGGCTGAGCAGCAGTGAGGCTGCTCCTGGTGGGGCTCTCCCTTATGTAACATCCTACCTGAATAAATCTACATAAAGAAACTACATGTACCAGTCTACATTCATTTACAACAGATCCTCCTCCAGGAAGGCGGCGTCTGCAGACAATAATAGGTAAGTCACACTGGGCCAATCTCCAAGGCAAGCGCAATGTTCTTTTTGGGAGTTTGACAAGGAGCTCCTGCTCCTGACAAGACTTCTGGATGGCAGTTTAGGCATGGCCTTTTATATTCTTGCTACATTCAAAATAGGCACCGGTCACATGTTCATTCTGAATCCTCGCAAGACTTAGCAAGTATCTGGAGTCTGTTGGGGTTTTTTGGAGGAATTACATTGGCTCTCTTCTCTCTACATAGTGCTAGAGAGCACTTACACCAGTGTTTGGTTGATGGTTGTAAGGTGATGGAGGACACATTGAGGGTTACCTGGGTGATCTCATCAGGGTGTCTCATGAATTCCAGACAATGACTTAGGCCACAGGGGTTGATGTAATTATATATCTGTTTGAAATCCAGACAAAGACCTGTTGCCACTGGTCTACTGGCCTTCTTTGACAGCAAAACCAACAGTTTTATTTAACTGAGGCTAGTGTTTGTCGTGGGCGACCAAATTGAACTCTGACAACTCTCCTAGGTCCAGCAGACTAGGGTGCAACTTTTGAGCTTCGAGATTCGGTCTCCCAGGCTGCACTTTGGTGGTCAGTGGCAGTCAGGCAATCTTGGCTACCAACTGATCAAGGCAGGCTTCTTCAGCTTTTGTGGCCCTGTAGCTGTGACAGGAGGTCAGCTGACTGACTCTTGAAATCAATTTTAATGTCTGGGGCTTGGGAGTACTTTTCATCAAGCTATGTACCCTAGGCACAGTCCTCTTTTTGCTAGCCCAAAGATCAGCAGGTGCAATTCGGCCGCTCTTTGACAGGTCCAAGGAACAGCAGAGCAGTCCTTCTGCAGTCCTCTTCTCCAGTGCAGAAGTGATCTGAGGTGCCAGGGGTGCCACTTTTATGTCCAGAACTTGCCCTCTGGGATGCGGTGGCTGCTAACCACAGAGCTAGCCTGTCCTCTCCTGCCTGATGACAATATGCTGTCAGGTGTGGCATCTAGCTGACCCAGAAAGCAATATTCTGCCCACTTCCAAGATGGCCGAACCCTTCTCTTGATTTTTGAAGCTTGGTATCCCACCCTGGATGTTTGACTACCTGAGGGCTACACACCAACAGGAAAGCTGGTTTGGCAACTATTTCCCCATCTTGGTTCCCGATGCCAACCTGTCTCCCAGAATAAAAGAAAGAGCCCCAGTTGTGTGTGTCCACCCTTTGCCCTTCAACGGCATCTTCCCCTTTGAAGGTCCCCTTTTGGGCACACCCCGGTTTGACCTTCCTGCCAGGAAGAGATAACATCTCTTCCAATGCCTGGCCCTTTTTGTTCTTTCCTGAGAGTCATTCTAGCCTCCTCGCAGGAGTTTTTAGTAACTCTTAATCCGTTTGAACTAGAAATCTATTTTTTTGTTAAAATCTACATATTGTGCAGTTGATGATGGATTATTTGGCAAATCCATAATTATGCAGAAAACCCAGTGGCCGCAAAATTGCAGTGCCCATGATCAAACTCCAAATATGACTATTTTCTGATCCTTTCTTGCTTGCATGAGGAGCCAGTGCACACTGCTGCGCCAGTGTGTTTTCTTGGGAACTCAGACCAATGGCACACTAGAGGGGAGAATTGAAGCAGAGGAGACACCTTAGTTTGGTCATCATAGAGATTGCAGTGAGGGAGATTTGGCAAGATGGGAGCCCATGTTTTCAACAAATGGTGGAGGATAAAGCTCACTTTAGAAGGCAGCATCTGTCAATGGTGAAGCAGATGCAGCAGAACTGGGATCTAGGGGTCTGAGGAACCCACTGGATCACAATTATGACTGTCTTTCTCTAAAAAAAAAAAGGGTATGGGGTTCATTTTGGTTGGTAGCATTAAGGGGGAGGGCAACTTTACTGCAAAAATGGGCGCTGGGGGCTAAACATGGGAGTTCATTTTGTTTTCTAAAAGGAAGATGTGGTCGAACAACAGTAGCTGTTGACTTTGGAACTGGGAAACCTGGTTCGTGTCCCGCTGTCAGTGCAACATTCTGTGATTCTGGACAAATTACTTAATCTCCCTGTGCCTAAAAAAATAATAATTACTCTAACTATGTAATTGGTGTTCACATAAAGTGTTCCAATGCCCTTGGGTCGAGTCAGTGCTGAATAAAGCTCAAAGAAAAGGGAACAGAGAGCCAAAATTGCAGTGGTGCTCAGGCATGGTGGAGAAGGAGTGAAAGAGATAGACTGCTGCTCAGTGCCACAGCTATTATTCGTGTAGTAGGTGCAGTTGCATTGAGGCCCAGGAGTGAGAGTTGCTCACAACACCCAAATTATGGGGAACACAGTTTTTTGGTCGGTTTCTGTTTTTGGTGGATTAATTTGCCCTATTATAAGTCTCACGTTTATTGTAAATTAAGAGCTACAGAAATGGAGGTCTCTAGTTGGCAAGGGTTTGTACCTTTATTGAACCTCCCTTGATCGTATATACTAGAAGTTCAAATCTTAAAGAGCTACTTGCCAGGAAGAACAATGGCAGCAATACTAAACACACAGGTGTTCGAGGGAGTTATTTTAGGGGGCACGGGGGCCCTTCACCGAATGATCGAGGGAGTGATTTTGGGGCAAAAGGGGCACCTTAACTTGAGGCGGGGTGCCTAGGAACGCTCGCACTAAAAATGAAGGAAACAGATATGTGAGTCTTGGAAGCTAAGCCAAAAGGTTTAACAGATTTATTTAGAAGGTGCAACTTCAAGAAACTTCAAGAAAAAGGCATAGAAATAGAAAATACAAATATAGTGACCTTGCATGAATCAAAAGGCATTTCTACATGGAAGCATTGAACTCGTTTGGAGAGAGACACTTCAGAAACCCTCAAAGACACATTTATAAATCCTTTATGAAAAACATAAGTTAAATCAAGGAAAATGTTCTCAGAATGGCCTCTGATGCGGAGCAGGCCGCACTGCTCACCCGTCCGATTGGCGGTGAAGAGGAACCGGCACAGCGGCACTCCCTGCAACTGTCAGCATTCAAGTCGTGTTCCGCAGCTTCAAAGGACGACGGGACACATTTAGGGGGAAGTTGGTGGGCTCAACACGCCATTAGATGCCGTGGGAGAGCATCGGCGGCCGGAGCTTCAACGCCCTGCGGCCATGCTGGTCGACGGCTCGGCCACACCCCCACAAGTGGATTCACTTGCCAAGTGGACGTGGCAGTACCAGACTGCACACGGGCTCTGTAATGGCAGGCCAGAGTTACATTTACAGGATGCTTGTGTGGGTGGCACAACCAGTACTGCAAGCCAACTAGCAGCATTTGATTTACAGGCCCTGGGCGCGCACGGTGCACTGTTCTAGGGACTGTTTAGTAAATCAAATGATCCAATCATGGAAACACCAATCCATAATAACAATTTACAACAGGAGCACTTGCACTTCATCACTGAACAGCAGTGAGAAAGTGCACAGAGACTCTAAACCAGCAAAATCAGAGTCAAAACCGGGAAGTTAGAAAGCAAAAAGTCAGGGGAAACGCACCAAAAGATGCCAAGTCTAACAAAGGCCCATACTTTCTTTGTGTAATCATGTCTGAGAATAGTCAATGTCCTACATCAAACCTTTTTTACTTGTGTATACCATCCAAGGAAGCCTTCCCAGGCTTAGCTCCAAATAGTGAAGTTCCTAAGGTAGTAGTGGTTACCAAGATCATACCTAGAATTGAGTGTTCCTGGATTACATCAGAGTAAGGGTCAGTCTAATCCCCTCTGCAATATTACAGGGGATGTCCCCTCATACAAAGTCAGAGCACCGATAGGCAAAGATGTGACATCAAAGCAGACAGTCTGTATGTCAACAACGTAACTAGACAGATTTTACATTCCTAAAACATTTTTATGGCAAGATTACATTTTTTCAATCAATCAAAACAAGCTTTATTCGAAATCATAGAGTGAATCATAAAAGCGACAAAAATATATCCATGACAAAGTTTAAAAACCAGAATACAAGTTTAAAACGATGTACAAAAATTATTCTATGTAAAAACATATATATTACTCAGTTTCTATTTACAGCTGCATCCTGTAATTAATAACAGCCAGCAGAAATCGTGATATTACTACACATGTGTATAAGTTCGGTAGCATTTGCAGATGAATACAAGCTGGGCAACACTGTGTAAAACCCAGCTGTAATAACAAAGGTTTGATGAATTTCTTTCTCAACCCTGAAAAATGTTTACAGAAAAGCAGTCTTCTGTGGTGTGGTATCATCACGCGGGCAATTCCCCAGGTCAGGTGACCAGTTGTTAACGGTAGGAAAACTAATTAAACAGTGGAAGATGACCAACAGAAAGTGGGTCAACACGAACCTGTGGCACAAATTATACACATTGGCTAAATATGGTTGCATATAATAGCTAGTCAGAATGATTTGATTCCTCAACACCGAGGGTTTCCAAATTTCAGAAGATAATCTTGTTTTCTCCAATAAAGAAATGCATTTCAATTGCAAGGCTTTTCTTTGGACGCTGACGAGACTCTCGGGAAGATTGAAATATTCGGGATGGCCCAGGTCTGTCAGGAAGTTGTGTACAAATTTAAGCCAAGGGATGTTAAACGCATGCGAAGATTTTAAACAGTCAGCAATTATGGCTCGATTAAGAGTAGCATGTTCAGATGACCACATTTTATGCCAGAGTAGGGCTGACTGGATCCTGATTAAATCTGATATGTAAGGGGCTCCTAGTTTGGAGTGACACACATAGTTTGGGCTACTTTTGGGGAGAGCAAGGAGAGTCCTTAAAAAAGCATTTTCTTCAAGCTGAAGTGTATCAATCTTTCCATGCCTCCAGAGCTCAAACCCGTACATCGTAGTGGATCTGCATTTGGCCTTATAAATTGTCATCAATTCCTTCGGGTGTTTAATGCCAAGCTGTCCCGCAAAATTTAGTGCAGCCATTATCCTTTTGACAAAATGCAGTCGCCTTCATTTAATTGCCCCTTGCCAGTTCCCAGGTTGACTAAATGCAATACCCAGATATGAGAATGATGCAGTGAACTGAATTTTAGAAACCTCAATGAAGATGTCAAGACAGTGGGTGGCCTTCTTCCCAATCTTCATGGCGAAGGTTTTGCTAATGTTAATTTTTAGCCCAAGGTTTTGCATGAACTGGGTCATTTCGTCAACTAGACGCTGGAGACCGATAGAAGTACGAGCCATTAATACCACGTCATCGGCATACAAAAGAGCTGGTATAGGCCGATGTCCCACCTGAGGTAGGTCCGCACATTTGCTTGCCAGTATTTCGCCTACACTATTAAGATATAGATTGAACAGGAAGGGGGCCAGTATGCATCGCTGGCGAACTCCTCTTCCTATTTTAAATGGCCCAGTACAATTGCCATTATGCCATAGCGAACTCTACCCCTGCCTTGGGCTTACAGATCTCTGAGAAAGTTCATGATAGTGCAGTCCAAGCCCATGTTAGCCATGATTGACCATAACATATCGTGAGCCACAAAATTAAACGCAGAAGATAAATCTACAAAAATTAAAAACAAATTGCCACCTTTTTATATGCACATATTTAACAATGACTAGATCTAAATTAATGGCCTGCTCTACAGTCCCACGCCCAGCCCTAAAACTGTACTGTAGGTCCAAGAGATTGTTTGTTTCTGCCCAGTCCTGGAGTCGAGAAATAGGCCTGTATTGCGCTGGGTTGTTACGGTCACCCTTCTTGAAAATAGGGACAATAAGCGACTCAGGCCAGGTGGATAAAAATCCTTGTTCACAACAGGCTCTGAAGAGCAAGGTAAGGATGGGGCCCCAAAGATCGGTGTTAGATTTAAACAGTTCAATAGGGATCCCATCAGGCCCCGGGGATTTATCCCTCTTCCTTACTTTCAGTGCCAGAACAACTTTGTCCAAGGATAAATCTGGATATCTCAAGTTGTTTAAAGGTCCAATATAATTGGAAACCTTGGTGATAGGCGCGGGTCTGGGGGGGTGGGGATTACAATGTCTTCCTTAGGAGAATACAAATTAGTAAAATATACTATCCATAGGCCTCTGTGATGGCTATCTCTGCCCGAGGGCAGTTTGGGTAATTAAGGGAAAGAGAGTTGATGACACGCCGAAACATGGTATTATCATTGGACAGGCTAGCCTCAAGTAATCTGTTCCACGTTTTCTCCTTCAAGTTTCTTTTCACATGTTTAATGCCTAGTTTATACGCTAGTCTGCATTCCCGGACCTCATTAACAGATCTTGGTTGTTTAACTAAGGCTAATTTAAAACTTCTATCAGTTTTTGTACAAGCTGGATCAAACCAGCCACAATAACCCGCCTGTGCTCTTTTCTGCTTTACGTGGAGCCCCTCACTAATGCCCTTTTTTATGCGATTGAATGCTAGAATAAACTCGTGTACCTCTGTAGTTTCATCTAGGCATGCTTCAAAAGCCTCCCTCTCTTTTTGAATTAGTTTCACTAAAACGTTAGATGGATCCTGTGAGAAGTTGGCCTGGCATATGCTGGTCACTAGTTATAGTGAATGCACATTGGGGGAAGCCGTTGCACACCTAACTTTATTCCTTCTTGTTTCAATGTAATCGATTCTTGTGATTTTGTTAATTATGCGTGCAGTCTGGGACCGCGCCTCTCCTCTTTGCCCGGGTTGTAAATAACAAGCGTCCACGTGCAGCCTATGTAGGCTGCAAACCCATTTGCACAGCAACGAATTAATGTATACCAAATTTTCAAAATATATCATTGATATTCTTTTATTGTTGAATTTGCCAACTCGACTTCTTTTATGCCAAAAACGTCCATTTAAGCTTCACACAAAATAGTTGTGCCCATCCAAGCCTCTTACCACTTTGCGATAGGACATTCAATTCATGAATAACAGCAAAAGTCTTAATATTCCCAATGCATTTCGGGCTTTTTTTTAACGCCCTTCGTCAGGGGAAACTGTTGAAAAAATATATAAAACCCATGTTCATTGTCCATCATGTCTTCCATAAAAACGCTTAAAACAATGCATGTTATAGTGGCCACCTTGCACCTGTCCAATTCGACTCTTAAGGTGATAGGTTTAAAAGACAACCTTTAAAGAAAGCTATCCTAGTGGTAGCTGTGGAGAGCAGCCTTCAGGCTAAGTCTTGAAGGAGTGTTAAGCTTATTGTTTTACCATAGATAACCTCTTGAATGACCAAATGAAAGAGTAGTCCACACAGGTATATATATATATATATATATATATATATATATATAAAATATATGTATTTATTCTAAACAGAATCCAACAAGTCTCTTTGAGGCTAGAGGTAAAGTTACAATTCAAACAAGCATTTATAGATACAATAAATAGCACTGGAATCACAGGGCCCCGGGGGGGGGACCAAACCATATATTAAAAAAGTGGTATAAGAACCACGACAATTCTACAGACAATGCCTAGGGCATTTAGGATCGCTGGCCCCTTGAGAATCCACCCCAGGTGATGAGGAAGGGGACCCACGGGAGGTGCGTGCAGTGGAAATAGCTGCTATCGGGATCTCTATTGAAGCCTATGGAGAATGTCGCGGTTTGATTTAAACAGATTAAAGACACTTCTAGCAGGAGTTCAAAGTTAAAAACTTAGAGTTAAGCTTTTGAGGAGCCCACTACCACGGGAGTACCGAGGTACCACTGTTACCTGCCCCAGGGAAGCCGGGTGCATAGGTCGTTTTCGATGTCGGGTCGCGGGCTGATTTTCAATGGGAAAATGTACAAAACTGCTGCTAGCCAAAAGCGTTGATGATGCCGTGAAGTATGAAGTTGTAGATCTTGTAGAGGAGAACCTGAAAGCAGAGGGGACAGAGTCTGGGTCACAGCACAGTGACCAGGGAGCTCAAGGAAAAGAGCCCTTCAATGTCGGGTGCTTCAAGTGAAAAAGGTGTAGCTTGGATCTGCAGCCACGGGCTCCGGGAGACTTCAAGGAAGGCCAGCTTCTGGAGGGCGACTGTCCCACAAAGGATGAGGGTTGCTCCGGTGTTAGTGTCCGGATTGGATCCACTAAGCCATGGCAACCGCAACCCACTGTCAAGAATTCCTGTCATGCGAGGGGAGGAAAACGGTAACCAGCGTAAACGGACTACATCTCCCAGGATGCTTAGCGGTTGAGAGGTTATGTAAACAGGAGAGCTGTTACATAACTCAAGGAAAACACGCCCTTATGTAAACAGGAGAGCTGTTACATAACTCAAGGGAAAACACGCCCTTATGTAAACAGGAGAGCTGTTACATAACTCAAGGGAAAACACGCCCTTATGTAAACAGGAGAGCTGTTACATAACTCAAGGAAAACACGCCCTATAAAGGGAGGAACCGGGAGGTACAAGGCTGTCGGATATTGTGTTTACACCGACGTACCTGCTTCGTGAAGAGCAGTGTTCCGGAGTGGTGCTCCAGTAAGGCAAGAACGGAGGTAGGTCGAGTCGTTACTCCCTGGGCCGTGTCTTGCCCCATCATCACCTGTGAAGGACCCGGAAGCTCTACCGGTCAACCATTGAGCTTCGCTTTTTGACTCGGCTGAGTCAAAGCGCAGTGGCGCTTTTGCTGGTTGGAGTCGTAACTCCCAGCCCGACCAGAGATACAGGGACTGCCAGCTGTAACGCACACCAGGAGGTGTTTGCCGCGTTACAGACTCGGAAGTCCACAGGATCGATCGAGCGGCTGCTCTCGGTTCAGTCTTCTTGCTTTTGATTGGGGTATCGGTGACGCATCACCAGGAGGTGACTCCGCGTCCCGGTGCAGTCTGAGGAAGAGGTTGAGCGGCTGCTCCCTTCAGGTAGAGACCCCGGCTGGGTGTTTCCCTGACTCCTCGATTCTCCCTAACACTCGTCGTGCCCCTCACAGCCTACCGATTGGCATTGTCGGCCATTTCATTTCTGCCCTCTGTTGGCATACGCCGGGATAGGCGTATATGCAGAGGACGGTTAGGACCATCCGTGCTGTGGGCTGGTAACGTACTTAGCCTGGAGGATTCCAGTGACTATAACTTTTGTTTATTCGTTGTATTGTTTTTGCCTTCATTAAAATAACTAACCCTTCACAAGTGGTTGCGTCCTCATTATCGTGTCTGTTAAACGATCCTGAGACGTTCAGGGCGTTACACCCACACAAGATGAACAAATCAGCTACTGGTGCAGACCCACGAGGTCTGGGCGAGGTCTCCTTCGAAGAGACTGCAGAGCAGGCCTGGAGCAACCAGGGGAACTCTTAAAAGTAAAGATTGACCTCCGCTAGGGCCCACAAGTCGAGAGACAAGGGACCGCGGGAGGCAGCAATTTGGAGTGCGTAAAAGGGTGTCCACGGGCCACCGGAGTGAGCTAGGGCGCTGATCTTTGGCACAGTTGCTGCTGAGAGGTTGGCTCAATATTGGGCCAAAGCACAACTTCCCCACTGGTCAGGGTTGTGTGCTACGCAAGAGGTGGCCGGTGTCCTGGGGTATTGGGGATCTCGGCACCCACGGGGTCCACGGTGCTCAGACTTGCTGGGCACGCTCACTGGCCTCTGGGATGCTAGGAAACCCACCTCAAGGTTGAGAGGAGTCGTCTATGTCCGAAGGAGCAGCGAAGTTCTAACCGGGTCACTTGCAGTGTTTCAGGTGCCTGCCAAGCAGGGGGGTAGCTCCTTTACCCCAAGGGAGATTTCTTCAGTCAGCTGGGCAGCAGCTCGTCGAAGGTCAGGTCTGTGAAGTCCAACATTAATCTGATTCTCTGGGGACACGTTATTCACCTTTATCCACAAGATTAGGGGAGTGTCCAGAGTAGTGTCCACCAATGAGAGGTGAGGCGGGAAAGGGTGGCTACACTCTCTCCCCTTTGTGTGTTTCCCACCTGGGCGAGGGGCAGGATGCCCCTGAACCGGTTCCAGGCGGTGTATGCAGAATGTAGGCGCTGTAGCAGCCTACGTGCAACTCTGAAAGGCATCCTATGGTGCACCCACCCAGTTCCAATCCACATAGCCTGTCTGGGAAGGTGCTGGCACCTCCCTGCAACAGGATCCCTATTGTCCAGCTGCCGAGGCTGGGGTTTTGCCCAGCAACAGGCAGCCAGAGTCGTGTGGTTGGCGAGTAGCATCCATTTTGTGATACGTGTGCACTTTTAAATTGGTGTCTAAATTCTGCCGCTTTTCCCATATTGCCCCTCTAGCAGGGGGGAATCATGCCCTCATGACCATGGCTGGACTGGGGGTATGATTCCTACATGTTTGACACCAAACACGACATGGTTCTGTGTAGCTATTCTCAAATTATCATGCTATCGCGATATACTTATAATGCGGTTAAGAGTATATGGTATGGTTGCACTACAAACAACCCAGCAATGATTTTTACGAGGGTTGCAGAGGGGCCCCACTCAGGTAGGGGTCCCCCCTCACACATATCCCAGCACCCTTGCGTGTAGGATTAGTAATGCCTGCTTGAGGGATGACAAATGAGAATACATGTGTTGTACATAGGTGGGATACAGGTTACCTGTATCCCTGTAAGGGGGTGCAAGCACCACCTTACCCAGACTACAGTAGTGGTCTGGTGGTGTCATTTGGTATGGCTGTCCCAGGGTGGCACAATAAGTGCTGCAGCCCTGGTAGGCCTCTGAGGGACCCATGCCCTGGGTACCTAGGGTACCATCTACAAGTGCTGACAGGGTATCCTCAGTATCCAATTGGGTTGTACCTACGGTACTCACATCAGTTTAGAGAAGAAGCAGATAGGCTGGGGTCCTGGATAGCAGGGCCACAGCCTGGCTAGAGTCATAAAACAGTCAAAACATCAGCAAAAAGTTAGGGGCAACTATGCAGTCGATGCCACTCTCCTACAGATCCACCAAGGATCATCTTAATGTGTACCATTACGGCGGGAGATCGCAATTTCCTCTAGTGCAGTGTCTTTTTGTGCATCTCGTGACTGTCCAAAAAGGTCAAAATTCAAGGCGACACTTTGGGGTAAATGATCTCTGATTGCTATGTCATAGATACTAAACTCTAAAACCAGTGCTGAATAACGCTGAGGGAACAATTGGAAGTCTATCAAACTGTTATCGCCCCTTCCATTGTAGGTACACCTCACTGTAACTGGTATACGGATAAGTTCATTACAAAACCACAAATTATGTTTGAAAAGTAAATCATTTAGAGTATCCCCATACTCCGAATGGAGAAAGTGGCTGATCTCACAGTTATCGGAAGATGTCATGCCACACACCTTATTAGATGACACAGGGCAGAGATGTGTATTAAAATCTCCGCCCCATAAAATAATTGGATCCCTACAATTGTTGGTAAAAGCTTTCTCCAGGTCATGGTCTAATTGGTGGAGAACTGTAATAATTTTCGATGTACAAGTGTTATTATGTAAATTATAAAAATTAACCATGGCCAGAGTTGTGTGAGCAGAAATTTGAAGGGACACAATTTGATAAAACACTCTTGTAGCAATCATTGTAGTATTTAGAGGAGCCAACATGTTTGACACATAAATACACAAGCCCTCTTTCAGTCGCCTGCAATTGGACTTGATCACTGGGCAGTGAAATGTTTTAAAGCCATTTAAGTGGATTGGCTCCACTGCCCAAGTTTCCAGTAAGCAAAGTATGTTAAAACTTAGATGAGAAGTCAAACCATTCATTGGTAATACATTTATGGCGTAAACCAGCTACATTCCAATAAAGAACTGTAAGGGCTGCTACAGAAGTCTTAACCACGACAGAAGGTAAATGCGAAACTGGGGAGTCATTCGCGAAACAAGGCCCAGGAATATCTGGGACACAGACGCATCATGTATCTCTGTACATAGCCCCCTCTCATGCACCACTCTGATTCTCCCTGCTTAACTTATCAGTAGTCTTTAGTCCATCTACACCGTTTAATGTTGAAAGACAATCAAACCTGTTGTGGGTTTCATTTGGGTGTTGATGTTCTAGCATGTTCCCCAGATGACGTGTACGGACTGCTTGAGGCAACATTTGGAGGGGGGCGTGAGGTTGATAGAAAAAGCCAAGTGGTAGGACCGCAATCTGCTTTGTGGCTAGAGATGGTTAACAGGCTGTCTCGAAGATTAGTTTCACTAGATTAGGGGCAGTGAATGAGAGCACCACACAATCGCCCTCTAAAGCTTTGCTTCCCGTTCCCACCCATTTAACCTTCCTAATCATTTTCAGGACTGCAAAAAGTGCTCCCCCAAGCCCTACCCTCGCATTCAACCAATTTAAAGATTTGTTCCTGAGAGATTCCCATGATTCATGTACAGAGCTAGAAGCCCCCGGTTCGTTAGCTAAAATTACTACATAGGTTGTAGCTGCAGGCGGAAGCTCTAGGCAGTCCATTTTTGAGACAGGAAAGGTACGCATACATTTAACACTACCCGAACCTACTGGGCCCTATTCACAAAAGTAATTTGAGACAAAATCCTAACTTTACGACTTCAGGTATTCACAAAGGGCATTTAGGAGCTTTAAAGTTAGAAATCCTAAATGCCCTTTGTGAATACTGAAAGTCGTAAAGTTAGGATTTTGTCTCAGTTAAACTTAAGTTTTGGTCTTAAGTAGATAAAAGAAAGGACAATCCACAGCCTAGTTCATAAATAAATTTTGCGTTATTACAATGTGTATTTGATTTATTTTTCTATATTTCACACGTTTTTCAAATATTTTTCACTGTACATCTATTGAGTTGAATGTGGATTGTCCTTTCTTTTATCGCACCAAATGTGTAAGTTTAAAAAACGTTTGTGTTCAATTATTACTAAAACAAATTCGAGGTCATGATTATTGAGTAAAATGTACCTCATGCATACGTAAATGTGTTTAAATCTCACAGCCACCTGATTTTGTTTTGTGTATACACTTGTCCAAGGCCCAAGGAGGTTGTAGGTAAGGGACAAACCCCCCAGTCCACACAGAATTTAGGGTGAGTCTCATACTTGCGAGGGTAGTAAGCTATAATCAAAGCAAGTAGCAGAGAAATCCTTTTAGCATTAATCGCTCAAGGTCCATTGCCACAGTTTGGACCTTAAAAATGAGTTGTCCGAAAGAGACACCCTTTCCTTCAAGGAGGATCACATTCAAAATGTGATTTCAGCACCCTCTATCTTTCCTTCAATATCACTGAGCACAACAGCAAAACAACAAAGCCGAAAATCTTACACTACTCAAAAAAACAAATTTAAACTGGATTTTATGGGCACATACTTCTTGAACATCTAAAAGCGGGCACATTCCCATGGGGCCTCCGAATTAAAAATGTCCCTGTAATTTTCACGGATGGTCCAGATTACAAAAAAGGATTCAGCTTCGTCATGCCAAAATGTAGTAGAGACCTCATGGTCCACACTATTGAAACTGCCCAAAGAATTTACAAAAAACCACTAGAAGCATTGGAACAAAATATCGAGGACAACCAAACAGTTGCGGAGGCAAAGACGCTGCTTGGAAAAATAGATAAGGAAATCACTACATTCAAGGATCACACAATCAATTCAAAGATCAACAAGTTTGAGAAGGATGAAAAAACTTTCAATATTGAATCGGTTTATCCATACTTAAAAGAAGACTACTACACAGGAGCAGAATGTAGGATGGCATTGGTTAATTACCAGGGAAGATCTAAAAATCGTTTTACGACTTTCTCAGACACATCCTCTTCAGAATCAGCTGCAGACTCTGATCAAAGGAGCAATTCTAACACATCGAAACCCAATAGACAATCCTTTTTTAGAGAAAGGCCAACAACAAAATCGAGTTCAGTTCAAAACCCAACCATGGGAGATGCGCATGAGGCGTCAATACTACAAGAACTAACCAACACCAGGAATTGTGAATTTACTGGACTTTTTTAAATCTCGCGACCAAGAGAGACTCTTATAATTAGGCTTCACTTTTGTACGAGAGAAGCCTACTGATTTTCCCAAACTCAGAACTGAGGCCTTCAAATTCTTTGGGAAAATGGGATTAAAAGCTTTTTTTCACAATAAGGATGACACCGTTGAGGCTGAGCCATCAGGACTCAATTAAAATCTTCATTCTACCCTCCTCTGCATTCAATACCTAAAGAATTTGTAATGTTTGAGCAAGCGGTTATGTCATCCATCATTCAATTGGAAAACAAAAAAGAATACTTTAGAAGCAACATCACCCGTGATCAACAAAGAGCAATACAGGAACTGAAAGAGGACCAGTCTGTAGTTATTAAGCAAGCAGACAAGGGGGGCACAGTTGTTGTTTGGTGAAAAGATGGTTACACCTCAGAGGCAAATAAACATTTGGACAATAGGAACTGGTATCGACTTATAACAAATGATTCCACAAGAGATATCCAAGAGGAGATCCATCAGGTGCTACAGAAATGTTTCAACAACATCATTTTGGACCCAAAGGAATTTGCCTACTTGGCAAAATTCATGGACCCCGGCTCTTTCCTGTACATTGTCTTTTGCGCATTGTGCAGTTTTTAAATAACAGTGGATTAGGGTTTATAAAATCCAAGTAGTAGCAATATGTCAGGTGACCCTGAGCATCCCTTCCTCATGTAATACGGGTAAGCACTCCCCTCATAGTGACTGTGAATAATTTAGGTAAATAGATGACAATAGGGATGTCACTATAAATTAAATATACAATGAGTACACTGAGCCTTTTGATGTTACATTTTGACAACAGATCGTCATCTTCTCTTTTTACAGATGCCATCAGCACTCCATAAACTGCAGAGGATTTGTAAACCCCTGAATACAGGTGACATGGTTGTATTTGTTTCAACCTTGTTTTTACATCACTTTTAGTCGTTGTCAGGTCTGCCAGGTTGTCAGTAGCGCCCAAGCCAATAACCCGCCACTAACCTGCAATGTAGAATCCAGCAGAGACGATAGATGAGAAGGTCCCTGACTCCCAAAAACCTACTCCCCAGCAGCGGAAGGTAACCTAACTGCGTGAGATCAGGTCTGTGGGAAAAAGGGAAGTGGATAACATAAATAGATGAGGCCAGGGATAGGAACTCTCCAGGATGAAGGTCGGGGTTGTAATCTCCTCTGGGAAGATAAGTACCTGCAGACATGGGACGAGAGAGAGAGAACCGGTAAACAGGAGACTTCTCTCTATATAATGCAGTGAAGGCACAGGACTACGCCTACACGCCTGAAAGGAGATGTCGGAAATTACCTTTCTTATTGCGGAACTCTCACTGTGGCTCCCCCTTAACTGCCTTTAGCCGCACACACCCTTTCCTGGGTTACTCCACAATCCCCTACTTCAATGTCACTAGAAAGCACTAGGTCTTCGGGAAGTGATACTCTCTCACCCCCACAAGCCAATGACGGAATGGGTCCAAGCGGGAGCCCTCCGTACGTGCACAGTCACAGCGAAAGTAAAGTTCAAATAACCAAATGATAATCCCTTCCTCGGGACTTCGTGGATACTTTTCCAATTGCGAGGCAGGACGGCAATGAGGCACTCAGTGTCCGTGTCTACATTACACCGACCCCACCATGTCCAGGCAAAGAGGGAACAAGTAATCCGGGATATTGCAATGTCTCTCACGGTGTCAATAAAGTTATGTTGACGAAGCAACACTCGTGGCTTACCAGAATAGCTGAAGAAACTACCTTCCCAAATACCTCGGCGTCTCGCTCGCCGCTGAATCGGGCTGGCTTCCTCGGGAACGCGGGACGGGCTGGCTTCCTCGGGAACGCGGGACACGGCCCGTCACAGGGATGGCTGCGGAAATGCTTCTCGCTGGAATCCGGCGGGGAACACCTTCCGCCACAAACATCCACAAGCTCTCTGATTGACAAGCACCGTCCGCTTCCCGCGGAAGTGCTTATGTAGACAGGGTCGTCGGGTGCGCCCCAGTGCATGCAGGGATTTGTAGTTCGATAATTCCTGACATCGGGAAAACGCGGAAACACTCCCGGTTTCCTGACAAGGGGCATAATTGGTGGTGAGACTGCTGGCGATTGTTACAGTACCCCTTCTCAAGGACCGACGACTCGGCGGTCGACCTGGTTTACCTGGGTTTTCTTCATGAAACCGTTCTACCAGATCTGGGCAATGCAAATGCTCCTCAGGTTCCCAGGTTCTCTCTTCCACCCCAAAACCTTCCCAGTCCACGAGATATTGCACCCTCCCCCGGACCAACTTAGAATCCAGGATTTCTCGCACCTCATACTCCTCCTGACCCTCTATCTCTAGGGGCTGCGGTTTTGCTGGTACTCTAGTGCTGGGGAGACAGGGTTGAAGAAGAGAGACATGGAAGACAGGGTGGAGTTTCCAGGCCCTAGGTAAGGACAGTCGCAGGGCTACTGGGTTTATGATTTCTTCTACACTATAGGGTCCCACGAATCTGGGCTTAAATTTATTCACTCCCCTTAAGTGTAGATTCTTTGTCGACAGCCACACCTTGTCCCCCACCTGATACTCGGGTTCTCTTGTTCTCTTTCTGTCTGCATAGGTCTTTTGAGTGGCCTGGGCATCTGCTAGATTTTGTTTAGCTTCTGTTAATACGGCCCTGAGGTGTGCATGATGTTCTTGGATACTGGGTACGGGGGTTTTGACTGGCCATTCAAACGGGAGCATGTTGGGGTGATGACCATAATTACAATAAAATGGGGAACAACCCAAGGTGGCATGTGTGGCGTTGTTGTATGCGAACTCCGCCATCCATAACAAGGTAGGCCAGTGTATGGCATTTTGCAAAGAAAAGCAGCGGAGATATTGTTCCATGGTTTGATTTAGGCGTTCTGTTTTGCCATCTGTTTGGGGGTGGTAACTGGATGAAAGACGTGCATCGATGTCCAATGTTTTGCAGAGAGCCTTCCAAAAACGGGAGGTGAATTGTGTCCCCCTATCAGTAATTAAGACATTTGGTATTCCATGAGCTCGGATCACATGCTGTAGAAAAACCCCAGCTAGTTCCTGGGATGTGGGTAACCGTCCCAAGGCAATGAAGTGACCCATCTTGGTCAAATGATCAATCAGCACCAATATTACTGTCTTCCCATCGCTGGGGGGCATTTCAACTACAAAATCCATTGATATTGTGTGCCAAGGTCGTGGGGGAATAGGCAAGGACCGTAGTAGCCCTACTGGTTTCACATGTCTGGCCTTGCCTTGCACACAAACAGCACAATTCTGCACGTAGTCATGAATGTCTTTTCGCAGGTCTGGCCACCAAAACGATCGTTCCACACAAGCGATAGTCTTATAGGTTCCGAGATGTCCGCCCAAAACAGAGTCGTGAGCCCATTGCAAAACCTGCTGCTGTTGACTGGGATGAGGAATGTACAGCGCCTGGTAGCGATAGGCCAACTCCTCTACTTCCGACCTGATTTCGGGTTCTTCTTGAATCCAGGCTTGCACGTCGACCTCTGCTAACGACACCTTCACATCTTCGAGGAAGTCGGAAGAGGTGAGAAGAGCTATCGTCGGTCGGGGTTGCTTGTTCTCTGTGAGTATACATGGTGGTGGATCTACGTTCGGGGAGATGTTGTTGTCTGATTCTCCCAAGCGAGAAAGGGCATCCGCTTTCCCGTTTTGGGGTCCAGGCCGGTATTTGATAACGAAATCGTAGTCCGAGAAGAACAAGGTCCAGCGTAATTGACGAGGGGTCAGAGCTCTGGCTGTCTTCAGAAACAACAAGTTCCTATGATCCGTGTAAATCTCTACCGTGTGCTGCGCCCCCAGGAGGTAGTGTCGCCATTCCTCACAAGCTCTCTTTATAGCCAGGAGTTCCTTGTCTGAGATGGTGTAATTGACTTCACACGGAGTAAGTTTTCGGGAATAGAACGCAACAGGATGTATTTGTCCTGTTTCAGGATGACGCTGAGATAGTACCCCTCCCACGGCGTGTTGTGAAGCGTCCGTTTCCAGTATGAACGGGAGCCGTGTATCAGGATGTCGTAGGATGGGGGCTTGAGTGAATTTGTCCTTCAGCTCCTGGAAAGATCGCGCAGCTTCCTCTCCCCACCTGAAAGGAACGTTTTTTCGTAGCAACCCAGAGATGGGGCGGATCACCTTTGAAAAATCTTGGATAAAGCGCCGATAAAAGTTGGCAAACCCAAGGAAGCTTTGCACGGCCTTGATATTCTGGGGAGTAGGCCATTGAGTGATGGCTTCTACCTTAGAGGTTTCCATTTGAAATCCTTGGGCGTTGATGATGTATCCCAAAAATGCAACCTCCTGAACATGAAAAAGGCACTTCTCCAGTTTAGCATACAGAGAATGTTGTTGTAATCTTGCTAACACCGCTTTAACATGGGTTAGGTGTTCCTGGTATGTTGCTGAATGTATTAGGATATCATCTATGTATACTACACAGAAGGTATCCAAATAACCCCGCAGTACTTCATCCATGAAAAACTGAAAAGCCGCCGGGGCGTTGCAGAGCCCGAAGGGCATCACCCGGTACTCAAAAAGACCGAACTTAGTTCTGAAAGCGGTCTTCCACTCATCTCCTTTACGAACTCGGACAAGGTGGTAGGCTCCTCGGAGATCAAGTTTGGTAAAGTATCTTGCCCCTTTTAACTGGTCCAACAGTACCGGTATGAGAGGGAGTGGGTACCGGTTCTTGATGGTTATCCTATTCAACGCACGGTAGTCAATACACGTCCTCAATTCTTCGCAGTCCTTCTTCGGAATGAAGAAAAGAGGCGAAGAAGCGGGAGAGGAGGAATGTCTGATGAATCCGGAGGCCAGATTATCCTCGAGGTATTTCTTGAGATAAAGGGTTTCCGGCTCAGTCAACGAGTACACTCTACTGCATGGAATGGGTGCTCCTGGTATCAGTTCAATGCGGCAATCGTACTCTCGATGAGGCGGAAGGGTAGTTGCCTTTTGTTTATCGAAGAGATCGCGATACATGCCGTAGTCATCCGGCAGGGTGCTGGAGCGACTGGACCGTTCTGACTCGCAGGCAAGCGCTAAATAAGCGGCCGGTGTTTCCCCTACTTCAGGATCCTCACTGTCTAGACTTTTACAATGTTCTTGGCAATACACGGAGGCCAACTTCACCGTGCGCTCTGCCCAACTGATGTCAGGGTCATGTAAGGTCAACCACGGTACTCCTAGGATTAGACGAAATTGAGGGGCGTCTATGAGGTCGAATTGGATATACTCGTGATGGTCTGGCTTGATAGTCATTCTCAGAGGCAGGGTCCGATATGTCACCGGTCCGGAAGAAAGGGCTGTTCCGTCTACTGTCTTTACATGCTCCGGAATCTCTTTCATTTCGTGGGAGATCCCCAATTGCCGGGCAAACTCCTGGTCTATGTAGTTTCCTGTGGCTCCAGAATCCAACAGCGCATCTACTTCCAACATGTTCTGAGGCGTGAGCCACAAAGACACCCCGATATTCAGATGGGCAACAGCTGCTTGCAGGGTATTGGCTATTACCGATGAGATCATGACACTAGGAACGTCCAAACCAGAGACCTCAACCTGATTCGGACATTTTAGTTTTCCGTCGGTTCGTCCAGTTTCATAGCAGCCTGTACTCGAGACACTGGTGTTTTGCTACCGATTGGCGTCCGAGCACGGCACTCTCGTATGAAGTGGCCGCTCTTGCCGCAGTAGAGGCACAGTTTCATTTTTTGTCTTTTTTCTCTCTCTTCTGGGGTGAGAGGGCCTCGAAGACCTCCTAGTTGCATGGGTTCCACCCCCTCTGGGGATTTAGGTGGTTCTTCCGGGACGTTCCGTGGCCGAGTATAGGAAAATCGATTTTCCCCTCGGTTCTTATCCCCTTTTCTCTCTAGGAGACGATGATCCAACTGGACGGTTAAGTCGATCAGTTCTTCACATGTTTGTGGCAGTTGCACAACTTGGGCTAGGACGTCTTTGAGCTCCCCCCTGAGTCCTTGATAAAACAGGGTTAGTCTTTTGTCAGGGGGCCACTCGGTCTCCACCACCAACCGATTGAACGTGGTTATGTAGGACAGCAGGTCTTGTGATCCCTGTCGTAAGGTGAGTAATTCACGATCCAGTGACAGCATGTGGGATTTTCTGTCAAACAGTTTCCGTAAGGCCAAGCAGAAGTCCGTGAAATTATGGAGGACTGGATCGTTTCTTTCCATCAGAGGGATGGTCCAACTGGCTGCGTTGCCCCCCATATAAGACATCATAAATGCCGTTTTAGCTGTATCTCCCTGAAACACTGTAGGTTTGCAGAGAAAATGAAGCCTACACTGATTTAAATAGGTCTCGAACTTTTTTGGATCCCCATAAAAGCGTTCAGGTGGGGCTAACGGAATGCTGGTATTCTGTACCACGTGAACCGTAGGAACCGTGTCTGTAGATGCGTGGGAATGAGGGGTGGTGAAAAAGCCCCCTACAGGAGACGGGTTAGTGGTGGTAGAGACAGGAGGGGGCAAGGTTGCTGGTCTAATGTAAGAACTCTCCCCCTGACCCCTGCGAGAAAGACCTGCCACTTCTCTCCTCAAGGAGCTTACTTCTCTCTGGATGTTCTGATTTTCTTGTCGGGATGTCTGAACCTCTTGCTGTAGAGCCGTCAGGCTGTCCAGCAGAGAGGTGAGCACTACACTGGTATCCATCGTCTGGGCTGGGCGTAAACGTGGGCTTGTCAATCTGTCAGGTCTGCCAGGTTGTCAGTAGCGCCCAAGCCAATAACCCGCCACTAACCTGCAATGTAGAATCCAGCAGAGACGATAGATGAGAAGGTCCCTGACTCCCAAAAACCTACTCCCCAGCAGCGGAAGGTAACCTAACTGCGTGAGATCAGGTCTGTGGGAAAAAGGGAAGTGGATAACATAAATAGATGAGGCCAGGGATAGGAACTCTCCAGGATGAAGGTCGGGGTTGTAATCTCCTCTGGGAAGATAAGTACCTGCAGACATGGGACGAGAGAGAGAGAACCGGTAAACAGGAGACTTCTCTCTATATAATGCAGTGAAGGCACAGGACTACGCCTACCCGCCTGAAAGGAGATGTCGGAAATTACCTTTCTTATTGCGGAACTCTCACTGTGGCTCCCCCTTAACTGCCTTTAGCCGCACACACCCTTTCCTGGGTTACTCCACAATCCCCTACTTCAATGTCACTAGAAAGCACTAGGTCTTCGGGAAGTGATACTCTCTCACCCCCACAAGCCAATGACGGAATGGGTCCAAGCGGGAGCCCTCCGTACGTGCACAGTCACAGCGAAAGTAAAGTTCAAATAACCAAATGATAATCCCTTCCTCGGGACTTCGTGGATACTTTTCCAATTGCGAGGCAGGACGGCAATGAGGCACTCAGTGTCCGTGTCTACATTACACCGACCCCACCATGTCCAGGCAAAGAGGGAACAAGTAATCCGGGATATTGCAATGTCTCTCACGGTGTCAATAAAGTTATGTTGACGAAGCAACACTCGTGGCTTACCAGAATAGCTGAAGAAACTACCTTCCCAAATACCTCGGCGTCTCGCTCGCCGCTGAATCGGGCTGGCTTCCTCGGGAACGCGGGACGGGCTGGCTTCCTCGGGAACGCGGGACACGGCCCGTCACAGGGATGGCTGCGGAAATGCTTCTCGCTGGAATCCGGCGGGGAACACCTTCCGCCACAAACATCCACAAGCTCTCTGATTGACAAGCACCGTCCGCTTCCCGCGGAAGTGCTTATGTAGACAGGGTCGTCGGGTGCGCCCCAGTGCATGCAGGGATTTGTAGTTCGATAATTCCTGACATCGGGAAAACGCGGAAACACTCCCGGTTTCCTGACAAGGGGCATAATTGGTGGTGAGACTGCTGGCGATTGTTACAGTCGTTAACGCAATAGCAATACTTTGTTGTGGTCCTGAAGAAGGCCTAGGATTACTTTAATCCGGTTGGCTGAAACATGTAGACCCCCTCTTTTCTCCATTGACTGATAGTTATTTTGTTAAAACTGTCTTTGCACTGTTTCTATTTTGAGCAGTAGGAGATGCCCATTAAAATATTTTTTCTCTTACTGTTCAAATTTAATTCACTCATTCTCACTTTCATGCACTGCACCCATCACTCCTATATAGAACACTTCCTCACATCTGTTGGATCTGACACAGCGTGTTATTGCGCTTTAGTTAATTGGTGAAACATCTGTGAGCTCCCCTTTTTCACTGAAGGGGTTGTAGCCCTTAGTGGCACCAGCGTGTTGATAGGAGGAGTTGTGTTGCAATATTTTGTTGAGGAATATATCCACGCCTGACATCTAAATGTGCCCTTAGACCCCCCTTTTTCTCCTCGAGTGTTTGTTTAGGTCTGGATTTTTTGCAGCGGCGATATGCCATGTACCAAAAGCGCATACTTTAAATACCATAAGACTTGGTCTTGCACGCTTGTTATCTGTGAATATGCGCTCTGAAAAAACTGTTTATTCACGTGGAGAAAGCGAATGCAATTTAATTGCAATAGCAGAAAGAGTGCCCTTGATATAATGCAGCACAAATGGTTAGGCAGCAAGATGCTTCTCAAGTTTTTTTTTTTTGTAAAGCGAGAACAACTAATCCTGATCGCAAGCATTTTCACAAGGCTTGTCGAGTGTTTATTGTATTTTTGAAGTGCGCAGGAATAAGCAAAGACTGAAACAAGTCGGTTTCATTTTTTACAGAAAGAAATCACACCGGGCTCCAGAATCCACTTCTTTTTAAGTTTAAAGATTTTTATTTGATGAATAAAAATAATTATAGGATAATACAGAATTAATATCATAAACTAGAAAAAGATAATAAGAGATCATATCAAAAAGAGAAAAGTAGGAAGGGAAAGAAAAGGAAAAAAGAGGGAGGAGGAGAAGAGTGAAAAAAGGAAAGGAGGAAAATATATTAATTCAATAAGCAAAACGGTATTACAATAAAATGTTCCTAATGCATTATAACCGCATATAACAAAAGAATAGAGAAATTTAAACAACAAAGGTTGCAAAAGTCAAGGTGGTTTAGGTACTTCTTCAACAGAGGGTTCATGCAAAGACATCTTTTTAGCAGATGCATTAAAAAAAATGTGTAACAGGTAACCAAAGTAAATCTCTTTTAATTGCAAGCAAGATGGGATATACATAGGCTGTATCTAACCTATGATTATAGTAAATTCCGTACCACCATGCCTGAAAAGAAACCATCGAGGTATCTTTCCATGATTTTGTAATTTGTTGAAAGGCAACAGCAAGGAGTAAATCAATAATATGTCCCCTAGTAGTTTGTGACGACCAATCCTCAGAAAGGCTTCCGAGAAAGATATGAATGGAAGAAAATGGGATATGAGTATGAAAAATACTGTTAAAGTTTTGCCAGACATGAGTCCAGAAAGTATGAATTAATGGACAAGTAAATAACATATGTTTGATGTCCAAGAATGTATTGGCACAGGACCAACAGGTAGAGGGAATGTTGGGTTCAATCTTTTTAAGTTTAGCAGGAAGAAGCATATTGTAAACAAAAAATAGGGTCTGTGTTGTAGTAGCTGCTCTAGAGGACTTCTGTATTTTAGCCCAGACTTTATTCCAAATTGAAACGGAGAAGGATTCACCTAGATCAGATTTTCAACTAAGTTCTACGTCTAACTTATCTTGCGAAAGGGGGATGTTCGGTAAGAATTTATAAATTTCAGAGGCAATCAATCAGGGGGTTTATATAGTGCGCTGCTCACCCGCGAGGGTCTCAAGGCACTGAGGGCATATTACATAGAACTGAATTTATGCTAGTGGATGAAGGGACCGGAGGAGGGTTAGAGGGTAAATCATTGTAAGAAGCTTGAGCTGTTGCAATCAAAGATGTGTATCTGTGCTGATATGATGAGGGGAAGTTAAAACGAGATTATAACGTTGGGAAAGGGATACAAACACCATCTTGAAAAAGCTGATGGGTTCATTTAAGGCCTTGAGCTAACCATTCTTTCCAAAAGATAGATTTATTATTAATTTTGATATGTTTATTATACCAAAGTGGTGAATTTAAAAATTGTGTACGATCATCTTGTGAAGAGGAGAAGAGAGGTTGGAAAAGTTTAGAGCATTTTTGAGAATGGGAAAAGTAAAAGAGGGAGGAGTATGAGAGAGTGAGAAATTCTTCAAAAGAAAAAGGGTGAAAAAGAGATTTTTCAACTTCCACCCATAAAGGGCAAGTTATAGTGCCAGACTGATTATCAGATAGAAGAAAAGCAGATTGTTTAAGAAAGAAAGCTGAGTGGTAAGAGTGAAAATCTGGGAAATTAATGCCTCCCATATTCTTAGGTCTTTTGAGTTTAGAAAGGGGCTTTCTTGCTATTTTTAGGTCTCGCCTGGCGTAGGCTGCGCGCATGCGCAGTCTCGCTGGCGAGATTTAATGAGATGTGGGTATTTTCTGTAAGGGGCATTAAGCCCCGCCCCTCTTTTCCATTGGCTGGCGTCACCGTTTATGCTAAACGGTGGCCAGCCATTGGAAAAGAGGTGTCGGTGACGTATTTGCTTGGCTTTCTGAGCCGTCCCATTTGGACAGCCTGGCCTGCTTTGCGTTCGTCGCAAAAGGTTTCTTATCTTTATGGGGCCAAACACATGGTCCCATAAAGAGACAAGAAACCTTTTCGCAGGCGAGGCCGTCCAAGTGGAACGGCAGAAAAAGCCCAGCGAATACGTCATGGCGTGCGCTTGTTTGTTTTTTCAGTCAGAGGGAGATTGAGCCCGGACTACAAACCTGTTTCCCCCGTTTCCAAGTTGTGAGCTCTGGTCATTGTGCCCCATATTTTCCAGTTACAACAAATCTCAAGGACCTAAACCCGAGGAACATCTTAAACCTTTCACCTGTACTACTGAGGATGTTGTATCTCACCTAAACTCCTAGACCGTTGAAGCGTGGCTTCAACTATTCAATCGCTGCTTCTCTCTGTTCCCACTAGTTGCATACAGAAGATTGTGAAGAGATCATGCGCACTGCCTGTCAACGCAAACAGTTGCACGGCTCTGTACACCATGCAAACGGCATCTCGACTACATGTGGCTCACCTTTTTTTCAACATAACACACAAATGTGTGTTATAGTTTTTTTTTAGCACAATCTTGTGGTCCGTTCTCTTTCAATTATCCGCTCGTGACTAGGGCGCTGGACTGTTCTCTCTAAAGACTTAGCTCTTAGTCCTTCGTCTATGCCAAGAACCCAAACTGGACTAGACACCTAGTCTATCTTCTCTGATACTTACCCCTTACACCACTGTCCGTCCTCTCTGTCTGAGTACTGAACGTTTGGCGCGAGCGGGAACTGCCGAGAGTAGGACCACAAGACTGGGAAGGGAAGACCGGGAGAAGAGACTTGGTTTCGTAGACAGGCCTAGAAGCGCATACACTAACCTTGAGGGAATCCGACATGGCAGGGACCAAGCTCAGCGAAGGCTGCATCATGGTGAGAGGGGCTCAGTGGCTGCCGGGCAGTGGACCAAACAAATGCTGAATAAAGGGAGGGTGTAATTTGGGATTATGATGTCTGTGGAACACAGAGGGGATTTGATTTGATGTTCTGTGGCATTGAGCATTGTGGGAGTGTATGGAGGTTGATGGGTGGCCTATGTGCTGGTGTGTGGGGGGAGGGGGTGGTGCAAGAGTCGGTCCATTGTGGATGGATGCAATGATTGTGGGCAGCGGTTCTTGTTCGAGTTGCAAAAGAGTTGGGGGTGGTGATGGGAGCCGGATGGGGGCAGGGTATGGTCGGACGAAGGTGAAAGCTACTATGAGGTGTTAAGGCTGAGGCAAACTCCACCTATCACTGAGAAATGGCATGCATTGGGGCATACAAATCCCTTTGGTTCTCGCCTCATGGGTCTTGTTAGTTCTTGCTTAATCAAGAATATTGCTTTTTTTAACTTCATTCAAAGTATTTACATGTTAACGTTACATAACTGTTATAAAGTGAATTAGAGATGGCATTATCTGAAGCGCCTTATCCTGTCATAGATTTGCAGCTAACATCTCCACTGGACTCAATCATTCACTCTCTGTTAGGAAGATCCTGTGGTACTAGGAGTACGTGGGGACGTTCTCTTGTGCTACAGTGCAGAACTGATCTGCTGTGCATTGTGTGCTTGTGGACTGCTGTCGCGTTCCTTAAACTAGTTCAGCTGGTAGGAAACAAGTGGTAAATGCTGTACTTATTTTTTCAAGCATGTTGCACTTAGAAAATATATATCAGTTTTATTAAGGACTCTAAGGAGAGCATTATGCATAACTTTTATTAAATAGCAGTTGTCTTAAAGATAACTTCGTAAAAACAGCAGAGTAAATAAACCACATCTCAGCAACCTCTGGAAATCGGTAACCATTAGCAACAGCCCTCCAATCATAACATGGGTCCTTGTATATAACCCTGTGATGGCCTTCCTGTTCCACTTCTTTATGCATTGAAGTTACCCGTTAGGTCTTTCATTGTTGACTTTTCTGTTCGTTACCTTAAAGTATTAAATCAAAAACTTTATCCAAATCTTTCATGCAAATTATTGTTCCACTTTAATGCGATCAAGTAAGATTGCATGATACAATAATTGCATGTCCATCATAATGGGAAACAGCATCCTAACTTTAATCATGAAACAATAAAGCATCAATTGAAGCATTAAGGTAGACCTAGGTGTGTGTTCACACCGAAGAGTGTGACATTTACAGTGTCGCAGAGAACTAATCTGGTTTGTCTCGTATCCAGCTTTCAACGATAATCCTAAATTGTGGGAAAGGTGTGGCTCAGTGGCCACAGCGGCTGACTCTGGTGTGTGGTGTTTCCGGTCCGCTCCCCAGCTCTGGTGGCAGTTCAACATCATGTGACTCTGGGCAATAGCTCACTTAATCTCCCCGATGACCCCCAGAGCATCGAAACCTTAAGGGGTGATATGTTCGCGCTTTACAAGCTATGGGATCCAGGTGTCTCGCCATACACCAACAAACTCATTGTTTCCAAGCCAAGCAATATAACAAGATGGCACATGTGGGCTCCTCACAACAGATACAGTATGCTTCTGTAGGGTGGCATTGGCAAGAGTATGCTTCTGTAGGGTGGCATCGGCAGGAGCATGGACAGTGCTTGTCGGAGAGGGTGACCAGTGCTTGAATGTCACAGCGCATTGAAGCCCTCCAGGCAGGCCGGTAGGCTACAGCAGCAGGACACAGGCAGCACACACGGATGAGTCGGACCACTCCCAGTCACCTGAATCCTGCCAAGTGGAGGCATGGGCAGCACATAAGCAGACACTTGATGCCACCGTCAGTGCCCGCCAGTGCACCAGTCCATGCCCCACATCAAAACCTACAGAGGCCTGTGGCGTAACCCAAAATTATGCCCCCCTTTTTGAATGTGCTGAGGGGCCCCATATCTCTCAAATATTAATTGACCATGGTCGATTCGGGCACCCTGATTGGGTAGGGGGCCACCCTGCACCCCAGGGATTGCAGAGGCTTGTGTTTTACCTGTGATAGAGGCTCGTATGTGGCTTTAGGGCAGGTTCAAGGTACGAGGTGACAATTGCTTGACAGAGGTTATAAATAATTTCCGTGCTTACTTGTCTACAAGCAGCAGATTCCTTAAAATCGTATTTCTGAAACCATGAATCGGGAGACAGAAGACTAGGTCTCAAATCGGGAGTCTTCCGCTTGAATCAGGAGGGTTGGCATGTATGCCAAGATAATGCCAGTGCACTGAACAGTAGTTCCTCCTTAGGCTCCAGTCTGTTCCAGGACCCTGAGAGGCAGGGTCAGCCTTTTCTTTCTAAAAAGCAGGGCTGGTTAGAGAAGCATGGGTCAACAGCAGAGGGGTAGGTAGAGCCTTTAAGACCTCCTCTAGATAAACTTCCACCCAATATGTCTGCTTTTTTATGTGCATTTATTTACATATATTATTTTATATATAAAGCAGACTCCACCCAATTAGACTTCAGAGCACAGCAAAGCCAGACAGTGAAAGCAAGGCAGGAAAAAACAAGGATTTGTAAGAGTTGTCAATGCAATAGGTCTCGCATTTGTGAGAGTTTGAGCTATTGGCATTGTAAATGACAATACCTTTTATTTATGTGTTTTGAAAACCTGAAAGCGGTGTGTAAATAAGCACTTTGGGCCTCATTTATGAGGTTTTGCCGTAGGGAAGCGCAGCAGGAAGGCCTGCTGCGCTTCCCTGCGGTAAAAGAAAAAGGCAGGAATGCGCCGTATCTCTAAGATACAGCGCATTCCTGTCCTTTTCCCCTGCACCAGTGCACAATGGGCTGCCTGCGCCAACGCGGGCACCTTTGCACAATGGTGCAAGGGTGCCTGCGTTGCAGGGATGATTATTTTTGTACAGGAAGGGAAACCTTTCTGTTCAAAAATAATCACAAGAGGCTTTTCCTCTTTCTATGTGTGCTGCAGAATTCAGCACACACATAAAAAGGAAAAACGAGGAGAAATATTTATTCCTCCCAGTTGCGCCTCCCTTACGCCTCCCCTGGGGAGGGGTAAGCTTTTGGCACTGCCTCAGATTTACGATTTCTCGTAAATCTGGGGCAGTGCCAAAAGGCCATGGATGTTGCTGGGAACACCCCCAGCAACACCCATTGCACGCCCCTTTAACGCAGAACACTGTGTTAAAGGGACTGATATTTATCAGGCAGCATTAAGTCAAAAAAAGTGACTTAGTGCTGCCTGATAAATATCACGCAGGCTTCGGCGCCACGGAAACGTCACAAAGAGTGACGTTCCGATGGCACAAGCGGCCTCATAAATGAGGCCCTTTGTACTTGTAGTCCTTGCTTACGACAAGCAAGTCTTTCAGTAAACTAGGCGCAGTTACTGGCAGCCTGGGTTCTCGTAAGCAACGACTATAAGTAGAAAAGTGCGTGTTTACGACCGCTTGCAAGTTTTTAAAACACATACATAAAAGGCATTGTCATTTTCAATGCCAATAGCTCAAACTCTCACAAATGCGAGACCTATTGCATTGCAAATGCTTATTTATTATTCCATAAGAATTTGGATAGAATGGAGTACAGCTTTTTGCAAAAAGATTTAGGAATATTGATTGGGATATTAGATAAATAAAACAATATGACTGGAACTAAAAATGTTATGGTATCCAATCGACCCCACCATAAGTAAAGAGGGTGCCATCGCGAAGTGGATACAGATACTACTGATAACTCCTTCAAATTTAGATCGACCGTATCTTTAATGGAAGTAGTGAACCATAAACCAAGATATTTGATCTTGTTTGAATTCCAATGAAAAGATGAAGTAGAAAAATCTGCATAAAAACAAACTATTTGAAGGAAGGATTTCAAATTCATCAGCATTTAATTCATAACCGGAAACAAGGGCAACATGATCTACTTGTAACAGGAAAGCTGGTAAGGATGATTGTGAATTAGAAATAAATAATAAAATGTTGTCTGCATATACCGAAAGTTTTAAACATTTGTCACCAAATGGGAAACCTGTAATAACTGTTTTTAATCGGATTTTGATTAAGAAAGGTTGCAGGGCAAGAATAAATAATGGAGAAAGTGGGCAACCTTGTCGGACTCCTCTATGAAGCGGAAAAGAAGGGGATACAAGACCATTGTCTAAAATAAAAGATTTAGGAGAGGAATATAATAAGGAAACATAATTGATGAATTTCGGGCCAAAACCAAACCAGGCGAGAGTTTGAATGATAAAGGACCAACTGACTCTATCAAATACCTTCTCAGCATCTAATGAAATTGCAGCTAATTAATTTTTATATGTTTTGGATTTATTTAATACATTGAAAAACAGTCTGGTGTTATCAGATAGATGACGTCCTTTAATAAAACCTCATTGTTCTTTCCCAATCAAATGGGGTAATAAAGAATCTAAGCGAAGGGCAAGTATTTTTGCAAACATCTTATAATCTAAATTGATCAAAGAGATGGGCCTATAATTTTTTGCATAAAGTATGGTCTTTGTTTTCTTTAGGGAGGAGACCTATTAAGTCCTATTGAAAGGATCCTTTGATTTCTGGGTAGAGATGAAGTGTTGAAATAGCTGGAAAAGTTTAGGAAGAAGAATCTGGGAGAAATTGGTGTAGAATTCAATTGTAAACCCATCAGGTCCTGGAGCTTTACCTTTTTTAATAGAATGAATGGCGGTCAAAATATCATTAATTTGGATATCGTCTTCTAGGGAAGAAAAATCTACTTCAGGAGAAGAGGGAGGAGTGATAGGAGATAAGTAAAGAAGAATATCTTCTTGGCCAGAGGGAGATTCAGGAGTATACAGAGAATGATAGACGTTAGTAAATTCTAAAAGGATATCTTCGTTTTTATGAACACCGACAGCCAGCTGAAGTTAAAATTGAATCAATCTTAGTTCGTTCTTTTTTAATCTTAAAATAATTTGTGAGAATTTTCCCAGCCTTATTTTGGGCACCATAATATTTAGCGCTGGATTTAAGCAGAATTAGATTAACAGCTTCTGTTGAAAGCATATTAAACGAAAATTTGGCTTTAAGAAGTGCATCTAGATCAGATTGGGATTTAGTAGAATGAAAGCAAAGTTCTAATTGTTTAATATATGAATTGAGTGTTTGTAATTTTTTAGAAGAGAATTTACGTTTCAGAGCTACAAAAGAAATAATGAAATCCCTAGAGGCAGTTTTGAAGGTGTCCCAAATTAGTGATGGGGAGGTATGTGGGGTTTCATTTTCTAGACACAATGGGGGCGATTCCGATCCTGGAAAAATTTCCCCTGGCCGAATTGAATCTGGACTTTTTACCGTCCGAATCGTACAAGAAGCGTACAAACTGCCAAGTACGATTCGCATGGGAAAAACTCCATACGAATCGCATCCGGAAAAGTCCCCCACACGTCCTCTGGTCGGAAATTGTGTCCGACACATCCCCGGACGATTTACCGTACGATTGGGAAAAATGAAGTCCGACCGCGCAAGTACGATCACTCCCGTCCTTTCGATTTCACAACTGTATGGAAAAAACACCGTACGGACCGAACTCCCATAGCAACCATGGAGACACGTGCCCGCATACGCGCCGAACACCCCACCACAGACCCCGCATGCATGCGCAAAATGCCCCCCGGCCGCGCCGAACCCCCACCAGTGTATGCATGGAGCGTACCTCCACCCGTGTATGTATGGACCGTACCCCTACCCGTGTATGTACGGACCGTACCCCCACCCCACCCGTGTATGTATGGACCGTACCCCCACCCCACCCGTGCATGTACGGACCGCACCCCCACCCCACCCGTGCATGTACGGACCGCACCCCCACCCCACCCGTGTATGTACGGACCGCACCCCCACCCCACCCGTGTATGTACGGACCGTACCACACCCCACCCGTGTATGTACGGACCGTACCCCCACCCGTGTATGAATGGAGCGTACCAACACCCCACCAGTGTATGTACGGACCGTACCCCCACCCGTGTATGAATGGAGCATACCAACACCCCACCCGTGTATGTACGGACCTTACCCCCACCCCACCAGTGTATGTATGGACCGTACCCCCACCCGTGTATGAATGGAGCGTACCCCCACCTGTGTATGTACGGACCGTACCCCCACCCCACCCGTGTATGTACGGACCGTACCCCCACCCCACCAGTGTATGTACAGACCGTACCCCCACCCGTGTATGAATGGAGCGTACCAACACCCCACCCGTGTATGTACGGACCGTACCCCCACCCCACCAGTGTATGTACGGACCGTACCCCCACCCGTGTATGAATGGAGCGTACCCCCACCCCACCCATGTATGTACGGACCGTACCCCCACCCGTGTATGTACGGACCATACCCCCACCCCACCCGTGTATGTACGGACCGTACCCCCACCCCACCCGTGTATGTACGGACCGCACCCCCACCCCACCCGTGTATGTATGGACCGTACCCACACCCCAACCGTGTATGTACAGACCGTATCCACACCCCACCCGTGTATGTACAGACCGTACCCCCACCCATGTATGTACGGACCGTACCCCCACCCGTGTATGAATGGAGCGTACCAACATCCCACCAGTGTATGTACGGACCGTACCCCCACCCGTGTATGAATGGAGCGTACCAACACCCCACCCGTGTATGTACGGACCGTACCCCCACCCCACCAGTGTATGTACGGACCGTACCCCCACCCGTGTATGAATGGAGCGTACCAACACCCCACCCGTGTATGTACGGACCGTACCCCCACCCCACCAGTGTATGTACGGACCGTACCCCCACCTGTGTATGAATGGAGCGTACCCCCACCCCACCCATGTATGTACGGACCGTACCCCCACCCGTGTATGTACGGACCGTACCCCCACCCCACCCGTGTATGTACGGACCGTACCCCCACCCGTGTATGAATGGAGCGTACCCCCACCCCACCAGTGTTCGTACGCACCCTACCCCAGGCCCACACACCAGCACCCTCACCCAACATCGGGCATGTACGAGTCGTACTAAGCCATAGCAAAGGACAGCACTGTACAACAACATGGCCCATGTACGCACCGTACAGAGGCTAAAAACACTCCTACTGAACCAGAACTAACCAAAAAAACACAAGGACAGTCAATCCGAGGCACACAACACCACAAAACATATCCAACAAGGCCAAATACATCCTATACACTGACCTGCAACTGACAAACAGAGAAACAGAGGCCCAAACCACTACCACTCCTTATAACCCACCCACCCAAAGTTCAAACACAGCCACACCCACAAATGGACCAATAAAAAGGCCCAACACACACAAACCATGATCCTTTGCAACAGATCCACTGCTGCCAGACCCCAGAGACAACGCACTGCACCATACTTCAACCATCAATACACCTTACACTTGCACTCCTTCACACAACCACCATCACAAACACACCCTCATCACATTCACACACACACACCTGCACACCCACAACCATCCACACCCACACCCACACCCATCCACACCCCCACCCCCACAACCATCCACACCCCACACCATGCCCACAAAAAAAGAATCCAAAGTTCACAAAGGACGAGCTGGAGTCCCTTGTCGACGAAATCATCAGAGTCGAGCCACAGCTCTTTGGAACATTGGTCAGACGGACCAGCATATCAGAAAAAACTGCCATGTGGGAGAGGATAGTCAATTCCGTGAATGCTGTTGGGGCCACCAGAAGGACCAGGCATGAGTGCCAAGCCAGGTGGTACGATCTGCGGAGGACGGTCCGCCGCAAAATGACAGACGAGCACAACCAGGCCAACATCACTGGAGGAGGTCTGTCCCGCAGACCGGTACACTACCATCCCTGGGAGGAGAAGGTGATGGCCACGCTGCCGCCGTTGGTAGTAGACGGACTAGGAGGAGTCCGAGAGCCTGGTGAGTACACAAACAACTCACCTCACATGGGGGGGAACGCCATATACAACCCAAATACCAATCATGCACGCAAACCCCCCAAAGCCAGCCCCGGACACAACCACACTCCAAAAACACACACATGCCACTAGCGCCTCCATGCCCCAAGCAAGGCCATGCCATGTCACAGGCTACACAAAACACCAACACAAGACAGGATGTCCCTGATGCCGGGAGGGTGGGCCTCAAAACTAACATAGAGCAACTCTGAAGCACACAACAATGCCCTCAGCCCATATGGCCTAGGGCACAGCCATACAAACAGTGTGTCCCCACACAGTCCTGGTTGCCTGCTAATGGTGGCCGCGTTGCAGGACGACATGGGTATGAAGGCACAATTTGCACATAACAGCAGCCAATGAAGACGCAGCACACTGAAAGAGTGTCAGCACACACCGCCACAGCAGCAGCGCAGACTCAGGCACTCCGTCCAATGGGTGCCGGCAGAGAAGAAACAAACCCACATGAACAAGCCAATGGCCTTTGCAAGACCTCAAAACTGTGTGTGCCCAGGAAGCTGGGCTGAGGTGACAGAGGGTGACACAGAGGGAGGGAGAGGGGCAGAGAGAGGGACAGAGACAGAGGTGGACACAGGGAGACAGACAGAGGGAGGGAGGAGGCTGACAGAGGGAGGGAGAAAGGGAGATAGAGGGAGACGGACAGTGGGAGGAGGCTGACAGAGGGAGGGAGAAAGGGAGACAGAGGGAGACGGACAGTGGGAGGAGGCTGATAGAGGGAGGGAGAAAGGGAGACGGACAGAGGGAGGAGGCTGATAGAGGGAGGGAGAAAAGGAGACGGGCAGAGGGAGGAGGCTGACAGAGGGAGGGAGAAAGGGAGACGGACAGAGGGAGGAGGCTGACAGAGGGAGGGAGAAAGGGAGACGGACAGAGGGAGGAGGCTGACAGAGGGAGGGAGAAAGGGAGATAGAGGGAGACGGACAGTGGGAGGAGGCTGACAGAGGGAGGGAGAAAGGGAGACGGACAGAGGGAGGAGGCCGATAGAGGGAGGCAGAAAGGGAGACGGACAGAGGGAGGAGACTGATAGAGGGAGGGAGAAAGGGAGACGGACAGAGGGAGGAGGCTGACAGAGGGAGGGAGAAAGGGAGACGGACAGAGGGAGGAGGCTGACAGAGGGAGGGAGGAAGGGAGATAGAGGGAGACGGACAGTGGGAGGAGGCTGACAGAGGGAGGGAGAAAGGGAGACGGACAGTGGGAGGAGGCTGACAGAGGGAGGGAGAAAGGGAGACAGAGGTAGACGGACAGTGGGAGGAGGCTGATAGAGGGAGGGAGAAAGGGAGACGGACAGAGGGAGGAGGCTGATAGAGGGAGGGAGAGAGGGAGACGGACAGAGGGAGGAGGCTGACAGAGGGAGGGAGAAAGGGAGATAGAGGGAGACGGACAGTGGGAGGAGGCTGACAGAGGGAGGGAGAAAGGGAGACAGAGGGAGACGGACAGTGGGAGGAGGCTGATAGAGGGAGGGAGAAAGGGAGACGGACAGAGGGAGGAGGCTGATAGAGGGAGGGAGAAAAGGAGACGGGCAGAGGGAGGAGGCTGACAGAGGGAGGGAGAAAGGGAGACGGACAGAGGGAGGAGGCTGACAGAGGGAGGGAGAAAGGGAGACGGACAGAGGGAGGAGGCTGACAGAGGGAGGGAGAAAGGGAGATAGAAGGAGACGGACAGTGGGAGGAGGCTGACAGAGGGAGGGAGAAAGGGAGACGGACAGAGGGAGGAGGCTGACAGAGGGAGGGAGAAAGGGAGACGGACAGAGGGATGAGGCTGATAGAGGGAGAAAGGGAGACGGACAGAGGGAGGAGGCTGATAGAGGGAGGGAGGGAGAAAGGGAGACGGACAGAGGGAGGAGGCTGACAGAGGGAGGGAGAAAGGGAGATAGAGGGAGACGGACAGTGGGAGGAGGCTGAAAGAGGGAGGGAGAAAGGGAGATGGACAGAGGGAGGAGGCTGATAGAGGGAGGGAGAAAGGGAGATAGAGGGAGGCGGACAGAGGGAGGAGGCTGATAGAGGGAGGGAGAAAGGGAGTAGAGGGAGGCGGACAGAGGGAGGAGGCTGACAGAGGGAGGGAGAAAGGGAGACAGAGGGAGACGGACAGTGGGAGGAGGCTGACAGAGGGAGGGAGAAAGGGAGACAGAGGGAGACGGACAGTGGGAGGAGGCTGACAGAGGGAGGGAGAAAGGGAGACAGAGGGAGACCAAATCACCCTTGGGTGGTGTGGTCATGTCCGCTCGTCAGCAGGTGGACTGTGTGCATGTAGACAAGGTTTGGCAGTGCCTTAACCCCCCCTTCAACCTTTGACAAACACTAGGCCATGTGTCAATCTGTGCACGAGTACATCCGTGCTGCAGGCACAAACAGAACCTTACACCCAGTATACCTACCCACTGTGTTCGTCAGAACCCTGTCACAAATTGTTAAGTTACCTACCTGCATTCTCAAATAGCATGGAATAAACACCATTTGGCCACGTACAGTGCAACACGTAAGGCGGCTCTGCATGGCTTGCTACGCCCGCTCACTACACTGCTGACTGCGTTCCCAAAATATGCACCAACTAAGATTGTGTCACACATAGGTAAAGTGTCGAAAGCTGTGGCCAAGGGACATACCCATGCACAAGTGCACTGTGTGAGGAATGCTAGCCAAATCCAACCACCCAGAGGAACTGTGCCTAATCAAAAAAGAATGAAACATGGATGTCGCATGTAACACAATTAACACTGTCTCTCTCACACACAGGTCAACGTCATCGATCTCCCCCCAACACTGGGGTGGAAGACTCACAGGACCAGGCTCTGCGTGAAGAGGACACCACCGGCAGCGACGACTCTCACCACTCCGTGGATGACCCAGACCAACCTGGCCCCTCTGGTGTCCAACCACCTGCAGCACCTGCGTCAGGTACAACTGTGCCAACCACCACCCCCATCCCTGCCACATCCCAGGAGACACCCAGGAGCCCTGCCCGCACACAACAACGCAGCCAGTCTGTCCAGGAGGGACAAGGTTCTCCGGGCACCCAGGAGGAGGCAGGCGACACCGCAAATGCTATCCCTCAGGGGTCCCGGAGACCCGATGTGCCCACAACGGCAGGCCAGGCGCAAGTGGGCAGGGGTGGTGGGAGTGGAGGACGGCGGAGGCGCGAACCTGACCAGTTGGCTCAGGACCCGGCTATGGCACACGTCAGAACCATCCTGGACGCATACCGGCGTGACTCCAGAGGCATCGCCCAGGTAGTGGGGACCCTCAATGAGATGAAGGCCCTGCAGGTTGAGCATCATGCCAGGATGGAGGCAAGACTTGCAGAGCTCTTGGCGGTGCACAGGGACGTGAGCTAATCCCTCCATCAGATCGCCCAAAGCCTGGCAAACCCTCCCTGTGCCACCAGGCGTAGAGCAGCACCAGACACAGTGAGGGAGGAGGAGGAGGATACATCTGATGGAGCGTCCCTTGCATCGTCAAGGCAGGCGTCTGAGGGTCCCCGCAGGAAGGTGGGTCGTCCACGAAAAAGACCGTGAGAGTCAGCGGAACATCACCATCTCCCAGGTCACCTGGCCTGGCACCTGACCCTCTGGCCCAACAGCAGCACAGGACATTCTCTGCCACATGGCCTTGCTGGTCACTGTCTGACCAATGTTGACAAAGACTGTGGCACAGACTCTGATGACTGTCAATGGCAAGGACACCAACTCCCCCTGTGAACTTTGGATTCTACACTCCCGCCAAGCACCTCTTGTCCCCCCCCAAACACGTACCCCAGCAGTAATAAAAATCATCACAATCACAAGATGATGCCGTCATTTTGCATTATTCCACTACATGTCTGTGTTGCAAACTCAAACCATGCCTGATTACTGAATTAACTCCAAACATCCATACCCTGGTGTCTGAGTCTGGCACAGGACACACATGGGTCACAACGTACCATCCAAGACAGACATGGAGCACCATACTCACCCGTGATGGGCCCAACCAGCTGAGGGGGTGCCCGCACAACTGTGCCCACAGACCTATTTAGAAGAGCAACTGTCATGCGCAGAGGTCAGGGATCATGTGGAGTGTCCTGGGGTGGGAGTCCCAGGTATGTGTAGACACGTGGCAGAACCATGTCCTGCATGCTTGAGTCAGGTGGATGTGGAGAATGGTGGGCCAGCCAAGGTTGGATGCATGGAGATGGCACAATTGGGTGTTGGATCACAGTGCCACAAGGTTGTGTTGTGGGTGTGGGCTGCATCCTGAGTGTGTGCGTGGATTGAGAAGGTCATCCTGCAGCTGGCAGTGATCCACTCCTCCCATCTCTGTTGGACGTTGATGTGGCCTGGTCGCCGGATGTAGTAGCAGAGCTGTGCAGATGCACCCTGGATGTGGACAAGTATCATGGGATTTCTAACGCACATGTCCGTAGAGTGCAGGGTAGGAGTAGACACGGATGTCATAGTTGACCTGGGGGATGTCTCCCTCTTGCCTTGAGGTGGATGGAACTGGGGATCTTGTGCATAATGCAGAGTGTGCTGCCGCATGAGGCACAGATGCTGCTGATCAGCATAGCACATGTCAGCAAGCAATCCATGATGAACACCAGCTCGTTTGCGTGGACACTGGGTGCCCTTGCAGCAGGGCCTGCAGCAGCATGCGCCATGTCAAGGAAACAATGCCACAAGTAGCACACAAAGACAAGGATCTCAGGAAGGAACCATGCAAAAGGTGTATGTCAAGGAACGAATGTCTGGTTCAACATGGCACACACACACACAATGGATTCACATGCGGCACAGTGGCCGTCGTGGAGACTGACATGCCACAAAACCTACACAGCCATGGACATCATGCACAATACAGAATCTAATCCCTGACAAACAGCTTGCATCTTGCTACTCTACACATAGACTCATATGCACCATCTCTGAGAACAATGCCAGACATGCCGCATGCACAGTGGCAACAGACCACCATTGACAGAGATGAGGCACCTTGGAGGCAGAGGGACACCTTTATTACTCATGTGTGTCGGAATGCTAAAGCAACTCTGTCAACACATACACAGGTCATGTGGATGAACACGTGGGACCAACACTGGCACCCCCCTTACCACCACAGATGCTGGAAATCCATGGCACTGGCACACAAGTGACGGATTACAGCTAAACACCCCCTGCTGCTCACGGAGAGCCTGCTATACACCATTGAGCCCCTAATGGGGAATTCACACACCATGTCAACCCGGTGCAACCCGTATGTTTCCGAGGCCAGTGTTACACACTTTGATGGCTCCATCACAATCCCATTACAGATAACTGTCACCAAGTCTGACCATCAATTCAGGTGAATTCTGCTCCAGGTCATGTGCCCCATAGTGAATCTAGATGTATGTGAAGTATCCAAACTTGAACAGGAGCAGTGCACACACATTCAAAACAAATACCACTCCCAAAAAGCCGTGCTGCATCCCTTACCCGAAGGAGATTTTCGAACTTGTCCGTGCATGTCACGCTGATTCAGCACATGTTGCTGTGTTCATGAGGAATAGCAGGAGCACAACAATGCCACCAGCAGACAGCATGCGCAAGTACCTGTGGATGGGAGACACACCAGAAGTCAGCCAAAAGAAGCACATCCGCATGCATGTGCATGTACTCGACACGTATTAGGTTGTCAACATGGGAGGTGACAATGATGACTCTGGAACAACATTATTCTATTGCACCATCACTCGAGTGACACATCCAAACACCTCAGACGCACTTGGAAGACATGCAGATGGACACACACATTGCAACACATGCCACACACAGCCAAATGCGTGCACACTCAGACACTGGAACTCACCACTAAGCAAAGAAGTCGTGTATGAGCCGACTCCGCATGTCCTCTACCGCCTCCTTCTCCTCCACATCACTTGCCTCGTGCCCAAGCCCTTCATCCTCCACGGGTGGATGGTCCTGCTCATCTGGATCCAGGATGAGTGGCACAGCTTTCTTCACTGCCATGTTGTGCAGCATGCAGCACATGAGGAATATCTTGCAGACCTTCACCGGTGCATATGGGAGTGCGCCACCGGTCTTGTGGAGGCAACAGAATCGGCTCTTCAGGAGACCAAACGTCCTCTCTATCACTCGCCTGGTCCGCCTATGGGCGTTGTAGCGGTGATCGGCAGCCGTGCTGGGGTTGCGGAGAGGCGTGATCAGCCATGGCATGTTGGGATAGCCAGCGTCCCCTACATGGAAACATCATGGACAAGAGTGGGTCAGGAGAAGCAGTAAGACAGGAAGATGACGTTAAATACAGGACTGGCAGAGTATACCCACCAACAATACATGCCCGTTCGTTGCGCAGCTGCAGCATCATTTCAGGCACCCTGCTACGCCTCATGATGTACGCATCGTGTGCTGATCCTGGGAAACGAGCACAGACATGTGAAATCATCATGTTGGCAAGACACACCGCAAGGGCATTAATTAATGGAGTGGTAATGCTTGCGGTTACGGAAGGCTACCTCCTGTGCCTGTGGTGGTACCAAAGCCACATGTGTTCCATCTATGGACCCAATGACATGGGGCATCCCTCCCAGGGCATAGAACTCACGCTTGACAGCTGTCAACTTCTCAGGAGTTGGGAATTTTATGAACTCATCAAGGTGCTCCAACATGGCCTCTAAAAAATCATGCAGAACACGGCTTAACATGGTTTGGGACATCCCACCGACATGGGCAATGGTATGTTGAAAGGTGCCCGTGGCCAAGAAATGTAGGGCTGCCATCACCTTCATCTTGGGTGTCATTGCACCAGGATACCTGTGTAGCGGTTGGAGGTGTGCTGCCAGCCGTGTCGTCAAGTCCACAATCAAACGTTGGGGGAAGCGGTAGCGGCGTATACAGTCATTTTCCCGCATGTCAGCCAAGTCCGGAATTGCTCGAGGGAGAGGCGGAGCCCTGCAGTGAATTAGAAGGGACAACGAAGAGTGAGTACAGTACACCACCAATGTCAATGTACTGAGCACATGGTCAACCGGCAATACACATATGCTACATACAGAGTCAGGTCTGTGCAATATGCCCTGGACACGTATGCCAGCCATGTGACACTCCTACCAAGAGACAGCTCCAAACGTTTATTCTCAACCTCATTATGCCATGCCATGAAACTAGCTGTGGGCCAGTGTAAGTGAGCAGGCAGACGCATTACAGGAGTTACAGACAACCAAATATGTGCAGAGGAAGGATGTTTATTGTACAGACAGGTTGCGGAACACTAGAGGCACAGGTCACATGTAATAGAAAAAGGACAGACCACACACCTTGCCATGAAGGATTACCTTTCAAGAATGATGACACATACATTGAGAGTATGCAGATATTTCCTTGTTTTGAAACTCCGTGTCGATGCATACATACACACCTTATGTCGGATTCCACATGTGGCCTGGTATGCGTAACACTGTGCCATGGCCATCTACACACAGACACATGTTGGTTGCAGCAACTGCAGATGCATTTGACCAAACACCTACAGCAAGCTAATGGGAACACACGACACATACATGACATAGTCACATTGTGCAACGCGGGTAGTCACATGTCAGGTGTGAAAACCCCTGTAGCTGGCATCAGGGGACAGTTGCGTGTGTTGTTGACTGTGCCATGGCAGTGACGCTTTTCACAAGTGTTCTGTACTACATGCACACATGTCAAAGGAGTGAAGGGGATGTCTGGCACATAGTCCACCATCACACATGACATCTGTACACATCTCATCATACATCTATTGCCTTCACAACTCAGGAGTAATGTGCCACATTACAGCCTGACACACCTGTGCCCCACACATGTAGTACTGCACAGACAATGCCTTGATGTCCAGCCTTGGACAAGTATGTCAGCTCTATTCCTTTCTGTGTGCTGCCTGTCACCACTGTCAGGTGTGAAATGCACCGTACATGCGCTCTGAGGGCGTGTGTACGTTCCCCATCACTATGGGAGTGCTGCCGTAGGCCTACCCATAGTGATACGGAGCGTACACGCGTGTGTACGGGGCGTATCAATATGGGTACGCATACGTGAGCAAACCCATAGTGAAACGGCCCGTACACGCGTGTGTACGGGGCGTATCACTATGGGTACGCATACGCGAGCAATCCCATAGTGATACGGAGCGTACACGCGTGTGTACGGGGCGTATCAATATGGGTACGCATACGCGAGCATACCCATAGTGAAACGGCCCGTAGACGCGTGTGTACGGGGCGTATCACTATGGGTACACATACACGAGCAAACCCATAGTGAAACGGCTCGTACACGCGCGTGTATGGGCCGTTTCACTATGGGTTTGCTCGCGTATGCGTACCCATAGTTATACGCCCCGTACACACGCGTGTACGGGCCGTTTCACTATGGGTTTGCTCGCGTATGCGTACCCATAGTGATACGCCCCGTACACGCGCGTGTACGGGCCGTTTCTATGCATTTGGGGTGCCCTAGGGCCCTGGAACTCACCGTACCTGTGTGTGAATGTCCAAATTACATAGGGGACACATGAGGGACAAGTATAAAGCCCTACATGCATGCTGGTTGTCATGGAGACCGAGTTTAAAGTTTGAATTTTTTTCATCAGGTGCCCAGCTAAAGTCGGTTTGAAAGAATCTACTTTGTTGCAAAGTAGTTGTTGAGTTGACATAATGCTCAATAAAAAAAATAAGCAAAGCCACTGACTGTGGTAGGTTTAAAGGGATTGGAGGAAACATAGGATGCAAATGTGAGTGACCAATCACTCTGTACTCCTGTGAATGAAACAGGGCAGCAAGGCAGATATAAGGCAGCCAGGTCCCACGAGAGAGCACTTGCCTGCACATCCTTTGATCCAACAACACTGCTGCTGCTCGTGAATCCTCTGGCACCATGTCCAGGTCTGTGGAGAGGGCCCAGCCTTTCACCCACGAGGAGAACCAAGCCCTGCTGGATGTGATCCTCCCACAGTACACCATGCTGTATGGTCGACCAGGGGTTCAGGTGAGTGCTGAGTCCACTAGCAAAGACTGTGCCCCTTTTTTGTGACTGTGACTTCTGCCATTGTGTCCAGGTGTAACACACATGCAATGTACTGTAGGGTGGGTCCCGGGTGGGGGAATGCCTAATGTCTCCCAGCCAGAGCATGCTGTGGTGCATGTCTGCTCTCCTCACTTGCATTGTGTGTACTGTGACAATCACTGCATGTGGCATTACACATTCTGCCTGTCTAATCCTCCTGGGAATGTTGTTACTACAGTCCTTATGTGAATCTGTGGTCCCCCCAGTGTGACAGGTGGCAGTACCCACAGATGTGTGTTTGTTTAGTGTACATGTGCTGAGAGTGTACAAATGATGTGTTTGTCCCCTGGACATTGGTGTGTGTGTGTAAGTCCCCGGTCATGTGGGTGAGTGCATATGTGGAGTGTAGCGCCCTAGCTGCATGAGGGATGGATATACCCTGCCCATCTGATGTGAGCAGGGAGCAGTGCTGTGTGTCTGCGGTGATGGGCCAGCCCCACACCTGTGACACCCCCCAGTCTAGTGGCACATGTGCAGAGTGAGGTGTGTAGCTGCAGTTGGCAATGGCAGGTGATTGTCCTGTGGCTGTGTGTCTGTGTACTCTGCTGAGGGCGCCTCAGTGGCCTGTGGCATGTGACTGCTTTGAGGTGCTGCACATAATCCTGGTGTCGCTTGTGATGCACAGTGTGAGCCTGGATGATTGATTGTGTCGTACCCCTCATGCCACCTGTGTACTCTACAATGCCACCTAGTGCATTTTGCCTTCCACAGAGGAAAATGTCCCTATGACACAGGTGTAATGAGTTTGATGCATTCTATGCCCTGTTAAAACCAGCCAAATTGTTCTAATGTGTGTCTCTGTGACATGTCGCAGGTGTATTGATGCGGTCTCACTTTTTCATCCTCACAGGTAGACGCCTGTGCCAAGGAGCATATCTGGAAGGACGCCGTCAGTGCCGTGAGGAAGACGGATGGTCGGAAGCGGCGCCTAGCCCAGGTGAGGAAACGCTGGCAGGATATCCGGTGCTGGACGCGGAGGATCGCACGGGTCCTGCTGGGGGACTCGCCTGTGAGCCAAAAGAACCATGGGCGCCGCCGTCTGACCCACATCCACAAGCGTGTGCTGGCGGTCGTCTTCCCTGACATGGACAGGCGCTTACGGGAAAAGCAGCAGCAGGAAGGGGGTAGGTACATGTGTGTTTGTTGTGTGTCACCAGCATTTGTAAGTGCACAGTTGCATAAATACACTGCCAGGGTTTACATGTGCAGTGCAGTTCCTGGTCCCCAAAGTGTAGCGGTGCGGTCCTTCCTCCCTTCCCCTCCTTGCCATGTGTACCCTGGTCTGTGTGTAGTCACACTTGCACAAGGTTATCTAGGCTGCCAGTTTATCGATGTGCCCAATGCTTGCAGCTTCCTGTGTGGGGGTGGTGTGTAACAGGTTTTGGGACCTTGCCTGTGCCCTGTCCAGTTCAGTACTTGTGGGGTCCATGTCAGTTGTCACTGATGCTGAGTCCAGACATAGGAGTGTGTCTCTAAAGTGTATTGCTTTACAGCATGCATGTCCTATTTTGTGGCCTGTGACATGATGTGCATGAGTGTAAGATATGCAGAGTGCAGGGATGGTGGCTTGTGTTGCAGTCATTACCATTCAGGACCATGGAGTAGTGTGGCCACTACTGTCCCCTGGGGAATCTTTTCCTAGGTATCATGTGTGTAATCCAAAAATGTCGACAATCTCGGTGTCTACAGCATAGGTTGTGCTCTGTGCCATTGTACCCTGGCACCATTTGTATTTACGTAAACTCTGCTACATGTGTCCACTGTACAGGCTGACCAAATGTCCCTTGTTCATACTCACGGGGGCCAGTGCCTGTGTGTCTTGGCAAAATGATCTGATGATGGCCATTTGTAGATGATGTATTTGTACCGGCGCACCAGGGGTATTTTGTGTCCAATCAGGATTTCTTGCAGGCCATGTGTTTTTATTCCAGACTAAGAGATGTAAGTGCTTCCTGTGTCTCAAAAAATTGTCTCATGTAGGGGGTGGTTGGTGCGGGCAAGGCCTACATGTCTAAACCTGAAGTCTCCTTGCTAGGTCTGGCCAGTGTGTGATGTTTGTCTGGACATACACTCAAGGTGCAGTGACCCATTAATGTTGGGCATGTTTTTAAGTATTACCTTTGCAGCATGTGCCTACAGTTAATAGACGTGGTTCCTGCTCATCCCTTTTTACGCCAACGCTGTGTGCTGCAGATGCTGTGCTGGATTGTCCTCAGTGCCTGGCTCCTCTGTCCAAATCCATAACATGTTATTTGCTTTTGTGTCATGATCTCCATAGTTGGTCAGTGGCATGGTGGGTCAACCAACTGTGTGTTGCAGGGCCTACATATGTACCTTGTATTGTAGATGTTACTCATGTTGCTTTTCAGGCTATGCACTGTGACCTATGTGGATTTGACTCATGTGACATATGTATACAGGTGTCTGATTATTTCCTGTCTCTTCACCTTGCCCACAGCATCGTCGGGGGACACCGAGGGAGACACTGGCACGGACCGTGAGGAGGGAGCGAGCACCAGTGCCAGCAGTGCAGAGTTGTCTGGCACATCGAGTGGCACGGAGGCCGACGGGAGTGCAGCGGAGGACCTGTCCAGTCAAACCACCACCGACTGACGCAGACGGGTCCGAGGCTGAGCACGCCGAGGGGGCGGATGCTGGTCCCACAGCTGACACCAGCACTCCATCACTACCCGCCCCCTTCATTCAGATCACCGGCCTCCCACTTGCTCGTGTCCCTTCCCGCCGTGCTCGGTCACCACGTGTCTCCTTCTTGCCAGGCACCGCACCCCCTGCCCCGGTCTCCACTGCTGCCACCAATGCCGAGTCTGTGGACATCCTGCGGTAGTTGCGGGTTGGTCAGACTGCGACGCTTAATGTCCTCCATGGCCACAGCCAAGTGCTCAACCAGATGGAGGCATACTTGGAGGGCATTTCAGCCGCGCAGTCTGACCAACGCAACTTGCTGAGGTCCATAGACTCGACACTGACTGCAGCAGTGGGTCTCCTGCAGCGCTACGTCCCACCCCCTACCCCTGCCCCATCCACCATTCCCACTCCCATGCCTGTCCCACGTACACCCAGACGTCAGCATGCACGCACCCCACCAGACGCAGGCACCACACCAGCAGGGCAGGGCAAGCGCACACTTCCTGGCACGCACACACAGGGTGAGGTAGGCACACCCACTGGGTCGGGGGGCAAACGTAAGTCACGCAGCCAGAGTGGGAGTCCACATTCCGCAAAATCCACTCCCTCCAAATCCACTCCCCTCAGCTCTCCTGGCCACGAATCCAGCAAAGATTCCTTCATGGCCGCTCTGTCCCTGAGCCCAACAGTGACACCACCCCGCAAGCGGGCAAAGGAGTCCCCGGTCAGGGTAGTTGAGTGCCCCCCCCTGTCCACACCCTCCCCAGTGGCGCTGCGACCCATTCCTCCGCCCCCCCCCCTCCTTGGGGCCTGTGGTTCCTTCGGGTGCAGGGGGGACCTTGCTGACGTGTGCAGCGCCATCCTCACCATCTCCTTTGGTGCTGCCCCACCCCCTGTGGTGGAGTCCTCCGTCCCTGCACCCACAACGCCTGCCCTTGCCCCTCCTGTCCCTGCGGTGCCTGGTCCTTCCCCCCCACATGATGCCCCCCCCCTGTGGAAGACAGGGTGGTCTGAACTGTGCAGGCAAGCTAGGGGACACGCGTCCCACTGTGTCCCCCATCCAGCTGTGACTTATGGACTGCCCTATGGGCTTTGTAAATATTGAACTTTATCCACACAAACATTTTTTGATCATGCTGAATAAAGCCATTTTTTCTTTCCTTAGAACACTACTGCTTTTCTGGTATTGCTGTTGGTGGGGCTGCTACATGATTTTGGGTGGTGATCATGTGTTGGGTGTGTGGGAAATGTAGTAGTGTGCTGGTCATAGGGGGGACCCTGGTATCTGTGTGCCATCACAAGGTGTTAGCTAAGTTTCTTTGTTCATGTAAGCAGTTACTGCATGGTGAAATTGTCCCAAGGTGTGTTCCTTCCTCTGTGTACCCTGACATCTTCCCTGCAGGGTGTTTCCAATATGTTGTGCTGAGCTGTGTCTACATTAGCTGGGTGTGTGACGGACCCCTTCAACTTTGGCCATGCATGCAGAGCGATGTCTCCACCTGCATCATTCGTGCCTTTTAGGCAGTATGCATGTGTGTACTCCCAGCCTCGCACACATGTGTTACATGTACTGCAGGGTCTTTGTGCACCTGACTGACAATTGTGGCCATTGGATCTGTGGGTACTCCACCCTTTTTTTTCCATGGGCACTGCTGGGGGCCTCTGCACCCACCCCTCCTGTGTCTGGGCACTGCTGGGAGTGATAGGCACCCACCCCTCCTGTGTCTGGGCACTGCTGGGAGGACTCTACACCCACCCCTCCTGTGTCTGGGCACTGCTGGGGGGACTCTGCACCCACCCCTCCTGTGTCTGGGCACTGCTGGGAGGACTCTGCACCCACCCCTCCTGCGTCTGGGCACTGCTGGGAGTGTTAGGCACCCACCCCTCCTGTGTCTGGGCACTGCTGGGGGGACTCTACACCCACCGCTCCTGTGTCTGGGCACTGCTGGGAGGACTCTGCACCCACCCCTCCTGTGTCTGGGCACTGCTGGGAGGACTCTGCACCCACCCCTCCTGTGTCTGGGCACTGCTGGGAGTGATAGGCACCCACCCCTCCTGTGTCTGGGCACTGCTGGGGGGACTCTACACCCACCCCTCCTGTGTCTGGGCACTGCTGGGAGTGATAGGCACCCACCCCTCCTGTGTCTGGGCACTGCTGGGAGGACTCTACACCCACCCCTCCTGTGTCTGGGCACTGCTGGGGGGACTCTACACCCACCCCTCCTGTGTCTGGGCACTGCTGGGGGGACTCTACACCCACCCCTCCTGCGTCTGGGCACTGCTGGGAGGACTCTGCACCCACCCCTCCTGCGTCTGGGCACTGCTGGGGGGACTCTGCACCCACCCCTCCTGTGTCTGGGCACTGCTGGGAGTGATAGGCACGGATTAGTTACTTACCTGTAATCCTAGTTCTCTTCCAGGGGTATCCTCATCAAAGTCATAAGCATTAGAATATTCCCGCCCATGTGCGGGATCCCGGAAACAGTATATTATATGTGCCCCACATATATATATCCATACATATATACCTATATGTATACACAAGCAATTGCAGCCCATAAACCCTAGAGCTGAACCATGCTGCAAGTAATTTCCACTACACATAAGAAAATAGCATTATAAACATGAGAAACAACATTATAACTTGTTTGGAAACTGTTTTAATGCTTAGAAAACAGCAGAAATTCTTAGAAAACACTGAAAGCATAGGAAGCTCCCAGGCTGCATTGCAAATACCCAGTCTAAAAAGACTGAAAAGCTAACTCATAGCTGCATAGCAAAAAACTGACACCGTGCCTTTAAGGCACACCTGACCCCCACCTTCCCATCATGCCTCAGGGGTGGCAGTTAGGTCAGTTGTTCTTTGCGGAGACTGAAAAGTCATGGCATAAAGAAAAATAATAACCTCTGAAAACTATCACACCTTTGCCCGGGGAGGCGGGAGGGTTGCTTATGACTTTGATGAGGATACCCCTGGAAGAGAACTAGGATTACAGGTAAGTAACTAATCCTTCTCTTCCAGGGGATCCTCATCAATAGTCATAAGCATTAGAATAGAATAGCGAGCCTCACCTCATCCCCCTGCGGGCAAAGGAAAGAAAAACAGAGAAGGAACAGTATGCTCAGATAGCTCAGCTACCCAAACAGGTTCCTCAAGGAGGCTTGGCCTACTTGGGCATCCGCCCTGGAATCGGATTCGAGGCAGTAGTGCCTGGTAAAGGTGTGGACCGATTTCCAAGTGGCCGCCTTGCAAATCTCTGCCATTGGAACGTCATGCAAGAAAGCTACTGTGGCCGCTTTCCCCCTAGTAGAATGAGCCTTAGGGGCCAAAGGTAAGGGCCTTTTCGCCAGCTGGTAGGCTAGGGTAATGCAGGAAACAATCCATCTGGAAATGGATCGTTTAGCCGCTGGGAAGCCTGTTCTCATGGCTCCATAGTTGACAAACAGCTGATCCGTCTTCCTAATGCTTCTGGTACTTGCCAGATAGAATTTAAGTACCCTCTTGAGGTCTAAGGAGTGGAGCGACTGCTCAGCCGGGGTCGCTGGATTCGGGAAGAAGGATGGCAGAGAAATGGACTGATTAATATGAAAATCAGACACTACCTTAGGGAGAAAGGATGGATGTGCCGTGAAGACCACTTTGTGCTGGTGAAAAACTGTGTACGGTTCTTTAGTACACAGAGCCTGGATTTCGCTTACTCTGCGTGCCGATGTAATGGCTACCAGAAAAGCGGCCTTCCACGACAGATGCTGTAAAGAAGCTTTGTGGATCGGCTCAAAAGGTAGGCCCATCAACTTGGATAACACCAAGTTCAACTCCCACGGAGGCGAAGGGTTTCGAACAGGGGGGTAAACTTTTTTCAACCCCTGCAAGAAGTCCTTGACCACCTGCATCTGGAAAAAAGAAGGTTGACTGGGAGACCTCCTGCAAGCTGTAATGGCAGACAAATGGACCCTGATGGATGCATACTTCAAGCCTGATCTAGCTAAGTGAAGGAGGTACGGAAGGATGACGTCCTCCTGCCCCTTTGTAGGATCAAGGTGATTCTCCCTACACCAAATGAAGAACCTCTTCCACTTAAACGCATAAGACGCTCTTGTGGAGGGTCGCTTTGCTTCCTTGAGAATATGCATGCAGTCAGGTGGTAGACCTAAATGTCCGTATTGCAGGACCTCAGGAGCCATGCTGTTAAGTTCAGTGAGGGAAGGTTGGGATGCAGAATCCTCCCGCCCATCTTGGACAGCAGGTCTGGCCTGCAAGGCAGCCGCCTGTGAGGTCGAACTGAGAGATGAAGAAGGTCCGGGTACCACCACTGGCGCGGCCAGTCCGGAGCTATGAGGATCATCTTCATGTCGGATCTGAGCAGCTTGGATACCACCTTCGGAATCAGAGGCAGGGGTGGAAAGGCGTAGGCAAATGTCCCGGACCAATCCATCAAAAGAGCATTCCCCCTGGTCCCTGGACGGTGGAATCTGGACGCGAAGGCGTGGCATTTTGAATTTTCGTCGTCTGCAAACAGATCGATGTCTGGACGACCCCAACAACGGAACAGGTCTGCCACCACGTCGTCGTGCAGCACCCAGTCGGGCTGATCTTCGAAGTGCCTGCTGAGTGCGTCTGCCTTGATATTCAACTCCCCTGGAAGGTGTACTGCCACCACCGAGAGGTTCCGGGCGAGCAGCCAGAGCCAGATCGCCTGCGCCTCCAGGGAGAGGGGGCGTGACCGAGTCCCGCCCTGTTTGTTCAGGTAAAACATGGTCGTGGTGTTGTCGGTCTGCACCAGGACTGAGTTGGTCTCGATTGCTGGGAGGAACGCCTTTAGAGCAAGGTGGACTGCTCGAAGCTCTAGCATATTTATGTGGTAGCCCTGTTCTTTTGCAGACCACTGACCTTGTATTTGGAGGCACCCCATGTGGGCCCCCCATCCTTGCAGCGATGCATCTGTCACCACCGATTGCACCGGAAGTGGCTGGTGAAACGGGACTCCCACCAACAGATTGTCCTGACGAGTCCACCATGCTAGGGAAGATTTCGCTACCTGGGAGAGAGAGATTCGATCTCCCCAACGGCCTGTGGACTGATCCCATTGGTCCTCCAGGGCCTGCTGCAAAGGTCTCATTCGCAGTCTGGCGTTGGGAATTAGAAAAATGCAGGACGCCATGGAACCCAGCAGAGATGCTACCTGCCGAGCTGACGGCCTCCGCATCTGCTGCATAAATCTGCATTTCCTCTTCATTGAAGACAGTCTCTCCCCTGAAGGATACGCTCTTCCCACGCCTGTGTCCAGAACGGAGCCAAGGTAGTGGATGGACTGAGTGGGCTGCTGCACGGACTTTGCCATGTTGACGTGAAGGCCGAGAGCGTGCAACTGTCTCAGACAGATTTGGAAGTCTTTCTTCACCTGCTGCTGGGATGGAGCCTTCAGCAACCAGTCGTCTAGGTACGGGTAGACGAAGAGACCCTGCTTGTGTAGGCAGGCCGCCACCACTGCCATACATTTGGTGAAGACTCGCGGAGCCGACTTGAGTCCGAATGGGAGGACTTTGTACTGGTAGTGCTTGCTTCCAACCACAAACCGCAGGTACCTGCGGTGATGTTTCGCTATTGCAATGTGAAAGTACGCATCTTGGAGGTCCACCGAACACATCCAATCCCCGACTTGCAGATGTGGACATATTTGGTGAAGCGCCAACATACGGAACTTCTCCTTGACGATGACTTTGTTTAGGAGACGAAGGTCCAGAATCGGCCGAAACTTGTGCTCTTGATCTTTCTTGGGCACCAGGAAGTACCGGGAGTACACTCCTTTTCCGACCTGCGAAGGAGGAACCCTTTCTATGGCCTGTTTTTGCAGAAGGGCCCTCACCTCCTGCTTGAGCAGTTTTAAGTGGTGAGGACAGGACCTCTTTGGCGGGATGTCTCTGGGACGTGCTCAAACGTAGCGCATATCCATGACGCAGTATATTCAGCACCCAGCGATCTTTTGTGATGCTGTCCCACTCTGCTAGATGTTGTGACGCACTTCCTCCCACTGGAGTGGGCAACGGCCGTAGAGGAAGCCACAGCTCATGACTTTCCTCCTCTTGTGGCAGTGGAGGACTGTTGCTGGTGTCCACCTCTGCCCCTGCCAGACTTTCCGCCTCGAAACTGGGCTTTCCCTTGGGGTTTGCTCTGAGACCACTGAGGGGTTTGAACCCTCTGTTGAGGCCCCTTGCGTTGGGTGGGTCGAAAACGGCGCTTGAATTCCTTTTTCTTCTCCAAGCCCACGGCTTTGAGGGTGTCCAGCTCAGTTTTCATGCGCCCCATCTCCTCATCCGTGTGAGTGCCGAAGAGGGAGTTGCCAGAGAACGGGAGGTTTAAAATCCGTTGCTGTGCGTCTGGCTTGAGCCCTGTCAGCCGCAACCAGGACGACCTCCTGACGCACACGCCGTGTGTGTAAGAGTGGGCTGAGATTAGCGCACCATCCGCCGCTGTGCTAATCGACTGATTAGCCACCAGAGCCCCTTCAGTAACAATCTCCTCAAAGTCCTTTTGGTCCTCCTTGGGGAGCTTGGACTTGAAACGCTCCATCGAGTCCCAGAGAGCCCTATCGTACCTGCCCAGAAGCGCCGCCGCGCTGGAGATTTTGAGGGCCGCCGCCGCAGAAGAGCAGGCCCTGCGTCCCCATGAGTCCTGGGTTCTGCTCTCCTTATCTGGAGGGACGGAAGAGGAGGCCGACGCCGTCTGACCCTTTCTTGCAGCTGCCACTATGACCGAGTCCGCCGGCGGGTCTATCTTCACAAAGACGGGGTCAGAGGCAGCTGGCTTGTATTTTTTTAGGATACGAGCCGGAACCGCTTTGACGGTCGCCGGGGTGAGAAAGGTGTCCATGACTGGTTCCATGAGTCCTGGGACCAAAGGCAGCAGTGGACGAGAGGCAGACTTCTGGTGAAGTGTTTCAAAAATCACCGACGTGGTGACTTGGGGGACTGACATCTCAATTCCCAGCTTCTGCGCTCCCCGCTGCAACACCTCCTGGTAGGTGTTGATGTCGTCTATGGGCGAGACCCTGGACACTGGGCTGCCCGAGAGCGTGGGTGAATAGTCCCTGATGGAGGGCCTGGAGGACGAGGAAGAGGACGATGATGGAGTCCTTCTCCGCTTCCGGCGATGATCACGAGCCCGTGACCCAGATGAACGCTCCTCCCGTCTGGGGGAGCGCGATCTGCGTCGCCTGTCGTCCGGCAATCTCTGACGCGCTGGCCTGGGGGGACTAGCTCTGTCCACAGCCGCCACCAGCCGTTGCAGCGGAGAATCATGCACTGGACTGACGTATTCCCGCAGCCTCCTTGTAGCCCCTGAGTCCTGCCAAGGATGTGCTGGCAGCAGCCATCTGGGCGACAGATTAATTGTCTGAGTCTGAGGAGAAGACCTACGGGGTTGACCTGCAGGTTCTCGTGGATTTGCCGGTCGTGGAGATGCCCCTGAGCGGGAGGAGGAATGGCGAGACGCCGACTCTGTCACCAGGACCACCGACCTGTCCGAGGCCTGTCTCGACGTCGAGCGCGGTCTTGACGTCGATCCGTGGCGTCGTCTCCTTTCTCGCCGGGACTCTTCTCTCGACGTCGAACGACGCCTCGATGTGGACCGGCGGCCATGTTCAGTGGGCGAAGAATGCCGCCTCGACGTCGAACGGCGATATGACGACGGAGGCCCTCTCTCCCTCGACGCCGAACGCCGCGGGGACGCCGGCGGAGATGCTGCCTCTCTCGACGTCGACACGGATGCCAACCTCGACGCCGAACGCCGCTTGGATGACGACAGCGGAGGATCCTGCTGTCTCGACGTCGAACGCCGATGGAGCCTCGACGACGGAGGGGATCGTGCCCTCGACGACGGAGGGGTGACACTCCTCGACGCTGGTCGTCGCCTGGTTGACGACGGCGGAGGGTCCATGCTCCTCGACGCCGATCGACGTCGAGATGTCGACGGCGGAGGTTCCCTGCTCCTCGACGCCGAACGCCGCTGGGTTGGCGACGGCGGAGGCTCTCTGCTCCTCGACGCCGATCGTCGCCTGGTTGACAACGGCGGAGGTTCCCTGCTCCTCGACGCTGATCGTCGCCTGGTTGACGACCGGCGGAGGTTCCCTGCTCCTCGACGCCGATCGTCGCCGGGTTGACGACGGCGGAGGGGTGGTGTCTCTCGACGCCGAACGTCGCCGGGTTGACGATGGCGGAGAGGCTCTGGATCTCGACGCCGATCGTCGCCGAGTTGGCGATGGCGGTCTGGACTTCGACGACGTACCTGCTCTCGACGGCGAGCCCGCTGTCGAAAGCCTCTTTTTCGAAACACGACCTACCGGAACATCTTTTCTCAGCGCCGAGCCCGACGCTGAGGCGGAAGGACGAGAAGACTTGCTTCTAGATGAATCTCTAGGCCTCTTGGAGCCCTTCCTCACCGGAGATCGGCCTCTGGATGGTTGTGCCAGGCCATAAACGCGAATTCGCTCTCTGTCCTTCAAAGTTCTTTTGGACAGGCTCTGGCAGTGAGTACATGTCTTGGAATCATGATCCTCCGGTAGACACAGGATACAGACCCTATGAGAGTCAGTCCTGGCCTTCTTCTTGCCACAAGCAGGGCAAGGATCGAAAAGAGAAGGCATTTTAAGTTGGAAAAAATGCCCAAAAATGCCTAAAAAAGGCAGCCTCTTACTGACTTAGATGTAAAACGTCGAAGTAAGGGAAAAAACAGTTGAAAAACAGACAATATTTTCTGACAAACTCAGAAAAAAGTGGAGCTCTGTTGCCAGGATCCTTCCAGAAGGAGCCGGAAAGAACAACTGACCTAACTGCCACCCCTGAGGCATGATGGGAAGGTGGGGGGTCAGGTGTGCCTTAAAGGCACAGTGTCAGTTTTTTGCTATGCAGCTATGAGTTAGCTTTTCAGTCTTTTTAGACTGGGTATTTGCAATGCAGCCTGGGAGCTTCCTATGCTTTCAGTGTTTTCTAAGAATTTCTGCTGTTTTATAAGCATTAAAACAGTTTCCAAACAAGTTATAATGTTGTTTCTCATGTTTATAATGCTATTTTCTTATGTGTAGTGGAAATTACTTGCAGCATGGTTCAGCTCTAGGGTTTATGGGCTGCAATTGCTTGTGTATACATATAGGTATATATCTATAGATATATATATATGTGGGGCACATATAATATACTGTTTCCGGGATCCCGCACATGGGCGGGAATATTCTAATGCTTATGACTTTGATGAGGATCCCCTGGAAGAGAACCACCCCTCCTGTGTCTGGGCACTGCTGGGGGGACTCTGCACCCACCCCTCCTGTGTCTGGGCACTGCTGGGAGTGATAGGCACCCACCCCTCCTGTGTCTGGGCACTGCTGGGGGGACTCTACACCCACCCCTCCTGTGTCTGGGCACTGCTGGGAGGACTCTGCACCCACCCCTCCTGCGTCTGGGCACTGCTGGGAGTGATAGGCACCCACCCCTCCTGTGTCTGGGCACTGCTGGGGGGACTCTACACCCACCCCTCCTGTGTCTGGGCACTGCTGGGAGGAGTCTGCACCCACCCCTCCTGTGTCTGGGCACTGCTGGGAGGACTCTGCACCCACCCCTCCTGTGTCTGGGCACTGCTGGGAGTGATAGGCACCCACCCCTCCTGTGTCTGGGCACTGCTGGGGGGACTCTACACCCACCCCTCCTGTGTCTGGGCACTGCTGGGAGTGATAGGCACCCACCCCTCCTGTGTCTGGGCACTGCTGGGAGGACTCTACACCCACCCCTCCTGTGTCTGGGCACTGCTGGGAGGACTCTGCACTCATCCCTCCTGTGTCTGGGCACTGCTGGGAGGACTCTGCACACACCCCTCCTGTGTCTGGGCACTGCTGGGAGTGATAGGCACCCACCCCTCCTGTGTCTGGGCACTGCTGGGGGGACTCTGCACCCACCCCTCCTGTGTCTGGCCATGTACGCTCCATACATACACGGGTGGGGGTACGATCCGTACATACACTGTTGGGGTGGGGGCACGCTCCATACATACACTGTTGGGGTGGGGGTACGCTTCATACGTACGCGGGTGTGGGTACGGTCCGTACATACACGGGTGGGGGTACGCTCCGAACATACGCGGGTCTGGATACGCTCCATGCATACACGGGTGGGGGTACGGTCCGTACATACACTGTTGGGGTGGGGGTTCGCTCCATACATACACTGTTGGGGTGGGGGTACGCTCCATACGTACGCGGGTGTGTGTACGGTCCGTACATACACGGGTGGGGGTACGCTCCGAACATACGCGGGTCTGGGTACGCTCCATGCATACACGAGTGGGGGTACGGTCCGTACATACACTGTTGGGGTGGGGGTACGCTCCATACATACACTGTTGGGGTTGGGGTACGCTCCATACGTACGCGGGTGTGGGTACGGTCCGTACATACACGGGTGGGGGTACACTCCGAACATACGCGGGTCTGGGTACGCTCCATGCATACACGGGTGGGGGTACGGTCCGTACATACACTGTTGGGGTGGGGGTACGCTCCATACATACACTGTTGGGGTGGGGGTACGCTACATACATACACTGTTGGGGTGGGGGTACGCTCCATACGTACGCGGGTGTGGGTACGGTCCATACATACATGGGTGGGGGGTACGCTCCGAACATACGCGGGTCTGGGTACGCTCCATGCATACACGGGTGGGGGTACGGTCCGTACATACACTCTTGGGGTGTGGGTACGGTCCGTACATACACTGTTGGGGTGGGGGTACGCTCCATACATACACTGTTTTTTTTGTGTTTAAATTTTTTATTAGCATTTCAGAATCATTAAACAAAAACAAGAAAACTCAAATACAATTAATAAGGGTAAGGATCATATGATAGAGATTAAAAAGTAAATTCATATATAAAACAATATTTAATATTATGCTATCTAGGACAATAAATATATATAACAATATATAAAGGAAAGAGTGAAAAAGCATACACAATCAAGTTTTAAAAACGAAATGATAACAAATACAAACATGTTAAGAAAGTTAAAAAGGATTCCATATCTGTGAAAATAACTCTAGTTGATCTTGAATATTATATATAATCCTTTCATGCGAAGCATTTTGAATCATAGCAGATAACCAGGACTCTTGAGATGGTGGAGTGGAAGATTTCCATTGTCTTAATATACAGATTTTAGCAGTTGCAAGCGCGGTATGTAGGAAACGAGATTGTGGTTTAGAAAGAGTGGAAACATTTCTGAAATCATGTAATATAATATTAGCTGTGGAGAGGGGTAAATGCAGTGAGATAGACTTATGTAAGGTCTGACCTATGTAAGACCAATAATGTTTAACCAATGGACACGTGCAAAGAATATGAACAATATCACATCCAGAAGCATTACATCTCCAACAATTGGAATGCGGTAACAAGCCTGCCTTATATAATCTAACCGGAGACCAAAGCCAGTCATGTAGAATTTTAAATAAGCAAAACTTTAAACGAGCTTCTCGAGCTCCCTTATCCAAACCGTCTAGTATATTCATCCATTCCATATCTGAAAAAGAAGTCTGTAAACGTGTTTGCCATTTATATCGGAGATCGCAGGATAATGGGTGTGAAAATAATTGAGATGTAATTGTTTTGTAGAGACCTGAAATGACACCTTTCTGTTTGCCTCAAATTTGTAAATAAAACACTATTGGTGATATAGATAATGACCAAGGTGTGGCATCAAGAGCTTTGAGAAGAGATTTTCTAAGTTGATCGTATTTGGCATGCTGCAGCGGGGGTAAGTTGAATTCATCCGTTAACTGTGATAGAGGTTTAAGATCCCCGTCATGGAGAATTTGGTCTAGTGTGAGAATGCCTGCCGATTTCCATTGAGGCCATAGAAAGCTTCTACCTTTAATGCGTATTCTGGAGTTGTTCCATATAGGAGCCTTTACATGTAAACGAGAATTAATGCCCAAGATACGATGCGCTCTTTGCCATATCTTACGCATTGCAGACAATAGGGGGTTACGTGGATCTATTCGGCTTGAACCAGATCCATATAAGACTGCAAGACCATTTGTTGCAGAGAGAAAATGTCGCTCAACATGGACCCAATGTGGTGTATTTAAATTATCTTGGAGCATGTATGAGAGCTGTGATAAATGCAAGGCAATGGTATAATGTTCAATGGAGGGAAGACTGAGACCACCATAGGAATGATGAGCATTTAATTTATGTATAGCCAGACGAGGTTTAATAGAACCCCATATGAAAGATTTAATTTTGGAATCTATAAGGCGCAATGTGGATAAGGGAACATGAAGAGGAAGCATACCAAGAATATAAAGAAAGCGCGGTAACATAACCATCTTCACCGTTTGAACTCTACCCCATAAAGACAGACCCAGCGCTTTCCATTTATCAAAATCTCGTTGCATCTGAATGATTAAAGGCCCTAAATTATCTGATACCATGGCGTCCAATCCCTTATTTACCAAGATACCTAAATATTTTAACCGAGAAGGTTGCCAATGAAATGGATATCCCTGTATCACATCCCTTGAGGTGCCATCTGAAATGGGAAGTGCTTCACTCTTATCCCAATTTATTTTATACCCAGAAAAAGAAGAAAATTCCTCTATAATTTGAAGTAACGATGGTAAAGATCTGTTTAAATCAGTAATAGTGAGCAGTATATCATCCGCATATAGATAAAGTTTAGATTCACCCACCGGTAAGGAAATACCAACCACATTGGAAGATTGCCGAATAGCGGCCGCTAAAGGTTCAATGGCTAATAAAAATAAAAGCGGGGAGAGGGGGCATCCCTGGCGGGTGCCTCGCTGTATAGTAAAAGTATCGGAAGTAAATCCTCCACAATTGACCAGTGCAGTGGGTTGTTCATATAACAATTTAATCTTTCTTATAAATTGTTCTCCCAAACCAAATTTTTCTAAGATTAGGACTAAATAATCCCACTCCACTCTATCAAATGCCTTTTCAGCGTCTAATGATAATGCCAAAGCATCATCCTGTAAAGATTTAGCAGTATGCAGAGTGTGAGCTAGGGAGCGTAAATGATTTCTGGAAGATCGGCCAGGTACAAAGCCCACCTGGGTATTATGAATGAGAGAGGGAATTACTCTGCGCAGACGAGAAGCAAGAATACTAGCTAGAATTTTAATGTCACAGTTAAGAAGTGAAATGGGACGATAACTGCTACAAAGAAGTGGATCTTTTCCTGGTTTTGGTAAAACTGCTATTACTGCTTTATTAGATATATAACCTAAGGTGGAAGTACGTTCGGCTTCTTGAAATGCCGCATGCAAACAGTCTATAATTTTATCTCCGGACCAGCGATAAAATTCTGCTGGAAAACCATCCTCTCCTGGTGCTTTGTGATAAGGAAGTTTAAGGATAGTGTGAGAAATCTCTTCTTTACTAATGTCTTCATCAGAAAGAGATGGTAGTTCTAATCCATTTAAAAAAGACAACATTTTACCCTGATCTATATGGGCGTCTGGAGTGTATAAAGATTTAAAGTATGTGGCAAATTCATTAGCAATATCCTGAGGACATGTTAACATGGAACCCTTAGAGGATTGTAAAGCAGGGATAGCCATAGCAACCTCTCTTTGCTTCAATTGTGCTGCTAGAAGTCTACCCGCTTTTTCACCCTGTTCATAATGTCTTCCTTTCATTTTTTGTAAGGCATATTCCGCCTTGGAGGTGAAAAGAGAATTTAATGCCATGCGTGATTGTTCCAGTAAAAGTAGGGCTTTTAGTATATACACGTGTGAAATTGGTAATGTCTTGTTGCAATTGATTTTGTTTAGCAATATTTTGTTTGTTGAACTGGGCTGCATCTCGCATAAGTCTACCACGAATATCAGCTTTAGCAGCAGCCCATATGACCCTGTGAGAATCCACTGAATTTTGATTAAATGTGAGATAATCATGAAGATGTTCTTGCAATTGTTTTTTACCAAGGGGTGTTTTATGACGTTGGATGTTCATTCTCCAGGGTTTACGACCTGGTTTGGGTGTCCCAGTCTGTAGGCACAAGAGGACCGGAGAATGATCAGAGATGGATGCCTCCAAAATACAAGAATCTTGGATTGATTGGACCGTTCTTTGAGAAATTAAAAAGTAATCCAATCTTGATAAGGTGCCCTGGGAGGGAGATGTGAATGTATATTCAACATCATTTGGGTGTGATAAGCGCCAATGATCTATAAGGCCGTTGTCTGCAATGATATCATTCATAAGGGCTCTGTCCGCTGCATTATTCTTATCAAGAGATCCAGTTTTGTCCAAAACTGGATCTCTCACCAGGTTCCAATCGCCTCCGATGATGTATTGTGAGGCATCAATCTCCGACAGCAAACGATTCAAACGTAGAAAGAAATCTTTTTTAGCACCAGTAGGAGCATAAACGGAACCCACACATATATGAATATTACCAATGCACATTTTTGCAAAAACATATCTGCCTTGTGAGTCTTCCCATGTTTTAAGTACACAAACTGGTAATGTTTTTCTGATAAGGATTGCTACCCCACATTTTCGAGTAGGGCCTGCTTCTGAAGAAGACCCATTGCTGATACTACTGTGGATAACTTTACCCACCCAATCTCTACGAAGTTTTTCAGACTCGAGTGTAGTTAGATGAGTCTCTTGAAGAAGAGCCACATCCACCTTTTTAGATTGTAAATAGGAAAGAACCTTCTTCCGTTTGATATAGTGTGTTAATCCATTGACATTCCAGGATATAGCAAATAAATCATGAGCAAGGACCATGTTAGAAATAAAAATAAATAAATAAAATAAAAATTTAAAAAAAATAAAAAAAAAAGAGAGACTTGCAAAAAGATGTGATGGAAAAGGATATAGAAGAGGAAAGGAAAAAAGCCACCAATAAGAAATATAAATAAAGATAAAGTATAGAAAGCAAATAAAGAACGATTTATAGAATACAAAAGAATAATAGAAAGAGTATAATAGAATAACAATAGACTTTTAACCGCGGGTCTGGGCGCACTATAGCACCGCTCTGGGCCGGGACTCCATTAATAAGGAAAATCCGGGGCTAGAACATTTAAAGAGAGAAAAAAGAAGGAAAAAATTTAAAGTGGCCAATAACATTGATATGAGAAGCTAGGAAAGAAAACCCTGAAAGAATAAAATAAAGTAAAAATAGAAAATATGAACTAAGCTGGTAAGGAATATAAAGGGATATAAAATCTGCCCTTTAAAGGATAGCATATTAAGAGAGCATAACATTTATATTATAACATTTTGGAAATATATTAGAAGATTTAAGTCATAGTAAACTAAATATTGATAAAGATATAGGATTTGAAATATATAAATATCTAAGAATAGGTCAAATAGTCATCATAGATAAAATAACTATATTGCATGTGATAGATAAATCATGCACTAATAACCTATAAAGGACATCATCAAGAAATATAATAGTGAATAATCAAAATCCATAACCTAAATAATAGCCCTAATAAAAAATAAGCATGAAAAGTTAATACTGAGACATTTTGATAACTAATATATGTAAAATGCTACAGAGTTGTGACTTATCTATTCATGAATACAGGAAAATAAATAGAACATTCCAAAAGGACAAGAGAATTTAACCAGTAAAACAGCACAGAGATCATCTATATCTGTCAATTAGAGAGACATAAGCAAAAGTACCTGCAACCTATGGCTTAATAAGTTATATAGGAGCCATGACATCAAAATTATTTCTCATTAGAGGCAGACTTTAGAGGAGAACGGGACTTATCTCAACGTTGTTCCTGAGTTAAGGTGGAGACAGTGTTTAAGGCGGAAGATGTATCATCTTGACTGCGAATAGACCGTTCAAATTCTCTGCCTCTTTGACGGGATTCATGTAGATTGCGACGCATGTCATCCACAGATGTGGGAATAGCTTGAGGATTCCGAGAAGGAGCAGGGGTAGGAGCAGACTGCGTGTCCATGTCTTGAGATGTCATGTCAACCAAAAAACGTTGTAATTCATCTGGATTGTAGAAGTCTCTGGTGTCCCCATTCTTAGAGACTCCAAAGCGTGCTGGATCAAACAAACCACACTTAATGTCTAATTTCCTCAATTGAGGTCTCATGGAGAGAAACGCTTTCCTTCTTTCATTGGTGTCATGGGAAAAATTAGCTGCCAATCGTATTTCATAACCGTCATAAGAGTAGGAACCCTGAGTACGTGCTGCTATCAGTAGTTGTCGAACTTGCTCATGCCTTAGGAAACAAGCAATAAGGGGTCTTGGACGTGTATCTTTACCGTGCCGTGGATGACCTAATCGATGTGCTCTCTGGATCTCAAGCGGCGGATCGAACTGTATGCCAACTAATTTAGGGAGTACATCACACAAAAAGGCTCTGGTATTCTGGCCTTCAATTTTTTCTGGAAATCCAAAAAAATGAATATTGTCTCTTCTGCTGCGGTCTTCTAAATCCACTAACTTACTACGCAGAAAAGGAAGTTCTTCATCTCTAGACTGCGTTGATGCGATTTTATTTTCAACAATTGTCAAACGTTGATCAAGACCCTCTGTTTTAGCATGGAATAGTGCTATGTCAGCTCGTATTGATTTAGTTTCTGACGTAAGAGATGAAATGTTTATATCCATGTCTGTTAGCCGACAGCTGATTGTTGAAATTTCTTGGAAAAGACGATCCATGGCAGCATTGGATACCGCCAAGGAAGTATTATGTGCCTTATTAGAAGTTGATGCAGTGGAGTTTTTTCCAGACATCTTGCGTGGTTGTTTTAATACATCAGCAAATAAAAGTGAATGAGAAGGTGTGTTTCCACTCTTGTTATTAGACATTCACTTCTAACTTCAAATGTCGGGGAATATTTAAAACTGCAGACAAACAACCCTTCAAGTAGAGCGATCCAAAAAGCAAGATATAATCAAGTGCTACTGGAGTCAAAAAGCATTGAGGAAAATATCGCAGCAGTTTTATGTAGATTAGAAAAGTAAGCAACCAGTAAACCTGCAGCTGAAAAATCTCCTTATTTTAATGAAAATTATCATGAGAGAAATACTTAAGTTGTGAGGAGAAAAATAAATGAGGAGTTTGCGCTATATGAATAGCATTGATGCATATTGATGTACATGCAGACAGCATTAAACCTTTCAGGGAATGCTGGAAAAATCACTGCAACAATGATTTCCCTCACTTTCTTTCAGTAATAATCCTCATATGAGAGAAAAAAAAATGCAGATTGCGCAATTCTGCACTTTGATTATGTTAAGCCTCAAGTGGAGTTGTCATTCATCATATATAAAATATGAGACCGGGAATATTACATCCAGACTGAGGCCTGCAACACTTGTAGCCCAATTAGCAGGTAAGCAGTGAATATAATGTGCTATCAACTCACTTCCTTTTTTAACACATGTCTGTACACCGATTACTTTTAGCCAAAAGTAAAGCTGCCTTTTTTCATAAATAAATTTTCCATTGTTAGTCCATTTAGCAGAGAAGTCAGCAGGAATACAAGTCACACATGCTCAAGGAAACATAAATTATTACTGGGCCCGGCAGCCATGTGTTGAAGCAATGTTTCTTATTTCACTAAAGCAGTTGAAAAAAGCTTAACCTTAACCCAGAGAACATAAATTACTGCTGGGCCTGGCAGAAGTGTATCGAAACAATGTTTCTTGCTTGAAAAGGAACTGTGGAAAAATGCTTAAAAAGGCAACTTAATATGAGACAGCAGAATTTCTTTAAATTGTTGTATTAGCAGTGAATTGTGAGTGGTTTTTTCCTCAGAATACAACACTTCAGTTATAGATGATTATAAAAAGGGCCGGTTTACCTCATGAAGAAAAAATGTTTTTGACCGGGAATGTTTCCTCCAGCCGTGTCTCTGGAGTCACAGCCCAATTAGCAGTGAGGTCATCGGGAGTTCAGGTTACGCAAGCACCGGGGATCCTAGGATTCTGCAAGGCCCGGCAAGCCACAATGTATCCACACTTCAGAAAAGCCTGTTAGAGATGGTCTAGCAGGACAGAATGTTCACAGCTGACAGCTTCAATGTTCCGATTGATCAGAAATGCCAAAAGAACATCCTTAGACACCTGCAAATAGATGTTCAGTCCATTTGAGTGCCGGCCCAGAGCAGAGCCTCACAGTTAGGCGGCCATCTTCCTACGTGGCCAGACCACGCCCCCCATACATACACTGTTGAGGTGGGGGTACGCTCCATACGTACGCGGGTGTGGGTACGGTCCGTACATACACTGTTGGGGTGGGGGTACGCTCCATACATACACTGTTGGGGTGGGGGTACGCTCCATACGTACGTGGGTGTGGGTACGGTCCGTACATCCACGGGTGGGGGTACGGCCCATACCCAGGCCTTTGGAACGTGGGTACGTGCCGTACCACCATTATTGGGGTGACGTAGGGGTGGGCGTGGTACGACTCGTACCCACGCTCTTAAGGCATGGGTACGGTACGTACCGGACTTGTTGTGTTGTCGGTTCGCGTCTACATCCACTTCCGTTGCTGGACACGCCCCCACCCCCTCGAAGTGACCAGGCCCTGAAGGTCAGGTATGTCCAGGGCATGTATGATTTGTGACTTGGGTGGGGGTTTTGTGTCCTGCCCCTGCCCCCCCTTTGCCCCTGGGTGTTGTTCTGACCTTCTGTGGCGTCTGCGTCGGTTCCTGTAGAGCAGGTGGACTGCTATGAGGGCTGGGATGACACGTAGGTTCGGGTCCATGGCTGTCCGTCGCGTACAGGTGCTCCTTGCACGCGTCGTCCTGATTTCCCGGCAGTTTTTGGCAGGCGGAGGATTTTATCCGTGCGGGGTGACGTCAGTGCGGATCGTACTTCCTGGTTCGTGAAACGCAGCCTGAAGGCGTCCCGACGTCACGTCGGAGCTATCCCGGATCACATTTGTATGTATATTTTCGTCGGTCGGTGTTTTGTACGATTCGTACGGAAATGGTGTTTCCGTGCGAATCGTACTTGCATTTTTGTAATGTTTTTTCACCGGGTACGAGTCGGACGGAGAAAATGCTCCGTCCGACGGTTCGTACCCGGTTTCTCCAGGATCGGAATCGACACCAATGTAGTTGAATAATGTTGAAAGGCCGGGGTAAAAGTGGGGTCTAGGAGAAGGGAGTTGTTGAATCTCCATTTTTTAGAACTTACCGTCGGAGGAAGCAAATATAAATTGAGAGATACAGGAGCGTGATTCGAAAGCAAAATGGATCCTATATTGGAATGTGAAATATGTTGTGTGAGGGCCTTAGATATAAACAAGTAATCTATGTGGGATTGAGAGGAATGTACAGGACGGAAAAAAGTATATTCTTGAAGGGTAGGGTGGCATAATCTCCAAGCATCAACAAGGGAGCGTTGGGTAATAGTAGACGTGAATTGAGAATGGGAGACAAAAATGCAGAAGTCTCCCATTGGGAGATAGCAGGGTAGTCTCCACCAATATTTTTACATACCTTGGCGTCCTGTTTGAGCATTCAGGTTCTTGGGGGTCGGCGGTCAAGGCTATGGGTCTTCTCCCTATGAAGTCGACTGCGGCCGTTGTAAATCTTTCGAAGAAAATGGGCAAAAGACCTCCGGGTATCCTACTTAAGATTTATCAAGCGAAATACGTGAGCATTGCGACATTTGGGGCGGGAGTCTGCGGTTTTTATGATGCATCTCCTATACAACGTGTGGAAAATGCCTTTTCAAGGTATATTTAGCAGGACCTGTTAGTTCCCCAGTTTTTAATTGCCATAACGAGCTGGGTATCCCTTATATCTCAGATGTGATTAAAGTACAACCGGTGTTACTCTGGCATAGAGTTTGCACCTCCAGTTTTAAAGGTCTAAATAGGAATATCATGAAGTAATCAATGAATTTGGATCATGCAAGTAAGATTACTTGGCTGAAATATGTTAAAACATTTTTGACTGATCTGGGGCATCAAGAAAATTATAATTCTCCAGAGTCAATGAATTCCATTTTAAGGAAGGAATTTAAAGCAATCTGCATGAGCCATCTTGAGTCGCTTAGCGTTGCCGTGGAGATGAATAAAAGTATGGTAGTTCAACATCAAATGACCTTGATTACATATGATATTCAACCGTACCTTTTATATTGTACCGGGGGATATGATAGATATCTTTTAATACATTTTAGGTTTGGTACTTTTCATCGATTAATTAGCTATCCAAAGATGAATGATTGGTATAGAGATCTCTGCCATTGCCCATGCGACAATATGTCACCACAAACTACTATCCATGTGCTAATGTTATGGTAAGGAAAGATCAAGATGGATTATGCCTCTATTTAAGGTGGGGGAAAGGAGGCAGTGCCGTCCTGCCTTTTTATATTTGCAGTTGCTGAATAGTGTCTATTGTATCCGTGTTATGGCTGGCTTCTTAAAGTACATTCTGAAAGTAAGGAAAAGAATAAATAGTTAGATTTTTAAATATATAGATCTGGTTGCACCAATAGCTGTAGGATTACTCTGCTCTTAAATGTATATCACCCAAATACTAATATGTTCAGTTTAATTATCTTTTTTTAACAAATGAACTGTGTAACAAGTGTATATGTTTTATGGTCTGCTTTTGTGATTTTTAATGACTAAATTCGAATAAAGCATATTTTGATTTGAGTAGTAGAGGGGATTAATCTAGATAGTGAACGTCTGTCAACAAAAGGATCAACAATCGTATTACAATCCCCACCAACAATTAAATAATCGTCACTGTATGTCATTAGATTAGATAAAGTCTGGGGACAAAAAAGCTTATCAGGATTAGTGGGTGCATATAAATTAAAAATAGTCAAAGGAATTTTGTTAACTAACCAGGAAACCGAACCCCATCTAACCTCATTGTCTGCATCTTGTGCAACAACTTGGATATGCAAACGCTTATAACAAAGAATAGCTACCCCATTACGTTTCCCCGAACCAGGAGAAGCAAAAACATGGCTCACCCACTGTCGTTGAAGCTTGGATATCTCATTTTGGATTATGTGAATCCCCTGCAATAAAACAATATCACCTTTCAAGCCAGCAATATGTGACAAAACCCTTTGACGTTTTATAGGCGCACCCAAACTTTTAACATTCCAAGATAAAACTTGCAACAACATCTTAATTTAAATAACAATAATTCAAAAAGCACAGTACCATGAAATAGAAATGATAGCGAGGAAAGAGCTAACAAGAAAAGAATAGTGTAAATAAATATCAAGAAAAAAGGAACATAATTCGAAAAGATAATGTAATAATTAGGGAAAGAAGATGGAGAAGCCAGAAAGAGGAAAAGAGAGAGGAAAAAGGAAGAAAAATTAGAAAATATAAGAATAGATAGGAAAAAGAGCCAGGGAATAAATATATAGTCAAATAGAAAGACCAAAAGAGGATAGAAAAAAGAAAAAAATAAAGAGAAAACAAATGAACATACAGTAAAAAAAAAATAGGGTGGTGGAGCCACATAAGGAAGACGGCACAGCCACTCGGGAAATTTCAGGACGGGAAAAGGAGGAGGGCGACCAGACTGGATAACGGTCACAAAATCAGGGGACCACGGAAACCTTACCTAGTAATAAAAAGAAAAAGAATATATTATACATAACCATGTAATCTGAAACATATTACGGCTAAAGGGAAACAAATGACAACAGGTTAAAACAGAACAACCAGATCCAAGGAAAAACTAGTAACCGTCATGTTGTATCTTCTACAGACAAGTAAACTAGAAAAATATGAAAATAGAGGAGAAAAATAGAAAATAACAATGTTAACACAACATTCAAATCAACGAACGAGGAATGTCCGTATATTTTCCCTGCAGGTATCCAAAAAGTGCTGTAGTAGAACAGGATCTTCATAGTTAGTAGTTTTGTTTTTGTAAGTCACCTTAAAGAGGCAAGGATGAAACAAATATCTGGCATTCAGATTTCGAAGTGCAGGCCTCATATCTAGAAATTGCTTCTGACGTTATGCTGTTGCTTTTGCATAATCCTGAGCAAAAAACAGGTTAGAACCTTGCCAAGAAATTTTACCTTTAAGTTTGGCTGCCTGTAACACCTTATGTAAACCAGTATATTCCAAAAAGTACAAAATAACGCCTCTTGGTTTAGTTGATGAGGAAGAGGCTTGCGGGATACAACCCAGATGGTGTGCTCTTAGGATATTCAAAGGTGGAGATTCTGAAATGTTTAGAAGCTTTGGAAGAAAAGACTGGAAGAAGGCAAGAGGGTCAGAGCCCTCAAGACCCTCCACAAGGCCATAAATGCGTAGGTTATTACGCCTATTTCTATTTTCCAAGTTTTCCACTTGTTGCTTTAGGTGGGAGATTTCCTGATGCATGGAAGGCACTTGGTTGACAACCACTTGAACAAAATCTACTCTATTCTCCAAAAGAATAATTTTTTGATTGTTATGAGACCAATTATTTCGAGACTTTGGAGATGAGCATTTGTTTCCGTCATATAAGGTTTGAGAGCATGAATTCCATCAAGAAGTAGTTCCATAGATCTAGATGTTGGAGAGCTGGAAGGGGAAGGGGGATCTTTCTTGACACGTTTCCCTATCGCTGATGAGGATGCAGAGGGTAGCTTAGAGACTGGTTTAGGCGCATTTCGTGTAGAAGCAGGTGTAGCTCCACTTGTGGCGGAGGAAACGGAGTTGGAATCAATCTCATCCATGTTGTCTTGTAGGATATTGAAAGGATTATAGTCTACCAGAGTAGTAGGATCAAGAGAAGAGGTTGCACCACGGGTAGGTTGTGCTTTCGCCATAAAACCGTACACCAATAATGCTAACACCCTCGTAAATATAGCAAGATGTTGATTTATAATGTTGAGATTCTTGGAAAAGAGTTGGATGGTGCCAAAAGGGAGAAGTAACTTTGTTAGAAAGTTAAGCAGACCAACGAAAGTCCCAAGACCTCAAAACTAGGTGGACTAGCTTCATATGTTACACAAGAGTTGAGTAGAAAATAGCATTCAAACAAACTGGCCCCAGCTAAGCAAGATGGAGCAATTTCATAAACAGTCAACGATGTAACATCCCAAAGCTGCCATGTAAGGATGTATCAGACTGAAGATTAAGGGCGCTCTTCCTCAAGAGAAAAGATCATGAAGTTCAGTATTGCCAGTAGAACTCACCACTTTTACAATCAAGCCCATGAGGTTAAAGTTAATACTTTTCCAGGACTCCAGAACATAGCAATGCATCAAAAATGCCAAAAGCAGTCAAAAAATAACCAAAAATAGGAAACAACGGCAGGGAGGAGCAGTAGCCAGCCATGAAATAGGGGGAGCGCACATTTGTCAGAATTTGTACGACCTCCAGGTATAGAATCAAAAATCGAGCGATAACACTCAAAATGGCAGCCCGAGCTGACTGAAACGAAGACTGCGAGAAAAAAGACAAAGCGCTCACCCCAGATGAGCAGGAATGCTACAGTGGACGCAGGACAGCTTGATTTCTTCTCTGTCACTGTGGCAGCGAAACATCAAGCGGGGACGTCCCAAAATTGCCTACATTCGCCGCACCGTTACGGAGCCTCAAGGAACGGCGGCCATCTTCTCAGGCGCCGAAGCCACCTCCAGAATCCACTTCTAAACAAACAAAAATGACAGAGACTTACAGATAATAGAAGCTTTGGAAATCACCATGTACTCTGCTCTTCACTACCATTTAAAAAAAAAACGTATTTATTGAAGTTTCTCCTTTCTTTTCAGAACAACATGAGCAATCTAGAAAAGCCTGTCCTGCTCCTTTGATTAGGTGCACGAGTACAAATCCCTAATAATCTCGACAACTGATGAGTCGGAATCAAAACCTTTTGTTGTGCCCCCTAAGGTAAATTCATAACCATTGCGCTACGTGAAAGTATATTGGAGTTTACTGATCACTCGATTCTAAATTATTTTTCCTTCACCCTTGCAGAATTCACCAAACCCTTGTCCTGAAGAGAACCCGGGAAGAAAGTGTTGGTTTGAAATGCGTGGACTGGGATCAATAGGGGATCCTAGTTCAACCAGTATCAATATGGTAGTATAAATTAATTTTTCTAAAGAAACTATTGGAAACCCATATTAGATACCTTTGGACCCTTCATACGTTCCAGTACTAAGACCACTTTCTGTGAATGTAATGCTCTGGTCTTGTAAAATCTTGGATTGGTGAAGATGCAATTTTAGCCTAGTTCATGTATAAATTCTGCATTATCACCATGTATATTTGATTTATCTTTCCATATTTCACACATGCCTTTCAAATATTTTTCACTGTATGTCCATCGAGTTGAATGTGAATTGTCCTTTCTTTTATCGCACCATATGTGAATGTTTAATAAAAGTTTGTGTTAAATCATTACTAAAACAAATTTGAGGTCCTGATTGTTGAGTAAAATGTACCTCATGTATAAGTAAAGATGTGTTTAAATCTGACAACCACCTGATTTTGTTTATCTATACAATTGTCCAAGGCCCAAGGTGGTTGTAGGTAAGGGCCAAACCCCCCCAAATTCACAAAGTTAAAGATTTAAGCATAAAATTCCAATTTATCCTATCAAATGTTTTTGCGGCATCAATAGTTATTGCTGCCATTGGGAAATAAACAATGAAGGATTTCCTCAAGACCTAACAAAATAACTTTCTTTATCTGAAGCAAATATACCTTTTATAAACCCTGATTATTCTTTTCCAATTAAATCTGCTAAAAAGTGATTCAAGCGTAATGCAGCATTTTGTCAACAATCTTTTAATCAATATTCCCAAGTGAAATTGGTCTATATTTCTACATTGGATTGGAGCCTTCCCTTCTTTATGAATAAGACAAATTGTTGCATCGTGGAATGCACTCTTAGTCATACCAGAGTGGAGGAGAAACAATTAAATCATTTTAATAATCTTTGTAATAGTATTTAAAAGAAATGAAGGACATATTCAACCGTAAAGCCATGCAGGCCAGCTGTTTTACTTTCCTTAAGTAAATTAAGTGCATTCAGTATTTCTGTAAAGATATGTCATTCTGTAGAGGAGAAAAATTAATATCACCAACAACGGGGTTTTGAATTTCTTTTAAATAGGAATAAGTATGAGATTGTTGTGGTATAATCTCTGGAGTATAAAGATTTTTTGTAAAAATTAGCAAATTCAGCTAATATATTAACATCCTTAAATAATGGAACAGCCTGGGATCTATAAAAAGAATCAACATTGGATCACTGCTCCCTGATTTTGAGATTGTTAGCTAACGTTTTGCCTACTTTATTATGTCCACTGCTGTAACAAGTGCTGCTTCTTAGCAAAATAGAGTGGTCATTATTTATAGAAAGTACATTAATGTGTAATTTGCCCATGAACAGATATTTTAAATCTTTAGACTTAGATGAACAAAACGGATGTTTCAAAGTTTTGGTAGAAGAGAGTAATGCCATATATTCTTGGTTTAGTTTTTTCCCTCTTTCTTGATACATATTCAATAACAGAACCAGGAGCAGCTGCCTTAATAGTTCCCCAGTGGAGCTGAGGTGATGTATGATTATGAACTGTGAAAAATTAAAAAGCATGGAATAAAGGAAAAGGCAAACTTAACAAATTTTAACAATGAATTATTGAATCTCTATCTATTCCATTTGGTTTAGGTAGGTATTTAGTCCAAATCAGTGACCACTTTTATGCGGAAGAAATGTAACTGACGATTGCTGATCAAAAAAGGGATTCATAATCTTATCACAATCACCACCTAAAATAAAATAGGCATCATCATATGGAAGACCTTTTTGGAAACACCAGACCCAAAATTCTAATCAACTTGTGTAGGGCCATAAATATAAAATACTGCTAAAGAAATGTTATTAATAATGCACCTTGTGATGATCCACCTACCTTGTCAATTTCCTTAGAGACTAGAGTGAAATTCAATTTTTTGTTACACAAAATAATGCCACCATTCTTTTTATTATGTTTAGAGACATCAAAATTGAGCCCCCCAAACCATTTTTAAGGTTTAAAGCTTACATTTCTGTGAGGCGAATCTCTTGTAGCAAATCTAAATCAGGATTATATTTAGCCAAATTGTGGAAATGTGGATTTTCCTGATCAGTTATGTCCCCTATCTTGGACCCCAACGGTTCTATATGCATGTTACAAATACATGTATGTTCCCTCCAGTTCCAGTTTCTAAGAACGCAAATATATGTGTGTCTACCGTCGACATGTTCTCTGTCAGATCCGCCATCAATGGGCTGGATATTCGATTCCTAAGTATGAAAGGCCACCGACTTTATATGGCTAAGTTACTCCATTTTTACAGTTCAGGCAAGTAGGCCCGATTCTGTCCTCAAAGCCTTTCCCTGCTCTCTGTCTCTGACAGCTTCAGCTTGAGCTCGCATCTGTATCCATGAACTTTGTCCTACTCCCTGTGCAGCTAACGGTGCCTGCCTCGGCCAGTTTTCGCCTGCCTGCCAAGAAGCTGTATTTCACCTTCGAATTATCTATTTTGCTCCTCAGCCGATGCATTCCTGTCTAGTAGTTTAAGTAAACATTCTTCCAGCTACCAAGCAAAGGACTCAGCCTTTCCGTCCTCCTGCAAGTGATTCATAGCCCTGCTGCCATGGAAAGTTTTCTGCCTCTCGCATCTCATATAGACACTTAGGCGTTTGTGCACGCACACAGTCAGTATAGACTAGATTCTGTCCGAGAGTCCTTCCTTGTGGATAACATAGTTCTTTAAACATAGGATGTTAGATATGATTTGGGATTAGGTTGACTTGACCCCCCAGACTTCTCGTCTCCACATGTAGAGCTAAATGTCAAGTCCCTTCACCCCCTAGTTGCACGTCACTCACACGTCATGCTGCTGCGCGCGCATCTATGCCAAGTATTATCTTATAGATCCACCTATGTCTGATAATCCTAACCAATCATGTTTCTTTTATTCCTTATTACGCCTAGTTTCGATTACGTACCTGTTATGTCACTTTTCTTATCAAATGTTACGCCTTCTACATTCGTTTCATTGTAATGTACTTATTATAAAAATGCATGTCTGTCAATAAAGTATTGTACTTCACTTCCTGAACCCTCGTGGTGACGGAACCTGAAGGCCGCGACTCGAGTCGGCCATTTTGAGTGGAATAAAGCCCATTTAGAAAACCTCTTATACCACGGATTCTGCCTCTTGTTATTTTGAGCTATTTTACTTTATTTTAAGATTCCGTATGAAATTCAGTCCGGTAAAGAAGATTTTATTTACCACATAATGGCGCCCGAATAGGGACACTTTCTCATCTCACGCGCCGGCGGTGCGTTGCAGGCCCGGTCTCCTGCCACAGCTGGACGGACCATAAACGCGTACCAGCAGGATTTCCTGTAAGCTCCCTCCGGTCAAGCGGGGGCGACTGAGGCTGCGATCAACCCAGACGAGGCGGTGAGAAGTGCGAAGTATCCCGACCAGAGCCTAGCTGAGAGAGCAAGATCCGAGGTATACAGAGGCCCACCAGATATTTCGAAATCCCGATGTCCAGAGGGTCCGCTGTCCGCAGTCATCGAGTCCTGTCCATTCTCTGAGGCCTTCCGTTTCAAGGAGCTACTCGGTGAGTACCATCGCCGGGGAGGCGTGTTGACGCGCACATAGGTTGTGCCGGTCAAGACGGATTTGGGTACACAAATCCGGTCTGCACTGTTTAGCAGTGTATATGTACTGTTTAGCAGTATATCAAGTATTCCGAAGTATGCAGTTATTGTCAAGAATTCAGCGTGGTGATTAGTTAGGCAGACTGTCATCATTGTCGGTCATTGTTAAATGTTTAATGTTTAATGTTTTCAGAAATGTCTTGCATATTGTGGTATGAATGATTGTTCATTGTACACTGTTCATTATTGGGGTTTTTCGTATTAAGTAAGTTCAAGAGTAAGTATCAGATCAGTTGTCAATATGCCGCTCTTCTCGAAGTTAAGACAGATTACTACCAGAAAAGGGGTGCTTGAAGAAGCAGTTCCTATTCCTCCTAGGGACACTCCAGGGCATTTTATGTACCATAAGCATGGCTTAGATGCCATATTGTTTCTTGATCTATGGGTAGATTATACCAAGGGATTGCCGGAAAGTCAAAGGTGGCCCGTAGCGGGAACCTGGGATGCAGAATGCATCATGAAAGTGGAGGAAGAGTTATGGAAAAGAAAGGTCAGACAATCACAGAAAGACGCTGTTGAGTTATGGCGTAAAGAATCTCATAGACGAACAGAAAAAGCACGTAGACAAGAAGAGAGGAGTAAAGAAAGTTCAAATAAAGTTCAAGAAAATCTATTAATTAAGGAAGGTATCCGAGTGAAATCAGAACAAGTAAATAGACAAAGAAATGCTCTTATGAATGGTATGTATCCCCTTCTAGCCGAAGGACTACCTAAGGCTGCTCCAGAGATGCCAAAAGACTTGCCACCCCCATTATTTCCAATTAAGGTACATCCAAAAGGGCATCCCAGAACCGCAGAAGATGTTTTTCTTTCCTCATATCTAGACGACGCAGCTCCCGAGTATGCTAACGCCGCACCACATAGACCGTCTGGTGTAGGGGTTCAACGTCAGGATCAGGTATCTGTCCCCGTGCAACAGCAAGTCCCGACACAAGCTTCGGCAAGCACATCTGTTTCCGCATCTGTCTCCGCAGTCGACTCTACAGAGGTATCGACACCCATAGTTGCTGTGTCACGTTCAACGAACCCATTCACACCCGACGCCCCAGATGGGGCCACGGGAGGTGCTAGCATTACCTTTACACCACCTAGAATAAATAAACTTGTCTTTCAAGAGTCAGCACATTCACGTACACCTAAATTCGTAAGTGAACGTACGCTTAAGGAACTCCTTGTAAATTGTAGATATGACCCGGTGGTTGGTAAAGAGGACGAAATGGTCCTGGCATCATTACGTATCAGGCGAGCCGCAGAGTATTTAGCAAGGTTACCAGGAATGACTACGCATCTAGATAACATATATCATTTTGTTCAAACAGGACGAGATCCAGGATGTATTAACAGAGCTATGGAATTCCAGAAAGTAGAAATACAGGGGGAACTGTTACGTTTCCTCATAAACTGTGTGATCAGAAATCAAGACCGCCCGGGGGTAGACCCGAATGCAATGCTTATTCTTACAAGATGGAGTCAGAATATATCAGAAGGGAGACACGATAAGCAAAATTGTATAATAGCCATGTGCCGAAAAATCCGTAAAGAAATAGAGCGTATTCATGAAGAAAGATTGGGAACAGACGAGTTTGAGCAAGATGAAGTGTCCGAATCAGGGAATTCCGCAAGACAGTCAGAGACCATAGCCTATGTAGGCAGAGGAGGATCCTGTGATAATGCTAGATGTTTTTCTGATCCCATACACTCAGTATGCCCAAATAATAGCAGAACGTATCCGACGCCTATAATAAATCTGAAGTCTCCTGAACATTCGTTTCAAGCCGCAGATAAAATACTACGAGAACGAAGGGGTTACCACCTCCTCGATTCCATGGATGAGCAAGAATTAGCCAGATCAGCCGTTCACTGGATTGACAGTCCTGAAAAATACGGTGATGAGACCGTAGCACACACGTTTTTTAATCTCAGTACAGATGAACAACGTTTAGCTGGAATCTATATGATTCAGCAACTCCTCATATTATATAAGAGCCAACATGCTGACCCTGGTCCTTTACCTGATATATTAACGGAACTACTCACGAACAGATGGAGAGGTTCTAGTAACAAGCTAATTAAAGAGATATTAGTGTCACGTAAGCAGTATGTCCTTTTTGTAAGTCCGGATTCTCTCTCGCTGCCCCGCAGAGAAAGAGCGCCGTACTATATGGATAGACAAAATCCCCTACGAGAAGTGCACCCAATAAAAGGCGAAGACAATGAGTTTCACCGTGTATTTGTTTACACACCCATATCAAAAATGGAATTATTAGAAATGAAAAAAGTAGTACCTAGTCATGACAAAGACCCAGCGGGTTTCCACCGAGAAATTAAAGACATGTTACTGATGGGAGAGTACACCTTTCCTGATATTATGACGATATTAAAGGTGCTTTTGCCTGCTGGCATTTATGAAAAACTGAAAGAAAAAGAGTGGGAAGTGGGTGACCAAAAGATAGACTGGACAGCATTAGCAGAGGAAGAAAGGGGCCGAACTGCAGGTTCAGGGCTCGGGGATAAAGTTAAACTGTTACCAGGTTTACTAGTACAGGTACTGCCACGTTTATTAACTACAAAAAAGGAAGATTGGGGTGCAATCACAGCCTGCAAACAAAAGCAAGATGAAGACACAAGCGATTATTATGCTCGATTTGAAAAATGTTTTGGTATAAATAGTGGTATAAAAGCAAGTAGTGACTCATATCCACATTTATTTGTGACAAAATTAGTGGAAAATGCATTGCCTCCAGTAAAGAATAGAATATTGAAATTCGAGAGTACCTGGCAAAGTAACACTCCGTCGCAAATGCTACAAATGTTACAGTATCATCACAATAGAATTAGGGATGAACAAGAACACGAGCATAGACGCATGAAGGATACAAAAATGAAAATGCTAGTTTCTCAGACAGTACCAGCAGATGGTCACAAAAAGGGTGTGACACATTCTGGTGATTCTGCAGTTCCTGTAAAGGGAACCTGCAATTACTGTAAACAACTGGGCCATTATGTACACGATTGTCCAGTCCTGAAACGTAATATAGCTACAGGTATTGCAAAGGAGAGACCACGATTAGTTAGACAAGATCAGAATGAACAAGGAGCTATGCAGCATGGACAGTCCATGCCAGTTCAACAACAGTCCATGCCAGCCTCACAGCAACCCATACAGTTTGTGCCAGCTGCACCACCGTTGCCTGCTACTGCCACACAAACCACAACACGGCAAATGTATCAGACTGCACAGTATGAATACCCTGAGTATCAGCGTTACGCATGAACCAGCCTAGAGAGGGAAGTTGACTTACCGCTTATCGAGATTCCTGTAGATCAAGAAGGACCTTATGTACATAGTGAATTATTAGGTCAAGATAGAAAATTCTTACTCGATACAGGGGCAAGTCGAACAACCATAAAACGTAGTGAAGTTCCAGGGGCACCCCTCTCAGGCTCTCAAAATGTTTCCCTTGGTTTTTCAGGAAAACCTATTGTTAATGAAGTATCACAGCCTCTACCACTTACGATAGGACCTTTGACACGAACTACAGATTTATTGCTTACTAAATCATGCCCAGAAAATCTGTTAGGAATTAAAACTCTGAAAGCACTAGGAGCCATAATATGTTGTTCTCCGGAAGGAGTAAGGTTGTTTTTACGTGATTTTAAAGGTCACTATGTGTCTAGAGACATGGATCCCCGACTACAGACTTTACCAGTACATCTATGGGCACAAGGCCCTACAGATGTTGGCTGCATGAACATTACACCCTATCGAGTCACACTGAAAGCAGGAGTGGTACTACCACGAATGCGACAATACAAGTTACCGCATGATGCTGTAGTGGCTTTGCTGAAAATCATTGATGAGCTGATTGCCCAGGGAGTAGTTGTAGAAACAGACTCCAATGTATGTAATTCACCGATAATTCCGATTCTTAAACGAACTGATCCTACTGCCCCACCAGTGTACCGATTGGTTATTGATTTGCGTGAACTAAACAAGTGCATTGTACCACAATTCCCTGTGGTCCCTGATATATCATCATTGTTGACAGCAATTGATTCCGAAGCAACATTCTTTACTGTAATCGATCTCAAGAATGCCTTTTTCAGCGTCCCAATAGATCCGGAAAGCCAATACTTGTTCGGATTCAGTTTAAATGGGCGCAGCTTTAAATTCTCACGCGCTCCCCAAGGATTCACAGAAAGCCCCAGCATCTACAGCCAAGCACTGAAACGAGAACTTGACAGTATCCACATGCCAGTCAATACTGCACTGCTTCAATATGTCGATGATCTGCTGATCACAGCGAGAAGCGAGCCAGAATGTGAAAAAGCTTCTCTGACAGTTTTACATTTCCTAGCCGACAAGGGGCACAAGGTGTCTCCTTCTAAGCTGCAATTCTGTGTCCAGCGAGTTATTTATCTTGGTCACTCGCTGTCCAAGGAGGGAAGGCAGCTTACACCAGATCGCATCCAGTTAATTGCTAACATGTCAATACCCCAGACACAAAAGGAGGTGCGGGCTTTCATAGGCCTCACTTCATATTGTAGGCAGTGGATCCCTCAGTACGCATTTCTAGCAAAACCACTCATTCAGTTAACCACACAGGAGGCAGCCACATCGACTGTTCTCCCTTGGACTCAGGAACATACACAAGCTTTTGAAAGCCTAAAGGAAGCTTTATGTCAAGCACCTGTTTTAGCAACACCATGTTATAGCAAACATTTTACACTCTTTGTTACAGAACGCGAAGGTACTGCCTTGTCAGTACTCACTCAGGATCAAGCAGGATCACGCAAGCCATGTGCTTATTTTTCCAGTACATTAGATCCCGTAGCTCAGGCTTTGCCTGCATGCCTGAAATCAGTGGCAGCGACAGCTTTAGCAATCAGACAAAGCGATGCCATAGTATTAGGACACCCATTGACAGTACAAGTACCACATGCAGTAGAGGTTCTTGTGAACCGAACACAAACACAACACTTGACCATAGCAAGACTTACCGGTTATGAACTGACATTGTTTCAACCACACATAGAGATCCGACGGTGTAATACATTGAATCCTGCTACACTATTACCTGTAATTGGAACAGACCCACTAGCTCATGATTGTGTTGAAATCATTGAAATAAAGACGAAACCTAGACAAGACTTGACAGACGTTCCATTGTTAGATCCAGACCTGACGTTGTATGTAGACGGATCGTGCATGAGAACAAATACAGGAGATTTAGTGACCGCGTATGCAGTCACAACAGACACTGAAGTTATTGAGACAAATTGTATAGATACTTTGTCAGCCCAAGCAGCAGAACTTATTGCTCTAACACAAGCCTGTATTCAAGCCACAAATAAGAAAGTTAATGTATACACTGACTCACGTTATGCATTCGGAGTTGTACACGACTTCGGCGTGCTATGGCGAGAGAGAGGTTATTTAACCTCCCATGGTGCCCACATTCAGCACGGACCCCTCATTCATGCTTTGTTAGACGCAATACATCTACCCACTGCTATATCGATTATGAAATGTAAAGCACACACGAAGGTTACTGATACCATTTCTCAAGGCAATGATTTAGCTGACAGAACAGCTAAACAGACTGCTCAGAATCGCACATTAGACATGACAAAGCCAATAGTTCAGACACCAACACAGTGTATGACAATTAAGGATCCCGCACTTGACGTAATTGACATACAGACACATGCCACAGCAGAAGAAATAAAGAAGTGGACTGAACTAGGAGGGATCCAGACAGATCAAGGATGGATGACGAAGGAGAAATCTGTATGGTTTCTCCCTGATTCCATGGTTCAAGCCATTATAGCTACAGTTCACAGTCCAGCACATTTAGGAGAGAAGGCTATGCTAGACAGCATTCAGCACATTTGGTTCAACAAACATTTACGAGCAGCAGCTAAACAAAAAGTTCGTACCTGTATGATATGTTGTCAGTTTAATCCAGGAAAGAGTGTTCCCGTAGAGCAGGGTGGATTTCAGCCTCCTGACCATCCTTTTGAAGTCCTCCAGATGGATTATATTCAGATGGAACGTTGTCGAGGATTCAAATATGTTCTCGTAGTTGTCTGCGCTCTCTCCCGTTGGACAGAGGCGTATCCCGTATCAGATTACACTGCCCCGACTACTGCCAAGCAGCTAGTTCGAGAATTCTTCCCACGGTACGGTTTACCACGTGTTGTATATTCAGATAACGGCCAGCCTTTCTCATCCGAATTAATGAAACATGTCTCGCTTTTGTTGGGATATCAGTGGAAATTCCACTGTGTCCGACACCCCGAGGCAGCAGGTCTCGTGGAACGACATAATCAACTTTTAAAAATCAGACTGTCTAAAATATGTCAGGAAAAAGGTGTGGACTGGATAGTAGCTTTGCCAGTTGCGCTATTTTACATGAGGATGGTAGCACACTCTCGAACAGGGCTATCACCTTATGAGGTGATCTTTGGTAGACCACCGAATATGTGGGGGACGCCTATACCCCGTAAAATAACTGATGTTGACTGTAATATGCTGACAGATTACCTGGCTTCCTTGATGTCTGCACTACAATCTTGTCGTTCACAGGTAGTCGCAGCTTTTCCCGACAACACCGAGGTGAAACCTCATGATGTAATTCCCGGCGATTATGTTCTCGTCAGGAATTTTGATCGGAAAACCCAACTGGAGCCAAGGTGGAGGCTTCCTGAGTTGGTCCTGCTGACAACCAGAACAGCTGTGAAGATCGAAGGGAGAAAAGGCTGGGTGCATTCCAGCCATATAAAGAAATTTCATGGACTTCCTCCTGACACAAACAGTACTCCTCGTGTGTCTTCCCCCATTGACTCAAAGCTACCTTTGGCTGAAGCCAGTAGCACCGAACTCTATAAGCAGAAACTCAGGTCCAGATCCAAACTGTCGGACGATTTGATTGTTTAAGTCCTCTCCAAGGTGAAGCGGTTGAATCTGTCCCGACATGTATCCCTTAGGTCTGAATGATGTAGAGTCCAGAATCATAATAAAACGACATGCTTATTGTAAATTACTGCGTAGCCACTGTATTGTGACTTTATTAATTTTGTTTTCCTTGAGTTTTTTAATAGTTACTGCAAGCATATTGTTGCATATGTATTATCCTGTTTCTAAACGTGCTTTCAATATAACTGATGAACATTCTTTTAGTGAATTACCCCCACATGAGTTGTCCTATAGACTTGCGCTGCGCAACAACACCTTCATTAGTATGTTACATCATTCCCATCAGACTAGTAATGCCACCAATTGTTGGGTGTGTGGCCGACTCCCTCCCTATCAGAATAACAAAGGAGTTCTGCCTTTCTTTCCACATCCGTTCACACACAATGGCTCCTGTGGAGCATGGTTTAGTTTATTAAATTCCATAGACCCAGACACAGCAGTTTATCAACAACATTGGATATGGGGAAATCTGAATCTAGTTTTATTCAAAGTCTGTCACCCTAATAAGGAGGGTCACCCCAGTAGAACAGGAACTGATTTAGAAAATGAAGTGTATAAATTAGGTAATTTTACGCCTAATCTTATGATTTTGAATGTCAAAACCGAAGTTGAACTAATTCTGCCCACTATGTCAGTATTTCCAGTTAAGGGTGAATTATGTGTAAGAAAAGTTGGTTCCATACACATGGGCCATAGCCAATGCGTTACTACAGTAGAATATAGTGATCAAGGTAAATCTTCATTTAGAGCTTCTCGCCATTCTTACTTTATATGTGGTCAGACTGCATATATGCGTCTGCCTCTAGATTGGGATGGTACCTGTTACATAGCATTCCTTTTGCCACCTGTTTTTCTAGCTCCCCCTGATTATTATCGAAATGTTCATTTAGTACACAATAGAGAGCGAAGAGATCTCCCAGTTGTCGATTATACTGAGACGGCATGGGACAAGTATGTAGATTTCAATAAAGGTATCTTTCCCTATATAGGTACAATATCAAATAGTAAGCTGATACGCAGACTAACCAAGACTCTTGAAGCTGTAGTAAACGAGACTATAGCCGCCCTAGGCAATCTGACAGAAGAACAATCAGTGATGAGAATTGTTGTTCTCCAGAATCGTCTTGTCCTTGACGTCATCCTGGCCGATAGGGGCGGAGCTTGCAGGGTCATCGGATCCAGCTGCTGCATATTTATACCAGAAAATTCGCCATCTGTATATAAAGCTATAACACGCCTTCATAAGATTGTGAGCCAGATACACGAGAATCCAGGCACTTGGACGTGGTCCGGGTGGTTTTGGAGTGTGATATCAGCCTGGGGATGGAGAGTTCTATCCTTCCTAGGTATTGGCCTTCTTATGCTTTTCAGTTGTTGTTTATGCCTGCAATGTGGACCAGCGATTTGTGGTCTGTGTGCCACATCATGCATTCCATATCACAGTTCTCGTTCAAAACACCGGAAGAAGAAGGAAGAAGAAATGATGCTCCATGAGCAAATCGATGGAATGATGAAGATTGATATCTCTTAAAGGGCAAGTAGGGGACAAGGAGGGAATGTGGAAATGTGGATTTTCCTGATCAGTTATGTCCCCTATCTTGGACCCCAACGGTTCTATATGCATGTTACAAATACATGTATGTTCCCTCCAGTTCCAGTTTCTAAGAACGCAAATATATGTGTGTCTACCGTCGACATGTTCTCTGTCAGATCCGCCATCAATGGGCTGGATATTCGATTCCTAAGTATGAAAGGCCACCGACTTTATATGGCTAAGTTACTCCATTTTTACAGTTCAGGCAAGTAGGCCCGATTCTGTCCTCAAAGCCTTTCCCTGCTCTCTGTCTCTGACAGCTTCAGCTTGAACTCGCATCTGTATCCATGAACTTTGTCCTACTCCCTGTGCAGCTAACGGTGCCTGCCTCGGCCAGTTTTCGCCTGCCTGCCAAGAAGCTGTATTTCACCTTCGAATTATCTATTTTGCTCCTCAGCCGATGCATTCCTGTCTAGTAGTTTAAGTAAACATTCTTCCAGCTACCAAGCAAAGGACTCAGCCTTTCCGTCCTCCTGCAAGTGATTCATAGCCCTGCTGCCATGGAAAGTTTTCTGCCTCTCGCATCTCATATAGACACTTAGGCGTTTGTGCACGCACACAGTCAGTATAGACTAGATTCTGTCCGAGAGTCCTTCCTTGTGGATAACATAGTTCTTTAAACATAGGATGTTAGATATGATTTGGGATTAGGTTGACTTGACCCCCCAGACTTCTCGTCTCCACATGTAGAGCTAAATGTCAAGTCCCTTCACCCCCTAGTTGCACGTCACTCACACGTCATGCTGCTGCGCGCGCATCTATGCCAAGTATTATCTTATAGATCCACCTATGTCGTCTGATAATCCTAACCAATCATGTTTCTTTTATTCCTTATTACGCCTAGTTTCGATTACGTACCTGTTATGTCACTTTTCTTATCAAATGTTACGCCTTCTACATTCGTTTCATTGTAATGTACTTATTATAAAAATGCATGTCTGTCAATAAAGTATTGTACTTCACTTCCTGAACCCTCGTGGTGACGGAACCTGAAGGCCGCGACTCGAGTCGGCCATTTTGAGTGGAATAAAGCCCATTTAGAAAACCTCTTATACCACGGATTCTGCCTCTTGTTATTTTGAGCTATTTTACTTTATTTTAAGATTCCGTATGAAATTCAGTCCGGTAAAGAAGATTTTATTTACCACAAAATGAGAACTCTGTCTTCTAGAACTCAAACCTTTAACATTCCATGAAAGTTCTTATTATCTAAAGTGACATAAATATGACATGGGTTGTTGTCACGGGGACGAGACATTAACGTGGGACTCCCCCCCCCCCCTTTTAGTGAACCAAGAACTTGCTCTCCTTTTATGAACAGCATCAGAGATTATGATGGATTTGGTCCCTTTAAATCCGGCTTCTCCTTTGTACAGGGGCGAGGTCACCAGGAGGAGACAAACAAGACATCGATGTAAAAACGTCAACATCCCGAGAGATAGGGTTCGGTGTCTCAGATGAAAAGGATCCGTAGAAGGTATTGAGGGTGGACGAGAGGATTGCCGCCAAGGAGCCTCCTGCAGAGACTGGACCAGTGGACGTGACGCGACAGGAGGAACCTGTTGAGGGAAAGAGACTACCAGCTAGAAGTAGTGGACGCCGCCAGTCAGACACAAGCACCAGATATGCTCCAGGAGGAGCATGGCTTTCTCAGGTGTGTAAGCGCTTGAAAGGCTGGTTAAGAGGCTCATCCAAAGGGTAGAAACCGCTTGAGTGCAGTGGAGAATAGACCAGCAACATGCAACCGCTCCTAATTAAAGGGTTGCTCTCTTTTTCGATTATTTTTTCTGTATTTGGCACATTCTTATGACACTTTAAAAATCCCACTGAGGTTTGCACTGCCTTGATAGTACATGAATCCACGGGTTGGAATTGTGTTTTTTTTTCTCCCTTTTCACTATAGTTGCACTAAAGCACACCGGGTGATTGGGAAAGGAACAAGCGTGATGCTTACCTGCCATGTTTTTTTTTCTTTACCGAGGGGAAGCTGGAGGTCACTTAACAGATCACATTACAAAGGAAGAAGGAATCTCACTATTCACAAGAGGGACTGGCATGTTTGTATAAATGATTGTTTAATCTTTTGTTGACTAAAACTCACACTAGCAATGCCTTTACTGGCTCAGTGCCCTGCTTCAAGTTTCCTAACCAATTCAGTGATGAAGATGCTGGGGATTGGTCCGCCACCTGTAACGAGATGGAAAATATGATACAACAATTGGCGGAGGTTTAGAAGAAACTGGAGTGGGTCCTTGAATGCCATATAACTAAAGCCGACACCAATAGGGCAATTTTCGCCAGTCCGTTAAGGCACAAGGAGAACATCTAAGTAAGATGTCAGTAGGTCAATACCAGCTAACCACTGGGCTGGTTCAAAGCAAATCACCCACCCCCATAGGGCCCAGTGTTCCCCTACAAAAATATGTTTCAGATGAGGACCCTGTGGCTTTTCTTTTGAATTTTGAACCAGGCGCTAGGGACAGCATGTGGCCAACAGAGGGGGTGGCCATTCTACCTTGCCATTCATTTGGCAGGGGAAGCTCAAGCTGCCTACCAGACAGCTAATGTTGATGGCACTATGCCATAGTCCGGGGTAAAGACAGCTATCCTTGATCGTCTTGGGGTTAATGATGAAACCCCAAGGATTACATTTAGAAAAGAGAGTGGAAGATCTGGTGGCACCCCCAAGACCCTATTTTTTATTATGAAAGACGCCACAAACCGTTGGTTAAAACTCCTCGAGTCCAACAAAGAAGAGATCATGTGGAAAATCTATTTGGAACAATATTAAGAAGCTCTCCCTATCCCACACAAAAATGGGTGCATCAGAATGCCAGACTAACCCTGGATCAAGCAGTGGAAATGGCCACAACATGCAACAACCCAAGGTTGCAGCTCTTTTGAAGAACCTGAGAAAGGGAGCAAGCCCCATCATGCCGTCACCACCATCAAACAAGAGAATAAAACTTTGGAGAATACTTGAACAAGCTAAACCCCATACCCAAAGAGTTACCTAGTACTTGACCCCAGTGCAATGAGTGCGGGGAATGGGGCCATATAGCCAGGTTCTGTAAAAATAAAAAAACTGAAGAATCAGTGGACATTCGCTATGTACCCCTGTCCATTTACTAAGCACAAGAAATGGAACCCATATTTTTTGTAAGTCTCTTAGTCAATGGAAAATGGGTAAAAGCCCTTTTAGTACTCAGGTTGTTTCCAATCTTTCATCAAACAAAAATTACCTTGTTCTTTGTTCCCAGATTATTCCTAAAAAACTAGTAGGGGTTTGATGTGTTCACAGGGATACAAAAGTGTACCTTTTGGCTGCTCTCACTGTAAAAAAAAAAAATCAAGCAGGGCAAGAAAGTAAAGTAGGCATTGGGGTTTTACATACACTACGTGAAGAACTCATTTTGGGCACTGATAATCCCTATTTTTTTTTACCTTCTCCTGAATAAAATCCAAACTCATACTCTTCTACGTGAGAATGTACCAAGAGCGCGCTTCTCAGTCTGGAACCCTCGGTCCTTGACTGTAAATTTAAAGCTGCCCAATTAAATGATGTTTCATTTCAAAATGCATGGCAGGAGGTTAAAACCAATTAAACTAATGTCCCTACCTCATATCCTAGATTTGCCATTGTTGGAGGGCTTCTTTATTGAATAGCCAAAGAAGACGAGGGTCCTCCACTGCTTGTACCTTTTGATTTTAGGGAACAAGTATTGTTATATGCACACTCCCACCTACTGGCAGGACATGTAGGCAAGGAATATACTAATCAGGCTAGTCTAAAGAATGTTTATTGTCCTAGTATATATGCCCACATTAAAAAGTTTTGTTCTGAATGAGAAGTATGTTAGAAAGGAAATCTCTATCAACCTCCTAAAGTGCCCTTACAGTTTATGCCCATTATAGAGAAGCCTTTTGACCAAGTTGGTATGGATTTAAAAAAAAAACAAATTTATTGGCAGTTTCATTAACATAAACCACATTACAACAACAAAACAAGCCAGTTGGACAGTGCATCTTCCCACAACCATCTGTTTTATCGTGGGACAAAACATGGAGAAAAAAGAATGCATCATCTAATCACACATTTGACTGGGTATCCTTTGCATAACACTTTTATGAAACCTGCATCTTTTTTTTACCCTACGCGGGCCAACAATGGTGTGTAATCACTCTGCTGCAGTTCTACATCAAAACCTACAGGAGTACAGCAGTTATACAATCTGGTCATTTACACCTGTATATTCATGCGCATCATTTGTTAAGGCGTGTGAGGAACCAAGGGATTCCATCTGACCCCCAACACCCCCGTTCCCCAGTGTCACTGCGAAACAAGAGCTCCCTCATATTTACTTAGCCGCGTCTTTCTGATTTTGTGCCCATTGCAGAAAGGGCTCCCAGATGTCACGAGGCCTAGAGGTGGGCGGCATGAGCTCCCAAAAAGTAGATAGCTGAGTGTGCCCAAATGTTACCGCGGCGAGTCAGCCCTCAATCGATGGCAGCCTTCTCCCACCCCAGCACACCGCCACCTGTCTTTTAGCAAATAATAATAGCAGAGCATGTAATTTACGCGTTTTTGGCAGGGTGTCTTTAACAAATCCCAATAGCCCCACTATGGGAGATAGCAAATCAGATCTTCCAATTATTTGATTCACTGAGGTAAAAGTTGGTATGGATTTGATTGGCCTTCTCCCCCGCTCAGCCAGAGGCCATCATTATGTTTTGGTATTGGTAGACTACTCTACCCGATATCCAGATGCTATTCCTTTAACTCCTTCGCTGCCAGACCTTCCCCGTGCCATGCCTTTTTTTTGGCTATTTGGAGTAGTTCACGCTTAGGCCCTGTAACTTTTTGTCCACATAAGGTATCCACGCCAAATTTGTGTCCTTTTCTTCCAACATTCTCAGGATTCTAAAGGCACCCAGGGTTTGTGGATTCCCTTGGAGGGCACCGAGAAATTAGGCAAAATACAGCTAAAGTGGGGAAAATGTGCTGAAGAAGACTGCGTCTGTTTTTTTCCCCCCACAAATGGTATCAACAAAGGGTTTGTGGTACTAAAATGTCCATCTTCTCAGCTTTCAGGAACAGCAAAACATTCTTAAGAAAACCAAACTTGTATCTGGGCATTTATATTATTCGTGACTTGGGGGAGTTCTATAAACAAAATTTGGGAAAGCAACTAGATCGACTTATTGCTGAAATTAAACACTGGCGAACGTTGCCATGGACACTGATGGGCCACGCAGCCCTGTTTAAGATGATGGCACTCCCCCGCCTTTTATATGCTCTCCAAAACACACCGCATGAAGTATCCCCGCGATCCTTCAGGAGAGTGGAGTCAGAGCTCAGGACACTGCTGTGGATTGGGCCGCCTTCGTATTGCTTTGTGTAAACTCCAGAAAGGGGTTTATGATGGGAGCTTGGCAGTGCCGGATATTCGAGCATATTATTGGGCAGCGCAACTGGTGAATGTGAATTGCTGGATATTTGGGGAAAGATCCGAACAGGCGTACAGTGGACAGAGTAGCTAAGGGGCCCAGAGGACCTCAGGCAGTTCTGTATGAAACACGGGTGAGTAGACTCCTCTCACCCCACATGCGCACAGTAGTCAAAGTATGGAAGGCGGTTACAAAATATTTAGGGTGGGATAACAAGTTCTCGTTAATGACCCCTCTCTGGGTTGGGGATTTTCTTAAGTCGGTGGGCAATTTGACAGGTTTCACAAAATGGGAATTAATAGGGATAGAGAAGTTGGGGGATGTATGGAGGGGGGAGGCGTATATTACCTTTGCAGAGCTGCAGAAAGACTACTCCTTGGGTCAGGGTGAATGGCTTAACTATACGAGACTGGGCCATGCGCTTAGGGGCCATATCAAGGAGGGGGGGGGGGACGCTCATGGAGTCCGGTCCATTGGAAGATAGGGTGCTCACAGAGTAGATACAAGACAAGACTCTTTCTCTATTCTACAAAAAAATAATTAATGCTCCAGAGCCCATGAGTGCGCTCCGCTCATCTTGGGAGGGCAATGTTGGTACTCTAGAGGATAAGCAATGGGTTGAAATAATCCAAGGTCCGAGGGAGGTGGCGATTCGGGCTAGATTTAGACTCATCCAATTAAAATTTTTACATAGAGTGTACTATCCCAGGTCAGCGCTTCGGCAAATGGGGAAATGTCCGGACGCAAGCTGCCATAGTGGATGCGGGTTGGAAGGATCCTTTTATCACCTCTGGGGGAGTGTCCGAGCATTAAGGAATTTTGGGGAGTGGTTACCCGAGTGATGTCAGAGGTGGTGGGGCTTGAGGTGGAGCAGGAACCGAAGTGGCTCCTCTTGCTCACCAAAGCAAACGAGGATTGGCCTCGACAAGTGAAAACATGGCTGGGGTTGGCAGCAATAGTAGCCAAGCAAAGTATCGCCAGGAAATGGGGACACATCTACCCCCACATTGGAGGAATGGGAAAATGACTTTGATTAGTGTTGGCAAGCCGAGACAGTGGTATATAAAAGTAGGGCATGCCCCAATAAAGGAGAGAAGATCTGGGAAGCATGGAAGGTGTACCGGGGACTATGATTGGGTGGGGGGTTGGACTGTAGAGCTTATGCCTGATGCCTCTATTGGTAACCTGTACCACAGATTTGAATGTCAAAAGTTTGTTTTGATTCTTGTATGTGTAAGCATGTCTTGGTTTAATAAAAAGATTTCTCCTCCCCCAAACGAAACACAAACTTTTCTACTTTTACTGGGACATAGCGTATTTTTCCTATTTTTCATGCGTTCAACAGCCTTCCAGTTAGTTATAGAAATGGGTGTAAAAACAATGGAGCTCAGAAAGCCATACTTTTCTGAAAAGTGGACTTCATTCTGAATTCAGCAAGGGGCCATTTGTGTAGATCCTTCAAGTTTTTTTTATAGAAACTAACAGTTGAAAATAAAGAGATATTGAAATTGAGTTGAGAAAAACTGACATCTGTGCCAACGTTTTCACATGTAACTTCTAAGTATGGCAGATTTTTTAAAGCAATTTACTCTTCTATCCGCTGGACCCTTCTGATTGTGGGGATAGATAGGACTTGTAGATCCACCAAGAATCCGAAGAACCGAGAGCCAATAACTGAGCTGCGTCTTGCCATTTTTTTTCATTGTGTACCAGGTATACAGCAATACATTTGGTAAACTATAATGAGTGAAACATAGGTACCAAGGAAACCTATATATTTCTGAAATAGGAACAACATATAGAGTCTAGAAGCACTGGTAATTTGCACATCTCTGAAATTGTGGGTACCCATGCAAGCATGTGACTTCAAGGATATTTTTCATAACATTTTTTACAAATTGTCTTACATTTGGAAGGCAGAAATGCAAAGAAAGTCAATTGGTAATAACACTTGTTCTACTATTTTGTGTTCCCCTAAGTCTCCCAATAAAAATTCTACCTCACTTGTGTGGGTAGACCTAGTGCCTGTGACAGGTAACTCCCCAACACAAAACATGCACACATCACATTTTTCCAGTGAAAACTGACCCTTTGTTTGCAATGTGCTTACCTGTGGATTTTGGACCCTAGCTCAGCCGGCACCTATGGAAACCCTTCAAACCTAAATATTTTTTAAACCTAGACATCCAGGGGAATCCAGTATGGAGGAGGGACTCGTGTGGCTCTCGCTAGGTCCTGGTACCCAGAATCCTTTGTAAACCTCAAACTTTGTTAAAAAAAAAAAAACAACAAAAAAAACTACATTTTCTCACATTTGTGTGATGGAAAGTTCTGAAATCTGCGACGAGCCACAAACTTCCACCCACCCAGCACTCTCCAAATCTCGCTCTAAAAATGGTACCTCACTTGCGTGGGTAGGCCTAGTGCTCGCGACAGGAAATGGTCCAAAACGCAACGTGGACACATCACATTTTTCCAGTGAAACCAGACCCTTTATTTGCAATGTGCCTACCTGTGGATTTTGAACCCTAGTTCAGCCGGCACATAGGGAAACCTAGGAAACCTATACACATTTGAAAACTAGATACCCGGGGGAATCCAGGATGGTGTGACTTGTGTGGCTCTCACTAGGTTCTGTTATCCGGAATCCCTTGCCAACCTCAAACCTTGTAAAAAAAAAAAAAACAATTCCTTAAATTTCTTTGATGGAATGTTCTGGAATCTGTGGAGAGCCACAAACTTCAACTCACCCAGCATTCCTCAAAGTCTCCCGGTAAAAATGGTACCTCACTTGTGTGGGTAGGCCTAGTGCTAGCGACAGGAAATGGCCCAAAATGCATACATGAACACATCACATTTATCCAGTGAAAACTAACCCTTTTTTTTGCAATGTGCCTAGCTGTGGGATTTGAACCTTAGCTCAGCAGGCCCCTAGGGAAACCTAGTACACCTACACATTTTTTGCAAACTAGACATCCAGGGGAACCCAGGAAGAGGTGCCTTGTGTGGCTCCAACCAGGTTCTGTTACCCAGAATCTCTTGCAAACCTCAAACTTTGTAAAAAAAAACCCCACATCTTCCTCACATTTCTGTGATGGAAAGTTCTGGTATCTGCGGGAAGCCACAAACTTCCACCCACATAGCCTTCCCCCAGTCTGTGGGGAGCCACAAACTTCCACCTACCCAACATTTCTCCTGATAAAAATGGTACCGCACGTGGGTGGGTAGGCCTAGTGCCCGCGAAAGGAAACGGCTCAAAACGCAACATGGACACATCACATTTTTCCTGTGAATACTGACCCTTTTATTGCAATGTGCCTAGCTGTGGATTTTGAACCCTAGCCCAACCGGCACCTAGGGAAACTTAGTAAACCTATACATTTTTAAAAACTAGACACCCAGGGGAATCCAGGATGGGGTTGATTCGTGTGGCTCTCACCAGGTTCTGTTACCCAGAATCCCTTGCAAACCTCAAACTTTGCACACAAAAACCGCACTTTCCTTACATTTCTATGTTAGAATGTTCTGGAATCTGTGGGGAGCCACAAACTTCCACTCCCCCAGCATTCCTCAAAGTCTCCTGGTAAAGATGGAACCTCACACTTGTGTGGTTAGGCTTAATGCTCGTGACAGGAAATGGCCCAAAATACAAACATGAACACATCTCATTTTTCCAGTGAAACCAACCCTTTTTTTGCAAAGTGCCTAGTTGTGGATTTTAAAACCTAGCTCAGCCGGCACCTAGAGAAACCTAGCAAACCTATACATTTTTCAAAAACAGACACCCAGGGGAATCCATTGTGGGGTGACTTGTGTGGCTCTCACCAGGTTTTGTTACCCAGAATCCCTTGCAAACCTCAAACATTTTCCAAACGTTTCTGTGATGGAAAGTTCTGGTATCTGCGGGAAGCCACAAACTTCCACCCACCCAGCCTTCCCCCAAGTCCCCCCTAGTAGACCAAATTTGAGGTATGCTGAGGATTCTGATTATGAAAAAGTTGGGAACTCCACGCAAGCCACACATCCTTGGACCCCCCTGGGTGTCTAGTTTTCAGGAATGTCGGGGTTTGGTAAGTTTCCCTACATGGCCGCCATGATGGGGCCAAAAACGCGAGTGACCCCCTAACAAAACCAGGTTGTTTTGTGATTGATCATTTTGTATTACTTCACATTATATTTTGGGCCATTTCCTGTCCTGGGCACTAGGCCTACCCACACAAGTGTGGTACCATTTTGATCAGGATACTTGGGGGAACGCTGGGTGGTAGGACATTTTTGCTGGCCCAGTTATGCCAAAGCTTGCCTACACACAAATGTGAAACAATTTGGGATTTTCTGTAGCCCAGTTGGAGGTTTGCTGGGGATTCTGGGTAGGAAAACATTGGGGAATCCATGCATGCCACACATCCTTGGGCTCCCCCAGGTGTAGCGTTTTCAGAAATGTTTGGGTTTGGTAGGGCTTCCCTACATGCTGCCGAGCCCGGGGCCAAAAACGCAGGTGAACCCCTAGCAAAACTAGGTCGTCTTGTGATTGATCATTTTTTATGCATCCACTATACATTTTGGGCCATTTCCTGTCAATGTCACTGGCACTAGGCCGACCCACACAAGTGAGATGCCATTTTTATCGGGAGATCTAGGGGAATGCTGGGCGGTAGGAAATTTGGGGATTCTTTCTGACTCTGGAAAAATATGGCACACTAATGCAAGGAAAATGTGTGACTGTGGTCACATTTAGAGGTTTGCAGGGCATGTTTTGGTAAGAAAACATGTTGGAATCAACAAAAGGGACACCACCCTGTACTCCCCTGTGTTTCTTATTTATGAAAATATTGAGAATTGGTTGTTTTTCCCTAGATACAATGTACACCCTAATGGAGAAAGCTGGAAAATGCAAATGTTACTTCACAATCAATCAATCAATTAAAACTTTATTCGGCCACGTTATGGCCATAAAAGTACTTTTTACATAACACACATACATTTTGGATTAAAACTACACTGGGTTAAAATCTATTCACAATAAAAGAGACCTAGTCTAACGACCTGGTTCATTATTGTAAACACACCAGATTATTTCTCTTACAAATTGCCCCTGATAAAAACCGTGCAACCCCGTAACAAACAAGTGGGGAAGAAAGCATTTGTAGGTAGATCAATGCTGGCCTGCCTTGTGCTAAATAGCAATCTCTTACAAGCGGTTGGATGTATTTAGCTCGCAGCTCAGTATAAAAACCACAAAAGAACATAAAGTGCATTAAATCTTGGTCAGAAAAATTATCACATGCACATGGTTGCAAGGAACCTAACTTTGAAAAACCTTTGGGTATAGTTAGGAGCCAGTGGATACAATTAAATCTGAATCTAGATAAAAGAAAGCGAAGATGCAGATTGTTAACAAAAGACCAAAAGGGTTGAGTTAAAATTCCAGGACTTATAATCATAAAATATCTACGTGTAGGTTTCTTAAGTTCATTTGCTTCTCTATCCAACTGTCTTCTCATTAAGAATTGTGTTTTTAAAGATTTCACAGCTTCAGGATGCAGCTTTCTAGGTTGATTAAATAGCTGTTTGTCCAAGAGCTGAAAACTGCCGTGAGAAATAGTTTAACCAAGGAATTTCTGCAGCTCTATCTAATCTCATGCAGTCCTCTAAGATAGTCTGATTTAGATTTGGCTTTTCTCTAGACCAACTTTTTAGCCACCATATCAGGGGTGCTACAGCAATATTATCTGTCAATAAAAGCTGGAATGCTAGAGGGAGCAGCTAGCAGTTTACGTAAATGTTTATTTTCTACTCCTTGAAGTTCTTTACAATCCTTGAAACCCCAAACCACACTACCATACACTGTCATAGCGACACATTTCTCATTGTATATTTTCAGCAGTGGTTGTACGGGTTTGTTCCCTAATCTTCTAGCGAAGTCCAGTGAGGCTCCAGCTGCTCTTGCCAAAGTGTTTTTCTTTAGAGCACGCTGTGCTACCCAGGTGCCCTTTTCATCAAATAACACACCCAAATATGGATATCTGGGCACATTGGTTAGCACTCCTCCTTTACAAGGAAGTGATTTATTCCCTCTTTTTTGGTAGCCAATTGACATTATGTGAGATTTAGTAAAATTGACCGCAAGGTCAAGAGCTACCATAAAATCAATAAAAGTGTTAACTAAAGATTTCAAAGCAATCGGGGTCCTGGCAATTAAAACTGCATCGTCCGCATCTAAAAGTGCTGGGATTGATTTAGAACCTACTCTAGGGATGTCTAGATACGAGTTTGACAGCACTGCCCACAATCTATTTATATAAAGTGTAAATAAAACCGGGGCAAGAATGCACCCCTGCTTCACTCCTTTTTACCTTTCAGGGATTAGCTAGGGAGCCATCCTCATTATACCTTACAGAGGCAGTCAAAATAAGATGGGACCAGTGCAAGAAACTTACTAAATTCCTGTTCATCCCTATTTCTACCAACAAATGCCATAACTTAGACCTATTTACCCTGTCAAAAGCGGACGTTAAATCCATAAAAGCCAAAGACATGCATCCTTTTTTGGTTAGGGTTATTTGCTGGTGATCAAGAGTAGGTTCATACATTGTTCTACTGTACCCCTGCCCTTGCGAAAACCAAATTGTAATTCTGACAGCACTTCCTTTTCTTCCAACCAGGTGGTTAGGCGATCTAAAATTACTTTGCCCATTATTTTTGCTGAAGAGTCCCAACAAAGAAATTGGACGATAACAGCCCGCGTCTTCTCTAGCACCTTTTTTGAAAATTGGCAAAATCGCCACCGTTGGCCATGAGTGAGGTTGACCTACCCTTATGGCCGCATTGAACACTCCTGTTAAAATTTTCACCCATATACCCAGGTCTGACTTATAGAGGTCCACAGGTATTCCGTCGGGACCAGGGGCTTTTCGGGCAGACATACCCTCAATCGCTTTCTGAACCTCTTTTACATCAAGCACTAAATCGAGTGGTAAAGCACTCGGTACCCAGGAAGGGCCTATTTGTTCAGTGACAACCTCGGCATATATCTGTTCAAAGTGGCTAACACACCAGTCGGCTGGAATTGCGCACTCTACTCGTCGTGATATTATCTTTAAAAAAGGAGCCGTTTACTACTTGTGCAAAATTTTGCATATCTGCTTGAGTACTCGCCGGTGTTAGATCGTCTCATGCCTGCTCCCTTAAAGCAGCCTTCCTTGATTTTTAAGGCTGAATCATATGCTTTTCTTCGAGTTTTAATCTGGTCAGGATCTCTAGGTACACTTTTTAATGCAACCATAAGGGCTTTGGAGCAATCAGCATTAAACCACGTAACCTCCTTAGTATCTGCCTTGATCTTTTTACCAGTTAACCTTTTACCAATTAGCTTAGTTAATGTGTCATAAGCCTCTAGTACGTCTGTGGGCTTGCTATGTACATTTAGGCAATACTCAATTTCCTTTTTACACTCAGTATACAACTCGGCTAAAAAGAGCTCGGGGACAATTTACTCCCATCTTGATTTTCGATTCCGGGCCGTAGGCCGAAAGTTCCCATTTGCGAAGGTTTTTGGCTCTGCACCCCGAAAGACCAAAAGACCTTTAGTTTCCACAATGATGGGATTATGGTCGCTAAAACCAGTTTGGACTGCCCTAACTTCCCGCATATGTATATATAGAGGCGCTGAAATTACAACATGATCTATAGTGGAACTGCATCCTCTTCCAAAAAAAAGATAGTATCACCTCTGCTTCCACCCCAGACTCTAGACAGTGAAAATTAATGTTTGCTAATAAGCTATCTAACCGGGTACCTTGGATGTATTGTTAAAAATGGGCCACAGGTGGTAAATCTTCATATGTCTCCCCATCTAACAGACAATTTAATTTACATTGATGTATATTAAAATCCCCCATTATAACTATTTCGTAGGGAGTATATCTCTCCTGAGCAAGTTCCTCTAAAAAGATTTCAAGAGCAGTTAGATGTTCACTCTCTCATAGTCCCTACAAAATGAGTAGTAAAATTACAATTACCAGAGTAACACCACTAGAAAAAGTCAATTCTACTGCTAAAAGATGTGGAGAGGGGCTAGGAAGACCCTTGATGGTGCAAGACAGTTTAAGCGAAATGAGGGTAAGCAAGCCACCCTTCGCTCTTTCTACTGTTGATGGGGATGCAGATTTAAACAAGCATTTGCAATGCATCAGGTCTCGCATTTACGTGAGTTTGAGCTATTGGCATTGTAAATGACAATGCCTTTTATTTATGGTTTGGTTTTTGAAACATAAACAAAAACGCATTGTCATTTACAATGCCAATAGGTTAGACTCGCATAAATGCGAGGCCTATTGCAAATGCTTTTTTGTTGTTGTTGAGCGGACAGTCTTGTCACAGCACACCACCCATTCATGAGTTCATTAATTAACCATGCTCTCAGCCACTACTTCATTCATCCATCAATGCATTCACACATCCATCCACCCGTTCTCACATTCCCCCACTCACCAATCAGACACACAAATTTGCCTGCTTCCAGAAGGGGAAAAATAAAGGGTAAAACACGCTGGACAACATGCAGTGGACATGAGGTGGTCACACTAAATATGTAATTGTAATGGTCCGATAACTTGCGTAACCGGCACCATGGCAATTATCAGGTTACTTGTAATAGGGTAGACTGGTGTGGCTTTTTGTAATCGAAATAAATCGGTCAACAGGGGGGCTACCTCTGCTGTGCTGCCCATACACAAAATGCGAGACCTATTGTTGGAAGTGGGGTTTCTATATTAATATAGCCATCTAAAGTAAACACCGAGCATGGCGTCAGTGATTAAAGAGTCTGCACATGGAAAATGAACCAGAGCAAACAAAACACGAACGCGTCTCACTACAGTGCAGGCTAACATAACAAGAGAAAGGCTTCATGCGAAAGAAATAAAAAGTTCTACTTACACGATGGCCCCTCGCAGCATGCCGCTTCTTATGCCATGCAAGACTAAACAAAAGCACTGGTTTACTAAAACAGAACATATGGATGCTCTTTTAGATTATCAATATGGGCGCATGTGAACAATGGCGGCTCAAGCCCCCTCCAGCTGTGATTTAATTGAAGTTTAAACAGGAAGGCGCCACAAGGCACTTTACATAAAGCAACGTTTTTGCAGAAATTCTGCATGGGTGCGTGTATTTTGTGGCTCTGTGGAGATGACCTCTCAGAAGGGGATACTTGCCCCCACAAGGTGATGAGACGAGTGGGAGGGGGGCTGGCCTCTCAGAGGCCTGGACATTTGCTCAATGTGGGGATGTGTCTCGGGGCTCAGTGGGGAGCAAGTGACTGGCCTGTCAGAAGGCACGAAAGTTCACCCCACCGCGGGGCTGTGTGTGATGGCTTCTATCGGGAGGGGGTCACCTCTACTGATTCTTGCCCACCATGGGTCAGTGTATATGGAGGCTGAGTGGGGCCATAAAACTGATCCCTCAGAAGGAAAGGTTACATATAAAGACACTTCTGTCGTCGGCATGTTTCTTCCGGGTCACTTGTGCATGTGTACTTCCGAGACGATTCTACCCGAGGCATTTTCTAACACAAATGCAATAGCCAGTGGTGATTGCTTGCAAACTGCGTGGTGTGTTTAATTTGGTACACCCTGTGATTATTTTGAATGCTGAACACCAATCTCCGGACAGAGCCTGAGTGCTTTAAACATTACCGCGTTCGGGCGCTGTACTGTAAATAAATAGTTCATTTGCATAAATACAAAAGCTGGCGCATGGTCCGGACATAGCTTGTGTGTTTTAAACATTACCGCGTTTGGGCGCTGTACTGTAATTAACTATGTCATTTGCATAAATACAAAAGCGGGCGCATTGCGCAAGCAGCAACAGGCAGAAAAGCACACGCGGGTACAAAGCTGCAATAAAAGTAGTCCCTAAATGGAATAATAACAGCCCAGCAGCGTACCTACACTGTAGTTGGTCGGTGCTGCTTCCTGCAAAACGGGAGCAAAGCGGAAGTGACGTTTCGCATCGTGAGCCAACCATAAGCAAGATAAGAAAGAGCAATACAATGTTAAACAAATGGTGATCAACAGGACATATTAGCTGCCAATAGGCGGAGTTTCACCCAACATAGAAATTACTTCATGCCTCGGAGAGGCAGCGCATGCGCTGCCCTTTGCGAGACCTAAAAATGAAGCAAAACCATCCATTACAAAGGAGTCAGAAGTATCCCAGGTTTCTTGGAGTGCAATGTTTGTGATGCCCTCCCTTGGGGCTGAATGAATCTGTTGCCCTCCAACCTGGGGTGTAGTGGCCCTTCTGGATAAAAAAAGGAAAGTGGGAAAACCTGTATTCCCATAGACACCACAGCTCTCATCTGGCCTTGTAACATGGCTCTTACGTGTGCAGGGTGGGTTACATTAACCACAATGCAATCCCCACTCCTATCTTTCCTTGTGACTTTCCCTACCCAACCAAATCTTCTGGCCATATTGATGTGAGGGGAAAAAGATAGAGCGTGTGATTGTGTTCTGCCCAACCAGTGTGTTCCCTTGTGTATTAAGTCCATTGTTGACTCTTTGGTGTTCTCCTGTAGGGGTGGAACTCCTACTAGGACAGTCACAAGCGGGGCTGCCTCAGAGGGCAGGTGTAACACTTCAGATCTTGGACTCACCAGGCAATTGGGTTAAACAGGTCTCCGGCCATTGGACTAATTTCCATGCATCAGTCCAGTCTCCTCAGGCGCAGCCCCTAGAGGATTACGCAGGGCTGGGGCTGGGTCTGAGGCAATTCCTTGGGCTATGCCATTTTCGGGAAGACCCATCATTCCTTGTAGGCCTATACAACCTGAGTTCTGCATACTATCTCTTGATAACTGCTGTGACAACTTGTGTACCCTTGGGTTACTATTGTAAGTTTAAAACCCCATATTTTGTGAGTGACTATTTGAGTCATTCTCCTTAGCCACTAACGGACAAATCTGTCCACTTGGAGCTAAACCCGTGCAGACCGGGGTACTAGCAGTAAGACATTGGTTTGCCTGAAGTAGTAGTTGTAGGAGAGTAGGGTCTGCTTTCTATGTTCACCTCCACTTTTTGCTTTTGCTTCACTGGTTTTCGACTTAGATGTGGCTGTGGGCCTGCCAATCAGACCCACAGCCCAGCTGTTCTCTCTCTAAATTTATACTATGTACTTTAGGTGCATAACCCAATTGGTTAGGAACACCTTATTGGCCCCTGTACAGTGTACCTTAGGTACCCAGGGCATAGGTGTACCCTAGGCCTACCAGGGGCTGCAGCATGTATTATGCCACCCCTGGCCTGGCCTTCCATTATGACACAACTGGCTGATCACTCAGCTGGGGCAAGGTCGTGTAATCACTCCTTGCTTAGGTGTAGTATTCCTATACCTACCTTATATATAGACACATGTGTACCTATCAGCCACTCCTATGGCAGGCCTTAACACTCGGGAGGCAGAGTGCTTGGTAACATGTGAGATGGTGCTCTAGCATGAGCTGAGCCTGTCTGAAGCTTTCAGAACCATGTCCTTATAGCTGTTCTATGATATAGCCTACAATATACTCTTAAAGTGCCTTATAATCTTAAACGGTTATGGTAACTATGGTTTGGCTTTATCAAAACATGTCGTGTAAGGTGTCTAACACTTTGGAATAATACCCCCATACCATTTCTGGCAATGAGGATATTATTCCTCCCTTCTAAAGGGAGAAGACATGTTGAAACCTACTTACCCGGTTAAAGTTAACCAGAGCCCCAGCATCACAACATGGATGCTGCTGCCACAAACACAAGTCTGACCTCCTGCTGCTGGGAGTCCTTCCAGCGTGGGAGGCTTGGACAATAGGTTTCCTGCCTTGGGAGGTGCGAGCACCACCCCAGACAGGAGTTAGTGTATTGGGGCAGGGAGGGATGAAAGAAACTAGACACTGCCTGGGACACACAAGGTGTCCCATGCATAGTCCAGTTCAAACCGGTACTGGGGCACTCCAGCCCCAGCTCTGGCGCGAAACTGGACAAAGTAAAGGGGGTGTAACCACTCCCCTTCCTGGTCCCACCCATAGGAGGGACCGTGCAGGTAGCCCAGCCCACTAGCCCAGTATATCAGTAGGTAGCTGAGCCCTCCTAAATTAGATTAACCTGAATCTGCAACTTGTACAGAAACTCTGGACCTTCGACATTCGACCTCAGGAAGAAGACTGAAGAAATCTCCCTTGTGGCCAAGGAGTGACCACCCTGGGCAACCAGGCACCATCCAGCGACCGCTGCTTGCTTTGCGACGGATCCTACGAGGGACGACTGCAGAGACTGACCAGCGCCGAGACTTCCAGACACCTCTGACCCAGATCCACATCTACAGCGAAGCTGAGACCCGTGGAGGTGACGAGGGACGTGGGACCGGCGACTTGGGAAAAGTGGCTAGTACCTGACTAGCGCGACTTCCGAGGCTCCCTCGAGGCTGTGCTTGGGGAATTGAGAAGCCCCCATCCCGAGCACCATCTGCAAAGAAGACCAGCTCCCCACATTTCACATGTTCTGCGTGGGGCCTTTCTGCACCTGAGTTGCTCGACGTGTTGTCTGGTTGCTGGCCCGCTGGCTAGTGACCTCTGCGACGACGAACCTTTGTTTTCATCTTGCTGGTCCGGCTCCTCCAGACTGGCACCCGCTCCTCTGTGAAAGAGAAGCACCCCAGACCTTCCTGGTCTGCACCAGAAGCAAGTCCTCCATCCTGCGTGGGTTCCGCTTGCCAAGGCTTGTTGGGTCCAAGAGCCTTCGTGGGACAGCTCACCTCCTGGTCCTGGTCGTCCTCGATGCCTCCTGGTACCCGTGGCTGCTGCGACAAGCTTCACCTCCTCACCTGCATCTTCACGACATCGCCGGGTTCCTTCCTGGTTCCTTCCCGGCTCCTGGCTGGTGACCTAGACTCTGTCCCTTCTGCTTGCAGGTATCCTTCTTTCTTGATTCATTCCTTGGGATCCACCGGACACTCTTCACTGACTGCCTGTCAGCAACTTTCCTTCAGGCATCCATAGGAGTCAACGACGAAACCCGACGCAAGTTCACACCTATGCACCCGCAGCCCGTGGGCTAGGTAACTTGAGTACTTCGGTGCTCACAAGGGTATTGACTATCCAAGGGTCTAGTTTCTGAGTCTCGACTTCCTAGCAATACCAGAAGTGTCCTAAAACTGTTAATTGCTAACAACTTCCATTTCTATCGACTTTTACGCATTACGCGTGAGTGTTTCCACTCTGCACCTGAATCCCGTGGGCCTCCCACTTCCTAACCTTTGGTAGTATAGTGTAGCCACAGCGATTCCCTAGGCCTAGGCCTATCCTGTGTTCGTGACAGTGGTTCTTATACCACTTACTTAGTATATGGTTTGCGTGGCCCCTAGGGCCTAACTGTATTACTTACCTGTGTGCCTTAATGTATGCATAAATAAGACTGTGTTGTACTTACCTCGACTCTCATAAAGAGTGCTGAGGGTTTGACTAGAATAAATACATTCTATTTTTATATACATCTGTTGTGGTGTCCTTTCATTTGGTATTCAAGGGATTACATATGGTATAACAGCTGGTTTCACATGCCATTCAGAGTTTAGCCTAAGACTGCTCTTGTGCATGCTACCACTAGGATAGCTGGTCTATAAGGTTGACTTTACAACCAATCACCATAAGGGTTGTTTGGACTGATACAAGGTGTACACTAGAATTAGTGACATCATATATCAGGCCAACTTCTCACAGTAGTGATTCTAGTTTATCCAGCCTGACAAGAATAGGGCTAAGGTGCGATTTCATAATTCCTTCAACATTGACAGAGAGGCTATTAACAATTTGTCCAAGTCCCACATTAATTTGATCTTCAATAGATAACACAGTTTGTGTTTTCAGCCTGAGAGCTATTTTTTCTGCCTCCGCCTCTTTTATTTTTTTACTGGCGGCTCAAATAAGGAGGGGCCCTGATCTTGGTTTCCATCAACCTCGTCAACCAAATGGGTGTCAACCAATGGCGATGGCACGGGCTCACTTTACACAATATGGGGTGAGGTGTTTGATGGTATCGGGCTTGAGGGCAGGCTGAACAGTTCCAGCGAAAGTCTCCGCTCAGTTAAGGCAATTTCGTTGGATAAAACATTTGCAGCCCTGGTCAAAAAAAGAGTCTAAAGAGTAAGTAGAAGGGTTGCTTCCTTTTAGACATGCCTTCCCTAGCAGAGAACAGACTAATTCCTTACAAACTATTTCCGACAATTGCAAAAAGATGTAATGAGACAGTAATCCAGTAATCACGGAGTCATGGCTGCCAATAAAGGGAGATGATCAATTAGTAGTCCCTGGCTGCCAAGAGTTCAAAAGAACAAAACTGTCTAGTTGGTTCACTTAACAGTCCATGTAATAGCCCACAGCCCTCAGAACTTTTTCATTAACCTGACAGTCAGACTCACTTAATTTGGGTCCTGGCAGGTTTCCATGGAGGGAGTTCAATGTTCAACAATGCGGCCCATAAGTCAAAAGAGAGGTGGCCCAGCCCTGCCTCTTCCTGTCAATGACGGGCAAGGACATGCCCGCCCTTGGCCTGGGCTTCGCCCACTCACATCCCTTGCTTTGGGAGACTTCAAGCGCTTTTGAGCGCTACACTGCAGACTTGATCCTCCCTCCTGGGAGAGCAAGGGATGCTGGAATCCGGAGTCCCCAGCCGCCACAGCCACATATTTGCTCAAAAGCAAATGCAAATGTTCTGTTCTACGAGGCTACAATTCGCATAAATCCTCTCGGCGCTCCACTTCCCTACTTTACAACCAACTATTCATTAAGTACATGCACGTACTGGTTGGATTTGGCACGAGGGTGAGTGATGGCTCAGTGTATAAAATGTTATTAACAAGAGATTTCACAATACGGAAATGCACTGTTAAAACCGGAACCAATGATTCACAGCTATTGAATCACGAGCTGTAAAGTCACGACAAGGCACCAACCTCTTCACAGGCCATTCACACAGATTTCATTTGTGACACATACAAGACCATTCACACTGCCAGCTGCGAGCCCAGCACATTACAACACTCACATCAACAGGCCTATCACTACACATCCACATGCCTAACACAGCAACCACACCAGCTGATGGAGTTTGTGGACTGGTGTTTGTCTAGCAGTGTGTGTAGTGACCAGTAGAAAGTCACTACTCACATACTGCCAGCCAAGAGGCAGTCTAGGCACACCGCCAGCCAAGTGCCAGTCCACACACACCGCCAGCCAAGTGCCAGTCCACACACACCGCCAGCCAAGCGCCAGTCCACACACGCCACCAGCCAAGCGCCAGTCCATGCACAATGCCAGCCACTCGTCAGTCCACACATACCCCCAGTCCACACAGACCGCCAACCAAGCATCTGTACACAAACACCACCAGCCAAGCATCAGTTCACACACACCGCCAGCCAAGCACCAGTCCACACACACCACCAGCCAGCACCAGTCCACACACACCGCTATCACATATTTTATGCAAAAAAACACACAAACCAATTGGCAATAGAAACAAAACTAGACCGACAGGCACAACAGCTCTAACTAATTACATCACACTTATGCCAACCATGAAATCTGAACAAAAATATCAAACGATACAGACCAGTCAGTTTGCTTTTATGCTCACAGTTGCAACCAACAACTCCATTGTGCGTGGTACAATTTAAAACATGTGGGCAAACACAGCTTAGGATTAGAAGGACAATAGGGGCAATACATATGACTCTCCTTCCGCGCACCTCTTCGGGCACAGACTCTACATTGTTTAGCGGGAAAGTCTTTTTTGGCCATGGGAGGAAGATGATCAGGAAGGAGGCGATCTTTCAATCTAGCCACATCCTCCACCACTGCTTCTCTAGAAACTCCTGCCTGTTCCACCAGGCTGCCTATCAAAAACTGCAGAAACTGAACAGATGTCATCTTTGACCCTGGAGAGCAATCCTTAAATACAACAAAGGCATTGTAGCTTGCTAAATGGAATAAATGGATAGCCAACTTCTTATACCAAATGTACGCCTCGCGAACAGCAGTGTCAGGTTCAAACCTCGGATCTACTCAGTCTACACCACCCATGTGCTTATTGTAGTCTAAAATGCACACAGGTTTGAGCACTTCAGCAATACAAAAACAAAGACCTGTTCATCCGAGGCTCCTCATCTTGAGGGTACTTATATAAGTGGAGGCGGGGATTACATCACTCTTTTTCCCTAACAAACCTCACTTGCACCAGAGGTAGTGTCCTTCCACTTTACTTCCTGAATTTTCTTTAAAAAAGACTTTTGCATATGACAGTCATTACCCACCTACAACCTATAGGGATGTGTATCAAACAAAAAGGTACATCAATCTGTGTTACCCTTACAAAAAATGTGTGAAAGGACAAGATGGCACCTCATGTGCGCACCACCAGTCGAGCTTCCTGATTGGTTCTCACCAGCTATGCTCACTTATCTCATCATTGGCAACCATCTTGCCTTAAATAATAAAGAAGTGTCCCAAAAATTAGTGCCAAAAATTATAATAACACTGTGATGTGTGTATCACAACTACCACAAGAACAAGACCCTGTGAAAATAAAATTGAAATAAGTAGCACAATTACCAACTTTATTCTTCACTTGTGCACCTATTGAAAATTTAAAACCGGCTGCATTTATGCAGACCACTTTATTACTCAGCCGACATGTTTAATTGCCAACACTACTTAAAGGCAATTTCGTCAGGTCAGGGTCATCAATCACCAATCTTGGACACTGGTGTTGTTCTATAAAATGACATGTGGGAGCCCAAGTCACTCGTACCCGCTCTAAAACAGTCACAATTAGGATGACTCAAACCGTGAGTCCCTCTCATATGCGTGTACTCTACCGTAGTACAATGTCGCCTTCTCAACAAGGAGCACGTTCTATCATCCCTCGTGAGAGATGATAGAACGCGCTCCTTGTTGAGAAGGCGACATTGTACTAGGGTAGAGTCCACGGTTGAAGTCATCCTCATTGTGACGGTTTGGTATAAGTGCCCTCAAGATGAGGAGCCTCGGATGAACAGATCTTTGTTTTTGTATTGTAAGTTGAGAGGAGGGCGACCTGTTTATTTATTTCCTTCTACAGCTCCTTATTGATTGAGAGTTGAGCACTTCAGCAACCTGACCCCAAAAAGTCACAGGTAAAAGACTCTCATCATGGATGGTAGTCAGCATATAGACATCTCTCCTGCCAGAAAATTTCAGAGTTAGAAGCTCTTTACTATGCAAGCATTGCACTGTCCCTTCACAAGTTTTTTTTTACAAACCAGCTCTTTTGGGTAACCTTTACGGTTAGAGTGGATTGTGCCACAAGCAACAGTGTCCACTTTGAATGAACAATTCCTTGAACAATGGCACACCAGTGTAAATGTTATCTACATATAAATGGTGACATTTGTTAAAAGGTCCTCCACACAGGTCTCACACAATTTTCTCTGTAATTCCGAAAGTGGACGGACAACCAGGGGGTCAATACTGGAATCCCCACAAGTGTAGACCCTGAAATTATAGACAGATCCAGTACCACTCTCCGATAGCTTATACATCCTAATTCCAGAACGTGCCCTCCTGATAGGAATGTACTGCCTACAGGGGTGGGTAATTCGTATCGCCTGACGCCTGAGACATTAAGATTTATTGCAAGGGCAAGAAGTTTTAATTACTGTTTTGTCCAAAGGGCAAGTAGACAGTAAATTATAGACTGAGACCAAACTATCCTCTGACCTCTTAACAAAGGCAGTCAGTGTCTCCTTCACAGTGTAATCACCTAACCCAGGCACGCATTACATAATTTATAGCAGGATGCAGAGGAGCCTATTTTCAATTATGTAGCCTGCCTGAGCATTCAAGAGAAACCCGGTGAAAAGAGTGAGTGATTCTTTACTGCTTATAGTACATCGGACACAGCTTTTGGATCTAATACTCAGAAAATGACAGTAAGGAGAGTGTGCACATGTATTTTAAGAATTCTAGCTCTTCCTCTTGATGACAGTGCATGCGGGGTACACCACATAACTTTACACAAAAGATCTGAGACCTATTTCAATTAATTGCAGTGTGTTCACAAAGTAAAGCACAGCATGAACTTTGTGTAGCACGGAATTTTCTAAACCAGCTTATTCAAAAGAGAATGGTCTGTATCTAGTTTTTCCTTAGAGCACGGGCGAACATGAAGCTTTTTGTAGCTCGAGAACACTCCCAGCAATAGCAGGTAGGAGACTGGCTTCTCTGCTCCTAGCTTTTACCCGACTTTTTCAACTTTATTCACCCTTCTGATTCTGCCCTTTCTTGGCTCCACCCTTGAGCCTCTCGTTCTTAACCCAGGTCGCTCTCCTCTGCTCCCCTCCCCTTCCCTCGCATCCGAGGCTTGCAGTAAAGTGCTTTGATTTCTTTAGTCATGCAGTTCTTGGGCCCCTCTCTTTGCACATTGCTTGCCGTCTGTGCTGGATATCTCAGCCTCTGTCTCAACCAAATCTACATTAATGCGCCTTACTTTCCCTGTGGGGCTCTCGTGCAGCCCACAGGCCCGCCCCTGTTGCCTTCATTTTCACGAGCCTCTAATTTGTAAACCAGTGTCTGCACTACGCTCTTTTCTTCCCCCTATGGCTCTGCATGTATTCCTTCACCAGCACCCAGGAATCGGAGGCCAGAAAAAGAAAACAGAATAGGCAAGGCAGAGTTTGCCAGGAGGCCGGTTTGCAGTGATACATTTACCACAAATTAAAAGCCTAAGCCTTACTGTCTGTGATACGATGTCACCCAAATCTTGCACCTGAAACTAAGAGGCTTTATATGCTGTTCTGTGCAGCGCCAAGCATGACTTTAAAGCAGCACCTGGGCTCTTGACTAAGGGTGATTTCTTCAAGTCAGTAGAAATGCCATCCATCTGCTACATGATGCGACCTCAGGCTGTCACACTGACTATAGCCAGGGCCACTGTAATTTTGTGATTGAGCATCCGCAGTGTTTGCCACATAATCCATCATCTGTTGCATAATCCCCAGATTATAAATAAATAAAAAAATTCTAGCTCAAACCATTAAAAAGTTACACAAAATGCGACTGTGTTTTGCCGCGCAGTGAAAGCCTCTTTGCAAAGCTGGACTGGTCACCTTTCTGTTGCTTATTACTGTATTTGGATGCTCAACTGATACTAATGAGTTGCAACCAATGCCCACAGGGTGGTACCAAGTTTGAAAATGATGAAATAATGAACTAATACTATTACAAAATGTGCTGTATTATGTCATATAATTTGCCTTTTCTTGTTGCATAATTTATTCAACCCTGCCACATAATTTCGTCCTGTCTTGCCGCATAATTCCAGTGGCCCTGACTATAGCTCTGGTCTGACCGACAACAGGCGTGCCTGCAGGCGTCTCAAAATCCCACGTTTTACCTAATTTACAACAATAACAGGCAAGTCTCTGAAAGCTCATTTTGTCCCTACTACCCATTGCAAACACTAATAAAGTTAGGGTTAAAAACTGTGCCCCTGTGCTGTTTAGCAACTTACTGGCGTTTTAGGTAGCTCTTATTAAATGAGTTAACTTTTATGTGAACACTCCTAATCTTGCAAGATTAGGAAATGGAGGACCAGAAAAATAAAACACTTGCCCCGGATCACACAATGTGGCTAAGTGGTGGTGAGTCCAGGTTAGAGGCTCAGCACTCATTTGGAAGCTGATAAGCCACATTCCTACAAGAACCTGGTGCACTGCGTGCTAAGATAAGGTAAGTATGTGGAATGGTTACCTCCGATGTACCGGGAGGGGTAAATAAACAAAGGAGCATGTATGGATGAATGGTGTGTTTATGCAGCCCATAGAAATGTGCTTCTTAAAAGTGTAGAGTAAAGGGAACATAGTAATGTAAATGTGTCCAAATAAATCCTGCTTAGAGTAGATAGGTTGGGCAGGCCCTCTGTTGCTTCACCACAGCAGGACTTATGGCTTTTAGGCTGTAAAGGCCTCACTGGGCCTAGAAGTCTTTCCTTTTTGTTGTGCTGGCCACCTCTACCCTATGCCCTGGATTCTATAATAAAGCTACATCTGTCAAGGGAGTGATGCTTCAAATGGCACCACAGACACAAGGTCTGTACCCCGAGGCAGTGAGGAGCAAGGATTGTTTTTTATGCTGTTGGAAAGTAATCACAGGCAAAGCAAGCAAATAGACTACATGTAGAATGTCCTGTTAAAAGCTGCGAAACTCAGAAAGAGCTAACGTTGCAAACCTCTCCGGAGATGCAGCAGAACAAAGTTAAATTGTTCTTATGCTGTTTGCTTTCGTTTATAGCCAAAATCACAAAATGCCAACTACAGAATCTCCCCTACTTAACAGACCAACCACATCAACTTGTGTCTATGACGCTTCCTTTTCCTGTTTACTATCTCAGCACTGTCCTTTTTCGAATTCCCTGTTCAACTCATCGTTTTCTTGCTGTCTCAACCTTCTGCCATTGATCTTGTGCCCAGTCCAAAATCATGTTATATCTCTTCCCCCCCCCCACGTCGCCTTCTTTCTCTTCCTTTTGGATCTAAATCCTCAAACATCTCTAGACAACTTTTACTCTTATTTATTTTGCTCTCAGTTGGATGCTCACCTGTCCCCTCTCAAACTCCTGATGTAAAACCACCATTCCCCCACTTCCCTGCCCTACTGCTCTCCATTCTCTTGCTTCTCTCTACCATCCATCTAGTTCCCTATCTTACACATCTCCTTTTTCTAACTGTTTAGCTCCCATCCCCCTTACTTCTGTAAAAAACAAAATCATCTTATCTCTAGCTCTATCCTACCCCCTCTCATCAAGCCATCAGTAGTTTCTTGTTTAACACCTCTTCCATCTCTTGTGAACTTGTATGCCAACACCGTCTCCCACTGTAATTCCTCTGCTGCAACTGGATTCCTGTGTAATTGTCCCTCAGGACAACGCTGCCTCCTCTTGAACTCTCCCCCCCTTAAGACATCATTGTCTGTAAGTGTAACCTCTTTGTCACCACTGTCTCACCGTGTAACACACAGGGCTTGAAAAATCTGAAAAATGGTACTAGTCCTGCAGGACTAGTACCTTGAAAAATCTCCTCACCCTAACAGTGACCTACTTGACCTCCGTCTCTGAAAGCGGAGCAAAAGTGACAAGATAACAAGATTTAAAGGCATTTTTATTGCTCATTTGCTTTGTGAGCAATAAAAAGGCCTTTAAATCTTGTTATCTTGTCACATTTGCTCCGTTTTCAAAGACGGAGGACAAAAGTTAGTATGTTTTCCTACTCGCCAGAAAGGGCGAGTAGGACCTAAAAATAGCTCGACCTCATAAAATTTACCTCGCAAATGCGAGCGGTCGAGTGGATTTGTCGAGCCCTGACACAGTTACCATCTCTACGTCCTATGTAATGCTACTACAAAGGTCTCCAAGTGTGGTCACCTCTGTCATACAAGTGATGGCAGGGGTGTTCCGTGTTCGTCTGTCAGGACATGCTTGGATCCTGTTATGCACTGGAAGACACCAAGTGTTGCTTCTTTTCAACCTTGCGGTGTTTGGTGACCAGGCACAACACTTGCTTCAGTGGTCTCATGGACTTGTACTCCGGCTACTGTCCTTAGGGAGACACCTACAAGGGTTTGTGAATCGCTGATCACATCATTTGGATGTTACTGGTTTTTGAAGGTTGAATACTGGTACAATCACCACACATTATCCTTGGGGCTGAGGTGACTGTCGTTTACTGTCATTTCTCATTTTTTTCCAGCAGATCAGCTTTTCCATCCCTCTTCCCTCTCTTGTAAATGTCCTAAAATCTCTACTCTTCAGGTTGCTCCCCGTTGTCTTCCAAACCCTCAGGTATGCTACCCTTTCTTTAAAGTTGTCCCTTATTTCTTACCCTATTCCAGAACCACTTTTTCCTCTAAATCTCTCTACCTGTGGATTTGTGAGATGTCTTTCTTGAAGAAAAATGAGGCCAGAGTACAACTACAGACCACAAAGTAAAAACGATTCACAAACTATTGTGGATGGTCACCTCCCCGATGTCTGCACCCATACCCTCTCAAAAAGCCCCCACAGTTTGATAGATCAGTCTCTAGTCTATAGCTGCGATTGTGAATGTTTTGAAAACAAAACCGTTTTTACTTCTGGCTTTTTGTTTTTTTAATAGACCCCTGCTTCTTTTTGATAGGAGATTTGTACTGCACGATACGTTCCTCGTGTTTTTCCTGGGTTTCCTCTTACACCACAGTATACTTTATTTAAAAAGCAAGTCAACTGACATGTTATTTTAGATCATGTGCAGTTCAGTATATGAACTGTCCTTGTATCAGTTCAATATAGAAGGCAGGGGCAGGGTAATTCGCCCCTGTCCTCGAGTGATAGTTTATGGTTTCCTTCTGGAGTGTCTGCCACTGTTTTATGAGCCTGTATAACAAATTGAATCTTGAGCTTGGTTGAACATATTACTGACCAGCGAACCAGTATTGCAGTGGACTTTCAAACCGCTGCAAACTCTTTCTTTGGGATGCTTAAATAGATGTCTCTGGTGCAGTAAAGATTCAGGCTTAGTGATTTTTCCACATGCTCCAAAGGGCACTTCATTCCCTAATAATGCTTCTAGGACGGCTTGTGTATTGTTGGTAAAACCTCTACAGCATAGGCCCAAGGGTGCCCCCACCCCAATCTTTCCGTTATGTATCACAATGTCACAGATTGAGTCGTCCAAATGAAAACCTTACACACTTTCAAAGATGATGCTTTGATCTAAGTGGGGCTGAAATCTGAAGACCCGTCCCTTTGGGAAAAAAGTAATAGTCTCCTACCCTTCCCATGACAGCTAGAAAAGTCATGCTTTTGATGCAGTGTGGAATTTTAAATCCTCCCTTCGTCACAGATCAAATATCACACTAGCACATTTACTCAATACATTCATTGGTGGAGCCCATAACACCAACACTCACACTTCATTGATCCGTTCTCACGGGAGAGATTGTCCAAACGCTGACATGAAGGGAATACCTTTTCAACTAAGGAACCTAATTTACCTGAACCTACATTAAGTACCTTTATTAAACTTAGAACCTCAAGATATTCCCTCCATTTAATCGATGAATCAGTTAGTTGATTTTGGATATTTGGTGACACAATTCTTTAATCTACATTTAATCTTATTTTAATTTCACTTCAAACAGATTAATAATATTACAATTAATAGATTATTCGGATTAATATAAACATGCTGAAATGGGGGGGGGGGGTATACAAAATGTTGTACTACCCGCTCCAGCAATCCCCCCTTTTGTAATTATATCACCAACACTATCAAAATGTTGTATCCCTGTTACGGAATTTCAAAGTGATTTCTTGTTTTTATTCATAATTCAGTTTCCCCGGTCTCTTCTTGCTGATTTATACATACTCTCCTTAATTTCCTCCAATTCTATCTCATCAAATTCTCTCTCTTGTTTTACATCTTTTCTACTTATATTTTCTCTTTTTGACTTTTTCTGGTTTTTATTCTTTTTACAACAGATACACCCTAAATTAATCATTAATACTATAAAAATCACACATGTTAATGGAAATAATATCTTCCTTCCAATCCTTTACCATACACCTTCAACCGCCAGTGGTGCAATTTCGTCATGCAATTCTGTAATATTTTTAATATAAATTTTCAAATCTTTACTTTCGTCAGGAATGCAAGTACAACAATGTTGAACTTTCAGCATTCCACAGACTCCACCGTCTTTTGCCAATAAGATATCAAGGGCAAGTCGATTTTGCATTACCATAGCACGCATGGCAACCATTTCAGTGTTTACCAATAAAAATCCTCCAGCAGTGCTGGTTGACAAGCGATCCACTACTGTTGAAAGTCTTCTAATTTTGTTTGCATTCAGAGATATTCCCACTGCCGGTATCAATGCTCCAAAAATATCACCTACAATTTCTGCCCAAGATTCTCTCTTACTACGTACTAAATTACTACCTAAGTTATGTACACCATCTTCTCCTCTATCCATGTGAAAAATCTTTGGAAAAACCAGGCCTACATAACATGTGCCATACCATGGTCTGGCAAACAATAATATGCCCTGTTCCCACAAATAAAATATATTCCAGGAAAAACTGGATCTTTTCCACCTTTAAATCCCCATCCACCCATGATTCGGTATGTATCATGGCACTCGCTATTCCCTACAAAATAATTATCATATGCAGTTTGATTCCTTCTAATACACAATTTCCCTTTCTGAGGCCAATCTAAAGCCATAGTTGGACTAGTTTCCCCTTTCAAGTGTTTTTCCATCTCTACATCCCATACTGTTTTCTCCACTTTCTCTTCTGAAGCCTTTCTTTGCATTTTCAGTGTCCTTTCTTCAACCATATCTAAAAATGTCTTTTCCTCTTTAAACTGCAAGTCAAATTGTTTTTAAATAGATATTCTAATGTTAGTTCTTTAGCCTCTAAGAAAAATTCACCTAACACCTTTGCAGGTTTTACCTTATTTAACTTGTTAATTGACGGTACTTGTGAAAATACAGTATCTACATCTGTAAAATAATATTCTAATTTACCTGTCTGATAAAATAAACTAGCATTACACTACATGTTATTCCATAAGTTACTGGAAGGTGATCAGTCACTCCCTCCGATACAGAAGCAGGTAACTGCATACAGACGTAGCAGTCCCTTACATCCATTGTTTTTATATATTCATACAACAATTTCAAAAACACATTATTAGAAAAATTAGTTATAGACCTGTCTTTATGTAAATAGTTTTTATCTATTCTAGTCGGAACTACTTTTTGAATCTTCCCTATATTAGTTATGTTTTCACTATGTCCTTCTAATGTATCTATAGTAACTTTAAATGAGATCAGGAGAGCAAGTACACTCCATAGAAGCATTAATAATCCTGTACAACAACACATTTTACACCATCTCTTCAAAAATTGACATCTACCTTTTTTACTATCTATGTTTGCCATCTTTGTTAAAATGGACTGTGTCTTTTGACTTCGCCTCTTCTACTTCACAACTAGTTTTCTAACCCAAGGCTCTAAGCACCTACTTGGTTCTACCAGTTTTTGTCTTTTTCTGTATTTTATTGTCTTTCTATCAGTTGTTTTCTTGTCTCATTCAGTTTGGCATTTCATCATTTTTCACTTTTCCTTCGAGATCGGTATACAGAATGTCCTGAACATCTGCTTCTTCTATATCGGACATGATAACTCTCAGGATTTCCGATTCTTCGTCCTCCTCAACCACTTCCGGTGCAACCACCTCTGGATTTCCTTGGCTATCCGCCTCTTCTTTTACTTCAGGCAGGGCCACATACATCCATTCGGATGATTTATACTTCTGGTTAGGTTTTTTGGTTCTTTTGCACTCTTTAATTTCAGTGGTTTCTTCGTCTTTTGATTTCACCTGACTTGTCACTTCATTCACCTGCTCAGCTCTTGGTGAACTTACTCGTGTCAGTCGGTATCTCAACCTTTCTTTTTTTTTTTTTATTCGGCCAAACATCATATTTTGCTGCTCTTTTCAATCTACTTCCTTTATCATTCTTTTCAGTTCTCCAAGCTCTCTTTCTTAGAACTCGACCTTCAGGTATTTCATCTTTGCTTTCTTCTGACTCTGTTTCAACTTGCTTTTTACTTTCAACAGTTTCTTTTTCCACCACTTCTTTTGTTTTCCCTACTTCTGTCCCTCCTCGAATCTCCGTCACGCAATTTTCCTGCTGACTACTTGTCCCTGTTTCTAACTGGATGTTGGAGTTCCCTACACCTCTTCGGGGGTCTTCCGCAATAATCTTTCCCTCTCTCTATATCTGGCACCTGTCCATCTAAACGTGTTGTTTCTGGTGTAATTTCTCTCAATATTTCATCTGGTACTTCTTTCTCATGAATCTTTAAATATCTCTTCACTGTCTTTTTCTTTGGTTTGCCCTCGTTTTTCCTTTGAACACTTCGCTCCTTGTTCAGTCTCTGAGTCTGAACTGGTATCAGAAATCTGTAACCTTCTTCTCAGGGAAATACTTCTTGGAACATGTGTTAGACTTTGTTCTGCTTCCCCCCTTTCAGGGTTTTCTTTTGTTTTTGGCTCTTCTTCATCTGACTCAGTACTGGATTCTGATTCATCAAAATACTCCTTTTCTGTACTGTCCACTGGATTTGGAATTCTCAATGTATGGCTTGCATGGATCCAGTTTTTCAATCCAGCACACTTTACAGCTGTTATTGTGGTCAAGATGACTTGTCTTGGTTTTCCCCACCTCGGGACCAAACAATTTCTTCTTCTGTGTACTTTTATTCTCACCCAGTCCCCTGGGCTTAGATCATGGGCTGGCTTCTTTTCAAGGGTGGTGGCATCCGCTCCAACCTGATGAAACACAGAATGAACTGTGTCAGCCAGGCTTTTACAGTATTCCAACACCATGTCATCAGTTATAGTCATCAGCTTGTTGACTGGTATAAACACGTGCCGCATGGCTCGTCCCATGATGATTTCATGAGGCCCTAACCCTGTAGTGCTATCTGGAATTGATCTAATAGTCATGAGTACCAGAGGCAAGACATCAGGCCATTTCATACCTGTGGCTAAACACATTTTCCCTATCCTGTTTTTGATAGTACCATTCATTTGTTCCACCACACCAGAAGCCTCTGGTCGGTAGGCACAATGTAGTTTTTGTTGTACATTAATGCTTCACAAATCAGTTTTATGATCTCATTATGAATCAGAATCAGAATCAGAAAAACTTTATTCGATTGAAGTCAAACAATCATAAAAGTGTACATAAAAATTCATGATAATAATACATACATAGTTACAAAAAACTATTCATGAAATATATGATCCCAAGCAATTATAACAACAATAGATAAAATGTATTAAAATGTCATCCTTTTCCTAATAAAAATCACTTTTTTTAAATACAGATTAAGCGTGGCAACACAAAAGTGATTATCCAGGCGTTGAATCTCATAAAAAGCACGACGGCAATGGTGATGGCCTATCATCCTCAATAATGGCAATAATAAGGTTCGCCTATCATGATTATAAAATTTACAAAATAATATAACATGCATCGTGCTTTGAGGCGAAGTTTCATCACAGGGGCAGGGAGGCAAATCATGAGACCAATTATTTATCGTGGGAAAACTAACCAATCTGTGAAAAACACCAAATCTAAAGCGACACAATAAAAATCTATCGTAATTACCAGCAACATATACCAAATAAGGTTGAATGTTAAAAGAAGTTAAAATTAATTCGTGTTGAGAAACAGTAGGTTTTAAAACCTCCACAGTACACCTTCGTGTTTCAAGAAATGACAAACCCTCTTTTTTGAGGTCCTTCCGGGAGACTGCTGAGATGGTAATAGGATTTGTAAAATAATCCAATTTACCTATGTCTGAAAAAAATTTATGAATATAACACAGCCATGGTATCCTCATGTGGCCGTCTAGTCTTAAAACATCTAGAAGAATATCACGATTAAGCTTAGGTTCTTCTTTGGACCATATCCTGTGCCACAGTGATATGGGTTCTAGCTTAATAAGATCCGATATAAAAGAGAGCCCCAATTATGTATGGCAATTAAAGTTAGAGGAACTCTTAGGGGCCGCAAGGATAAACCTCAAAAAAGTATTCTCAACTACCTGGAGCTGAATAGGATCCACAAAACCCCATATCCCGCTACCATACATAGCGCCGGAAACGCATTTAGCTTTGTAAATTTTAAGTAACTCTGCGGGGGGTCGGGTGCCTAATTTCCCTGAAAAGGACCTCAGGGCGGCAGTCGAGCGAATCATTGCTTGTTTTTTTGCAGCCAGTGCCTCACCCCAGGAATCCTTTTGGGTAAATAAAATACCTAGGTAGGAGAATTGCTGTGTAAAGACTAGTCGCTCACCTTCAATACAAATGGACTTCCTTGATTTGGCATTTCTACCACTGTCGTAAATGAAGTATTGCGCACTCATAGTTTCTATGTCAATATGATCATGCATAAAGCAAGAGGCTGAGTCTGTGGTATCAGGTTCAAAAGGGCTTTATTCCAATAACTCGAGTTATAGGGAGAATAGTTCCATCACCACAAGGGATCAGGAAGGTATCAGAATTCTCAAAATATTCTCAGAATATTCTCAAACTTTATTCACAGAGTACAGTATATATACATTTTAATAATATACGTAAGCAGGAGTGCTTCAGGCGGAGCAAGAGAGAATGAGATAAGAGCATGTGGGTGTGTAGGTAGGCGTGAAGGTGGGCGTCCACTTGATGGTAATAGGTGAGTGTCATAGGTGGGTGGATGCCTGGAGGGGGTTGCGTGATCAGCTGGAATTTTACTGGAACTTTGCCTTACTTGTGCTCAACTCGAGCATGACGTATAACTGACGTGGGGAAGGGTTGCTGTGCAACCGGGGAGTCTGGAAGTGAGGCCTTCAGTGTCAGGACGACCAGCACATCTTGTATTATCTGATATCTAAAGTCTAGAGCAGGGACTGATTTGTGACATAGGTTGCCCATCACCAAGAGCCAATGTGGCATCTATTTCTTCATTTACTGCGTAGGCCTTACATGGGGGCTATGGGCTTTTCACTGACGTGAGCTTTGCAATCACACGAAAAGAGACAGAAAGGCTAGGCTCTCTCCTTTGCAGACGGGTCGTGTTTATTCCTCCTTCTCCAGGCAGGAATGTGGTTCAGTAGGAGTAAGCAGATAACCGTGCTCAACACTGTCTCGGCACCTCGGACAGGGCCCCTTTGGCTGAGGCCCAAGTGTGCAAGGCCAAGGATACGCAGCTGCAGCTTTCAGAGCGTCTGAGGCCTGAAACCTCTTTTCGGCTCTGACTGAGCCACAAAACATGGATTTTCATGAAAATGCAGGAAAACATGATGCAAAACGTGTAGGCCTCAGTGCAGATTTGTCGTTTCTCTCATGGGAGACTGGATGATGGCAGGCCACGTTTATAGCATAAGCATCATGATAGACAGGCCATGGAGGGGAAATGCATGGGTTACATGCATGTATACATAAAGCGTTGAGGGGCACATAGGGGACATACAGGTCTCACAATTTTTATTTCCTCATTCCCTCCTTGTCCCCTAGTGGACCCTTCATGTCACATCTATTCTCATGAGACAGTCGATCTGTTCTTGCAGCATTATTTTTCCATTTTCAATGCTCTGTAAATGGGGATGTGGAACACATGCAGTAGCACACAGGCCGCAAATGGCCGGGCCACACTGCAGACATAGACAACAACTGAGCGTCATTAGTAGTATTAATCCACAGACGGTCAACACTTTCCATCCCCATGCCGATATTATTCCCCAAGTATTAAAGTATTAAAGAACTAAAGTAATCCAAGTATTCAGGTGCACCGATTTAACTGTATGAATGTTATTGTCTTAGTCAGGTTCAGTTAGGTTTGAATGTGTCAGGTTTTTATGTAAGTTTGTTTCATTGTGGTTTTTGTTTTTTGGGTCATTGTGATTTTTGTTTTCGGTTACATTCCAACATGCCGTTATTTTCGAAACTGCGTAAGATATGTACCAGAAAAGGTGTACTAGAGGAACCAGTTAACATTCCGCCTAGAGACACACCTGGACATTTCATGTACTGTAAGCATGGTTTAGATGCCGTGTTGTTTTTAGAACTATGGGTGGATTACACGAAGGATTTAGAGACAAAGTATAGATGGCCTATCACAGGAACGTGGGATGCGGAATGCATTATGAAGGTAGAGGAAGAGATTTGGAAGAGAAAATCTAGACCTGCTCAGAAGGATGCCATTGAGTTATGGCGCAAGGAGTCACATAGAAGAACAGAGAAGTAGACAAGAGTCCGAAAAAGCCAAAGAAGAGAAATTACAGGAGGAAGGGGAACGGGTAAAAAGAGAGCAGACTGAAAGAAAAAGAAATACTGTCGTTGCTGGTATTTATCCCGTCCTTTCAGAGGAACTAGCAAAAGTGGCCCCAGTAGAAGGACCCATTAGAGTGCCACCGCAAGTACCCCGAAAAATAAAACAAAACAGCATCCGAAACGTTTATTAACACCTACCTAGAGGAATCCCCACCAGCATACGTGGACGGATCTTTCCCTGCACCCCCAACGCAAGAACAGCTCCAGGAGCTCGAGGACGGCGGGGAGGGAGGATCCGGGACAACATCAGGAGGGGGGCCGACAGTAAAAGTAGACATCTCCGAATGTATATATGATCCAGATCCAGGAAAGGGCAGAATGCTCGTGTTTTCGCTACGGCTTAGACGAGCAGTCGCAGATTTGGAAAAATTACCAGATATGGATAAACATCTAAAGGAAATGTACACATTCATAAGAACAGGGGAAGGTTCTGAGTGCATAGCAGAAGCTGTACAAAATAGAAAAGTAATTATTAAGAACTATATCCTTCGCTTCCTAATTAACTGTCTGATCAGGGAAAAAGACGAAGGTGACGGGGACGTAGACCGTTGTTATATTGGTTGGAGTGATCGCATAGATGCTGGTCAGCATGATAAATCAGGACAGACAGACAACATGTTGACCAAAATCCGAAAGGCAATAATAGCGTCACACGAAGGAGGCCCAAACGAAAAGGCTGAGTTATCATCTGATGATGAAGCAGGGGACAAAGACAGAATACACTATGTGGGCCATGCCCGGCGATTCGAAAGGCCCAAGGGCCTCAATCACCGTAAACAGGGAACGGCTATAAAAGAAAGATATTCCCTTGAAAGTTTGTTCCAAATCACCGAAAAAGCGGTGAATAAATGGTTAGGTAACGATCAGCCCCTCACCCCGACCGAAAATGAATTAGCACGGTCAGCCACCCTGTGGGTATCCCAATATGATATATATAATAATGATATCGTAGCACAGACGTTATTGAGCCTCCCACCAAACGAACAGCGCATAGCTGGTGTTTACATGGTCCAACATTTGATCACGTTGTATGAGAGTCAATATTCTGGTCCTGGTCTATTGTATAAGTTGCTGGACGACATAATACTAGACAGGTGGATGAACATGGGTACTGAATTGATTAATGTCATCCTGGATCAGCGACACAAATATATAGTATACGTGACTAGGTCCCTGCTTCCCGCTCCACCACAGGTTAAGGGACAGTTATACGACAAGCTGAACCCCCTACGAGAGGTTCATCCTGTAAAGGATGCAAACAATGAGCTGCAACGGGTGTATGTCTACACCCCCTTGTCAAAATTAGAGATACTGGAAATGAAAAAAATGTTGCCCTCCCATGATAAAGACCCGGGGGGTTTTCACCGAGAACTAAAAGACATTCTCCGCTTAGGAGAATATACATATGCTGACATTCTAAAGTTATTAAAAGTACTATTGCCTGCTGGTATTTACGAGAAGCTTTAAGGACAGGACTGGGAGGTGGGAGAGAAAAAGATCAGCTGGGATCTGTTGGAAAGAGAGGAAGAAGCAAGAGGCCCGGGGGTTGGTCTGGGTCCCCGAGCTAAAGACTTACCTGAACTCCTTGTACAAGTTTTGCCCAGATTATTAATTACCAAGAAAGAAGACTGGGATGCTATTTCAGCCTGTAAACAGAAATCAGACGAGGACACTAGCGATTTTTACTCTAGGTTTGAGAAGTGTTTTACTATCAATAGTGGCCTTAAGCCCGGTAGCGATTCATATCCCCATCTTTTCGTGAGCAAACTAGTAGAAAATTCCCTACCAGAGGTGAAGTATAGGGTACTGAAAGTTGAGAGTACTTGGCAAGCAAACAGCCCTTCCCAAATGTTACAGATGTTACAATATCACCAGAACAGAATTAGAGAAGAACACGACCAGGAAAAGAGACGCATGAAAGACACAAAGATGAAGATGCTGGTGGCCCAATCGACACCGGCAAACACAAACACGAACAAGAATAGCACGAAACAAACTAATGGGACCTGTAATTATTGCAAGAAGCCAGGCCACTTCGTAAATGAATGTGCAGTCCTGAAACACAATATAGCTATAGGTAAAACAAAGCCACGTCCTTATCCTCCCAAGGAAAATAACACACATCAGACATCAGATACGTTTCCACCGCCGCCACCGCCTGTCCATGCATCTGCACCAGCCCACGCCACAACACAAATGTATGAGCACGCTCAAACTAACTATCCAGAATACCAAGCATATTCATGAAGCAGCCCAGAGAGGGAATTCGACTTGCCCCTTATTCCAGTTCCTGTGGACCAAAAGGGTCCCTATGTACATGCACGTTTACTAGGACAAGAGAAAAAGATTTTGATTGACACTGGGGCAAGTAGAACTACCATCAGTCATTCCGAGGTTCCAGGGGCACCCCTCTCGGGCTCAAAAAGTATATCCCTGGGCTTTTCAGGAAAGCCTATTATTAATGAGGTTTCAGAACCAGTCTCTTTAGGAGTTGGTCCACTAATACATACAACAGACTTACTGCTCACTAAATCATGTCCAGAAAACTTACTTGGTATAAAAACATTAAAGGAACTGGGTGCAATTATTTGTTGCTCGCCAGAAGGAGTGCGACTGTATTTACGTGATTTTAAGGGACATTTTGTAATGAAAGATATTGACATCAGGCTCCAAAATGTACCACAGCACCTATGGGCACAAGGCCCGACTGACGTAGGTTTCATGAACATTACACCACACCAGGTCACCCTCAAGAAAGGAGTAGTGCTGCCACGGATTAGACAATACAAAATCCCACCTGAGGCTGAAGTAGGGTTACTGAAAATAATCGATGAACTCATCGCACAAGGGGTGGTGATAGAGACAGATTCAAACATATGCAATTCACCTGTTCTTCCTATTCTTAAAAGAACTGATCCCAATACATCACCTGTCTATAGATTAGTTGTGGTCCTGCGAGAATTAAACAAATGTGTGGTGCCACAGTACCCTGTGGTCCCGGACATTTCTTCATTATTGACTGCCATTGACGCGAAGGCTACGTTCTTTACAGTTATCGATCTGAAGAACGCATTTTTCAGTATCCCAATACATCCAGACAGCCAATATCTTTTCGGTTTCAGTTTAAAAGGCCGCAGCTTCAGATTCACAAGAGCACCACAGGGCTTCACGGAAAGTCCTAGCATCTACAGTCAGGCACTCAAAACACAACTAGACAGTATTCATATGCCTACCACTACAGCACTGATACAGTATGTAGATGACATTCTCATCACTGCAAGATCGGAAAGTGACTGTGAAAATGCATCACTCACGGTTTTACACTTCCTGGCTGACAAGGGGCACAAAGTGTCCCCTTCGAAGCTACAATTCTGTGAACAGCAAGTGGCGTACCTTGGGCACTTGCTATCCAAGGAGGGTAGGCGACTGACACCAGAACGTATTCAATTGATTTCTGGCCTTTCACAGCCCAAGACACAAAAGGAAGTACGTGCATTCATTGGCCTCACTTCATATTGCAGGCAGTGGATTCCCCAGTATGCTTACATAGCCAGGCCCCTAATACAGTTGACGACACAGGAGGCAGCTTCTACTAATGTCCTCCCTTGGACACAAGAACACACTGTGGCATTTGAAGAATTAAAAAGAGCTTTATGTCAAGCACCAGTTTTAGCAATCCCTGATTACAACAAATCTTTTATGCTTTTTGTGACAGAGCGGGATGGAACAGCACTATCTGTCCTAACACAAGATCATGCAGGGAAACACAAGCCCTGTGCTTATTTTTCTAGTACATTGGACCCAGTAGCACAGGCTTTGCCTGCGTGCCTAAAATCTGTTGCAGCAACAGCCTTAGCCATAAGACAAAGTGACTCGATAGTGCTGGGCCACCCCCTGACAGTACAAGTACCGCACGCAGTGGAGGTTCTCTTGAACCGGACACAAACCCAGCACCTGACTGTAGCGAGACTGACAGGTTATGAGCTGACGTTATTTCAACCACACATAGAGATCAGACGATGCAACATACTGAATCCTGCTACTCTTTTGCCCTCCAGTACAGAAAACGTTTCCCCACATGACTGTGTTGAAGTAATACATACCGTGACTAAGCCAAGACAAGACTTGACAGACGTTGCACTCCCAGACCCTGACCTAACACTCTATGTTGACGGCTCATGCATGAGGATGGGGGCGGGAGAATTAGTGGCAGCGTATGCAGTGACCACTGCTACTGAAATCATAGAGACTAAAAGAATAGACATACTGTCAGCACAAGCAGCAGAGCTCATCGCCCTGACACAAGCGTGCATAAGAGCTAAGCACCTGAGAGTAAACATTTACACCGATTCACAATACGCATATGGGGTAGTTCATGACTTCGGAGTACTGTGGAGAGAAAGAGGTTTCTTGACCTCTCATGGGGCCAAGATACAGCATGGCCCCCTTATTCAAGCCCTTCTGGAAGCGATACATTTACCAACAGCCATAGCTATCCTGAAATGCAAAGCACATACTAAAGGTACAGATACCATTTCTCAAGGCAATGATCTGGCAGACCGAACTGCTAAACAGACAGCTCAGACCCCACTAGACATGACAAATTCACAGATACCATCAATGACCAAAGCCATGACAGTCAGGGATCCTTCCAAGGATGTACAAGACATACAGACACATGCTACTCTAGACGAATTAAAGAAATGGTCGGAACAAGGAGGGGTACTGACTGATCAGGGTTGGATGACTAAGGGCAAAACAACATGGTTTCTTCCTGATTCGATGGTACAAGTGATCATAAATACCGCACATAGTCCTGCACACTTAGGAGAGAAAGCAATGCTAGACAGCTTACAGAATATCTGGTTACAAAACTAGCAAAGATTTGTGCAGAAAAAGGTGTAGATTGGATGGTAGCCCTGCCGGTTGCCCTCTTTTACATGCGAATGGTAGCCCATTCTAGAACAGGCTTATCTCCCTATGAAGTGGTCTTTGGTAGACCACCGAATATGTGGGGCACTCCAATGCCTAAAAAGATTACCGATGTTGATAGTAACATGCTGACAGATTACCTGGCTTCCTTGATGTCTGCACTACTCTCTTGTCGTTCGCAGGTCGCTGCCGCCTTCCCTGACAACACCCAGGTCAAAGAACACTCCATCGGTCCTGGGGATTATGTACTAATAAGGAACTTTGATAGATCAAGCCCTCTTGAGCCGAGGTGGAAGGCGCCGAAGTTGGTGTTATTGACCACGAGGACAGCCGTTAAAGTCGAAGGACGGAAAGGATGGGTTCATCTTCATCATTGTAAACGCTACTTCGGGAATAACGATTCTTTTAAAGGACACAAACTTTTCAGACTTTGAGCCCCCTTTACTAGAGGAGACTCCCCAGCAGGAGTACAAAGCTAAACTTAGATCTAAAAAGTCAGAACCCGTTTGATCAATTAAGTCCACTAGGTGGTGAAGCGGTTGAACATGTATTCTGGCTTGCATAAGATCTCGGACACTAATAATGATAAAAAGAGCAAGATGAAAAGCAAATACTGTAAAATATTACGTGGTAGATGTATAGTGACTTTGATTTTTCTATCTCTTCTGTGTATCACGATAATATGTATCAGCTTAATACTACATGCTATTTTTCCTCCTATTGTCTCACTCTTACACTCCTCCACTAATGATACCATAATGCACACATTTAGTGACCTGCTATCCCATGAGTTATCATATCGGCTTGCCTTACGCAACAATACCTTTATTCAGATGCTGCACCATTCACATCAGACTAGCAATGCTACAGACTGCTGGGTCTGTGGCCGACTTCCCCCGTATCAGAAGGTGAAGGGAGTGTTGCCTCTTTTCCCTTTTCCGTTCTCCCATAATGGTTCTTGCGGAGCATGGTTTGCCTTAATGACATCCATCAATGGTGATGCCAAAGAATGTCAAGACAAGGAGTGTAGGGGCGACTGGGTATGGGGTAACTTGAATAAAGTCATGAATGAAGCATGTTTTCCAGATGAAGAAGGTCTTCCCCAAAGGAAAGGTACAGATCTAGAAAATGAAGAGTATCTGCAAGGAAATGCGACCCTCGACTTTATAGTGTTGAATGTCAAGCCCATACACAATTTAGGTCCATCCTCAATTACAGTCCTGCCAGTAAAAGGGAACTTGTGTGTCAGAAAAGAAGGCTCAGTACATTTGGGGCACAGCGAGTGTAATACTATAATAGTGTTTAAAGACAAAGGAAAGTCTTATTTCAGAGCATCACGACACACCTACTTTATTTGTGGCCAGACAGCCTATGTGCAACTGCCATTAGACTGGGGTGGGACGTGCTACATATCATTTCTTTTACCACCCGTTTTCTTGGCCCCATCCAACTATCATCAAAATCTCCGACTAGCACTTATCAGAAACAGACGAGGGTTCGATGCCTCTGGCATTGACCAGACTGAAACAGCTTGGGAGCAATATTCAGATTTCAACAAAGGATTCTTTTTCTTCATAGGTCCCGTCCAGAATAGTAAACTCATCCGCAGGCTAACAAGGATTCTAGAAACGGTTGCTAATGAGACTGCATCAGCCCTGGGGAACTTGACCCAGGAACAGTCTGCTATGAGAATGGTCGTTCTTCAGAATCGTCTTGTTCTTGACGTCATCCTGGCGGATAGGGGCGGGGGTTGTAGGGTCATCGGTTCCAGCTGTTGCGTTTTTATTCCTAATAACGCACCGTCTGTATACAAAGCAATAACAAGGCTCCACAAGATTGCCCAAAGCATACATCAAGACCCAGGCACGTGGACTTGGTCCAGTTGGCTCTGGGGAATAATATCGGCATGGGGATGGAAAGTGTTGACCGTCTGTGGATTAATACTACTAATGACGTTCAGTTGTTGTCTATGTCTGCAGTGTGGCCCGGCCATTTGATGCATGCTCTTGAACATACCGGTCTCACAAGTGAGACACGTCTTTACCGTGTTCATTAAATGAACCCGTCTTTAATGCAACCCCCATGAAAAACTCACCGGGAAGCAGAACTTGAAGGCCTCGGACACTTGACGCTGCGCAGGGAATGGCGTATCTTAGGTGGATCTCTAGAAACCTCGGACACAGCTCTCTCGCAGGGTGGGCTCTGGGTTGGGACGATCCGCAATCCTCACCGCCTCGTATGGATGCCTGGTCGCAGTCCGTCTCCTTCGTTGGCCTGAGGGAGTTGGCGGGAAAACCCGCGACGTGCGCACTTGAAGTCCGTCACGGCTGTGGAAGGGGGCAAAACTGGACCTTCATCTCCGGCGCGTGGGGAAGGAGATTTGTCCCTGTTCGGGCGCCATTAATGTCGTAAATAAAGTATTACGCACTCATAATTTCTATGTCAATATGATCATGCATAAAGCAAGAGGCTGAGTCTGTGGTATCAGGTTCAAAAGGGCTTTATTCCAATAACTCGAGTTATAGGGAGAATAGTTCCATCACCACAAGGGATCAGGAAGGGATCAGAATTCTCAAAATATTCTCAGAATATTCTCAAACTTTATTCACAGAGTACAGTATATATACATTTTAATAATATACGTAAGCAGGAGTGCTTCAGGCGGAGCAAGAGAGAATGAGATAAGAGCATGTGGGTGTGTAGGTAGGCGTGAAGGTGGGCTTCCACTTGATGGTAATAGGTGAGTGTCATAGGTGGGTGGATGCCTGGAGGGGGTTGCGTGATCAGCTGGAATTTTACTGGAACTTTGCCTTACTTGTGCTCAACTCGAGCATGACGTGTAACTGACGTGGGGAAGGGTTGCTGTGCAACCGGGGAGTCTGGAAGTGAGGCCTTCAGTGTCAGGACGACCAGCACATCTTGTATTATCTGATATCTAAAGTCTGGAGCAGGGACTGATTTGTGACACCAAGAGCCAATGTGGCATCTATTTCTTCATTTACTGCATAGGCCTTACATGGGGGCTATGGGCTTTTCACTGACGTGAGCTTTGCAATCACACGAAAAGAGACAGAAAGGCTAGGCTCTCTGCTTTGCAGACGGGTCGTGTTTATTCCTCCTTCTCCAGGCAGGAATGTGGTTCAGTAGGAGTAAGCAGATAACCGTGCTCAACACTGTCTCGGCACCTCGGACAGGGCCCCTTTGGCTGAGGCCCAAGTGTGCAAGGCCAAGGATACGCAGCTGCAGCTTTCAGAGCGTCTGAGGCCTGAAACCTCTTTTCGGCTCTGACTGAGCCACAAAACATGGATTTTCATGAAAATGCAGGAAAACATGATGCAAAACGTGTAGGCCTCAGTGCAGATTTGTCGTTTCTCTCATGGGAGACTGGATGATGGCAGGCCACGTTTATAGCATAAGCATCATGATAGACAGGCCATGGAGGGGAAATGCATGGGTTACATGCATGTATACATAAAGCGTTGAGGGGCACATAGGGGACATATAGGTCTCACAATTTTTATTTCCTCATCACAGTGCATGATAAATGTTTTAGCAATATTAACTTTGAGGCCCAATTCTTTCATGAAAAGGGCAAAACTTGTAACCACGCGCTGTAGTCCCAATTGGGTACGGGACATCAGTACAGCATCGTCCGCATACATTAATAGCGGGATCGGACGACCAGCAATACGTGGGGGATCAAAATTATTGTTTTTGCACAGAGCTTTCTCCAATCCATTTATGTATAAATTAAAAAGGAAGGGGGCGAGGACACATCCCTGCCTTACCCCGCTCCTTATTGGTATTTTGCCCGTGCATTCCCCATTTTTTCCATAGCGTACGGACGCAGAAGCATCACTATAAAAACATTTAAGAAAATAAATAATATTAGCTTCAACCCCAATTTGTTCCAGTAGTATCCACAGTTTGGAATGAATCACGCAATCAAAAGCAGCTGAGAGGTCTACAAATGCCACAAACAAATTCTCCCTTTTTGCCCTGGTATATTTCCCTGTTAACATCAAGAAGTTTAGACCCTGTTCCACTGTGCCTAGCCCAGTACGAAAACCATATTGTAAGTCTGATAAAATTGAGTTATCCTCCGCCCATAGAAGTAGGCGGTCCAGGATTACTCGTCCAGCTACTTTAGTAAAGGAATCTAAGAGGGAGATCGGTCTATAAGAGACCGGGTTATGTCGATCCCCTTTTTTAAAAACAGGGACAATTATGGACTCCACACAAGTGGGCAAGAGTTTTGACACACAACAGGCGTTCAGCACCTGCACCAGCAGGGGAGCCCACAGAGTCAAATCAGCCTTAAATATGTCTATGGGTACACCATCAGGGCCAGGGGCCTTCCCACTCTTGCTTGCACAGATCGCCTTTTCGACCTCAGTTAGGGTGAACTGCATATCTTTCAAAGATGGATAGTTAGAAGGATTACAAAAGGAGGAGAACGTTCTATCCCCCTCATAAACTTTTGAGAAATGGTTGATCCACTCGTCCTCGGAAATTGCTATTTCAAGAGAGGGACAAGACTTTTCAGTGAATAAAGGATTCCTGATAATCTTCCAGAAACTGGCACTATCTTTACGTGTCGAGGCCTCATGCAATGCCTCCCAAGATTCCTTTCTTATCTCATCTTTCCTATCTTTAATAGCAAGTTTATATTGCGTCCTGAGTGTGCGTACAGCTTCTAAACACCTAGGTTTTTTGTGTAATGCCTCCTTTAGGAGGGAGTACGCCTTAGTACACCTAGAGTTGAACCAACCCTCCTTCGGGGGTTTTTTAAGTCTACATTGTCTTGTCAGAGAGGATCTAATCTCTTTACAAATTGACAAAAAGGATGCTAATATATTGTCTGGAGTGACATCCATAGTTAAGCATGCTAAAAAATCAGGGGCACAGTTAGTGCATACCCTTTTAAGCGTTTTAAGTTGATCCACCTTGTCCCATTTAAGCGTAAAGCCATTGTAGGAACCAATGGCAAGATTGTTCCAGAGTATATCATGGTCTGAACCTTTTTTTGGGGCTGACCGTTTTGGAATCAAAATGGAAATACAAAGTGGGAAATGATCGCTTAAGACAATATCGGATACAATAAAAGTTGATATATTAGAAGCATGCTTATTTGTAATAAGTGCAAAGTCAATCGTGGAGGAACAGCCTCGCCCATTAAAGGTTGGTGGAAGATGAAATGGTATGGGGCAAACCTCATTGACAAAGCCCAGATCCAATTGGCCAATGAGTTCATTCAATTGTTCACCCAAAATAGAGTGGTTAAAATGAGACCAAAGCAAACCATCATCATCAACATCTTTACCATAACTGCATCTATTGTCTGCAATCAGATTACATAAAAAGCAATTAAAATCTCCCACAAGGAGTATAAGCGTGTTAAATCCAAGGATTTTTTCCTGTGAGAGAATTACTCTAACTATTTTCTTGCAGATGCTAGGAACTTCCCCGGAGGTCATGTTATTATAAAGCTTAATCAAGACAATGGGGGTTGCGATATCCAAGGTTATTGTCAAAACCTGGAAATAAGGATCTTTAACTGGCTCCGTTATCTTAATTAAATGCAATTTGTTTGATATATAAGTTTTCAGACCCCCCTTGGCTCTACCATGAAGGGTATCCACAGCCGGAGTATGGAACGTTTTAAACCCATTTAGATGTATCGGGTCTATGGTCCAGGTTTCTTGCAGGCAAACAAGATCTTGTGAGTTAATAAAATCTTGCCAAAGTGGGTTGCCAATTTTAGACTTAATACCCGCAATGTTCCAAGAACAAATGCTACAAGGTAGAGATCCAAGTGAGGGACAGACAATAGGAGCCATAGTAGAATCTACCGTAGAAGGTATTGAGCCCATCTCACAACCTATCCCTAGTCCCAATTCCATAGTAACTAAACATCCTACGTTATCATCTGCCTGTAATGGGCATTGAAATATTTCCGATTCAGACAAAATATCATTCCTGGGATCACACCCAGGATCTGTGATAGCAGTAGGTGCAATGTGAAGAGGATAGGTTTGCTGTCAGTCATTATTGTCTAGTCCACTTAGAATATCAAAATGGTTAAATGTTGGTATGTTAGATCTTTGCACTTCAGAAAATCCCAAATTATAGAGTTGGGGGCCGCGGCCCCATGACCTTTCGTAATGAATTGAAGGATAAAAGAAGTCTAGGGGCACGATATTAACATGATCGACAGCTAAATGGCCAGTATAACATTTTTCTAAAATGTGGTTAACCAACAAAGGGGACCTAAACGAGACAATCACACAATCCCCTCTTAATGATTTTGTTGACGATCCAAGCCAATGGACTCTTCTAACCATCTTAAAGTTTGAAAAAAGAGCAGTATTTGGCCCAAATTTAATTGACAAATAGTGAAGGGCTTTGTTCCTCAGAGTTGACCAATGCTCAAGAGTGTCTGGGGCAAGAGGTGGAACATTTGCTAACACCACCGTATAGGGTCGAGCCTCAGGAGGTAAGTTTAATGTAGGTAAGGTGGGTGTAATAATTTTTTCCCTGGTATCTACAGCAGGTCTAGCAATAGATGGAACTAAATTAGGGACTGAATTAGAGGAACCTTGTCCATTTGTTCCCTCTAAGCTAGTAACATTGATACCAATAAACTCTTTCTGTTGACATCCACCAGATGTCTCTGAAGTTTTCACAAAATTACTAGGTACGTCAGAAACAGGTAGTTGGGGTGCAACAGACTGTAGGGAAGAAAGTTCATTTACCTTTGAAACTTTTAAAACCCCCACCACATGAGTCTCCATATTATTCACCCTATCTTCAATGATTGCTAATTTAGATAAAATAGGTGTAATCAAGAAAGTCAACATGTCCTCCATTTTTTGCCAAAAATTCTCTCCTATGCACAGATCACTCAAAGGAATATTAGGAGGAGCAGCTGAAGATATGTTCTTTTCCTTTTGACCTTGTTCCATATTAAGTTTAATGGCAGGTTTACAAGGTTTAGTAGTTCTCTTTTGTTTAGCTTTTAATAACTGCAGACCTTCCTTTTATCACAATGTTTTGACTTATTCTTCGCCTTCTGGCCTCTGGTTCTCATTTGCGGTATTCCAATAGAAGTACTTTGCTCTGAGCCAGTGATAGAGGTTGGGCTTAGAGGTAGTTCTGTACCCGGCTGTACTGGTGGGTCGTCATGCATAGGTGAAATATCAGGCGAATCCTGTATAGAAAAAATAGCCGGGGACAGGGAGAGCCTGGATTGAATAGGCAACACATCATCAGCTGTCTGCTGTTGGGAAAATGCTAAATTCCCTAAATCTTGTTGTGCTCTCGATAATGGGAGATCGATAAAAGATTGTACGATTAAAGAGTCATGGGACATAGTAGTATAGACCGATGCATTGATTACGGAAAGATGGGGGGGCAGGCCAGCAGGGAGCGAAAGACGTCTTTCAGTACTTTCAATGGCCGAAGCAACCACCCCGATTGTTTTTTGAAGCATACGGTCAATAGCAGTCAAGGTTGGCAATGGTGTATTATTTTGCCTTGTGTCGTTATGAGAGTGTTGAGCCTTGTGCTTCCCCATGGACACAGTCGATGCGGTAGAGCAGTAGCAGACTTCGGTTGACGCCTTGATTGATATAGGAAAAGAGACAAACGTCTACACCGAAGGTACTAACGAATCACACAGTTCTGTGCATTGACAGTAAAATACTTTTAAAAATAGTAATAATAAGATACAGTACAACTATACCAAAGAGATGGGACCCGGCCCGGCCTCAGTCGGCCCCTGACGGCCACAGACGGTCCCGCCCTTGTCCCGGGCTTCTCCCGGCGCTACCCGCGCGCGATCCCGCGATGCGGGAGCAGCGCCGAAGATTTAAACGCCTCCTGGCGCGCAACTATTGGTCAGCTGGTTGTGTCCGTTAGGGCTGCTGGGGCGTGTGGTCCCGTCTCCCCACTGCGGCCGCGATAGATATCAACGCAGCGGCGGGAGACCGGGACAGCTGCAGGGAGCAGGACAACAGGAGCAGGCAACGAAATCCGCCGGTCCACACCACCAGGAAGGGGCGAGGTGCCACGTAAGTTTTGGATAGGTGACCCGCTCTGCCGAAGCAGCGCCGAAGATTTAAACGCCTCCTGGCGCGCAACTATTGGTCAGCTGGTTGTGTCCGCTAGGGCTGCTGGGGCGTGTGGTCCCGTCTCCCCACTGCGGCCGCGATAGATATCAACGCAGCGGCGGGAGACCGGGACAGCTGCAGGGAGCAGGACAACAGGAGCAGGCAACGAAATCCGCCGGTCCACACCACCAGGAAGGGGCGAGGTGCCACGTAAGTTTTGGATAGGTGACCCGCTCTGCCGAAGCAGCGCCGAAGATTTAAACGCCTCCTGGCGCGCAACTATTGGTCAGCTGGTTGTGTCCGCTAGGGCTGCTGGGGCGTGTGGTCCCGTCTCCCCACTGCGGGCGCGATAGATATCAACTCAGCGGCGGGAGACCGGGACAGCTGCAGGGAGCAGGACAACAGGAGCAGGCAACGAAATCCGCCGGTCCACACCACCAGGAAGGGGCGAGGTGCCACGTAAGTTTTGGATAGGTGACCCGCTCTGCCGAAGCAGCGCCGAAGATTTAAACGCCTCCTGGCGCGCAACTATTGGTCAGCTGGTTGTGTCCGCTAGGGCTGCTGGGGCGTGTGGTCCCGTCTCCCCACTGCGGCCGCGATAGATATCAACGCAGCGGCGGGAGACCGGGACAGCTGCAGGGAGCAGGACAACAGGAGCAGGCAACGAAATCCGCCGATCCACACCACCAGGAAGGGGCGAGGTGCCACGTAAGTTTTGGATAGGTGACCCGCTCTGCCGAAGCAGCGCCGAAGATTTAAACGCCTCCTGGCGCGCAACTATTGGTCAGCTGGTTGTGTCCGCTAGGGCTGCTGGGGCGTGTGGTCCCGTCTCCCCACTGCGGCCGCGATAGATATCAACGCAGCGGCGGGAGACCAGGATAGCTGCAGGGAGCAGGACAAGAGGAGCAGGCAACGAAATCCACCGGTCCACACCACCAGGAAGGGGCGAGGTGCCACGTAAGTTTTGGATAGGTGACCCGCTCTGCCGAAGCAGCGCCGAAGATTTAAACGCCTCCTGGCGCACAACTATTGGTCAGCTGGTTGTGTCCGCTAGGGCTGCTGGGGCGTGTGGTCCCGTCTCCCCACTGCGGCCGCGATAGATATCAACACAGCGGCGGGAGACCGGGACAGCTGCAGGGAGCAGGACAACAGAAGCAGGCAACGAAATCCACCGGTCCTCACCACCAGGAAGGGGCGAGGTACCACGTAAGTTTTGGATAGGTGACCTCATTATGAAAATGCCCTCCTCGGTCTGATTCAATTGTCACTGGGAACCCAAATCTAGAGCTGAATTCCCTCAAAAGTAATTTTGCCACTGTCATCCCATCATTTCTTCTGGTTGGGAATGCTTCTACCCATCTAGAAAACAGACAGACCATAACCAAAACATACCTCAGTCTGTTACAGAGAGGCATTTCAATGAAATCCACTTGCATTCTGGTAAAAGGCCCTCCTTCTTGACCTATTGTTCTAGACTCACTACTGTCTTTCTTCCTGGATTGTATTGCTGACATATGAGACGTCTCTGACAAAGACTTCCTGCTACAAGTCTGAATTTTGCATTATACCAGGTTTGTTTAAATGACCTGACCATAGCATCTCTCCCTATGTGTCCCTGTCTATGATACATCCGTGCCATGGCAGACATCATGCTATCAGGCATGACTGGTCTTCCATCTCGATAGACCCACACATGATCTTTCTCTCTGGGTGCACATCCTGCTTTTACCCACTGCTTCATTTCCTCTTCTCCTACCTCTTCCTGCAATTGTCTTACTTCTTCCCATGTTCCCACAGTGTTAATAAACATCAAAGAGCAAGAAATCACCTCTCTTTCCTTAGCCCGATTAATGGAATTCTGATTTTGTGCACAGTATTGTGCAATTTCATTCGCGTATTTGTTGCCAGTGGCGATATAATCTCGAAATCAAGTACATCCAGACAGTCATGATCTGCTTCATCTCTGACTTCCACATTCTCAGCATCAGGCAGTAATGTTGAAGGATTCACATTCAAACATCTCACAAGACTTACATTCGTTGCACCCAATATAACTTTCTCATACTTAGTCAGCCGATTAAGTGTCATATACTGAGTGCGACTCCTTGTTAAAAGAATTGCCACATCATGAGGTACAAACACTTTCACAGGATATCCCATCACAATTCCCTCACTCTGTTCCAAACTTTGGCATGTAGCAGCTACTGCTTTCAAACACCCAGGTAAGGCTACAGCTACTGGGTCCAACATTGATGAAAAATATGCAATTGGTCTCCTCAGTTTTCCATGCTTCTGTATTAGCACAGAGAGCGCACATCCATTTCTCTCACTGCAATACAACTCAAACTCCTTTTCATAGTCGGGCATACATAATGCAGGTGCTTCACACAACCCATCTCTCAATCTTTTAAATGCTGCCAATTCCTCTTTGTTCAAATCAATGGGATCTTTCACATCGCTTCTTGTCAGTCGTACCAAAGGTTTTGCAATCAATGAAAAATTGCTAATCCATTGACGACAATATCCAACCATTCCCAGAAACATTCTCACTTCTCTTTGGGTCATGGGTGCACTCATTCTTTTTATGATCCTGATTCTATCTATTGTTATTTTTCTCAGTCCTTTTTCAATGTGATGTCCTAAGTATTGTACTTCTTTCTTGCAAAATTGTAATTTTGATGGTGACACTTAAAGTCCTCCCTCCGCCAAATGATTCAGCAAAGCTATTGTGTCAAGTTCACAAGCCTCACGGGTTTTCGATGCCACAAGAAGGTCGATGTACTGGACTAATACTGAATTTTCGGGCATTTCTAGACTTTCCAAAGACTTCTTCAATAGCTGATTAAATATCGAGGGGCTTTCTGTATACCCCTGTGGAATTCGGCACCAAGCCAAAATACGCTCGCCGAAACGAAATGCAAAAATTTGCTGACTGTCATGGTGCAATGGGATGGAAAAGAAAGCATGGCATAGATCAATTACTGTATACCATTCTGCGTCATGGGAAATCTGATATAAAATCACAGATGGATTTGGGACAACATGACACAACAATTTTGTTTATCTTTCTCAGATCTTGTACTATCTTGAACTTCCCACTGGGCTTTTTCAGTCCCATTATTGGTGAATTACATGGACTACTCATTATTTCTCTCAAAATACCTTGTTTTTATCATTTTTTCAATCACAGGAGTCACTCTTAATTTTACTGCATCTACATTTCTCATTAATCCCACATCTTCTCCTGTGAAATCCCAAACTTCTGCCTTAACAGATTGTTTTAATTCTTTAGGTAATTCATCAGGGTTAAATACAGCATAGGTTTCAATGACCTTATTTTCCCTGTTTGTCATTGTTATTTTATACAGCAGATCTTCATCTGGGGTTTCAAATGCTATCCCATCCGGGGTACAAAATATAGTGCAGTTCATTTTGCACAACAAATCTCTACCTAATAGATTCACAGGACTGGTATCGCACACGACAAAGCGGTGCATTTCAGAAAATTTCCCTATGTTAACCTTCATTGGGTCTGTAAGGTAAGTTTTAATCTGCCTGTTGGATACACCAACTACTTGGATCGTTTCATCCAAGAGAGGAAGATTCTTAACATCAGCTGATCTGACTGTTGATCGAGTAGCACCAGTATCAACTAGGAAAGTAATGCTTTCATCATTAATCTTTCCATCTACAAATGGGCCTGACTGGTCTACTTCTAGAGTTGCGCCAAGTACGCACTCTTCTTCCTCCCTTCGGCACCGTCAATAACTTTCTTCTGAATCACTCATCCCGTTGCAGCCAATACTGCGAAACAGCGCTAGAGCGCAGCGGTTTATTTACCTGTTCTCCGTGGTAGAATCCAGTTTCATTACTATACCTCTGGGAAATTTTGCTCTGTGGAAAAGGCGGTTTTGGCACCGGATTCTCTTGGGTAACAACCTGCTGCTGTCGCTGCGGTTGACCACTCACCTCATTCTGCACCTGTGGATTCAATGATGCATTTTCATCGTTAGTACTTGGGGGAAATTTACACTTGGATTTCCAATGCCCTATTCTACCGCAATAATGACACGGGAATTTCTTCTTAGCTTACTCTATATTTCCCTTACCTTTCCCAGGACTGAATTTTTGTCTTGATCCTGTTCTGCTAATTGAGCTTCCTGTCTCTCTGCTACCTTCACTTGTGCCCACATAGCCTTTTCTTTCAATTTTCGCTGTTTAGCTTCAATCTCATCACTGAAATTTTTAGCATGTCTCAGTACTTCGTCTATTTTCTTATTTTGCCAGTCTACAGTATGCTGTTTTATCATCTCACTAATTTCTGGACGAAGACCATATACGAACCTGTATACAAAAAGACTTGGATCCTTTTCACTCAGATTTTCATCTCCACTAAACGTTTTAAAGGCCAAGATCAGCCTCACATAATATGCATGTACTGACTCTTTGCTTTCCTGATGTGTTCTGTCAACTTTTACCCAATTTGTCTCTCTAGGTGGAACCTTATTTTTCAAAAATGCAATAACTTGTTCGTATTTCTTCATTACCTCGGGGTCTGGAGCCCCTGTTTTTGGATCCCTTGGGTATTCTTGTGTTTGCCAATCTATCATGATTTTGCACTCTGTCCATAGATCTGCTGGTACTATTATGTCAAACAGGCTGTTTAGATCAATCCACAATACTTTGGACAATTTTACAAATCTGTCTACTCGTCTATACCACACGACGGGTTTTTCATGTAGTCGAGGGAAGTCATTTGTAAATGACAAAATATCTTGCCTAGTCCATGGGACATGTACATATCCTCCTCCTGGAATTTCTCTCATAGGGCATTCTGTTACTACCTTCTCTCCAACAGGGAAAGCTGAAAAGGTTTTATCTGAAGCATCATCTCGTTTTTGATACCATCTACTTTTCCATTTGTCCACATCTCCCCATCTTCTCAACAAAATAATTATTTCCTTAATCTGACTCATTCGTCCTGTGGTATTCATATTTTCAATGTCCTTTTCAGTGAAATCTATTCGATATGGTTTCTGTAGGGCTTTTACCTTTTCAATATCTATACCCATTTCATTTGCTACTTCTTCTAATCTTTCATGGAGACCTTTTGCTCTCTACGTTATGCTCTTACACAGAAATAACAACTCCTCATCCTGGTAGGTTTTTAACTTCTCCGTAGGGATAGTTCCTACTATTAACTCTTCCAGTACCATTTGTAGGTTGGCCACATGTATAGACTGAGATTCTTTGTCTTTCTTTTGCAAGCTTCTCAACCATTCACTTAATTCCTCTGTAGATGGCCCTACCGACTTTTCTACATTACCTTGTCCAGAATCCTTTTGTGTTTCTAATATTGACTCCACTGTTGTACGTCTTTCTGCACAATTCTGGCCTACAAAACGGATTATTTGAAAAATTTGGTTCAATCATACTTATTGTCTTTCTCCATGCATTGTCATTTTGAATCGGTTTTGGCTTTCAATCTGTTTATTGCTTTTATAAGGGACCGTTAAACAATGTTCGCCATCTTTTTGTTTATCGAAAATAGGCATTACTGGACCTATCGTTACTGGAACTGTTACAGCTTCCAGATTTTTTGTTAATTCTCTTATTTTCTCTGTTAATTCTAAGGTTGTTTTTGCTAGTTCCGCTGAATTTTCACCATTTATTCTACTTCCGGACTTCCTTTCTACCTCTCTAATGGAATTGTTTTTTCCCAAACCCTGGAACTCTGGTTCCGATTTTATGATTCGTAAAGTTTCTTTCATTGGGGCACTTTGTGTTAATATTTCTGGTTCTGGACAATATGGGGGTGGATTTTTATAGAACATGTCATCAAGAAAATCGTCCTCTGATTCATTCACTCCATACCCTCTCGTTTCCACATTATGTCTCTTTTCTGTGCATTTCCTTCCTTCATTTTCTCCTGCAGTTCTTACTGGAAACAAACCCTCAGTCATACTCGCATACCACCACCTTCTCATTCGATCATCATGATTCTCATGTCCGTATGACCTACCAAACATGTATCTATACCTTCCGCCATTTCTCTGTCTTTCTCGGTCATGCATCTCATCTTCCCATTCTGTCAATGCTTCAAATTGTGTCGGTCATTTTCTCTCTTAAATTTCTCAAAACTGCCAAATTAAATGAACCATGTTCTGGAAAAGCTAAAACTCTGTCGTTCTCAGCATACTTGACCCAATTGTCTAACCAAATACAGGTGTGATATCCATATTTCACAACCATAAAGGATGCGGGGGTTTTGGGTGGAGGAAGTAATTGTCCTTCCCTAGTTACAATCGGTTTGTCCTTCTTAAACCACTTTTTAAATTCTACCAAACCAGGACTTCTTCTCCTTTTCTGGGGGGTCGTAATACATCTTTTCTGCCTTTTTGTGTATCTCTAGTTTCTCCTCTCGACCGTACAGTTTTTCTGTCCAATTGTAGCGCGACTCACACTAACGCATCAAACCGGAGCATCTACGTCACCCTGTGATTCTCCACTCCTAGCGCGGCGTACACTAACGCACCAATCAGGAGCGTTCTACGTTTCCGACTGACTGGCCAATCCCAGCACGGTCGTTCTGACGTCGGCTGCCGCAGCTCCTGCTCCTGTCTACCCCTCCTTTACAAAATTCACTCAGTAAGTTTTTTCTCAAATTTACAATTCTGTTAGTAACACAAAAACACCACCATTGTCCACTTCGCTAACCAAGGAATAGCAATAGACTTTTCTCACGAGAATTCCGTCTTTCCCGAGAGCAGCGCTTACCTCTGCCCTACTACGGAATTGTTACTTCCGTTGATAAAGTAGCACATCCCTCTACCATATCCTTCTAACAAGCATTAGCTAACTGTTTCTCCAGATTTAAGACACTTGGCTGGAGACCCAATGCTCCTGAGAAATAAGACCAGAGTTTCACAATTAACCCGAATGCCTTCACATTCATGCACTTTCACACAAGAAAATGTAGTACATTCACACAGAATCCTGTCTTTCCTGAGAACAGCGAACCGTCTGTCCTACTACAGAATTATGACATACGTTGATAAAGTAGTACTTCCCTCTACTTTATCCTTCCAACAAGCTTAGGGAGCACCTATTACCTTTCTAGTGATAAGCGTTATCGGAATGCCATTTGGACTCCTGGTACCTAGGACCAAAACTTCACAGGTGACCTTCGCTACCATACACTTCTTTCATACAGGAAATATTTCTAATTGTAACACGCGACGATGTCACCGGATCGAACCCAGACAATGCGTTGTGAAACTTCAATCGTTACACATTTCTCCCTGTGTACCTACAGAGCAACAACAATTCCGTCTTTCCCGAGAGCAGCGCTTACCTCTGCTCTACTACGGAACTGTTACAAACTTCCGACTTCCTACCTCCCAGAAGCCGTGCAAACAACATAGAACTCGACGCGACTCACCATAGTGTTAATACATAAATCAATATCAATCAATAACCAATAACCAATAAGCAATTTACAAGCTATATTCACCAAACCAAAACAATAACAACCATCCTCTGCTACCAGAAAAACTGATGCATCGTGGAATTTTAAATCCTCCCTTCGTCACAGATCAAATATCACACTAGCATATTTACTCAATACATTCATTGGTGGGGCCCATAACACCAACACTCACACTTCATTGATCCGTTCTCACAGGAGAGATAAATTGTCCAAATGCTGACATGAAAGGAATACCCTTTCAACTAAGGAACCTAATTTACCTGAACCTACATTAAGTACCTTTATTAAACTCAGAACCTCGAGATATTCCCTCCATTTAATCGATGAATCAGTTAGTTGATTTTGGATATTTGGTGACACAATTCTTTAATCTATATTTAATCTTATTTTAATTTCTCTAAATAAATCACCCAACACATTTGTTCGTTAGAATAATAATTTCGTTTATCTAATCAATTTCAATAAGTCATAAACCAAATCACCGAACATCAAATTTACCTAATCTGGCTATTAGACGTCCTCTAAGTCAATCAAGTCGTGGAAAAGTCTTTAAATCATCAAAGTCAGTCAGCAATTCAGTCTTTCAAAGATTCAGGATAACAGCTGTCCAGCAGTGTCACTGTCCTCTCCGTCAGCATATCAGCATAACGTCAGGAAAAGTAAAATTTGCTCAGAAAGAAGGATTTTTCCTAATTCGCTTTGTCTACCCACTTTTATAATGAAACTACCGTCAAAATGTAACAAAAATCTGTTTTAGGCAGTCCTGATTGGCTGGTTTGGGGTCATTCGGTAAAGTTCTCACATAGTCCGGTAGGTTAAGTCATCACATTTGCTGGCTCCGGTTTTAAAGACAGTCCTTTGTTTCGTGAATTTGGTGATTCTCCCAGTGTGTCCTTGATGGGTACATCTTGCCTGGGGTCAGGACGAGGCCACTGTTGCTGGCGGTGGCGCAGGCGCATTTCACCCGAAACCTCGTGAAACGGTAATAGTCACGTCGTGTGTCTCAGTCAGCCATCTTTTCTTAGGCCCAAATAGTCAACTTAAGCAAAACAAACACAAAACGTAATTAAAACATTGAAATGGCTAATAAAATGTTAAACCCTCACTAACTCCCCTATGTGTAAGTAATTATCTAGCATGATAGCAACATTCAAAGCGTTTATATTCACCCAGTGATGTCATCTGGTGCAACTTACAATTACGTCACAAAAGCAACATTTATCATGCAATATTCTAATTTTCTACCATTAGTATGCGTACATATATTAGTATACAGTTAGTTTAGCCATGCAAATGCAAATCCCATGTGTATTTCTTTTGTTAATATAATTGGTGAGTTATCACTTCAAATAGATTAATAATATTACAATTAATAGATTATTCGGATTATTATAAACATGCAGAAATGGGGGGGGGGTATACAAAATGTTGTACTACCCGCTCCTGCACTTTCCTGAAGAGGACACCTTAATCTAGACATAATCACAGATCACATTCATATCCACCCCTGAAGCCTGAATCTCAAATGCATTGTGGGTAGCAGCTTGGTTCTAGCCGATATGTGACTGCATTTTATATTCTTTGTAAATACCTTATGCAAAAATGTTGTCCTGTAAATATGTAATACTGACGTACACATTACCACAGTGTACATTATACTGGTAATTTGATTCGATTATGCAACCTTTGTTGACACTGTTCTCCTAAATGGAAGCTTCAATATAGTGAATGTCTAAAATGCATGGTCTAATACCTAATTTACGCTTTTGCCTGTCCATCTCATTGGTTTAGTGAAGAAGTAAGGCAAGTAGATTTTGGGGGGCGTGGCTTGGCTGCGAGGCGGAATGGCTGCCTGAAACCGCAGCTCCGCCGATCAAGTGAATTAATCCGGCATACATCCGTACAACTTGTGCCTGGACTCGGCTCTCTCGTCCCCACCTGAACGCCTTGTGTAGGGGCTCGGCCGGAGGGGATCCCTGCCACAGTGGTTGCAGCTGCAGTGACGATCGACCCGCCGAGAGGCGGCCGGGGGCTGGGCCTGTGACGCTCGTGGACGCCGGGGAATAGCGTGGGGCTGGTGCCCGAGGAGGTGCGGTGCTACTCGGCGGCGTGCATCTGGTCGCCCCGGACCCAGGTGCGCGCTGCCTCACAGGATCTACCCCCACGGGGGGCGCTGGGGTCCGATGGCGGTGTGCCCTGTGCTGCGGATCGTTGCTGGCGGCATTGCGGTTCAGTGCCGGGAGGGCGCTCTGTGTCCCTGCGCTTGGGGCGCTTGGAGGCCGTCCGGAAGCCGTGGAGCACGGGCCTGGGCCGGCGACCGGAGAAGGACACTGTGGAATAGCGTGAGCCGGGCTTGATGTGCCGAACCTTCCAGCGAAGGGAACCGTGTTGTGCCTGCGGGGCGCCTCTGCTCCCCTTGGAGCGCTGAGACCTGCGCCGGACCTCGAGACCTGAGGCGGGGGGCGGCCATTGCACCCGGAACAGCGACGGTACAGTTGCCTGCGAGAGGGCTCCCCGTGACAGCGGACTGACTGCAAATATAGCCGGTGGAGGTGTGCCCGCTGCCCGGTCCCGGAGACTGCGCGCTGCTGAGCCGTAGCCCCTCGGAGGCCGGTGCGTATGCCTGTGGTGACGAGGGCCGGCGGCGTTTGTGCCCGAGAGGTGCCGTGTGTGTCGCCAATTTGCCGGATCGGAGTGCTGCTGAGGCCGAGCGGTGTTACCGCGAGGCCCTGACCTGTGAGTCCAAAAGTGCAGCGGTTGCGCTGGGGGCGGCCTGCAGCTGGTGACCTGTGCCGCAGCTGGCCCGGGGGAGCGGATTGTTCCGTGGAGGGCATACTCTGCCGTGAGAGACGGTGCCCACCCTGACTGCTGGCGACGACCGTCCGGTTTGCGGTCTGCAGTGGACGCCCGGAGCGGAGTGTCTGGGGATAGTGGTGGCGCCGGGGCTGCGGCGGCTCCGTTCCATTGTTAGCGTTGTGAGGCAGCAATGGGTTAGCCTGATACCCGTCAACCGAGACTGACATTCGACAAATCTAAACAAAAAACGCAGGACCCAGACGCTCGGTACTCTGAAGCTGCTAAGGACGCCCAGGGCGGCTCTCCAGACGTGGACATTAAATCAATGTTTCAAGAATTAAAGGCGAGCCTGCAGGGAATAGATGGCAAGATGGACGCGCTAGCGGCACGCATGGATGGCATTACGACGCGAATGGACAAGCAAGAAGGCAGAGTAGAAGGGCTAGAAACGCGTGTCGCGGAGTCGGAAGAGAACCAGTCGGCACTAGTCACACAAATGAGGGGCATGGACAAAGTACTGGCTCTCATACAGCAAACAAACGAGGACTTGGAGGCGCGCTCAAGGCGCAATAACATCCGCGTCACAGGGGTGGCAGAATCAACGGACATCACCAACATGGAGCAGTATGTTGAGCAGATGCTGAAAGATCTGTTTGGGACGGGTCTCTCGCCGATGTTCCTAGTCGAGAGGGCGCATAGGACACTGGGACCTAGGCCAAAGCCGGGAGCGCCGCCCAAGCCCATCATTGCGCGCATCCTGAATTACAGGGACCGGGACACGATATTCCGCATGGCACGAGACATGAAGGACGTGCAATACAAGGGCAACCACATCGCACTATACCCGGATTTCACTCTACAGGTCCAGGCCACTCGCAGAGAATTCATGCCGGCGAAGAAAATCTTCCAACAAACGGGCACAAAGTACTCCTTGATCTACCCTGCCAAGCTCCGGGTGCAGGGCCCGGGGAAACCCTCTTTTTTCGTGGATGCGAAGGCAGCCCTGCAGTATGCGAAGCAATTGGCCAGAGACCAGAAGAACCACCCGCCTGCGGAGGGGCCAGTTCTCCAGGACAGGCTAAGTGATATTGAGTGATTGTATCCGATGGGGATTTGGTGTTCCGTTATGACCTGCCTGTATGGGCTGGATTGGAGACTGGTGACTGCTGGGGACATCGGGGGTGGCCTCCAGGTGGCTGGGGTGCTATTAATATGACTTTTTGATCTAGGGGGGGGGGGAGGTCCTCGAGCTGGCACATTAAGCAGGCGCTCGATCGCCCTGTCAAAAGTACGGGGTTAGTAGGTGGCCAACCTGCGCGCCTCAGGGGATGATTCCCACTCATTGGTTGCTGCCAATGGCCTTAGTTAAAGTTTGTGGGGTAGGGAGGGTGACCTGGGGGGATTTTGCACAACCTGATTTGGGGGGTTGGCGCGGGTGGGGATTCTGGAATTGGGTGTTTGGCGGATGTTATGGTTGTTAGTTGGGTTAGTAGCGAAGGACCAGAGGAAGCGTATCACTGTGATTTACCAATTGCTATACAGTACTCACTGAAATGTTGTCCGTCGATTTGCACGAGGTGCTGCGCTCACTCCTGTGTTTGGTTGCTCGTCGAGCCGCTGGAGTTCGACCCTCGCGTCTGCGGGTGGGGAGAGTGTGGCGTGCTGAGTGGATATGGGCTGCTGCTAGACCGTGGTTTTTTGATGTCCTTGTCGCCGTGCAGAACGTGAAGTGCCTCACTTGGAATGTGCGGGGTATGAATGACAGCCGTAAGGCCAGGCTGGTGCAGGCCTACTTACTTAGGAAAGACATAGACATCTGCCTCCTGCAGGAAACCCATTTAACTACTAATACGGTGCAGCTGCTTCAGCGGCATAGATGGGCAGAGATAGTGCATGCGGCGTATTCCAACTACTCCAGAGGGGTGGCGATACTGATCAGAAGAGGGCTTCCATGGACCACACAAGAGACGATTAGGGATGCTGAAGGCAGATACATAATCCTTGTGGGGGCGCTGCATGGCATGAGAGTGGTGCTGGTGAATGTCTATGGCCCAAATGACGATAACCCAGATTTTTATGGAGATTTATGGCATAAGGTACAGACCCGGGGACCGGTGGCAGTACTGTGGGGGGGTGATTACAATGTGGTGCTATCCGACACGATGGATCGGCAGGGCGCGGCCATGGACCACCATCCTAGAGCGGCGGAGGCGCTCGGCAGTATTATACAGGATGCGGGGCTGGTGGATTCCTGGAGGCTATTACACCCCGGGGATCGCGCGGGCACATGCATAACTGCACATAGGGCTGCCTGGTCCAGGCTGGATTACTGGTTGTTATCCAGAGATTTACACACCACGGTACTAGAGGTGGAGCACCTGCCGCGGTCACTTTTCGACCATGCTCCGGTGTTCTTGTCAATGGCCACCCCCTCCAAATATGCTACACCGTTTAGCTGGCGGTTCCCCTCCCAGGCACTGCGCGACCAGGTATTTCAGCAGGGTCTCCGCGAAAAGCTGGAGGAGTACTTCGAGTTCAATGAGGGCTCTGTGAAGTCCCCGGGCACACTGTGGGAGGCCTGCAAGGTGGTCACGAGAGGGTATTGCATGTCCCTAAAGACGGGAGTTCTGAGATCCATACGGCGTACGCTTCGCTCCCTGGAGATGGAGCTCGCGCAGCTAGAGTCCGCGTTGCTTGCGGCGCCTTCTGACAGCGTGCGGGCTGCATTTCGATCGACGCTTACTAGGTACCAGGAGGAAGCTGACCGTGAAGTCGCGTATTTGTCTAAGGACTGTCAGGCCAGACGATATGGTGAGGGGGACCGCGCTGGCCGCACGCTGGCGAACTTGCTGCGGGCGCCGCGTGGGGCGGACCATATCCTGGAATTACAGAGTGAAAAAGGTGGAGTGGTGAGGGAGCCACCGGATATACTCGCCACCATGAAAGACTTCTATAGAGAATTATACACCTCCAGGGTGGATCCGGACGACGCGGTTCTCCGAGAGTACCTAGATACTATAGCGCTGGCATGGTTCAATGACAGCGCCAGACAGTATATGGACCTCCCGTTTGCGCCGGACGACATACGGGCAGTGATCTCTAGCATGCCCCCTTGCAAGGCACCAGGCCCTGATGGGCTGACAGCGGCCTTCTATAAAGAATATGCTGATATCCTGGTTCCGCGCTTGCACAAGGTATTTGAGGAGGCGGTTGAAACGGGCATCCTCCCCCAGTCAATGCACGAAGCTCTGATTATCACGCTACTCAAACCGGGTAAAGACCCTACCAGCCCGGACTATCGCCCACTTTCATTGATAAACCTGGATGCTAAAATCTATGCGAAGTTGCTCTCTGACCGCCTAAAATTTATGATGCCACAGATAGCGCTGTCTGATCAGTCGGGCTTTGTCATGGGGAGGTCCACCTCACATAACCTGAGGGTGCTTTTTGGGCTCCTACACTACCTGGATCCCAGGGTGCAGGCGACGGCGGCGTTACTGGACGCGACCAAAGCATTTGACTCCCTGGAGTGGAAGTTCTTGCGGACGCTGTTTACCAGAATGGGTTTTAGCCCGCCATTTGCCAGGCGAATCGCGTACTTTATAATGACCCGACGGCAAGAGTGCGGGTGAATGGTCAAACGTCTGCACCCATACGCATAACCAGAGGGACTCGACAAGGTTGCCCGCTTTCGCCGTTACTCTTTGCTATCGCCGCGGAGCCACTGGCGGCTCGCTTGAGGCAACACCACACTCAGCGCAGCATTGGTTTCACGTCGCGTGGTCTGTTAATATCGATGTATGCTGACGATCTTACTATATACATGTTGAACCCGTCAGAGAACTTTGATCCGTTGATGAGAGAGGTGATACGCTATAGTGGCCTCACCGGCATAGATATAAACTGGTCAAAGTCGGTGATGCTACCGCTGACAGACGGCACGGCCGTGTGTCATACGGAATTCCCGATCGAATGGGCCACTGACGAGGTCAAGTACCTAGGTATTAGGATAAGTCGCTCAATTCAGGACGTGTGGCTGTCCAATTTTGGGGTGGCCATGGAGTGGCTGGAGACCAAGGTGAAGAGATGGAAGACGCTGCCGCTTTCTATGTTGGGCCGCATTGCTATCGCAAAAATGGTCATTGTGCCTAAATTCCTCTATCTCTTTGTAAATATCCCTTTGCCGCTAACAAAAGCATTCTTTCACCGCCTTCGCTCGGCCGTGATCGAACTAGTCTGGGCGGGTAAGCAGCCTAGAGTGGCTTGGAACCTCCTTACACTTCCCTTCTGTCAGGGGGGCCTCGCAGCCCCGGACTTCGAGCTGTATGCGTACAGCGCGCAGGCACAATATTTGCACTACTGGCATCACCCGATTCCTTACCAGCCACACGTGGCGATAGAGATGGACGTGGCGGCACTCTGTCCGCTACGGACAGCGGTGTATCAGAAATACAAACGACCTGGGGAAGACATTGACACTGTGGAGATGGTGCGCTGGGCCTGGGCGGGCATTGCTAAGCGCGCGGGCATTTCTGATCTCTACGCCCCGAGCATGCCTTTGGATGGCAATCCCCTGTTGGGTCCGTTGACGGACGTGGCGGTGGCGCGCCGGGCCCGTGCGTGTGGGCTGACAGTGGCAGGTGACCTGTATCCGGATGATACTTTCCTTACACTGCATGATATGGCCGCGGCTTCTGAGTCGACGGCATCGGAGCTGCTGCTTTACTATCAATTACGGTCAGCCTGTAAACAGAAGTACCCTACGTTCCCGGAGGCCCCGCCGTCGCTGGCGGCCTTGGAGGACGTACTGTCCAACTCCTCCTCGCGGAAATTAATAACACGCATATACAGGACTACACAACACGCAACGCCGGTTGCGCATGTGAATTCCAGGGCACTGTGGGAGGGGGAAGCAGGCTTACGCATCACGGAAAAACAGTGGGAATTCTGTTGCGCCCAACTTGAGCAATTGTCGCCTAACTATAGACTGCGACTGGTACACTTCCACTACTTGCACAGGACGTACCGTACACCTATACAACTTTTCAAAATGGGACTGCAGGCTGACACGAAGTGTTGGAGATGTGGCGAAGGGGACGCTACGTTCTTCCATCTTGTATGGACGTGTGGACCCATAAATAGATTCTGGGACGCTATTTTAAAATCCATAGGTGAAATAGTGGGCATGGCTATTGTTCCGGACCCACTGGTGGCCCTCCTGGGTTTTGTCAAGAATGCACCCACTGCGTCGCGACGCCTGGTGGCCCTTCTTTTATTGCTCGCCAAGCGTCAACTGGCGGTACACTGGAAGAGGAAGGCCCCGCCGACTGTTGCGGGATGGGTTAGGTCCGCGATGTACTGCAAGGAACAACTCACTGCCTATTGGGATCAGTTGCCGCAGCGCTCACGACCTGTAGATATATGGCAGCCGTTGGTGGACTGGCTGGCGGGGAAGGGTGCGACTGGAGAAAACTGAGATCGTGTGCGATTGGACTGGTGGTTTGGCGTGGATGCGTGTTGGGTCTGCATGGGGAGGCAGCCGACAGTGGGGAGCGCTGCATTGATCATAGTTGCTCTGGCGGCTGGACTGCGCTGTGAATGACTGGGTTGTCTGGTGTTTCCGCGGCTGCGGCACCGCGAGGGTAACGTGACGGTAACGACAGGGGTATTGGTCTTTAACGTATGCTGCTGTTCCTCGACTTCGCTCTCAGTTGTTGTTGTTGTGAATTGCGAACCTTCTTACTTTGGATATTCTGCTTAGATGTACGGTGTGGATGAGCTTCGGCGGCGTGCCGCCACGTAACCACGCTGCCTGCCTCCGGGTTGTTGGCTGAATAGCAGTGTACACTTTGAAGTAACAATAAAGGTTTTGGAAAAAAAAAAAAAAGGCAAGTAGATTTTTTTGCAGGACAAGTAGATTTCTCTAAAATGTTGTCCCTTAGACAAGTAGATTTTTTTTTTTTAACAATGTCACACCACTGTGCCTAGAAACCAATCGGCCCTGGAACAGGACCAAAGACTCAACCACAGCTATTTCTTTCCCCGGCACATAGATCTCTGAAAATCGATCAACAAAGCAATCAAGGACAGGCCGAACCTTAAAAAGATGGTCACAATCAGGGTGATCTCGGGACAACACAAAAACATTATCAACGAAATGCAACATCCGAAGAAGAAGCAATTACCAATTACGACTCGTGGTTGCAGGAAATATAGCTGTTGCCATCAAGGGATTGGTAGACCAATCGGAAGACAATGATGGCTCCCTAATCAGGCCCTTCAAAAAAGTGAAACCCAAGAACTTCTTCAGCTCATCCAGATTTGTGGAAGTCCACCGGGTAGCCCTAGAGTTGGGCTTAAATCTGGCACTGTTGTCTCTCAAATACTGTTCAGCATACAAGTTAGTCTGCTCAACAATCTCAGCCAAAAATACATTGTCCATATACAACTGAAAGAAATGTATCAGCAAAAACAATTCAAACTTCACTCTACATCCTGCAACACTACTAAAGACAGGCAGCACAGGCTGCACCATGTTTGGGTCAATCCAGAGTCCAGCACTTCCAATGGGAAGCCTTGCAGCCCCAGGCTGCAATCCAGATACCTCTTACTACACTATCTGCACATCAGTGTCCTCCTCCCAAACAGGCACTTCATCTGCACTCAGAGTAGCTTCATCATAAGATGATTCCTGCCAGAATCCTTGCCTTCCTCCTCTGACCCAGATGCAGAGCAAGTCTCATAATCAAGGTCAGAAGAAGACTTGTAAAGCATCCCAACAACCTTCTAAGCAGTCATACTGCGGCTAGCCATAATCCTTAGTTATACTAGTAACTTGACAAATAAGTCAACAGTTCCCAACACCGTGTAAAAAAAGTAATAAACAAAGTGTGTATTTATTAATCAAAAAGAAGAACTATAGGCATAGAGCAGTTGCAAGGTAAAGTCAATCAATACAAAGCACACAAAGACCTATATACTGTAAAACAATACCACTCACTTGCCAGAGGCAGTGGACTCACCAGCACCTACTCTTACACAGCAAGCACCAATATCCCACTAAAAAAGATAACAAAATAAAATTATACACAAAGCAATACAATACACATTGTGCACAAATACAAGGAAAATGTCACACACATTCAAACAAAAGCTAAATAGGCTGCTATTACTACAACATTTCCAAAAACACGTTCATGCAGGCAATTGATGCACATTAGTAGTAAACAATATAAAAAAAGTTTCCTTACCAAATACTTGCAACCAAACAAACAGCTAGTTAGACTTGGCATCTTTTGGCGTTTTTCTCCTGGGTTTTTGCTTTTGTGACCCTCCAGTTTTGACTGGCTTAGTGTCCCTGCGCACTTTTCTCACTGCTGATCAGTGGTAAAGTGCAAGTGTTTCTGTGGAAAATTGTGTTCTGGATTGGTGTATCCATGATTGGCTTATTTAATTTCTGTGTCAGTCCCTAGTAAAGTGCACTGAGTGTGCCAGTGCCTGTAAATCAAATGCTGTTAGTGGGCTGCAGCACTGGATTGTGCCACCCACACAAACAGCCCGTAAATGTAATTCTGGCCTGCCATTGCAGAGCCTGTGTGCAGTCTGGGACTGCCGTGTTGACTTGGCAAGTGTACCCACTTGCCAGGCCCTAACCTTTCCTTTTCTTACATGTCAGTCACCCCTAATGTAGGCCCAAGGTACCCCTGTGGGCAGGGTGCAATGTATGTGAAAGGTAGGACATGCCTTTGTGTGTGTGGCATGTCCTGATAGTGAATTACTGCCAATTTCGTTTTTCACTATTGCAAGGCTACCTGTTCCCATAGAACAGAATGGGGAGTCTGTTTATAACATCATATAAACATAACTGGCCTTAGGAACTGGGTAGAAACATGAAGTTTACTATGCCTGAACTCAGACTCTAAAGATGCATCTTTTAGTGAAGGTGATTTTTACATGCTGTGTTTGAAAATACTACTTTTAGAAAGTAGGTATTTTCTTGCTCAGCCATCCAGTAGGCCTCTGCTGGGTTTATGGATTGACTGTCTGGGTTATGGATGACGGGCTTGGAGGGAGCAGTGGCTCCAAATAGTCTAGGTGGGTCAGGAAGGGCTGACTAGACCTGGGCTTCATTTAGAGTATGGGGGAGGAGATTTCCTTGCACCTGAATGGGCCTGGTCTGCCTCTGACAATGCAGTCTCCACCTCCTGCCAGGAAGCCACACCAGAGAGGGAAGATCTGGTTCTGGCTGGGCACAGACACTCTCTGCCTGAGAGGACAAAGTTCAGGGGTTTGGGCCTGAGAGGCCCAAACCCCTGAACTTTAGAAACTTTTGGACCAAGAAGACTGCCAAGAAGAAGAGCTGGAGAAGCTGTGGGGAGGAAGTACCTCTTTGCTGTGTACTTTGCTGTGTTGGCCTGCAGTGGCTGCTTCTGTCTTGGGCAGTGAAAGGACTGAACTGAACTTTCTGCAATCTACTTTTGTTTGTTTCTCCAAGGGCTTGAGGTGGAGCTTGCCCCCTGTTCACGAAGTCTCAGGAATAGCAAAGACTTCAAGTTCTTCTGCCCTCAGCACTGGGAAATGTGTGTTTTGTGCTGCAACAAGAAGAAAAAGCAACCCGATGTCGACAACGTCGCTGCGGACTCCCTGTCCTGAAGGCACCGCAGAGGGCACTGCCGCAACGCCGCAACCCTGGTCTCACCGATGACACCTGCTGATGCCGCCACTGAGCCGCTACTTTCAATGCGACCCGTGAGCACCGCACTCCGCATTGCCTCGCTTCACGACACCGCCTTGGTATCCCCGATGATGCCGCTCCATGCCAAAATAGATGCCGCTGCTTGCACCGTGATTAGAGGGCACCACTTGTAAAGTTACACGACGCACTGCTCACATCCCGCACCGCAGCCTTGGCCTACCGACGCTGGCGCCATCAACTCAAGTTTGTTAGCCGACGACAGCTCTTCAGCAACGACGATGCCGCTGCTTGCACCGTTACCTGCCAGCACCGCGACGAGCACCGCATCACTTTTCACCGCGACACAGGTCCCAACGACGATGCCATCTGACGCTGCCACCCAGCCGCTGCTCGCACTGAGAACTGAGGGCACCGCACCACTGCACTTTGCACTGCAGCACTCGACGCTTGCCGACGCCAGCCCTCCAGACTTCAACCGCGAGGAGTTCGATCTGCTACGCGTGTGACTTCAAGTGCCTGGCGACTCCTGCACTGACCTCCAGAACCGACGCCTGCGAACGCTGTGCTTTCAGAAGCTAGACGAGAGGTCGCTGACGCCCTGCGTTTCTAAAGATACTGTTTTGCGGGTCTTGCGGGCCAGCTACGTTGTCAGGGACGCTCGATCAGCTGAACTGTTTGGATTTGTTGTTCACGACACCTTGATCGCCCCAGACAGAGCTATCGACTTCAAGGATCTGTTTTTCAAGAGTATTTTGATAACTGAAGATTTCTAAGTACTGTATTGTGGATTTTGTAAATCGTTTTTGGTCTTGTCTTAAGTATATAACAATATTGGATATATTTCTAGACTGGTGTGGTGTTCTTTTGCAGTGCTTACACTGTATTACTGTTGGTTATGTGCAAATGCTTTACACACTGCCTCTAAGATAAGCCTGACTGCTCGTTCCAAGCTACCAAGGGGTTGAGTAGGGGTTATTTTATGAGTGTACCCCCTTACCCTGACTAGAAGCAAGGGTCCCTATTTGGACAAAGGTACCTACCTCTGCCAACTAAAAACCGCCATTCCTAACACTGCTGCTCTACCAGTGGCTTAACCGCAAGCACAAGTTACACCAAGTAAAACAAAAGCTTTGCACTAAAATGAAAAGGAGAAAAAAAAGTTATACTCGCAAATAATGGCAAAACACACAGACCATCAGCTGAACTACATTTAACACACAAACTTTTCCTGGGAGCACATTGGCTTAAAAATACAAGGCCTATGGGGGCATAAAGAGCCAGAATATTCACCCCCAAAAGGGGAGCAATCCTTGCCCTGGGGCCAACTCTCCAAAACAATTTACGCAATAAACAATAAAATCCCTGGAGGTCTAGCAGCTTTTGCTCCCCTTTGGGTCAGATGGGCCTAAAAATATACAGCCAATCTGGGGCAGAAATGGGCAAAACATTTATTCCAAAAAGGGAGAGACCCCCCCCCCCCCCTGCTTTGGATTTGTGATCTGAGGACAAACAATACTAAAAGGTATTAATCGGTCCCACTGTTTACCATCAGTGGTCAGCATTTTTTTAAGGGTCAGCTTTAGGGCCCCATTGTACCTCTGGACAAGATCTTCAGTTTGGTGGTGGGATACTGAGGTGGTAAGGTGCTTAATATCTAACTGTTGACAGTCAAGTCTGACGAAAAACTCTTTCCTTTCCCCTGTGTCTGTTTTTCCCCAAAATAACGCCAGAGAGAAAGACTTACCAGATCTACGTGCTCTCTTTGGACGCAATGGAAGCAAATGGCTTCAGGCGCATCTCCGGCAGCCTATGATGACATTGGCACACTGTGAGTGTGCCCATGTTATCCGATTGCTGAGGGAGGGGTTGGGGGAGACTGCTCACAGAGATCCTCACAGACCAGGGAACCACATTTGTCGCCAGACTGGTCTGTCAACAGTTGGATATTAAGCACCTTACCACCTCAGTATCCCACCACCAAACTGAAGATCTTGTCCAGAGGTACAATGGGGCCCTAAAGCTGACACTTAAACAAATGCTGACCACTGATGGTAAACAGTGGGACCGATTAATACCTTTAGTATTGTTTGTCCTCAGATCACAAATCCAAAGCAGTGGGGGGGGGGGTGTCTCTCCCTTTGAACTCTTTTTCAGCAGGACACCCCAGACACCTGGGAAAAGGATAGTGGGGAGGAAGCAGTTTACCTTCTGGGATACAGTTCTCAGCTGAAAGATTGGATAGGGAAGCTAAGGGAGTTGGCCCATGCAAATATTGAGAGAGCCCATGAGAGACAAAAACATTTTTGCGATTGAGGAAAGAAATGGCAGGAGTATATTGTTGGGGTTTAGGTATTGGTTCTACTTCCCTCTTCCCAGTCAAAAATGAAATCAGAATTTCAGGGTCCCTTTACAATACTTTTAAGCTCTACATATTTACCTCTACCTGAGAGTGGCTATATTCTTTCAAGTAGGTGGGACAGTTTTGCGAACCTGCAACATTTCTATGTTGCTCAGATTAATAAAAACTTTATGGAGGTGGTGTCAATCTGGATCCTCATATATTATGCTGTGTTGTCACGTCTTACAATCTCATGAATTACTGCTTGGAAAGCCTCACGTGTCATGTTGTATTTCTATCCCTATCAGTCTTCTTGTTCTTTGATGAAAAAATATGAGTTTATATTGACAAGGTTTTTATATACAACCTAGATACTTTGTGACAATGTCAACTTCAGTACAATCCAAAAAGGCCTTACTCCCTCCATTGCTGTAGAAACCGATTATACCATTATGTTATCTTAACCTAGTAATGCCCAACATAAACTGTCATACTTCACATATGGGCTCTCTCCTGCCCACATAGCCCGAATTTTTGTTGACTTATCTCGACGCCCTCATTGCTGTAGAAACTGATTATACTATATCATTTGAACATAGTTTTGCCCAACAAAAACTGTTTTACTTAGCATATGGGCTCTCCCCTGCCATCACATTCGAATTTCTGTTGACTTATCATTTGGTCTGTGTTTTCCAAACATCTCGTAATATATATATATATATATAGTGTAAGAGGTACATCCTTGTGAACCCATACTAATGATACATTGTTCACGATAAGAGATACGATATAAAGTTAAGTTAGTCTGAACCCCTAAATATGGTGCTGTCGGCTGTCGGGTATGACCTATTTCGGTAAAAAGTTTTATGTAGTTAATGCTGTTGCACGAATGAAACCAACTTCGTGCACACCTCTTTCTTGACATATGGGATTAAATCTACAAATCAAGTTCATGCATCCGCCCCCCCTCACCGCTTTTTTTTTTTAACGTTGGCTATTTTTCTACCATTATCTGTTGAATTGTCACCGGCGATAGACAATTGCCCTGCCCTACCGGAGTCTATATTTAAATTAACTTTTTGGATCTTTAGTATTAAAAACAAAATTGCTTCCATCTATCTAAAATTAAATGGTATGCTTTTATAGAATTCTTACTGTATTAATGTTTGCGAGGTGGAGAGTCTTGGGAAACAAATGTTTTTAACTCGGATTACCTTATACCATTATCTGTTGGAATGCTACCCGTGATGTATACAAATGTCTTGACCTATCTTAGTTTATACTCTAACAAATGGTTTGGATCCTTAGTATTAAAAATAGTTGTTTCAATCTATCTAAATTAAATGACATGCTTTCATAGAATTCTTATTATGCGAATGTATGTGGCACATTCGGAGAGCCCTGAGAATTCATGAGCTGTCATGTATTTGACTCATCCAAAATGGCACCTTTGCGAACTTTTACGGATGCCGATGTGTTATTGAATTGGGGTTCTCTTCTCGACTATGCCATATCGCTTGACTTAAAAACAAGCCGTACATTTTAATATGTCCTTTTGTTTGGTGATATTTGAGATTTCGGGTGTCTCGGATTACAATATAGTTTCGCCCGTGCTTACTTATAGCTTTATGTTTATTTTACTCGTCAATATTGACTTTTTCTTTCTCATAATTTTATTCATGAACTTTTGTGTTCTTTGAAGATACATAGGATTTACTTCTTATATTTGATGCATGTTTGTCTATTTATTAATGGCGGCTGATTTACCCTGACTCGCAATATGAGTAAATAGGTATTGATGTACGGCCCTACCCTTATTGGTTACTGACTAAACTGGGGGTGGAGTTTCGTATATTTAAAAACAATGGCAAACTTTGCCGATTCACCGACGAGAAGAACCTTAGAACCACAGACACTCTGAGAACCAGATTCTGGTAAGGTTATGCTGACTGGGGTTATACGCGATGTGCACTATACTGCCATTTTGCGCGAAACAAAAATGATTTTCATTATGTAGATTGCGTATGTTATGTTTGGTTCCGGGATGCCGCTCCACTTTCTTAATCGTTGACTTGACAGCCCTTTCTGTGTTTTTTTGTGTTCCTTGCACTTTTGTTTTTTGTGTGTCTTGGACTTGGGGTTTGGTATTGGACTGTTCCGAGGTCCCCGTATCTCACACGAGTGTGTTGGGTCCTTTTTAGGTCTCGCCTGAGACAGCGCTTTAGCGCTGCTCTGGCGAGACTTATAGTAAGCACTTTTGGAAGTGCAAACGAGTGCTTTCAGGCCGCCAACTACTGTGCATGTGTGCCGGGCGCGCGCACCATTTGGCAGCCTGAAAGCACTCGTTGTCTTTCACTTTCGCGGCCGCTCGGCCGCTTTGATGTTTTATCGTGATCGCGATGCTTATCTTTAGATGTTTGTCCTTGTGTTCCAGCAGCAAAGCCTGTTTCTGGGGCTGTCCTCGTTACCATTGTGACGCGCTCTCACCCACCCATTTAAACCAAGCTGTAGCTTCCTGATAGGCCCTGGGGGCGGGGCCATCCGCCAAAGAATGTAAATTCTCTGTTTTTTTTGTTTTGTTTGATTAGTCTCTATTTCTGTTCATCTACTTTATTTTGTAAAATAATCTGTATTACTTGGGACAGTTGTGAAATGTGTATGTGCAAAATTATTTGCCTAGTTTTTACTAGGATTGAGGCACAGTTAGGAAAGGTCACCCACTGTCTGCATTCAAGCTGTGGTGTCTGAATTCCACACGTGCTTATCATGTACAATGCATGGTTTCGCCCTTCACTCCTCGTTTTGAGATGGCTCCATCATATGTAATTTTAACGTGCCTTTTGCATTGAGCTACAGGCGACCGAGACCACGTTGTCCCTCTGAGCGGCCTCCTAGTGATAGTGGATGCTTTTTCAATATTATATACAAGCCACAGTTACTGCTAATTTATCTTATGCAACTAACAACGATTGACAATGCCAATAGTCCTAACTTGTTGTAGGTATCATGTTACTTGCTGTATCATTATGCCTGGATGCAATGACAAAAGAGACAGCAAAATACAAGTCGTATAGACCCCGCGCAACACCGCCCCCCACCCCCACCCATTTTTTTTTATCCCACTTAAAGCCCTGGGTAGGATACTCAACAACAGGGCCAAACTGGAACCCCAAAGTAGGCCTGGCAATTATGTCGGACCAGCTGGAGAGTCATGGGGGAGGTTAACTGTGAAGCACTTTTTCTACAGGAAACGCCCGATGCCCGGGCAAGCCAGCCCGGCCCTGCTCAACAACCCTGTTCTCTCCCGCATTTACCTGTGATCAGGCGCGCATCACCCATTGAACTCAAAGGGCTTCAGCCCCCCCCCCCCCACGTCGTGTGTGGCAGCCCGGGATGAGACCGCTTCCTGGGCAGACACAAAGCCGCGCCTGAGCACTTCACAGGTCTTTAAAAAGACCATTTGCATGTTAATGAGGCCTCGCTGTTGGTTCACCCCTTCTAAGAACCCCCGCAGCTCCACTCTGCCTAGATTCAGCCCCCCACCCCCGAAATCAGCGCCACTCTGCCTACTGTTTAAAGATTCAGCCCCCCCCCCCCCCGAAATTTTTGCTTAGACCCCCCCCCCGAACATTAACTATCAAGTGATTTCGCTGGTCGCTTTTTCACAAGCTCTGAACTTTGGCAGTGATGTTTCCCCTTGATAGAGAAGTTTCAGTTTCTGTATTTGGATTCCATGCCCATTCCTTCTTTGTCCTCTCTGCTGAAACTGCTGTCTGAAGTGTCAAATTTTATTAATACTAAACACAAATCGCACTACCGTGCCAGGGCCAGACTTGGCGTTGATAATGATTGTTTGAAAAGGGAACTTTGAAAGGATACGAACTTGACCAATTCTGGTTTCAAGATATAAGAGAACACTGTAGAGGCATGCGTCTACCGACTGTTATATATAATTTGGGATATATTTCTTAATCTGTCGAGTTCAGCCACTGCATGATTATATTGTTGTCTCTTTTTGAAACTCAGGAGCAGTAACATTGTCGTGGTGTCACTAGAGCTTCAAGTGGATGCTTTTTCAATATTATATACAAGCCACAGTTACTGCTAATTTATCTTATGCAACTAACAACGATTGACAAAGCCAGTAGTCCTAACTTGCTGTAGGTATCATGTTACTTGCTGTATCATTATGCCTGGATGCAATGACAAAAGAGACAGCAAAATACAAGTCGTATAGACCCCGCGCAACACCGCCCCCCACCCCCACCCATTTTTTTTTATCCCACTTAAAGCCCTGGGTAGGATACTCAACAACAGGGCCGAACTGGAACCCCAAAGTAGGCCTGGCAATTATGTCGGACCAGCTGGAGGGTCATGGGGGAGGTTAACTGTGAAGCACTCTCTGTCTTTTATGTAAATACTCGGAAAGCATGTTCAGCTGAAAGGTAGACTCCAAATTAACAAGCATTTGCAATGCAATAGGTCTCGCAATTACGCAAGTTTGAGCTATTGGCACTGTAAATGACAATGCCTCTTATTTATGTTTTTGTTTGTAAAACATAAATAAAACGCATTGTCAATTACAATGCCAATAGCTCAAACTCCCGTAAATGCGAGACCTATTGCATTGCAAATGCTTGTTGTCAATGTGCCCTTCTTGTCTTGCGGGACCCTTGTGCCTCTGGTGGTCTGATAGTGGCCTACTTTCGGTGCGTAATATTGAGGATTGGGGTTGGCGCTGGCTCTTATAAAACTGATTTTTAACATCGCCCAAATTGAGCATCTGAATAAACATGATGCATGTTTGGAGTTGTGGTTGTTTGTTAAACCATACGGTTGTGAGATTAGTTAGTTGAGGTTTCATACAGCACCTCTATGCCAGTATTAATAGGGTAATGATGCTACTAGTATCTTTGTGCTGATTATATTTTCTGCCTTTCTTTCTGACTTTTAAAACGTAATCTTAAAAAATACTGTGATTTTTAAATATTAGAGTCTAATATTAGACATCATATTTTCTATTAGGGACTGTAGATGCGGGTTCAATACACTGCATTCTATGAATGACTTGAAATGATATGGAAATAGGAAATTTAGAAATTTAAGGTATGTTTTTTATTTGTTGAAATCCATCTGTAATTGATTGACTATGCTGTACCGTTATATATAACATTACGGTTTTGAAGCATATAAAAAATAATTATTTGAGAGACAATCATCCTATGGGATTTTGAAAGGCATTGGATTTGTGAAGCTACTTTTTACCTGTTTCCCTGCCCCAGCCCTTTTATAAACTATATATAAAGCACACAGATTGCTGTCTCCTCATGTCCACATGATGGATTGGGGGATTGATTACTTTACCAGTTGGCCATGTATATTGGTTTGAGATATATTTAATGAATTATGTAAATGAGTGTGCAATGAGAATACGAATATACGAAGTATGCTAGGAAGAGAGGGGAGGAAAAGGAAGGAACATGTTGAAAGAGCATTCCACAGGTTGTACAAATATAATATCTTGGCAGTTGCTTGGGAGACCGTCATATTACTTTCTATGTAAATTTCAGAGTTCCTGCTCAGATGCAGGTATGCGATCTGTTATGTAATGTTACATGCATTAGTCAAATGTTTGATATCTATGTTTCTGTTCTTGTCGGTGTGTTTTTTAAGATAAGGATCTAATATCCATTTGTCTGTCTTGTTGGTCCTGTGTTTTACAAATTTGAATGTAATATACATGTTGTCTTGTCATGTTGCAGCCCTGATGAAGTCACCCTTGCGGGAATGAAACGCGTTGGCTGGACTTTTTATAACAGATGAACCCTTTAATAAGTTGAAATAAAAAAGCTATTTATTTATTACTACCTGCCTCTTGGACTTTCTGAACTGTGAATCCCCACCTATGCTCAATCTTTGTTGATCTGGAACACAGTTACGCTGCTCAACGGCTGGCGCTTGGGGTCGATTACACAACTATTACTGTCATTGGAACTGGTGTGAGGTGCGGCAAGAGAGGTCCGCCGTTGTCCCAAATAGAATATTAGAAATTGGAAAGGGCATCATACAAAATTCAGATGTCCAGGCATAGACAACCAGTATATCATATAAACCTGTTACAAAATGGTTAGGACCTCCTCCTTTCATGCAGTCCTCCCTCCTGGCTCCACTCTCAAAAGTCCATATATAGATTACTCTCTCTCTAGCAAAAAAAAAGAGACCAATTGTTCAAGACCTTAATGGGCTTTGCTTCTATATTTTCAGACACACCAGAATGCACCACTTTAGCCAAACTTGATATAAATACCAAAGCAGGAATGGTCCTAAAATAACAATCTGGCTGAGTCCCTGAAGCTAGGAGACAAGCACTTCAAAGAGAAGTAAAACAGATGTTCGAGATGGGAGTCATTGTTCCCTCCACTAGCAACTGGTGCTTACCCATAGTTCCGGACCCAAACTGGATGGAAGTCTCCCGTTTTGTACAGATTTTAGAGTGCTAAACAGTATCCAAACTCAACAGCTTTCCCCTACCTAGAGTGGATGAGTTAATAGAGTGCCTGGGCGAGGCCCATTTCATTAATACAATCGAAATACCAAAGGGATATTGGCAGGTACCTCTAAATCCAAAAGGTCATGGAAAAACTGCCTTTTCCACTTCCTGTGGATTATACCATTTCACTGTGCATCCTTTTTGGCATCCACTGGGCCCCAGCCACATTTCAGAGACTAACGAACACTGTGTTGGAAAATCATCAGGAATATTTCTGTTCCCTAAATTTTCAACTCAGGACTCCCATGGCTTATTGGCTGTTGGCCGCGGCTCCCTATTATGTGACATTTTTTTGCTGGTGGATGGATGCAAGCCCGTCCTCAGGAGTAATTACACTTTTCTCCATAAAAATAATTGGGATAAAGTTGGGTCATGTACCTCATGACATTCCGAACAGTCATGGGGTACTCCTGTAGTGTAGAAGGGGATGGAACGCCTAGTTCAGTTGGGACATTTCTTACACACAATAAATTTCAATTCTTTTCTGTAGGAGAGTAGGATCTGCACTTATGTTGCCCCCACTTTTTTTCTGATGTTAGCACTGGTTTAACTATAGTCTGGCTGGGTCCCTAGTATATGGTACCTTAGGTACCAAGGGCATAGGTACTTCACAGGCCTACCAGGGGCTGAGGCATGTATTATGCCACCCCTGGGAAGCAGACTAAATCTGACACCACAGGCCTGCTACTGCAGCCTGGGTGAGGTAGTGTTAGCACTCCTCACTGAGATATAGGTACACTATATCTCTACCTGCACACACAAGTCACCCCTAAGGCAGGCCTATCAATCCTGAGGGCAGGGTGCTTGGTTTCCATGTGAGGGGGCCTCTGCCTGAGCAGGGACCCTCTGCTGCTCTCAGAGTCTATTCTCTGTGGCTGTTTGTGGATGCGGTTAAACCATATACTTTTAAGTGCATTATAACCTCGCGGTAAATGCTAACTCTGGGATGGCTGCATCAAAACATGTCGTGTTTGGTGTCAAACGCTTTGTAATCATACACCCACACCAGTAACAGGTGTGGGAGTATGATCCCACCCACCTAGAGGGATAGACATGTGCCTACTGTGGAAACACGGTAGAATCCTGAAAGAGCCCTGGCATCACAAAATGGATGCCACCAGCACAGACACTGGGCTGTTCTCCTGCTGCTGACCGAAACTCGCAGTGGAGGAGGCCCAACAATAGGCATACTGTCACAGGGAGGTGTAACTACCTCCCAGACAGGATTTAGTGTATTGGGGCTGGGTGGGTGCACTCCTAGAGTGCTTTGAAGTCCTGCACTGGGGGAGAAGTAGGTTCCTCTGTGCATATGCCACCTCAAACCGGTTCAGGGGCTACCTCCCCCTGCTCTGGCGCGAAACTGGACAAAGGGAAGTGGGTGTAGCCACCCGCTCCCCTGACCCTCCCATAGGTGGGGTCATAGAGCTAGTCCCTCCCTTTTAGTATAAGTTAGGGAACCCTTGCCATTGGAAACTAGAAATACCTGCACGACGATCTGAAGAAGAATCATGGACCTTCGACGTTTCACTACCTCTGGAAGACTGAAGAGTCTCCCTTGGAGTCAAGAAGTGACTCCCCTGCTTGGCAGGCACTAAAACTTTGAATCAACGGTCGCAAACTTTCCCGCTCCCGCCGGAGTCTGAAGTCCCTGCAGCCCCGTAAGTGGATTTCCTGACTTTTCCAAGGCCATCGTGAGTCCCCAGCGAAGCTGAGGCAAGTGGACCCCACGAGTGACGAGGAACAGCAATACCCGGGTACCATGCACTATTGTCGAGTGGAATCCCTTCACGACGTTCTACGAACTTGTGCATTGGACCACATATGGTCCAAGCCTCCAGCAGGATTTCCACCAAAGATCAGAGGCCTACCTCGTCCCGAGTGACTGTGGGCTCCTGTGAAGTGAATCCTCCCGAGGCGTCTTCGCGGTCCCTTGCCGGTTGGCTTGTGGGTCCCCTGAAGACTTTTCTACAAAACCAAAGGGCTCCCCTGGTTGCTCCAGGCCTGCCCTGACTTACCCTCGCTGGGTGAGTCCCTCCGTCCTTGCTGGTCTGCACCGCTGACTTTTTACACTTTCCACGAGACTTGCTGTTACCAAGGCTTGTTGGCTCCAATCTGGTCGCCGACACCGCAGTAAGCTGCAGACTTCGTGGGACACGCCGAATCCAGCTCCTGGTCATCGTCGATGCCTCCTGGACCTCGTGGCTGAAGAGTCAAGACACCTGTGATCACCAAAATCACCTGACTACTGTGGGCATCCAGCTTCCTGGCCCCGGGTCACTGGCAAGTGACTTTGAACACTGTCTCCTCTGTTTTCAGGTCTTCTTTCTTCTGAATCCCGCCTTGGATTCCACCGGACACTTCTTCTGTCTTCACAAGCAGCAAGTCTTCTTTGGCTCTCATTGAAAACGATGCCGCGACCCGACACCAAAAGACATCTATGCACCCGGCTTCCCTGGGTGAGGTAACTCCAGCACTACAGTGCTCCTGTGTGTGTTGGCTCTAGAACTACTTACCCTGTAAGTGACTTGCTTGTAGACTCTCCCGAAGTATCCTAAAACTTTAAAATTCCAACCGCGACTTGCTCCATTGAAGTCTATTGGGATCCGCGACTGTGTTCTCACACTGCATGCGTCTCCCGTGGGTCCTTTACTCACCTGCCTTGGGTGGATTAGAGAGACCCCAGCGCTTCTGAAGGCCCTAGGCCTTGTCCCTTCTCAAGTCGATATTCCCAAACCTCTTCTTTTAGTATATGGTCTAGTACGCCCCTAGGGCCCCAGCCATATTTGTGCTTAACTTGTTGTGAAACGTTGATTTGTGCATATGTTCCTGACTTCTAATCTCATAAAGAGATTAGTAGAGTGTGTCTAGTAATAAATACATATATATTTTATATATATACACCGGTGTGGTGTCCTTTCATTTGGTAATTCAAGAGATTATAAGGTAAAACAAGCTGCTTTACATTCCTCAGAGACTTAGCCTGAAGGCTGCTCTCCACAGCTACCACTAGGATAGCTTTCTTTAAAAGGTTGTCTTAAACCTATCTACCATAAGAGTCGAATTGGACTGGTGCAAGGTGGCCACTTTAACTAGTGACCAGCATATGCCAGACCAACTTCTCACATTGGTGGGCAGCGTGTGGGATTCCAGCTTGCCATTGTTTTACCAGAAAATCTCTGTTTGAATTACTAACTGAAAACCACTAAAGGTACTCAAGGTACATATAAAGTCAAGCTTAGTGTCAATAAGTTCTACTGAACTTAGAGCTGTGTGTCAAGGGATAGCACACCCTTTCTACAGCTCAAGCTAGGATCAGTAGGCCACAATCTAGTGTAGGTAGTACAACACTGCACAACACTAGAATGTCCTTAAAGGGTGGAGCCAGTGGGTCCACTCAGCCTCGGTATAAGGACATGACTTTCTTTGACTTGAAAGCCATGTGTGCTGCAAGGCACCTGAAGCTAGGACAGAGTCCCTCCACACTACACCTGATAGATCTGCTGACAGCTCCTAGAGCTAATCTAAGATCATCTGCTAATAGGTCTGTATCAGGGGGTAGGTCAATTACAGTGTCTGGGTCAGATGATGAAAATCAAGATGACCTGGACTCTGTGGTTGAAGGGCCAGATCCACAAGGATCAGAAAGGACAGAGGAATGCTCCCTCAGAGAACTGACAGAGTGGAAGAGAGGCCTAGGTCCCCTTCTAGGGAATCTGACCACTCCTATCACTCTGGCAGAGAATCTGTCCAACAGAGGAACTCCTACCTTAGTAGAAGAGAGACCTCTGAAAGAATGTACAAACTGCTGCAGTATGAGGAAACAAGATTTGCCCTCAAAACCAAGCAGTTGGTATTAGATAAAGAAGCCTTTGAGTTCCAGAGAGCTTCTAGAAGAGAGGGTTTAGAAACCCCTGGTGGCAGCAACAGTGTCCCTAGAGTCAGATAATACATTCCAGACCATAGGAACCTGTCCAAGGTTGTTCCTCCCTACCAGAGTGGGGATTATATCTACAAATGGATAACTGCTATGGAAAGGGCCTGTAGAGTACAACAGGTCCCCCAAAAGCAGTGGGCAGCAATCTTGTGGCTCTCCTTTTCAGATAAAGGTAGAGACAAGCTCCTCACTGTTAGAGAAGAGGATGATGATGATTATGAAGTCCTGAAGAGTGCTTTAATAGATGGGTTTGGCTTAACCACTGAGCAGTACAGGTTGAAGTTCAGAGACACCCAGAAAGCACAGACTCAGGACTGGACAGACTTTGTAGATTGTGCAACCAAGGCTCTGGAGGGTTGGCTGTTTGGTAGTAGAGTTACTGATTTTAAGGGATTGTATAATCTTATGATGAGAGAACAGATCCCTAATAATTGCCAGAACCAGTTGTTGCATCAGTACCTGGTGGACTCTGATCTGACCTCTCCCCAAGAATTGGGAAAGAAGGCAGACAAATGGGTGAGAACCAGGGTGAGGCAGAAAACCCAGAACCAAGGGGGTGACACCAAGAACCAAGATCCTAAAGGCTCTGAGAAAGGTGGGGATAAGTCAAAAGACTAGAAGTCTTCACAAGGGCCCCAAAAATCTGCATCTGGTGTGGAGTCACAATCCAACAAGGGAAAAGCCAAAAGAAGCCCTGGTGCAAATTCTGTAAACAGAAAGGACACTGGACTTCTGATTGTAACAAGTCCAAATACCAAACCACCACCACCACCACTCCTGCCCCTAAGGCAACTGTTCCCCCTAGTTCAGCAACTGGTGGAGGTGGTACTCAGAATAAGGGTGTAGTAGGGTTGACCCTGGGTTCTGAAGTGGACACTGGCCTAGTCAGAGTACCCACTCAGGCACTGCTGATTTGTGATGGAGACATTGATATGTCCTTCCTAGTGAGCCCCAGTAATCTGGGCAAATACAAACAGCAGCCTGTAATAAATGGCAAACAGGCTTTGGCATTTAGGGACACAGGTGCTAGTGTCACCATGGTGCCAGAGGATCTTGTGGACCCTGGACAGATCATCCTGGGCGAAACGTACCAGGTTACCAATGCATGCAATGTCAGGACCAACCATAGTCTGGCAGTTGTGAATTTCTCCTGGGGAGGAATAACTGACCTCAAGAAGGTAGTAGTCAGTGCAGACCTCCCTGTCGAATGTCTATTGGGCAATGATCTAGAGACTTCAGCCTGGTCTGAAGTAGAGTTATGGACTCATGCTGAGATGTTGGGCATACCTGCAGAGGTATTTGCTGTGACCAGGTCACAGGCCAAAATGCATCAAACTGAACCAGCTCTGGATCCTGAAACTATGGACCAGGTGCTACCCAAGAAGAGGAGCAGTAGGGTTAAGGCAGTGCCTTCCCCTCTGTCTCGGATCACAGATTCACCTCTTGAGGGAGGAGAAGCAGATCCTGAAGAAGGAACTGCCCCAGAGGGACTTGAACCTGATCAGGTTGAGTTCTTGGGGGCAGGGGGGGACTTCTTGGGAAGATCTGAGTAAGGAGCAACAGTGCTGCCCCTCTCTTGAACCCCTCAGACAGCAGGCTGCTGCTGAGGCTGCTGGGAGTGATAGTGGGTCCCATAAAGTTTATTGGGATGAGGGACTCCTATATTCTGAGGCTAGAGATCCAACCCCTGGAGCCACCAGGAGGTTGGTAATACCTTAGACGTTTAGGGGGTTCCTCTTGACCCTAGCACACAACATCCTTTTAGCAGGTCACTTGAGCCAAAACAAAACCTGGGATAGGCTTGTTCCACATTTTCATTGGCCACATACGTCAGAGGACACCAAGGAGTTTTGTCGCTCCTGTGTCACTTGCCAAGCCAGTGGCAAGTCAGGTGGCACAACAAAGGCGCCCCCGATACTACTACCTGTGGTGGGGGTACCCTTTGAAAGGGTAGGGATGACATTGTTGGTCCCCTTGACCCTCCAACTGCATCTGTGCACAGGTTTATCCTGTTGGTAGTGGATCATGCCACCGGGTACCCAGAGGCAATTCCCCTGAGGACCACCACAGCCCCTGTGGTGGCAAGAGCCCTCATTGGAGTTTTCTCCAGAGTGGGTTTCCCAAAGTAGGTCATATCTGACAGAGGTACCAACTTTATGTCAGGATATCTAAAAGCAATGTGGAAGGAGTGTGGTGTAACCTATAAATTCACTACTCCCTATAACCCACAATGCAATGGGTTAGTTGAGAGATTCAACAAAACCCTAAAGGGAATGATTAAAGGCCTCCCAGAAAAGCTTAGGCGAAAATGGGACCTTTTACTTCCCTGCCTTCTGTTTGCATACGGAGAGGTTCCACAGAAGGGGGTTGGTTACAGCCCATTTGAACTTCTGTTTGGGCATCTTGTAAGAGGTCCATTATGTTTGGTGAAGGAGGGCTGGGAGTTACCTCTCAAACAGGATGTGATGGACTATGTACTTGGTCTCTGCTCCAGGATGGCCGAATACATGAAGAAGGCAACTAAAAACCTGGAGGCAAGCCAAGAACTACAGAAAACTTGGCATGACCAAAAGGCTGTGCTGACTGTGTACCAGCCAGGACAGAAAGTATGGGTGTTGGAGCCTGTGGCCCCGGCAGCCCTCCAAGACAAGTGGAGTGGCCCCCATACAATTGTTGAGCAAAAGGGAGAAGTCACCTACCTGGTGAATCTTGGAACTCCCAGGAGCCCCCTTAGGGTGCTCCATGTCAACAGATTGAAACCATATGTTGACAGGGCTGACATGGGCTTGCTCATGGGAACTGATGAGGAACAGGAGGAAGAGAGTGACCCTCTCCCTAACCTGCTCTCACAGAACCCTGATGATGGGTCAGTAGATGGTGTTGCTTTGGCAAGCAGCCTCACTGACCATCAGCAAACTGAATGCAGACAAGTTCTGCAACAGTTTAGACATATGTTTAGCCTGACCCCGAGTCAGACTTCCTGGTGCACCCATGAGGTGGACACTGGAGACAGTCTGCCTGTCAAGAGTAAAATCTACAGGCAACCTGACCATGTCAGGGACTGTATCAGGACTGAAGTCCAGGAAATGTTTGAACTGGGTGTGATTGAGCCTTCAGATAGCCCTTGGGCTAGTCCAGTAGTTCTACTGCCCAAACCTCATACCCAGGGTGGTAAAAAAAGAAATGAGGTTTTGTGTAGACTACAGAGGCCTCAATGCAGTCACCAGGACTGATGCCTATCCCATACCAAGGGCAGATGAGCTGATTTATACTTTGGCCTCAGCCAAGTATCTTAGTACATTTGACCTAACAGCTGGCAACTGGCAGATCAGGTTAGCTGAGGATGCCAAGGCCAAAACGGCATTTTCGACCCCTGGTGGGCACTACCACTTTGTGGTGATGCCCTTTGGATTGAAGAATGCACCTGCCACTTTTAAGAGGTTGGTGAATAAAGTTCTGACAGGGATGGAAACTTATTGCTCAGCTTATCTGGATGATATTGCTATCTTTAGTTCCTCCTGGCAGGATCACCTGGTCCACCTCAGAAATGTTTTGAAGGCCCTGCAAAAAGCAGGCCTCACTGTCAAGGCCACTAAGTGCCAGATAGGGCAGAGTCAGGTTGTGTACCTGGGCCACCTTGTAGGTGGAGGCCAGGTTCAGCCTTTACAGAGCAAAATCCAAACCATAATGGAATGGGTTGCTCCAACCACCCAGACACAGGTGAGAGCCTTTTTAGGCCTGACTGGGTATTATAGGAGGTTTGTTAAGGGATATGGATCTATAGTGAACCCCTTAAATGATCCTACCTCAAAGAAAATGGCAAAAAAGGTTCAGTGGACAGCTAGCTGTCAGAAAGCATTTGAAGACCTAAAGCAGGCCATGTGCACTGCCCCCATCTTACAGAGTCCAGACTACACCAAAATGTTTATTGTCCAAACAGATCCTTCTGAGCTGGGTGTGGGAGCTGAACGGTCTCAAATGAATGATGAAGGTCAAGACCAGCCAGTAGCTTTTATAAGCAGAAGGCTGACCCCTAGAGAGAAACGTTGGTCAGCTATATAGAGGGAGGCCTTTGCTGTGGTGTGGGCCCTGAAGAAGCTGAGGCCATACTTGTTTGGCACTCACTTCATAGTTCAGACTGACCACAAGCCCCTCCTATGGCTCATACAGATGAAAGGTGAAAGCCCAAAACTTTTAAGGTGGTCCATTTCCTTACAGGGGATGGACTATACAGTGGAACATAGACCTGGGACCCGACACGACAATGCAGATGGACTCTCAAGGTATTTCCACTTAGAACACGAAGACTCAACTGGTCAAGGTTAGTTTAGTGTCCCTGCGTTTGGGGGGGGGGGGGTTGTGTAGGAGAGTAGGATCTGCACTTATGTTGCCCCCACTTTTTTTCTGATGTTAACACTGGTTTCTGGCTATAGTCTGGCTGGGTCCCTGCTAATCAGGGTCCCAGTCTCTCTGTTCTCTCTAAACAACTTGAAGTGCATATTAGATGCCTTAGTGATTGGATACTGTGGTACCTTATGAGCCCCTAGTATATGGTACCTTAGGTACCAAGGGCATAGGCACTTCACAGGCCTACCAGGGGCTGAGGCATGTATTATGCCACCCCTGGGAAGCAGACTAAATCTGACACCACAGGCCTGCTACTGCAGCCTGGGTGAGGTAGTGTTAGCACTCCTCACTGAGATATAGGTAAACTATATCTCTACCTGCACACACATATAAACCTATCAGTTACCCCTAAGGCAGGCCCTATCAATCCTCAGGGCAGGGTGCTTGGTTTCCATGTGAGGGGGTGCCTCTGCCTGAGCAGGGCCCCTCTGCAGCTCTGTCTATTCTCTGTGGCTGTTTGTGGATGCGGTTAAACCATATACTCTTAAGTGCATTATAACCTCGCAGTAAATGCTAACTCTGGGATGCCTGCATCAAAACATGTCGTGTTTGGTGTCAAATGCTTTGGAATCATACCCCCACACCAGTAACTGGTGTGGGAGTATGATGCCACCCTTCTAGAGGGATAGACATGTACCTACTGTGGAAACACGGTAGAATCCTGAAAGAGCCCTGGCATCACAAAATGGATGCCACCAGCACGGACACTGGGCTGCCCTCCTGCTGCTGACCGAAACTCGCAGTGGAGGAGGCCCAACAATAGGCATCCTGTCACAGGGAGGTGTAACCACCTCCCAGACAGGATTTAGTGTATTGGGGCTGGGTGGGTGCACTCCTAGAGTGCTTTGAAGTCCTGCACTGGGGGAGCAGTAGGTTCCTCTGTGCATATGCCAGCTCAAACCGGTTCAGGGGCTACCTGCTCCTGCTCTGGCGTGAAACTGGACAAAGGGAAGTGGGTGTAGCCACCCACTCCCCTGACCCTCCCATAGGTGGGGTCATAGAGCTAGTCCCTCCCTTTCTTTTAGTATAAGTTAGGGAACCCTTGCCATTGCAAACTAGATATCCCTGGACGACGCTCTGAAGAAGAATCCTGGACCTTCGACGTTCCACTACCTCTGGAAGACTGAAGACTCTCCATTGGAGTCAAGGAGTGACTCCCCTGCTTGGCAGGCACCAAAACTTTGAATCAACGGTCGCAAACTTTCCCACTCCCGCCAGAGTCCGAAGTCCCTGCAGCCCCGGAAGTGGATTTTCTGACTTCCCCAAGACCATCGTGAGTCCCCAGCGAAGCGGAGGCAAGTGGACCCCACGAGTGACGAGCAATAACCGGGTGTCGTGCACTATTGTCGAGTGCAATCCCTTCACGATGTTCTACGAACTTGTGCATTGTACCACGTGTGGTCCAAGCCTCCAGCAGGATTTCCCCCGAAGATCAGAGGCCTACCTCGTCCCGAGTGACCGTGGGCTCCTGTGAAGTGAATCCTCCCGATGAGTCAACGCGATCCCTTGCCGGTTGGCTTGTGGGTCCCCTGAAGACTTTTCTACAAAACCAAAGGGCTCCCCTGGTTGCTCCAGGCCTTCCCTGACTTAACCTTGCTGGATGAGTCCCTCCAACCTTGCTGGTCTGCACCGCTGACTTTTTACACTTTCCACGACACTTGCTGTTACCAAGGCTTGTTGGCTTCAATCTGGTCGCCGATACCGCAGTAAGCTGCAGACTTCGTGGGACACGCCGAATCCAGCTCCTGGTCGTCGTCGACGCCGCCTCCTGGACCTTGTGGCTGAAGTCAAGACACCCGTGATCACCTGAAATCACCCGACTACTGCGGGCATCCAGCTTACTGGCCCCGGGTCACTGGCAAGTGACTTTGAACACTGTCTCCTCTGCTTTCAGGTCTTCTTTCTTCTGAATCCAGCCTTGGATTCCACAGGACACTTCTTCTGTCTTCACAAGCAGCAAGTCTTCTTTGGCTCCTATTGAAAACGACGCCGCGACCCGACACCAACAGACACCTATGTACCCGGCTTCCCTGGATGTGGTAACTCCAGCACTACGGTGCTCCTGTGTGTGTTGGCTCTAGAACTACTTACCCTGTAAGTGACTTGCTTGCAGACTCTCCGGAAGTATCCTAAAACTTTAAAATTCCAACCGTGACTTGCTCCATTGAAGTCTATTGGGATCCGCGGCTGTGTTCTCACACTGCATGCGTATCCCGTGGATCCTTTACTTACCTGCCTTGGGTGGATTAGTGAGGCCCCAGTGCTTCTGAAGGCCCTAGGCCTTGTCCCTTCTCAAGTCGATATTCCTAAACCTCTTTTTTAGTATATGGTCTGGTACAACACGAGGGCCCCAGCCATATTTGTGCTCAACTTGTTGTGAAACGTTGATTTGTGCATATGTTTCTGACTTCTGATTAGTAGAGTGTGTCTAGTAATAAATACATATATATTTTATGTATATACCTGTGTGGTGTCCTTTCATTTGGTAATTCAAGAGATTATAAGGTAAAACAAGCTGCTTTACATTCCTCTGAGACTTTGCCTGAAGGCTGCTCTCCACAGCTACCACTAGGATAGCTTTCTTTAAAAGGTTGTCTTAAACCTATCTACCATAAGAGTCGAATTGTACTAGTGCAAGGTGGCCACTATAACTAGTCACCAGCATATACCAGGTCAACTTCTCACATTTTCTAAGAAGAAAAAAGACTTACCTTAGGAAGATGTACTTTATAACTTCAGGAAGCCAAATATTGCAATCTGTTCTCAGAGTTAATGTTTGTGGTTACTTTGTAGCTAAAACTATGCTGTGGGCTGTCTGACCATCTGTGACAGAAATACAGCTTTAATGGGAAGTTTATCTTTGTACTCAAAGCGCAAAGTCAGGCTGTTTCTGCAGATGGAATAATACACACTTCTTGTTGGGCAGCATTGGTGGAACTGAGCTGCTTGAGCACCCTCCATGTTGGGACTGGTTGCGCTTTCATCCTATTTCAATTTCGTATTAGCTCAGGGTGTGTGCGCCTGATGAGTAGAAGTGTTCTATAGTGCTGCAGAGTCAGAAGAAGCAAGTGACTGGCACTGTCAGAACTGCAAATGTAGAGGTTGAAGGTGCTACACTGGTATGAGAGACAAACTGAGGTTTATTGCTGCTTGTCATTGAACAAAGCTCCTCATCATAGGAAAACTGTTGGAGTGGGTCGTGAGGAAGTACGCATGTCCTGATGGGCTCAGCGCTGCAAAGGTGCAGCAGCAGGTGTGGTGGAATAAGCGCATTTATGGCGCCTCAGAACAGATCTTAGTCCAGCTAAGCAGTGGTCACTATCCTCCAGTCTCTCTGTTGATTGCCTTCACTGACACTCAGCACCATCGGACTCCAGCTCTCCAGAAGCAAGGCAAATTATCTCAATACTGGGGTAGGTAGTGTTTCTTCTTTCCCTTTTTAATTTCAAAGCAGCACTGTTTTTCCTCAGTTCTGGAGTAATTCCCTAATCCTACAGGAAAAACAACCAAACGTGTTGCCTCCTCTTCCAAATTTATTTCAGGACTGTATAAGCCTGGAGGGTGCTGCTTATATCCAGTACAATGATAGCTGGGCTTCAGCTGCTCAAATTCAAAATGGGCCATATATGTTCCAGGGTAGCTTCATTACTAATCGCTTTTCCTTCCTGTGTGCTATAGTAGCCTGCTACCATGACCAGTGTCACTCAGGTTGTGGATTGGGAAGGAGGTGACCTCGTGCCATGCAGATTTCTTGTTCGTTGCTGGGTTCTTAAGCAGGAAATATAAGTAACCCATTTCCACTAGTAACATTCAGTTATTCGCTCTTAATAAAGAGTGCACTGCTGCGATCTGGTGGACGAAGAGGTTTTATGCTTTTACAAAATAAAATCACATTTCTGTGATGTTACCGGCAATTTATGACTTGAAATCTCCCCTGTCCTATCACAAACTAAACTATGGTTAATCTACAAAGCTTACTGGACTCCGGCACGGCTTCACCTACTTCAAGACTCGACTTGCTGGAACTGCAAGGAGCAGATAGGAGACTTACCTCACCTTATCCTCCATTGCAAATCTGTCAAAATTCTGGGATAAAGTTTTCCTGTTCCTATCTAACCTCTTTGGCTGCTAGCTTAAATAAACGATAAAAATAGTCCTGAACAATTGGAAGGATACTAAAAAAAGCCTCCTTCAAAAATTGGACTAACTGGATTATTCATCTCAGGGGTGCAGATAACATCACCTTCCAATAATCTCCCTGGAAATTGCCAGTCAACCATGGATAATTACTTCACCACAAAAAAAAAACACACTGACCTGACACGCTATCCCGTACGTAGGCTCTCATACAACATGCTTGTTGCATGTAACATGCTCGCTCAACAAATCTTTTATACATCTCACCTCTGTACAAATACCGGCTCCTCATCAGTCTCTCAGAAATGCAGGCCATCCTTTGTTTGTTTACCTTGATATGCTTTCATTTGCTTATTGGTTATCTCACACATTGACTTGTTCGCTATGTAATGATTTGTTATATACATTCTGACATCTGTTTGTAAACGTTCCCCTAAACTGTATGTGAGAACATGGAATAATTTCCGGACCCATTATTAATGTTGTTCTAAGCCACCTCTTTACAAACAGTTAAGTAGTATATCCTGTTTTATTTTAAAAATACCAAATAAAAATCATTTGAAATTGTGAAATCTAAAAATCGGAAACCTTCTGGGCTCGGCGCCCCTGGCTAGTTTGGAGGAGGCACCTGGGTGCCGCGGTGCACAGATTGGGAACCACTGTTTATGAGGATCCCCTAACTCACCTGCATACGATTAGCCGTATTGAAAAAAGAACAGTTACTCATAAACACGATAAAATCCTGTTTCTCCTGTGATAAAGTTAAATACCTAGGATACCTGTTGGGGATGGGATTAATCAAACCTCTGGTTGAAAAGGTCAAAGCCATTTCGGAGACAACTTATCCTAAAAACAAACCGGATGTCAGGGCCATCCTAGGGTTACAAGGATATTACAGAAAGCTCATTCCCCAGTATTCTCAATTGGCCTCCCCCGTCACAAATTGTCAAGACTAGTATTTGCGACTGTCTTAACCACACAGGAGCAGAAGGACGCTAGGTCCCAATTCCCTTCTCAGAACCCTCCCTGCTAGGTTTTAATGTTCCATCGCAGGTGAGTTCTAAGGGGGGAAAGGGGTTGGGGACAGAGAAGAGACTGCATCATATTCTGCCTGTTCTGCTACATCCTCTTCTTCTTCTTACAGGATTGTCAACATAAACATTAACACTTAAAACCAACTGTACCTTATTCTTACTGTTCCTTCATTTGCATATAGATTACTTATCTTACCAGTGTATCTTTTAAAGCTTGCTTCTCTTCTTACTTCTCATGCTTAATCTGCATAGTTGCTATGAGAAGATTTCACTCCGTTCTCTTCCTTTTATTCGTAGGTATTATTCGCAACTGAACCTGCTATGCCTTTGACACAAGAAACATATGGTAAGTATCTAGTTTATTTTTATTCTTCTTAAATAGTATTGTCTGAATTCTCTTACTCCCTATAACTCACTGTGAAGTGACTGAGTAACGTTTATGCTGGGGTTCTGTTGCTGTCTTTTATTTAAATACGTTGTTCTTGCAACTCTGTGGGCTGTTTAATGTATTGCCTCTTTTTAGATAAACTCCTTTTATCACTTGTACTATTTAGTGCTCGTAATGATTAAGTTTTATTTCCTAAGTACTGCTGTGGCCTCCGACCTCTCTTCTTTGATCGTGAAGAGAATCGGAATCTTTTTCCGGAAGACGCGGCGTGTTGACAGGTTACGCCCGCGTCTAATGAAGAGAAGTAACCAGCTGCGTCTAAACTCCTGTTTACCTTGACGCGCTGTGTTTCTGTTCTGTTGGGTTAAATGTGCGGCAACGAAAATACAATGCCCGCGTTTGACCTTCAAGACGAGATTTAATGGTGGCTCAAATGAATTCATGGCAGGCGATCAAATACACACGCCCGCGTCTGACTAAATTAGAAGTTGCCGGTATTAGCTGTGCAGAGTATTATATCAGAACGGCCACCGGATAGGAAGTGGTGAACGTTAAAAGAAATTTAGCCTGTTTAACTACGTGACTACATTTATCATTACTTCAAGAAATTTTAAATTGAGTTTATTTTCATTTCTCTCTCTCTCTGAATTACCACACAATTTAGCATGTACTTGACACTAAACTGAATCCGAGGGGGGGGGGGAAAGTGTAGTGTCCGACGAAGCTAACCCCGGTTTTAGCGCAACTACCCTAACTAACTTCCACGACGCTGGGATAAACAGGTGCTCTTCTCCTAATCTCTTCAGTGAAGTGCGCAGTGGAATGTTGAAGCGCACTTCACCAGATGTCAGGAAGCCTAAAAGACTTGACTGCTAACAGCAGTGTGCTGTTGCAGTGTCTGAATGTTGGCGGCCATCTTGGATATCCATCGGTGCCAACTAGCACTCCAACCTGAGGGATTAACTGCCTTTTGGTAATCTTGTAGGGGGTAAATGGTAGCTAGCGTTGCGTTAGAAGGAGGAAACCTGTGAGTCCTGACACAGATCTCCTTAAGCGACTCTTACCTCTAAACCGGTTTTACAGTCCCACAATTTTTCAAAGCCTTTTATTCTCCATACAGATGCCTCTGATATTGGTATTGGTCCTGTCTTCTCACAAGAAGATGACGAAGGACAGGAGAAACCTATAGTCTATATTAGTCGGGAACTCTTTCCAAGAAGAAAAGGTTATCCTGTCATTGAAAAGTAGTGTTTTACAATTAAGTGGGTAGTTGAAAAACGCTGTAGATTATTTGGATGGGAGAACCTTCCTCCTCCTTTATACTGATCATGCAATACTCATCTTGCTCAGTAGGACTAGGGGCAATAATGCCAGAGTTCTCCATTGGTTTCTATGATTGCAAATGATGCCATTTTGATGTCCACCATAGGAAGGGCAAAGATCAGGGAAATGCAGACTTCCTCTTGTGTTGCCCTATTTTCCCCGAGCGGGAAAATCCCACGGGGTGGATGGGTCATGGGGACGAGAATTTAACAGGGATGCCGACATGGGATCGCCCCTGCAGAGAAACAAGAAGTACCTTTCCTTTTTTAGGTCTTGCAGACCTAGTGCTGCAGCACGCATGCTCGGCGAGGCTTATTGTAGTAGGGTAGGCTTTAGAAGTGAAGTTAAATCCCGTCCCATCTTTTTCAGTGGCTGGCGTCATCGTTTATGGTAAACGCTGGCTTCTGATTGAAAATGAGGCTTCTTGGTTACCACCCTGTCTCCTTTTGGGACCGCCCATCAGGACTGGATCTTATACTTGCGGCGTTACACTGTCTCCTTCATTAGTCAGTGAGCACTTTTTTTGTTTCATTCGCGCAATGGCGACAGCTTGTATTTATTGTATTTAGGTGCTCCTTCTTCACCGTCACCTCAGACTCTGCATTTGTTATTGGCTTGGTAAAGGATCAGCGTGGTACACTGCGCTTCATTTTAAAGCATGGTCCTTTAACAGGGGTTACTTCCCCTTCAATTAAGCTCCCCGTGCATTCACCAAACACTTCCCACCCGGAGTATGCATGCACCGTAAGATAGCCGCAGGCGTGTCTGCATTTTGTTTGCTGGCTAAAGGATCAGCGCGGCACACCGCACTTCATTTTAAGCATGGTCCTTTAAGGGGGGGGGTTGCTTCCACTTCAATTAAGCTCCCAGTGCGTTCACCCAACAACACTTCCCACCCTGGAGTGTGCATGCAACCGTGAGATGGCCGCAGGCGTGTTTAGTTGCCTGTGTATAGGGCGGCAGCTACATGCTATAAGTAACTTTACTCATTAATTAAGAGCACTGCTCTTCAGCAGGTTTGTTTTCCTTTCTGCCCTCGCGACGCCGCAGCGCACAGCGGTGCATCCACTTCACTTTATCTCCTATGCCTTCCCCCAACAACACTTCATGCCATCATAAAATAGCCACATGCCTGTCTAGCTCTCTTTCCAAAGGGCAGCAGCTACATGCTGCCACTAATTAAATAAAAGCACTGCTCTCCAGCATATTTGTTTTTATTTCTACTCTCTCCTCGCCGCAGCGCAGGGCACTGCTAACCCTTTATTTCATCTCCCCCTGCCTTCCCCCAACATCGCTCCGGAGTGTGCATCTCATCGTGAAATAGCCACAGGCATGTCCAGTTGATTTGTAAAGGTTGCCAGCTACATACTATGGCTAGGTAAATTACCTATTAAATAAAAGCATTGCTCTCAAGCATGTTTATTTTTCTTTCCACCCTTTCCTCGCCAGGGAGCTGCTTCCAATTCACGTAATCTTCCTGTGGCTTCCCTCAACAGCTCCTCCCACCCCAGAGTATGTACGTTACTTTTATTTTATATGGCAGCATTCCTAACTCCCGTTCCTGCACGGCACTAATTCCCATCCACCAAATCTAAAATACATTCTCTATTATGAGCAGCACGCGCTCTCTGTTGCAGTCCTTTCCCCATGGTGTTTTATTTACTTTGGGCGCCGTGTTCATCAATGTTCATGTTTTTTTTTTTTTACTTCCCACTACAGCCAGCGGTCACACAGCCTTTCGTACAAATAATATAAATTATAATATTGTTGGCAGAGATGCCCAACAGCATAGTCCGACTTGTTGGGGGCGGGTCCAGCAGTCCTTAACTTAATTATTGGTACTGCATGGGCCTCGGGACGGCATAAACCTTCATGTGATCAAATGACGAGAAGGGCCGTTTAAATCCCAGGGCAACGTCAAGCAGTTACTTTGCTGCCACTGGGTCAGAGGCAACCAGTTCGTCCGTGCTGTTTTATGGCCAAGAAAGAAACTACAGTAATTAAAACAAGCAAGCATTTGCAATGCAATAGGTCTCGCATTTACGCGAGTTTAACCTATTGGCATTGGAAAATGACAATGCCTTTTATTTAGGTTTTAAAAACAAAAATAAAAGGCATTGTTATTTGCAATGTCAATAGCTCAAACTCGCATAAATGTGAGACCTATTGCATTGCAAATGCTTGTTATGACAAACATCGGAAGTTGTGATGGATTTGTTCCCTTTAAATCTTACTTCTCCTTTGGACAGGGAGTGTGGTCGCCAGAAGCAACTGAACCAGATGTTGACGTAAAAAAGTCAACATCCCAAGAGATAGGGTTCGGCGTTCGAGATGAAAAAGATCCATGGAAGGTATCGACGGTGGACAAGAGGATTGCTGTTAAGGAGCCTCCTGCTGGGACCGGACCAGTCGAAGGGAGGAGACAGAAAGACCCCTTTGAGGGGGAAAGCCTACCAGCTGGAAGTAGCGGACACCGCTGGTCGGACACATGCACCAACCACACTCCAGGAGGTGCTTGGATTTCCCAGGTGTGTAAGCGCTTGAAGGGCTGGGGAGGAAGGGCATCTAAGGGGAAAAATTGCTTGAGTGCAGTGGAGAATAGACAATTCACAAGCAACCTCTCCTAACAAAAGGGTTGCTTTCTTTTCCGATTGTTTTTTTTTCTTTTGTTTCATACGACATTTTAAAAATCCCACCAGGGTTTGCACAGCCTCGATAGTACTTGAATCCACCGGTTGGAATTGCGAGGATTTTTTTCCTTTTCACTACAGTTGCACTAAATAGCACCAGGTGATTGGGAAAGAAATAAGCGTGTTACTTATCTGACATATTTTTTAGGCCGAGCCTAGCGCAGCGCGCATGCGCTGCTCTATGGGGAGGCCTCTTGGAATCACTCAAGACTTTCTCCAAACTGGTCAGTATGGTTTTGCAACTTCCACACATTTTATTGGCCTTTGTGTGTGGCTTTCAAAAATGAAAGCACGCAATTGGCCAAAGGCGGGTGCATGTCCCACCTTTTCTCTAAATGCTCACTCCCACGGCATCCAGCTGTAGGGAGCGAGCAGCGGTGCGCAGGATGCCAGCTGCATTCCTCGTCGTGGGTCATTAAACAGAGCACTGTACGCCACTACCCTGATGTTTATTTAAACCAGGGCGGCTGCACACGCTCCCAGTGCCTGAAAGGTGCTCAATCCTCCACAATCACAGGCCAAGCTCTGTCTGAGCTCCAGTATAATTGTTTTTAACTGCTCTTTGCCTCAAAAGCAGACCCCTCCCACCTAATACACAGCATCAAGCAGCACTCGTGCACCTTTATTTTATTAATGACGCCTGTATGTCGAATTTTTTTCTTGACTTGCCTCCAAAGCACACCCCTCCCACATCCAACACAGCATGGGCGCGCACAGCGGCGTTTTCACTTTGAATTTGTCTGCTTGCAGTGTTGTTTGTTGGATTTCCTCTATAGCAGACCCTTCCCACCTCCCGACACAGCATGACTGCACACCTTTACTTACTTATGAACAGCCCGCTTTTACTTTACATTTATATGTAAATAGCTTTACTTGTTTTGGCAGGGGGGCATGGGGAGATAAAGTGATCTGCCCAGAATCACAGGATGTTGAGCCAACGAGGAGGCTCAAACCTGGTCCCCTCCGCTCCAAAGTTGGCTGTTTTGGCCGTTATGCCACACCTTCTCCTTTGTCATATCGACTTTAAAAAAAGAAAAGAAAAAACTTGTACGATTATTCAAAGATGTTAAGGGTGTGTGGGCATGCCAGTGTGGGATAATGTACTGCACTGCTAAACACTTATAAGGTCTCAAAGGCGAGACCTATTGGCTATGCCAATGCTTGTTTTTTGTTACCGAGGGGAAGCCCGCAGTCACTTGACAGATCACATTACAAAAGAAGGGATCCCAGTATTCTCAGGAGGGACTGGCATGTTTGTCAAAACGATTTGTTACATATTTTACACTACCATGCCTTTATTGGCTCAGTGCCTGCTTCAACTTTCTTAACCTATTCAGTTTCACAGTTGTCTACAACAAATGCACAATATAACAAGATAATTAGGAAAACCCAATCCAAATAAGGAATGTTAATAAGAGAAAAAGACATGGGTGGAAATTAGTAAGGAACAAATGCAACCAGTAAAAAAATTGATTACAGCATAAAAGTCAAATTTACAATAAAATAGGGTTTTGCATCCCTCCTTCTGTATAAAAATGTATAAAGTTATAGTTTCATATATGATTGAAAAAGGAGAAATCCACATTTACATCAAATATAAAATATGAGAATTCAAGGATTCTAAGCCCCATTGATCCACTAGTGATGCTAGGACCAGGTTGCTTACACGTTCATTTATCTTTCTCAGAGTAATTTTTTATCATTTTTAATCTCGTCCACCAGGCATGGAGCAAGTACCTCGAGATTGTAAATTCGAGTCACTTTGTAGTATTGGACCTAAAAACACGTAGGGTGTCAGAGGGGCGTGAGAAAGAAAGCAAACGACAGGCAGGAATTAACCAGGTTTTCCTGAGATTAGCATAGGTTGGACAGAAAGAAAAAAAAATGATCTAAAGTCTCAGGAGAAGAATGGCAGGACGGGCACAAAGGTGTTACAGAGGCATTTGCCCAAGTACTTGTCCTAAAATTTAAAGGGAGAACCCCGTACCTAAATTGGATATAAATTGCTCGTGCCTGGGGGGGGGGTGCAACATCATCCATAAACATTTCAAAAGCAAACCATCCCTTAACATTCATAAAACTGGAGTTTGTGCCATGTGTGTTAACATCAGTGCATTGTGAGTCAGCGTACTCCCAGTACCTTCTTTTGTGCAGGGGAACCATTTTTTTCGTAATGGACTTTGGGTCTTCCCACTTGAACACCAACACCAATTTAGTAAATCAATCCTTGACCTTATTGAACCAGGCAAGGCGTCCTTCTAAAAAGCCTCCTTTCCCGGTACCCATGGGAGTGTGAGTGTTTCAGTTAGATGTCCTTTTCAGCAGGAAAAAGCTGCATCCAGTCTTGTATTTACTCCACATTACAACATTTACAAAAATGTCTGCCCTGCCAACCGATTACTCGAATGACGTGGCAGGCGCATCATGACCGATTCGGACACAGCCATTGGCTGGTAGTTGTTTTAAAACCTACTTTATTGAGGACCTTGACATCACATCCAATGCAAAGATTGATACAGAAGGCCTTTTGTTTTTGGTACAGTTTCTACAGGAACATTGCGTGAGTCTACTATACAGTGGCCAAATATCACGACAGAAAATGAACTACATGTACTTCCGAATAATAGCTATGAGTTCAAACAAACGTGAATTAGTGTTGCATAAATGTCAATAACAAAGCATATATATATTTTCAATTAACTAAAACAACCCAAACTATGTCCCCTCCCCCCCCCCCCTATCCCACCCACCCTTTACTCCTGGTCTGACTATGCTAAATACTATAGTAGCCTAAGGGACCTACATTACCCATGGACTGCAGTAAATAACCTAGGGTTTGGGAGGTTCGGGTCGATTGGTCCTAAATCAGCATCATGACTCAAGGTTTTGGGGTACACTGGGGATAGTAGGTCAAGTAGCTCGAAGTCATGTAGCATAATATCCCATTCCATGGAGTTGGGTTGTTTTCGCAATCCTTTCTCTTCCTCCCTCTGCGCTCTCTGCTTTCCCCCATTGTATCATGTCGTCTTAACAGCAGGGTAACGTCAGGCATCTGGGGGATTTCCACCTCATGGTGAGGGATCTTACTGCTAGTATGAGGGCCAAATCTAAGAATCTTAGTTGTACTTTGTGCACTTGTACGTCTGCGAAGGCCCATGAGGCAAGCTAGGGCGCCATCTTGAACAGAAAGACATGTGACCTCGCCTAGGGACTGACGAACGCCTCTCCAGTAGTCCTGGAGGCGGGGGCAGGACCATAGCATATGAATTAAGTCTGCATCGTCCCCTTTACAATGGGGGCAGCAATGGTGTGCCTCAGGGAACATACGATGGATTCTCTGTGGGGTGAGATATGACCTATGAAGGACCATTGTTTGAATGAATTTCAGTTTGGTATTACGGGATACTCGTTTAGGATGTTAAAGCATGCTCTTCCAGGCTTTATCTATGATTTCCGTATCGGTATCTTCGGACCATTTTGTTCTGAGGGATGTAAGTGTGACTGCAGCATGAGCCCGTATACCCCTGTATATCCATCTGACTAGGTGTCCCCCCCCCCCATTCCCCATATAGTATAAGAAGTGGACCAAGTCGTGCTGTGGTGGTTCTCTGCGCTGTGGGGCCCATGTGTTAATGTAATGGGAAACTGCAGCATGTATTAAGTATAAATGTGTTGGTGCACCTGTAGCCTGTAGAAAAGATTGTGATCAAGGAGATTGCCATCTCCAAAGAAGGCTCCGACATCTTCTACTCCCGTCTCTGTCCAGGCGCGGATCCTGACCCTCGTAAGCCTGCCCAGCGGTGTGGGAATACCCAATAAGGGTATGTTCGTCGAGTATGGAGTCACTGTAGAGGTATATTATAATGCCTTCTTCCAGCACTGTAGTGCCATCCTCAGCAGGGGAGGGCTTTCTGCAGGGATTTTGATGTTAGGCAGAAGCAGGGAGTGCAGTGTGCCCCAGTCTAGGTCTCTAGGTGTATATCCAATAAGACAGCCATTGGAGCGGACTAGCATAGTAATATGCTCTGAAGTTGGGTACTCCCAGGCCTCCTCTGAGGCTCTAATTGGAGTTTCTGTAGGCTTACTCTCCTACGGCCTGTCCCCCAAATGAGTTCTACTAATATAGCATTCAGGGTATTAAAAATAGACTGCGGGACTACGATAGGTAAGTTCACAAAGTGATATAATAAGCGAGGGAGCATCACCATCTTCGAGATGGCAATGCGCCCCATCACCGACAGGGGCTGTGAAGTCCACAAAGCCACACTAGCTCTAAGGGCCATTATGGCCTTCACTAGGTATCCGTCGAGTTGATCTGTCTGCGTTCTGTATACTTGGATGCCTAAGTATTTGAAGGTGGTGGGGGCCACTGACAGGGTGTACGTGCCAAATTGTAGGTCATCTGGGTATGGTATTTCCTGAAAAAAGTAGGCCAAAGATTTCCTCGGATTTATAGCAAGGCCGGAGACCTGTTCAAAGGTGGAAAAAATTGCGGGAAGGGGCGCGTTGTCGGCAGTCAGATCATGTAGATATAGTAGGATGTCATCCACATAAATTGAAATGAGGTGGGTCGTGCCATCTATGGGTATTCCTATTCGGAGTGCCACCGCCAGATGCTCTAATGCGAGAACAAACAGTAGGGGAGACAGCGGACATCCCTGCCGCGTACCTCTATGAATTGTTTACTGGTCTGAGCTATAGCGCCCCGTATGGGCTCGGGCAGTGGGGGAAGTATACAATACGTGTACCCATTTAAGGTATGTGTCCGGGAGCCCGAATCGTTGGAGTGCCACAAACATGTTATCCCAAGAGAGGGAGTCAAAGGCCTGCCGAAGGGCCAATGCCAAGCAACCCGTGGTCTGGTAAGCGCACGGAGTGGCCCCCATGACGTAATGTAGTCGTCTCGTATTAAGGGACGTGCTAGGATTCGGCAGGAACCTGCATTGGTCACTATGTATAAGAGTATTAAGGTAGGGTTGTATGCGGTTAGCAAGGGCCTTGCTCAGTATTTTATATTCTGTCGCCAACAGGGAGAGGGGACTCTAGTTGGACAGATTAAGGCTATCCCGTCCCAGATTAGGCAACAAGGTGACCAATGCTTCCATGGTGGATTGCGGTAGATGGCTGGCTTCCATGGCAGTCCTATATACCGCTTCTAGTGCGGGGAGCAGAGCATCCAAGTAAGTATGATAAAATTCGATAGGCAGCCCGTCGAACCCAGGTGCTTTATTACGATTCAGGCCTTTAATTGCGGCTCGGATTTCCCGATGGGTGATGGGTGTAGGAAAGTGTCTCTATATATACTGTTCCCAAATAGGTACAGCGTGTATAGAGTCCACAGTCCCCAGAGGTTTGGCAGAGGCTGAAGTTAGATATAACCTTACTCTCTAAAGTGGTAGCTTGGTCGAGCAGTAAGGCAGTATCAGAGGACAGTGTAAAGCATTTGTTGTACACACTCAGTCAGCAAATGGTCTCACACACTCAAGAACTGAACTCTAGGCCAATGGTTTGTATAAAAATATATGGTTGTTTTATTTTAGAACCAACAATGGGTATTTAAAATATACTTTCTCAGAATGAGATGCTTTAGTTAAATACTTTGCAATATGCAAATGACTTTTGTAGGTAATAGTTAGTTTGTTACAATAGGCAACACCATTTCAAACACAATAATACATTGAGCTCAATGGGAACGTTATGTTATATGCAATTGATTACTTTCAGGATTACTTTTCTACTTCCAGGACTGGATCCTAGATTCAGTCCTGGGGCAGTTCTTGGAAACAAGTGAGTAAATTCGGTTTAGTTACTGTTGTGATTTTTAGGCAATATTTTTCTATTTTAAAAGTTGACAAACTTTTTCTGATCAAATTACCAATGTTATCCTATGGAAGGCATTTCACTTAGCAGGTAAGTGGGGTTATGGTTACTTTTTCTAGGTCAGTGTTGGATCCTGGATCCAGTACTAGTGTACCACCTGCACGCAGTTGAGAAACTGTGTTTAAGTTATACAGGCGATTTTTAAGGAATATTTATAAGTTTGCAAAATCGACACCGAAGAAATTTCATAGAAAAACAGTCAATGGTTCCCTATGGAAGAAAATTCAAGTTACGGGTAAAGTATGTTCTCGTTACTTTTGTAATCCAGGGCTGGGCTCCTAGGCTCAGTACTGGGACCTCTATCTAAAACAGGTAAGTGATTACGTTTTCACAGTTGGTACGATTTTTAAAGAATATCTGTAGTTTGCAAAAATCGACAGAGGAAAATTCACAGAAAAACAGTCAATGATTTCCTATGGAAGAAAATTGGGTTAGTGGTAAGTACGGTTGTGAGTACTTTTCAGGGTCAGTGCTGGGCACCAAGATCCAGCACTGGGATCTCTCCTAATAGCAGGTGAGTATTTCTGTTTTCATTACTCGGTTGATTTTAGGTGAATATTTTAAGTTTTAGAAACTCCACACTTTCAGAAGAAACCAGTCAATGTTACCCTATGGAAGAAAAGTGAGTTATTGGCTTTTGGGTAAGTACTCGACTGGCGGAGTTAAGGTTCTGGGCACAGACTCAGGGGTCTCCCAGGGTCAGGTAAGTACAGTTGTAACACCCTCAGCGGCACTGGTGTGGCCGGGTGCAGAGTGAGTTAGGCCCAATGTTATCCTATGGGAGGCAGGGGGCCCTTGGTTGGTGGCTGCTGACTAGCAGGCCACGCGGCTGTGGTAGCTGGGCTCCTGGTCACTTGGTCAGGGCAAATGGGGAGGTAGGTAGGAGTAGAAGTTAGAATGCCAGGGCCCCTCGGGCGGCTGGGTGCAGGGTGCTTTTGAGCCTTATTGTGCTCAATGGATTTCAATGGGAAAGCTCAAGGACGAACAAAAGCTGCAAGCTCGGGGACGAAGATTCTTCAGGTGCCACCACCACTCCGAGAGGTAAGTTGGGTAGTTGGAGGATAGGTAGGTACCCAGGAGTCGGGCACAGGGGGCCGCAGGGCGCCGGGTGCAGGGGTGCCTTTTGGTGTCGGGAAATCTTACCCTCTGTTGATCGCGGTTGGGGGGCCCCTGGTTCTGAGTCTGCAGGCGCCGTCAGGAGCGTCGAGGTGGGTCCTTGGGTGCCGGATTCAGGGTCACATTCGCCGGGGGGGATGTCCTCAGGGTCTTTGTCCACTCCAGCACAGGCCAGGCTTGGCGGGTGCAGAGTGTGCAGGGTTTGCAGTTCCGGGCTGATGCCAGGGGTTAGATACTTGCTTTGAGCAGAGCCACTGCTCGTGGGAGTCCCGGAAGCTCAGAGTCACAAGGTAGCCAGGTCCTCCGGGGTATGTGAGGTTGCTGGCCACAGGAGGTACCGGGATTTAGCAGGAGCAGGTTCGAGGGTCGACAGGCCGGTAGGGCTGGGGCCAAAGCAGTTGGTGTCTTCCTCTTCTTAGCAGCTGCACAGCAGGTCTTCTTTCTTCTTGTTCTTCTTTGCTTTTTCAGAATCTGGAATCTGAGGAAGGAAGGTTCAGGGTGCCCCTAAATACTAGATTTAGGGGCGTTACAGGTAGGTAAAGGGATACACCCCCTATCCTGCCAATCTCCTGTGGCAGTGGGGCAGTAGCCTAGTCCTGATTGGGCAGGGCTTCCCATCTTCAAGATGGCGAGAGCCCGGAGATGTGCTTCACCTCGCCTCTCCCACCTGAGGGGTGGGGTTGGCAGAAGCTAGCACATCCCCTGTCCTTACTTGTATGTATGTATGTATGTGTGTGGGGTTTCCAGCCAGTCTTCCTGCCAGTGTGGGGGTCAGAACCGGTGGGGGCCAGTGCGGAGTACACCAAGTGGCCTGGAGAAGCTCCCAAAGCGGCATGCCTTTGAAGCTTCCCTCTGCCCATCCTGGGGGAGGAGACGTAGCACCTCGCCCAGGATGTGCATTGTTGCAGGCCCCGGAGAGCGGGGGCTCTCCACCCAGGGGTCCAGCAACATGTCTGCTGTGTAGCAGCCTAGGCAGCCTCTCAGACAAGACGTGGATTGTAGGTTAGGTTTCAGGAGGCCTCTCTAAGATGCCCTCTGTGGTGCTTGGTACATTAAATCCCACACTGGCATCAGTGCGGGTTTAATGTGCTGAGAAGTTTGACACCAAACTTCTCAGTCTTCAGTGTTGCCATTATGGTGCTGTGGAGTTTGTGTTTGACGAGCTCCAAGCACCATATACCCTTAAATGGCAGCACTGCACTTACAGTGCCCAGGAATGGATCTGGGTATTGTAGGGGCACAGGGCTCATGCACCTTTGCCCACACCACTGGCATAGGGCACCCAGCTAGAGGGGTGGCTGATGTATGCCAGGGCAGTGTAGGTTGTGGGCATGGCACACAGGGATGTGTGCCATGTCGACTCTTTGTTTTGTCTTGTACCCAGGCACTCAGCCTGCAAGGGCAGTGTGTTTGGGTTAGGGTACAGGGCCCCTAAGACTTGCACAATAAGTGCTGCAGCCCTTAGAGCCTGGCCCTGGGTACCTAGGTTACCATTTACCAGGGGCTGACATGTTGCCAGGGTTTGCCAATTTGGGTTTTAGTTTTTAGGGAAGGAACATAGGCCCTGGGCACCCGATTAGCAGGAGTCCAGGGCACACTCAGTCAAAATACAGTCAGCAATTCAGCAAAATGTGGGGGCATACCATGCAAGAAAGATGGCACTTTCTCACAATGGGGCCAACCATCTCCTTTTGTACAGCATCGTGGAGTACAGGAAGTGTAAGATTCTGTAAAGTCCACAATGGAAGGGTTCACATTTAGTGTGGGTGCAGCCTAGAGAGTGCTAAGGTATGTGTAAAAGGCTTCATTAATCTCTCGTTTGGTATGGGCCATACTCCCATCCGGTGGCGGATTTGCGTTATAATCGGTGGGTCTGACCCGTCTCGCACCAGGCGGGCTAGCAGTGTCCCAGTTCTATCAGCCTCCAAGTGTTTTCTCTGCATGAAGGCCCTATGATCAATTGTCCGTAGTGTTTCGGTGTGGCTAATACGGTCATTTTGCAGTGCCTCCCGTTTTTCTGGGTTTGTCACTGCTTCCTGTTCTAGTGTAGTCATTTGCTGTTCGATTCTGAGCAAGTTTTGGTGTGTCTCCTGTCGGGCCCCCACTATCTGTCCAATCAACGCCCCCCTCACGACTACCTTTAGTGCGTCCCACTCTATTAGGTTAGAGGAGGCTGTGTTCCAATTTTCCGCTAAATAATTAGTGATGGTGGTGGAGAGTGCTACACGAAATGGAGCATCCTTCAGTAAGTGTGGATGTAATTTCCAGGTGGGTACTGGGGTCGGCACATTACCCCAGGTAAGTGTGAGCTCTAGGGGGTTGTGGTCCAAGAGGGTTTTCGCTAGATATGTGGAATGACAAACCTGAGTGACAATAGAGTTGGAGCAGAGGAATCTATCTATCCTGGTATGAAGACTATGTATGGGGGAGTAAAATGAATATTCTTTATGGGTAGGATGCAGACATCTCCAGACATCTGAAAGCACCCATCCCGTCAACCAGGTATTAAACAGTTCGTTCAGCTTACGGGCAGTTGTACCGTGTAGTGGGGGGTGGGATCTGTCCATAGTAGTGTCCAAGACTGCATTCCCCCCCCAATATCCAGGGGATAGCATCCCACCCAGCCAGTGCCATACCCAGTCGGTTGAAGAATTGGTCCTGATCAAAGTTAGGGGCGTAAATACTGCCCAAGAGCACCAGTGAGCCACCTAGTGTAGGATGTATCTCCCTTGATCATCTACGCGGCGCTCCAGTTCAATAAATGGAACCCCATGACATAACCATATGGTCGCCCCTCTATCAAAAACAGTAATTAGTGGAAGAGATCTGTCCCCGCCATTTCTAGCGTGTTTTTTGTGCTTCCGACTCAGTTAAGTGTGACTCCTGCAGGAAAAGTATGTGGGCTTTGTGTCTAAGGAGATAGGCATGTATACGGTGCTCTTCTGTATCGCTCCCATCCCTCGTACATTCCACGTTAGTAGGTTGTAGGATCCTAATGTGGCAATGATTCTAGGCATGGAATACTAGACTGCACAGAGCTCCATGTTATATGGTCCCGATAGACTGACATAGACCAGGAGTTCCCATTCCCTAACACTAACAAAACATGGCTCAGCGCCCAAACTATGCTGGGCCCAACAACTAACTTCAACATTCATGTAACAAAAAACGGTGCATACGGGGGGTGGTATAACTGAACATGCCAAACTGTAGTTCTGCCCAAGCATTCCTAGATAATCAACAGCCAGGGACCCAGCAAAACATTGACAAATTCTCAGTCATAGGAGCAGTCCGCCATTATGCCCTATACTGATAATCTAAACCTACTACAGTGTCATACAGATTAAGACATAGCAACAACATTTATAGGCGATTTGTGATAAGGATATAATTGTTGCTGAATGTCGGAGTCCACGTCTTCTGTACAAGAGTTCGATTTGCAGCGAGTCCTGTGCTGTTATGCTCATTTTGCACCAGTATCCTGCTTCAATTGTCGATTAGATCAGCTACTGTTCGGGGTGTAATCGTTGGGAACAGGGTAATATATGCCAAGAGTCTGAGTTTAGGGTGCCGTCCTCAGAGTCCGTGGGGATCTTGGTAGAGTCCTCTCAAAATGCCCCAGCAACAGCTAGGGCCCCCTCCTGATCGAGTCGTTGTTGATCACGTGACGGTCCAGCGCCGCCCTTATTCTGAGTGGTCTTCTGTGTCCGGCGGTAACCCGGTCTCTGCGGTTTGCTGGAGCCCTGTCTGATTGGCTGTACTGGCTTGAACCAATGCACATTACCTCGAGCCATTCATCGGCGTCCATCGGGCTCCCAAACAAGTGAGTTTTTTTGTCATAGATAACTTTTAATATAGCTGGGTACAAAAGAGCGTATTTGAGTTGTGCTTTCTGCAGTTTCTTCTTCACGGCCTGATGGGACGATCTCTGTCTTTGGACCATGATAGTGTAATCGGGGTATAGAGAAATGCGAAGCTTTTCGTACCGGATCAGGGCTTTTTCTCTTGTTTTTTGTAGAAGGACATCACGGTCCCTGTAATTTAAAATTTTCACTATCAGAGGTTGAGGTGGTGCGCCCGGCTTGGGTGACCCGGTTGATATTCTGTGGGCTCGTTCGACACAAAAGTAAGGAGAGAGGCCGCTTGTGCTACATGGTCCTTGAACCAGGCTTCCATGAATTCTGCCGCCTTAGTGCCTTCACTGCGCTCTGGCAGGCCAATCACACAGATGTTATTGCATCTATTCCTGCCCTCTGCATCTTCCACCCGATCCAAAAGGCCCGTCACTTGTTGCTGCAGATGTTGTAGGGTTGTGGTGTTTGCTGCAATTCGGGGATCTAGGTCTTTGAGGGCTTGATCGAGTTCTTTGACGTTGTGAGCCAGTTTCCCGTGGTCCGCCCTGAGTAATGTAAGGCCTGTGGTGAGCGTGCCGATCTGCAGTTCAAGGGCTGCCCCGGAATCCCGGATTTCTTTTAGTATTAAATCCAGCATGTCGGGCGCACCCTCAATAAGCTCAGAAGACGTAGCCCCTGGTGAAGGATGCCGACTGGAGATTTCTGGTATGGTGGAGGGGCCACCCGCACCTTGGTGGCCATCCATTGTTTTCCCTTTGACTCCTTCCATACTGCTTGCTGAATTTGGCGAGATGTAGTAAACTTCTGTTGTCTGAGATAGGCGAATAAAGGGATGGGGGGGGGACGAGCCTACCCCCTCTTGCACAATTCAGGTCCCTCGGTAATTCCTCAATAGGAGGGTATCTGCGTGTGCTGATAAGGTGCAATTTAGTAGCTGCTCGCGGGTGCTCGCCCGAGTTTCACCTGTAGAGGCCGGGATAGTGAGCCACGATCAGGCCCATACAGCAGGAGTGGGATTAGGTGGTAGAGGAGGTCCCACGGTGAAACCGGTAGGAACACCGTCCCGCTGAGTACCTATTAGGGGGTCTTGTACGGGGGTCCTTTCTTTATGGGAAAACCACGGCAGGCCAGCACAGTCCTCAGTGAGCCTTTGATTCTGATAGTGCCCCCACCAATCCGGAAGAGGGCGCATGCGTTTCGTGCCATCTGGCGCCCGCCAACCATGTACCCCTGAGCAAACAAGCGGCACCTTAATGGATGTTGCTGTCCACTCGGGCCATTCCAGCTGGTGCTGAGGCACAGCGTTGGTATTGCGGAGCCTCTGCTGTACACGTGCGTGGGCCAATGCAAACAAATCCAGGTGTAATAGTGCCCAGTTGAGGTCCGGCACTGCAGTGTTGCCCCCGAGGGCGGGAAGAGGCCTGTATCAGCAGGGGGATGGTAGCGCTAAAGAGTCCCAGCCTCTGGCTTCCCGCTGATGTTTCTATGCTCGTAGTGTTCGAGCTTCACAGAACCCCAGGCCAGAGGGGATTCCAATCGTGCACGGGTGCTGAGGCTCGGGGGAGGGTGAAGCGCAGAGTCAAAGTGCGGGCTCGCCAATCCACCGCACGGCTGCAGTACGCGCCTCGTCCTTCCTCGTCAGGATCTTCCCGGCACTTCCTAAGTGGCCCTCGCCATCGCTGTGCACCTCAGAGCGGCGCAGGTCTAGTGTCGCGCGGCAGCCCCCGGTCACTCCGCGGGTACCACCGTGCAGCGGGCCGGCCGCGCCGGACCTCCTGATCCTAGTCCGATCTCCTCTGTCCCATGTACCTCATGGGAGCACGGGCTCGGGGGCCAGGCTTAACACTACACCGCTCCAGAAGCCCCTGAGCACACAGTGGATGCCGCCGTGCAGCACGCTGGGCCGCCTGTGTCATACTGGAGTTCCCAGTCTCAGTCCGATCTCCTTGGCGGATAGGCCCGTTCCCCGCACCTCACGGAACCGCTGCTCCGGAGGACAGGCACGACATCCAACTGCTCCAGGATCTCTGGCTGATATCTGCCTGTGCCCTAGGCCGATTTCAAACCACAAAGGGCGGTGTAGGAGAATTAAATCCCCCCGAGGGTCTGAGGGTCCGGAGCTCTACCAGGACACGTCCGCCATCTTAGGTGGCTAGCCATGCCCCCCTGGCTGGTAGTTGTTATGGTGACAGACGCGGGTTTCTATTCAAAGGACGCGGTAGGCGCATCATGACCAATTTGGACCCAGCCATTGGCTGTTAGTTGTTATGGTGACAGACGTGGGTTTCAGAAGGTGTCCTCGTTGCGTGGAAACCGACTCGGCAACCTCCCATTGCCAATGCATCAAAGTTACTAGCGGTCCGACTACATTTTTTCTAACCACGCGGTAGGCATGTTGTCTGCAAGCAATGTAATGCATATGTCATCAGTGACACGACGCACGTTCACCTAGCTTCCAGCAATGTGCCAATCAGCTATAGAAAATTTACGTAAACCTACGTGCGGTGGCCATATTGGTTGCACGGAATTTCGTGTGCAACAAACTTCTTCAAAAATAAGGTAAACCCTGTTCCAGTGGCTCCAGGGCTAAAAAATAAAATATTCAGCTCTCATTTCCGATTTTTAACCGCACTGCTTCAAAGCTGAACTGCCAGTGCATGTACTAGTACGTCCCGATTTTACAACTGCACTGCTTCAAAGCTGAACTGCCTGCGCATGTACTAGTGAGACCTGCAACTTTATGAAACAATTAGTATACAGAAGTACCCCACATTTTACTGTCACGGCGTACTTGGCCTTGGAATCGCTGTGAGGAAGAGTAACTAGTGAGGCAGTGAACTTTTGGGCACCAAAATAAGTTGGACTAATTTGTTGCACATATATTCCTCTATATGTGTGTGAATAGTTCACATTTTATCCTCATCCTACAAATTATTCTCTTGGAACAATGTGTGCATTGAGTTCTATGAATCTAACTAATCCTCAGCCCTTTCTTCCATCTAAGGGTGAGCCTTGCATGCCATTGAAAGAGTGGAAGGAATATTTTTGTAATTACATTGAAACATTTGATGATGAGGATCCGACATCTGATAAGAAGTAAAAAGTTTTACTATATTGCTTGGTCCGAGTAGTTTAAAGACATATAATCAAATCGAAAAAAAAAACTTGGGGCATGTCTTGAGAAATCTAAAGTGATTGCAAAAAGCTATACGGGTAACAGTATTGAATTCATTGGAACTCGCAAACAGGAATTTAAAAATAGAAAGGCAATGTGCAAACTATTTGTAGCAAAGAAAGGACCTTCTGTCCTTGGCTGGAGCGATCAAGCAGAGCTCGGCATCATTCTTAACCCTCATAGTGGCCATCCAGGCCTGTCCATTAACGATATTGACAGGGATTGCTCTTGCATCTTTAAAGACTACCTTGAATTATTTTCTGGCACTGTGGGTTTGCTAACCAACTTTCAACGCAGAATTGGATTAAAAATACATTGCTTTGCCTTGCGTCCACAAAGTAAGATATTTGCCAATCTCCATTAGAGATTAAATACACTGGAGGATGAATGCATGATTCCTCCAAGATAAAGACTTAGGGGCAGAACTTCAACAATACTTCTAACTAACCAAGACTCTGTCTCCTCCCCGAGCACTGTATAGGAAGCGGGCAAGACCACTATCCGCGGCTTTGTCAAGGGTCAGCTCAAGATCGAACACCTACGAAATCACTCTATTTGAGGCCGGGGCAACCTTCCTTGAGAACCAGGTGACAGGACGGCAAGATGAACAGACAGCTTGCACTTCTGAGAGCTGAAATCAAACAGATCTCCATGGAGGCCGCTAAGCTACTGTGAAGATCCTCTGTAGCCAGAGTATATGGATGGGGAGACAAAATGGGAAAATCCTACATTGATTGGCCACATACCCCATGGCTAACCACACAATCCCAGAGATTTAGGACCTAGAAGGCACTGTCCACTGCCCATCCTCGGCGATGGCCCAGATTTTTACCACTTATTATTCCAAACTTTACTCGAGCAACGCCCTGAACTTTCTCTCCCGGAGCTAATCAACCAGGAACGCCTCCACCTCCCCTGCCTCAGTGAAGCCAAAATGACAGACCTAGACCGTCCTATCACGCAAGAAGAAATCAGCGATGCCATATAACGCACTGCATCAGGCAAAACTACAGGCCATGATGGACTCCCGCAGGAGTACTATGAGGCCTATCGCGAGACACTCGTCCCATATCTCTTGGACATGTACGCCAAAGCTGTCAAAGGGCTCGTTTCTACCAGAAACTGATGCCGCCACCATTGTGGTGATCCCTAAAACATTACCTCCCTCAGCGAATTGAGCCGAATATCGCCTAATCTCCCTCTAATCTAATGTGGCAGTTAAAATATTTGAATCGGTCCTAGCCAACCGACTGAGGCACTATCTTACTAAGTTGGTCCACCCTGACCAATGTGGATTTATGCCATCTCGTGGTACCAGACACTGCCTTAGGCGCCTCCACATAGCCTTAGCGGATCGCTGAACCCTAACCCCTTATTTAGCACTTCTCCTTAATGATTTTGTGAAGGCCTTTGATTCTATAGACTGGGAGTACCTGGAGGACGTACTGGCCGAGATGGGCTTGGGCCAGCATTTCCACAATTTGGTTAAGGTGTTATATACTAGACCAGAGGCACGGGTGCTCATCAACGGGGCGCTGTCGGAGCCTTTTCCTATTAAGAGGGGCATGAGGCAGGGCTCTCCCCTCTTTGCTCTAGCATGCCTCATACGGTCTGACAACCAAATTAAGGGATGAAATGGCCAGGCGCTGACAAGGACAAAATTGCTTTATTCACGGATGATGTCTTGCTCTTTCTGGCTGAACTGGCCCAATCTGGTCCTCACTATCTTCGGGCATTGCACTCTTTCGGACAAGCTTCTGGCCTGCAACTAAACCCTGCAAAGTCTGTCCCAGTCCCTCGCCATATCTCGAGAGACTGTTTTGATTGGCAATCCACAATACCTATTAGAAAGCAACCCTTCAAATTTCTGGGAATCTGGGTGGCTCTGCTCACTGACCTTGAATGGTCACTCAACATCACCCTGCTGGTGAAGAGAGCCGGAGATGACCTCCACAAATGGCAGACACTACCATTTAATCCACTGGGAAGAGTCGCCCTGTTCAAAAATGATGATAATTCCCAGATTCCTTTACATAATTCAAAGCACTCCATTTCATTTCCCGCGGACTTGGTTTAACGATCTGGACAGTCTGATGACTACATTCCTTTGGGGCAGGCGGAGGCCCCGCATAGCCCTGTCCCAGGGCCGGATTCCATCCTTTGATGGGGGTATTGGCATGACCAATTTATACCTGTACTATTTGGCAACCCGCTTACTTAAATTGCATGACTGGTTCAACGGAGGCTGGTCTGACCCAGCATACAGAGTGGAGTTGAACGACTTGGGCCTACCCAGGATTCAGTCGATGATGTACGGGGGACCTATCCCCAGATCTATGCCCATGGTGACGCAGGTGGTCCTCCTGGCTTGGCGCGCATCCTTGTGCCACACCCAATGGTCGAATAGGTTGACCCGGTACACGCCGCTTTGGCAGGGTTCCTCGCTTCGAGAGGTCAGCAATTTAGAGGGATTCAGGACCTGGGATCTCATTGGTATTTCGCAGCTTGGGGACATATGGACAGGCGACCACATGCACACTTTTCAAGACTTGCAGACCTGGCACTCCTTACACTCCTTTCAATTTTATAGGTATCTGCAACTACGCCATGCCCATCACAGCCACATTCCAAATGACACCTCACTACCAAAGTACGTCCTTCCGAAGCGCAAACCATGACAGGTAACCTGAGAAGGGGAGGGCTCTCCCGTATTTACCGCTCCCTGACAAATAACACTCCAAACACGTTAGGTCAACTTAGGAGTCAGTGGGAGGGATGGATCAGGCCTCTTGAGGAGGAAGACTGGAGAGATGCACTGATGACACCCAAAACAGTCACCACTTCACCCAGACTCCATATGATCCAACTGTATTATTTACAAGCTGCATATCTAACACTAAAACTCCTTCATAATGCAGGTCTGAAACCAACTGCATCATGTACACTTTGCGAACAAGACCAAGCAGATTTCTACCACATGGTATGGACCTGCCCTGTTATTGTACGATATTGGGACTCCATAGAAAAGGAACTCTCAGAGGTTGAGCTGGGAGGTCCCACACAATCCATTAAATGGGCTCCTGGGAATCAGGGATGGTTTAGATGGCTCCAGATCTGACAAGCTGTTTCTGAACACAGCCATGGTAGTGGCCAAGACGGACATTGCTGCTAACTGGATAAACCCTGCCCCACCTCCTATAACGAAATGGTGCAGGGGGGTGGACTGGTGCACCACACAAGAGAAGTCTCTGTATGAGGCCAGAGGGTTCCCAGCGAAACACTGCAAAGTCTGGGGCAAATGGCTGAGGCAGATAGAATAACAGTACCCCACATTAGGAAATTTGATCATTGTGTGAGATTTAATGAGACTATGTATCGCAGGTGCATTTTCTGTATATGTAACATAACAATATTCTACAGCTGTTGTAACATGCTTCATTTGATTACTGCTGGTTTTTCTTGTTTAAAATCAATAACAATGTGATTATCAAAAAACAGATGAAGTACACAAGGAACTTAAAAAACTTGTTACTGATGGCATCATTGAGAGAGTGGAATCTGCTGAGTGGGTTTCTCCATTAGTGGTTGTGAAATATCCTAATGGCAAGGTCAGACTCTGTATTGAGAAAGAAATAATCAAAGAGAGGGAGTGAAGAGGTATTAGGATAGAACCTACCTCCTATCTGATATTTAGTAAACAAAAGTGATTCTATCCTATCAAAAGGTGTAAAAAAGTGATACTAAATAGTTAATTAATTACTTAATTTATGTTTTTGATTTTTACAATGATTAGTACGGTGAATTTAAAGTGATCCGTGGAATGCCACGGAAAGCACTAAGTGTTTTTAAAATACCCCTCACACACTATGAGTCCCATAGTGTCATGCTTCATCATGGGGGTCTTCCCGTCCCTCTACGGGGCGGGGCGTGCTACTACCAACGGCTACGCGGGAGCACTGTTGTTTGTGATAATAAGGCTTATGTGTAGTGCAAGGGATGTGAGTGATTAGGGATACGTGAAAAGTAAAAATTAAAAAGACCCTGGCTAGTAGAAAAAACAATTTTATTCTGTTCTCTAGCTGGGACCGTTAAAAAGGGGAAATAGTAGGAAATCTCACAAATTAGTGGTTACCTACTGGGTCGACATGTTTCGTGAGCAGTCCCCACTGCTATACTCATCAGGACCAAAAAATAATAATCCCTTGAACACTAGAGAGAATCTCTAGATTAGTATGCCTATTCGTCTCTATTAGCAGACTTGAATGAAAGCTGCGCCCTAGGGTACACTGACCCCAATCGGAAAATAGGACCAAATTGGTATCTGAAAAAAAGGAAAGAAGATGAAGAGAACACCAGTGATACATGGCTTTTTCATCATTGTCGGGTATGAACACATCACCATACTTAGAGTATATCTTGCTGCAAATTTAGTCGATATTGATTTGTGATATATTTTTCTGAAGATATATATTTTTCATTCTATATCTAAGTGGGTAGGGTAAATTCTACTCAACACCCGGTTTTTAGAGAAGCTAAAAGAGAAAAGGGGAGTTGGACATAGAAAACAGACTATACGAGACATTACAACACAAACACACACAATGGTATTGTATGAATTCGTTGACTGTATACATAAAATAAACATGATGGCACACAGTCATCCACTACATGCAAGAAGACGTAATGTACATACTTTGATTAGTTGTAATGTTCAGGCTTCATGAGCACGCACTGGAGGGGAGAACGCCTGGTAATAGTCACTACAGAATAGTAGATATCGTAATAGTTAGAGAAACGTTAGCTGCTGGTGGTAGGCGAGCTTACCAAACTCCTGACCTGTTTTTAAGGACCTGGCCAGGTCGCAACTTACAGTTTTCAGGATCTTGCCTCACTTCCGTATGCCTCCGTGCCGCTCCGTCGATGTAAACACTGAAGTGTGCAGCAGTGTTTTTATTGGCCGGGAGCACGTAGGAAGCAGGCGCGCTACTAGAGCGTGAAAGGCTTAAAATGGCCGCCCAACATGGACTTTTATGAAACACCAATCCCTCACTTCCTGGTTACGGCAATATAGTGGCGACTTGATGCAGAACACCGAAAATGAAGTCACAAAACGATCGCGTGGTTCATTGGTCGTTTTTTCAATGAAATGTCTATTCATTGTCTGTGTTCATCGGATGCCTCCCCGTCATTGTTGCAAAATAAAAACACAGAGAGCATACTGTTCATGGGCACAAACTCATAAAGGGAAAGCAGAATGATCGTTTCACTCATTGTCTGTCATAGTTAGAGTTTCGACTGCGTGCTGTAAAAAGAAATCAAAAGACCATCTCCTAGACTATATCTAACAAAATGGGGGACCAAAAAAGCGCTCCCCAAAATATGTCGATAGTTACAGAGTGGGTCTGCCAGAAGGTGGATCAGATAGATTAAATGCAGCAGGTGTTGAGGAATAAAGTTTTTTTTGAAAAAAATTCTATTTGAAAAAAATTCTATTTGAAAAAAATTCTTAATGGAATTATAACTGACTCCATGGAACATCATCATTAAGGCCTTTGATGTTGGTCTTAATGCGATGTACCCATCTTTGTTCTTTTTCAAACAGGTGTTTCTCATTTGGTACATGTTCTATGACTGTCCATGATATTTCTTCTGGTGTGTGTGCGAAGTCAATGAAATGTGCTGCCATTTTCGTTGCTCCTTTTTTGCACTTGATGTTGCTTTTGTGCTCGCCGATTCTCACTTTTACACATCTCGTGGTCATCCCTATATATTCCAATTGGCAAGGACATCTGATCAAGTACACAACGTTGTTACTGTTACAGGTGGTGAATCTTCTCTGTTCCCATTCAGTGCCATCAGAAAAAGTGATACTTGTAGTTTTCTTGGTAAGATTGCAGACTTTGCATCTTCCACATGGATGGTGTCCTTGGATTTTGGCCATGGCGGTTGATAAACCTGTGGGATCATTGTTGCTGGGTCTAGTATGGACCAACATATCACGTATGCTTTTGCCTCTTCTGTGTGCGAAGATGGGTTTTGGGAGGTTGAGTCCACCACTGTTCAAAATGCGCCAATGTTTATTTACGATTTTCGTAATTTTATTGGAGTTGGTGTTATAAGTGGTGATGCAAAAAGGTCGTTCTTCCTTTGCTTTTGGTGTGGTTGGTTCAAGAAGGCTTTCTCTGCAATTGTTGCGTGCTCTTTTGTATGCTTTCTCGATAATTCGTTTGGGGTATTGTCTTTTTGCTAATTTCACTTTTAGTTCTTCCGATTGGTTTTTGAAATCTTCAACCTCAGTGCAATTGCGTCGTAGGCGCAAAAATTGTCCATAGGGAAGGTTATCACGTAAGTGTTTAGGGTGGAAACTCTGATACAATAGAAGGCAATTTTTCGCTGTTGTTTTGAAGTGAGTAGTAGTCACAAGTCTTCCATCTTTCGGTGATATATTTAAGTCAAGGAAGGTCAGCTCCTTGTTGGATATTGTGCTGGTAAACTTCAGAAACTCATCTTGGTAGTTGAGCCAGGTCATAAAGTGATTGGCAGTGGTCTCATCGCCATTCCAGATGATCAAAATGTCATCAATGTATCTTTTCCAGATACCAATGTGGCCCTGGAAAGGATTATTGGGATGTAAAATCCTCGTGGTCTCTAGATGATGCACATAGAGACCAGCTATACTAGGAGCAAAGGTGCTCCCCATGCTGGTCCCGTGCTTCTGAAGGTAGATGGTGTCTTCGTATCTAAAGAAATTTTCTCTCAATGCTAGGCTGCAGCATTCCATAATGATGTTTCTGGGGGTTTGATACACCCAGTCCATGTTGAATAGAACCTCCTCAATTATGTTAAGAGTCTCTGTGTGTGGTAAACTGGTATAAAGGCTCTCAACATCACAGCTAATGAGCAGTTGATGTCTAGGGTCAAAAGGAAGGTCTTCTAATAGTACGAGGACATCTTTGGTGTCCCGCAAGTACGTGGATGTTTTTTGAACCATGGGTTTTAAAAAGGCATCTGCAAATTTGGAAACTGGTTCTAAAATGGAACCTATACCAGACACAATTGGGCGACCTGGAGGGTCTTTTAGTTTTTTATGTATTTTCGGGAGTGTATATAGATAAGGTGTTCTCGGTGAGTCTTGGATAAGAAAGTCTCCTTCTTTTTTTGTTATCCATCCATGTGCGAGTGCCTCTTCCACCATGCTCATAATCTTGATCTTTACCTCTTCAGTTGGGTCATTCCCCAAAATTTCATAATTTCTAGGGTCTTGGAGTAGGCGCTTACATTCCTTATCATACTGTTCTTTCGATTGTATGACAATGGCCCCTCCTTTATCGGCTGGTTTTATTACCAAGTTGTGATTGCTGTTCCGTTCTTGTATTGCTTGTTTTTCACTTCTCGTTAGATTTTGAAAGACATGGTTAGTAGTTGGATGGAGATTCTCCAGATCCTTCATCACAGCCTTCTCAAAAGTAAGCAGCTCTATGGGAAGGGTGATGTCTGATGGAATAAAAGAGGATTTGGGTTTCAAACCGGTGTCTCCCTCTTGTGTTTCTCTGGGTTCTTTGTCTCTAAAAAAGACTTGTAGTTTCAGTCTCCTCATGAAGTCTTGAATTTCTTTGCATAACAAGAAACCATCCATGTTTGCTGTAGGTACGAAACCTAGTCCTTTTTCCAGGACTGAAACCTGTGCAGTTGTTAGTGGTTCATCGGTGAGATTGACTACTAGACTCATTTCTTGCTTGTCGACGCCTTCGTCATGCTCCTGGTCGATATTCTCGCCTGTTCTTCTTCTCTCGGTGTCCAATGGACATTGGTGCCCCTTCGATTTCTTCCTCTGTTTCTTCCTTGGCGCGTCCCTAAAAAAGGAGTTTGGTCAAAATACGAGTATTCTTGAGGTGGGTACTGCCATGGTGGATATGTTCCTTGAGGGTGTGGGAATGGAGGTGGTCCATAGAATTGTGGAGGATACATAGTGGGTCCCTGGAAACACTTCTGCTGGAGGCGGAGCTTCCGGCCCGGAGGCGGAGCTTCCGGGCAGGAGGCGGGGCTTCCGGCCCGGAGGCGGAGCTTCCGGGCCGGAGGCGGAGCTTCCGGCCCGGAGGTGGAGATTTCAGCCATAGCTAAATCGGCCGGAATCCCCACCTCCGGGCCGGAAGCTCTGCCTCCGGCCCAGAAGCCCCGCCTCCGGCCCGGAAGCCCCGCCTCCGGCCCGGAAGCTCCGCCTCCGGGCCGGAATTTCCGGCCCGAGTGCAGACGTAAGTTTAGGAGTCGTAAATCCATTCTGTGAATAGCAAAAGTACTAAGTTCATTCTGTGAATAGCAAAAGTAGTAAGTTCATTCTGTGAATACCAGAAGTACTAAGTGCATTCTGTGAATACCAGAATGGTACTAAGTTTAGGATTTAGTCTTAAGTTTGTTCTGTGAATCGGGCCCGAAATGTTTAGCGTCACCAAAAGGTATGCAATAGTTTTCCACAATCGATTTAAAGTCAGCATACCACCAAGTACCATTGCATGTGCATAGTAAAAAATATGCCACTTTTATAACGCCGTTTGGTTGCTATCGCTACACTCGTGTCTTATTTGGACTAGCATTTCCCGCAGCTCTCTTTCAAAGAATAATGCCGAACATCTTTGATGGGGTTGTTAGTGTGAAGTTTTTCCAGGCTGATATCTTGGTCTTTGTTAGCAACAAAATGGAACATGATGCACACTTGAGGCAATTATTTGAAATTTTAAAGGAAGATGGCTTAACTATAGAGCTCCATAAATGTAAATTCGCTCAAAGTGAAGTAGTATATCTGGGACACACAGTATTAGCAAAGATAGTATTAAACCTAAACAAGTTTTGTCGAGGCCATTGTTAAAGCACCCTGGCCAACCAACAATGATGATGTCAGGGCATTCCTTTGGTTAACGGAGTACTATTCAAAGTTCATCGAAATTGTTTCGAAAAAACGTATCACATGCAACAATTTATCAAAAACAAAATCAAATCTAATTGGTCCATAATGTGCGAGAATATAAAGAATGAAATTAGCAATGCACCCTTCCTGAAGGGTTTTGATCCCAAAGAACACATAATTGTTAACACCGATGCCAGCAACAAAGGTTTAGGAGCTGTTTTATCACAAAGATGCTGATAATAATGCATGGGTAGTTGCTTTCCCTTCAAGCTCCGTTACCCCAGTGGAAGAAAAATATTCCGTAATCGAGCGTGAAACGCTTGCATGCTCCTCAACCATTTTCAATTGTACATATGGGGCTACCATGTACTACCTCACACAGATCAAAAGCCCCTTGTTAAACTTTTGTCCACAGCAGGTTTACAGACTGCCTCACCAAGAATAAGTAAGATGCCTGTAAAGTTACTGGATCATACTTATGTAGAATACTGGCCTGGAGTTAAAAACAGGGTTGCCGACTTTCTAAGTAGATTACCTTTACCCTTCAAGAAGATAAAAAAGACTGATGATATTGACAAAGTTGTTCTACTTTTCTGCAATGGGTTAAATGGCATTGCATTATCCGAATCGAGAGATCACATGCTAAGGGACAATACGTTGCAGCGTATTTGCAAATGTAGCAACATTCAATGGCCTGAAAAAAAGGATCTGGATGTTGATGGACGAATTTTTGGGGAAGTGAGGAAGGAGTTGAGCGTCAAAAATAACTTACTATGTAGATTAAGGTAAAGTGGTTTCACCTGTTACCCTAAGGAAAAGGATGCTTAAACTTTGCCATGAAGGTCATCTTGGCATATCTAAAACTAAGCAAAGAATTAAATGCAACTATTGGTGGCCAGGGGGGGGCAGAGCTTGCTGGCTCAACAAGATGGCCGCGAGCTAGTAAAGCTCCGCTACACCACTGTCCTATCCTGCACTATCCTGGCAGACTTTGCATGCTAACTGGCACTAATTTGGGTGCCTGAACGATCGGAGGTCCTCTGGTACCAAACCTCGCTGGTCCAAGTCGACAGCGCGGCAAATTGGTGGAGATAGGCCCTCCGAGAGGTGGCGTGGGCCCCCGAGCCTCCCTGCGAGCTACGGCGAAGGGCGGTGACCTTCCGAGACGTGCCCTGGAGATTGGAACAGTGCCGGCTTCACAGACCACTGCGCTGGCAAGCTAGCGTACTCTGACGGGTGTGGTGTGCGTGCAGCCTGAATACCCTTTGTGGATTACCTGCGGCCTCAGCGGAAGACCTGACGGGCCTGTGTGGGCGCATGGCAGAACCGGCTGACGTGGAGCTGGAGGCCTGAGACAGAGCGGCGCCGCGGTTGCTGCTGCTCGAGAGCTCCCTGCGATTCGCCCTGACATCGGACCCCGGAAGCCCTGCCTGAAATGACGGTGAGGAGCATGTGATACTAGTCTCACTTTTGGGCCGGGACACTTTTCCCACCATGTACGTAATTGAGCGGGCACATCGTTCGCTGGGCTGTGGCCTCCTCCGGGTGCCCCCCCCCCCCGCGCCCGATCATCGCCAGGTTCTTAAATTATAGGGACAAAGACGCCGCACTGAAAAAAACCAGAGATTTGGGATCTTTACAATATGAGGGCTCCACAATATCATTGTTCCCCGACTTCACGGCTAAAGTGTAGGAGGCACAGAGACAGTTTGCGTCATTAAAGCGAGCACGGCATGCTCAAGAACTAGACTACGCCATGCTCTAACCTGCGCGTCTGCGAGTTGCTATGGATGGAGTCTCAAAGATTTTTCTAGATCCAAAGTCCGTGCAGAAAGAGATAAAAGACTACACTAAGATGCAACAACATGCAACTGCTGTGGATCAGTCGCAGGGAGCTGAGGGGGGCACCATGGATGCAAATAACTAGAACTGCACTGTATGTTTTGCTCCTAGTAGGCCATAACTATGCTATGGGGGTGGGGGAGGCGGAGGATTATTGGTTCTTTTTCTTGACACATAGATTATGCGGTTGTTCGTCAGAAGGATTTAGCGATGGATTGGATTGCTCTTAGCTGATGGCTGCTATTTGGGCAGCTCCCCATATAGTTGTATCATTGGGTTTATTAGAATTGGGGGGTAATGCCTGTGCGTTTCTCTATACCTGCACATAAAAGATAGGGCTGTGTGGATTCCGGATTTGCACTTTTATTGCACTTGTGATTTCAATTGCGGCAAGAATGCGCCAGCCTCTTGAGGGCACCTTGTTTTCTGCTAAGTTGTGGTTCATAATTGCAGTGCTGACCCTGCAGATAGCGGAGGCCTCGAAGATGCGGCTACAGTTTGGAGAGACTTTGTTTCACTTACCCTGGGTGGTGCCTATTAGCTTCCTGGTGCCTAGGTTGTCTGTTTGACCATGATCCCTTAAGACATAATGTGCAACCTGCCATTATAGTATTGAAATGGCTGTATGTCACTGTTGGTGGTAGCTGAGAGCGCGCTGGCGGAGCGGCAACATCCGCCCCTGTGTGTGCACCACCACATAGCACTATGCTACTTTACGCTTGAGTTACAGGGGAGGGATGATCGATTGTGTCCAGTTGGGGTTGACGCAACGTGGGTGGGGGGATGATTGTTGGGGCTTTTTGTTTGAGCCGCAGATACAGTAACGAATTTTTTTGACAACAAACTTTATTGGCATTTTTAGGACACCGGGGAACTCGTCCCCATACATGGTACCAATATGGATAGAAGAACAATGAGAATTGGCGTCCCTGTTCAACCCCCCCCTGGTCTGTAGAACATCAGACCCCCAAACCCTCCCCCCCCTCCCGCACAGCACACCAACCCACAGTCCAACATAGATATGCAACATTTCCTATCAGCGTTGGCTCCATACTCTGATTACTCTCCCTCAGTTCATAGGGCCCGGGGCCTCGGAGGGGGAAGCCACCGGGGCTCTGATTAGCCTCTCTATTGGGTCCAACGTCACTGCATCCTCCCGTACAGACAATACAATGCCCCGATATCGCGCCCATCTCTTCCGGACTTTACCATGCTTGTTCGGACAACCCCTTGCCAGGAATACCGCCTCTTCCGCAGACATGCAGCGGTCCAACGCCTTCTTCCAGGCCTGAACCGGGGGCGGGGCAGAGGACTTCCAATGCTGGGCAATATCTCGTTTGGCCAGCACAGTAACGAATTTAAGGACCATTTCATTTACTCTAATCCAATGATGGTGGTGGACACGGCGGGTCTGCTTTTGTCTCCTATAGTACTCTCCATTTTTATGCGATGACACAACGGGACGGTCAAACAATTAGATTCTTAACATGGAACGTCCGAGCCCTCAACAATCATCGCAAGGTGCGTAATGTAATAGCTTACCTTAAAAGACACTCTGTTGACATAGCCATGCTACAAGAAACCCATTTGCCCATGGATAGCATGATTTTTTTTGTTAAATTATTTTATTGAGTTTTCCAACCGTCTTATCAATAACTCACAGTTACATACAGTAGCATCTTATATGAGGCCCAGTCAGCAATGCACATATATGGATAGCATGATGCTATCGCAGAGAGTACTCCAGGGTTCGTTTCATGCCTTGGGGTTCTCTTTGCATGCTAGAGGGGTTCATCCGTGGGTCAACCCAAATTCAGGATTCCAAATTGATCCAGGTGTGGCAGATACCGAGGGGCTGTTAACCATCTCCAGGGGAAGGGTTTAGACTTACTGGTCATTATTGTGTATGGTCCCAATTACGATTGTCCACAATTTTACCAATCCCTTTTCACGTCGCTGGGTGTTGATGCAGGGCTTCTGCTCTTAGTGCGAGGTGATTTTAATTGCGTCTTTGACCCAACCTTGGATAGATCCGGGGGCTCTGAACACCGCATCTCGGCCTCAGCAAAACACATCACGGACACAAAATACGATTAGACATGGTGGATGTCTGGAGGACACGATACCCGGGACAAGGGGGCTACACACACTACTCCACCCTACACACAGGAATAGATTATTGGTTATTGTCGCGTGAACTGTATCCGGAGGTCAGGGATTGCAAAGTTCACCCGCGTACCCTGTCCTATCATGCCCCTATACTCCTGGTCCTGCGTAGCCCGCAGAGGTGGCCTGCCCAGTTTACCTGGAGATTTCCCCCATACTCACTACTTGACACAGTTTTCAAAGCTGAGATGGCCGAGGCGATTGAGGACTTTTTCTCACATAACATAGGATCGGTGCCACTATTTCCCACGATCTGGGAAACGTTTAAGGTATACATAAGAGGTATAGCTATATCTAAGCACTCTGGGGTGCTCCGCTCAATTAGGAACACGCTGGATCAACTAGAGCAATGCCTGACTGAGCTGGAAACGGCAATGTGTCGTGGTGTATCGCTGGAGGGGGATTCCGAACTACACAAAATGCTTGCGGAATATCAGGAGGCTGCGGATAGTAAGGTTCGCCATATGGGAAAATATGCAGTCACCAGAAGCTATGGGGAGGGGGAGCGACCGGGAGCCATGCTTGCTGCGCTGCTGAAGAAAGAGAGAGGCATCAATGATCACGGCAACACGTTCAGAGGACGGCGTGATGCTGACAGACCCTGAAGGTATAGCTAACCAATTCAAACAGTACTATGATTCCCTCTATTGTTCTCACCCCCAGGCTGACGGCAGCGCGATTCATGACTATTTAGAGCACATAAAATGACCCTGGCTTACAAATGAACACCGAGAGTACCTGATGAGGCTTGAGGCTTGGGAAATACGAGAGGCTCTACACCATATGCAGTCCGGCAGCGCCCCGGGACTAGACTGTCTGACAGTGGCCTTCTATAAGGAATTTCAGGATCTCCTTGCTCCGCACTTAGTGACGTTGTTTGAAGAGCTTTACAAATCTGGGGCACTTCCCCCATCAATGAGGGAGGCCATATTAGTCACTATACTTAAGCCTGGTAAGCCACCAGAGAAGTGCTCCTCTTTCCGCCCGCTGTCGCTTCTGAACGTACACACTGAAATATTCACCAAAATACTAGCCAACCATCTGGCTTCCTTGGTTCCTAGCCTGGCCAGCACAGAACAGGCAGGGTTTGTCCCGGGTCAAAACCTAACATATAACCTGCACACTTTCTTTGGTGCACTCCAACATGTCAATCCAGAGGTCAAGGCTACTGCGATAATTTTCGATGCTGAAAAAGCATTCAGTTCGGTAGAATGGACATTTATGCAGGCAGTGCTGGAAAGGATGGGGGTGGGAGAAGTGCTCTTGAATTTAATCGCAGTACTATACAACTCCCCAACTGCTAGAATACGCATAGGAGATATGGTCACCGCCCCAGTGAAAATCTCTAGAGGCACTAGGCGGGGATTCCCTGAGAGCCCCTTGCCTGTGCTCTCAGGGAATAACATAGATTTCGAGGGACCCTGTTCCCGGAATATAACTTAATAGTATTGTCATATGCAGACGACACATTGCTTTACGTCAGGAACCCGGTGGTCAACCTTTCCCCAGTGCTTCGGGAAGTTGTTCGAGTGGGTGAACTTTCTGGTTTAATAATTAACTGGACTAAGTCCATAATCTTCCCACTGATACTATCCACCACTCCTATTGCACTGATTTGCCTTTGTCCTGGACCACAGAGCCAGTTCACTATCTGGGAATACAAATTCATACTGACCCTGAGACAGTCTTCAAGGAAAACTATGGGAGGGCAGGCACTAAACTAGAGGAGGATGTTGAAAGATGGAAACGACTGCCTCTTTCGCTCCTGGGATGTATTTCGCTGATGAAAATGGTGATACTGCCGAGGTTCCTATATTTTTTTTCAAATATCCCTTTGGTCCTCCTGGCACACGTTCTTAAAACTATTACCTCTATATTGATTAAACTAGCGTGGGCGGGAAAGCAACCGAGAGTGAAATGGAAGGTCCTCACACTACCTTACCATTTTGGAGGTCTGGGAGCTCCAGACATGAACTTCTATTATAGAGTAGCGCAAAGTACACATGCGTTTCATTGGTTACATCGGGCACTAGACCCTCCACATTTGCAAATTGAACAGGTGGCATTTGCCCCCTGTGACCTTCCCACTAGTCTATTTCGTCCTCTGGATCGCCGCACGGGAATCATGGATTCAGTAACTTCTATGGTGCATGCATGACATACTCTGGTCAAAAGACAAGACTGTAACATTTTATACTCTCCACTGGTTCCGCTGAAGTGGTGCGCCTGGCTTCCTATATGCAGAGATCGTGAGCGCTCAACGTGCTGCAGTCTTTGGGTGTTACTGAAGCGGGCGACCTCTTTTCGGATGGAACAGCCTGTACGTGGGAAGAGGTAGCGACAGAGGGCATGGCTGTCACCCTATTAGTTCAGTTCCAATATCATAGAGTGAGGCATGCACTGCGTGAGATACTAGGTGAAGATATGGTGGAGCCCCCTGAGATCACCCCACTCACACTTGAACTGAAAGCAGAAACACCGGCTAAACTAGTGTCGAGTTTTTATGGAATAGCGCAGGCCTATCGCGGGAACTTTTACAAAAAATCTAGACTAGAGTGGCAAAGAGACCTAGGCATGAATATTGATGACGATATGTGGCGATTCAGTTGTGAGGCGACTCGCCGAGTGTCCCTGAACAGTTGACACCGATTAATACATTTAAAATATTTGCAAAGAGTCTACTACACCCCGGAAAGGCTTTTTAGATATGGGCTGCTTGATACAGCTGAGTGTGAGAGGTGCGGGGTGTGTCTGGCGGACTTCCTACATGCAGCCTGGCTTTGCCCACCTATTGCAAACTACTGGGTAAAGATATTTCAGACTCTGAGTGACATCACCGAGACACTAATACCCCCTGACCCGTTAATTGCCCTGCTGGGATATTCTAAGAAACTAAAGAAGGGAATTAGACTATTGGTTGAAATGGGAGTGTTAATTGCGAAGCGTAGGTTAACAATGCGCTGGGTGCGGGGTCCTCTGCCCACAATGCAGGAGTGGTCACGAGATGATATGTTCTGCAATACGCAGACGGAATAGTATAGCGAGCTACTTACTCCCCATAATTGCCCCAAGAACTTTTGGGGATTATACCAAACATATTTGGCCGGGAAGCCTCCTCTGAACACGGATTCACCACCTACCATTGTGGATACCGTAGGGTAAATTCTTAAACTATTAACTACTGTCGCACGGACGTTTCTGACCTTCCTGTGTAACTAATTTAATGACTGAACTGCACTATGGGAGTTTAAGAATTGTGGCTGCTAGATCCGCCGAATGACCTCACTGTGGCTCATGTTTTGTTAAAAAATGGTTTGCTTTGCTTATGTTACTGTATATATTTCTGTTAAGGCTTCCAGAATGCATTCTTTGTAATGGGTTCCTTATAATGCACGGATTGTAAAAGCGAGAAATGTCTCTACTTCAATGTATAACCTAATAAATAAAAAATAAAAATAAAAACTATTGGTGGCCAGGACTTGGTACACAAATCAAAGTTTTAGTCAGAGACTGTGTGGCCTACAGTGATTCAGATCAAAGTCTTAAAACCTTTAAAGTTCCTTTAAGCCCAAGTGAGTGTCCCAGTATGCCCTGGGAAAGGATTGGCTTAGACATTGTGGGACCGATTGAAGGTCATGATGGCAATATCAAATACATACTAGTTTTGATGGATCATTTCTCCAAATGACCAGAAATCAAAACAGTTCCCAAATCAGATTGTGCCTGCGTAATTTATTTTAACAGACAATGGGTCACAATTAATGACAGCTCCCTTCAAAACATTTGTAGAAAGGAATTGTATCACACACACAACACTACTTCCCTCTACCATCCTGAAGGGAATGGTCTTGTTGAGCGTGTCAGAGTCCTAAAAGGTTGTATACTATTGTCTAGAAATAGTAACCTTTTTTTTATCAAGTTTTATTGATTTTAGGAGAGAGCAACAAAAGAACATAACACCAGCATTGTACACAATAATCAGCATAGAGCAGAGCAATGGAGCACCCACATACATGAATTTAGCAGTACGTAGAATGCTTTGCAGCACCCACCCCAGTCCTTGGTTGTTCCCCGACCCACTTGCCCCACATTCTGCTAAACTTTTTTGGGCATCCCCTGGACTCATACAGGGGCCGCTCCAGTGCAGCGCACCAGTCCACCCCCCGGCGCTAGCGCACGATGGCAGGCGCATTCGGGTCCAGCCAGCTGGCCGCAATGTCTCGTTTAGACACTATCAATGCCATGTTAAGAAAGAGCTTTTCAGCCCTGGAAACATCCAGCCCCTCGGTGATACCCAGAAGCAGATTCATTGGGTTAAGGGGAACCTCCCACCCTAGGACCTCAGTAAGCTCTCCTGTCACGGACTCCCAGTAGCGCGCAATTATGGAGCAGAGCCATACCATGTGATAGAAATCGGCTTGCGGGTGATCGCAGCGGGGACAGGATGCATCAGGTCGGAGCCCAGCTCGGTAAAGACGCAGCGGCGTGAGGTAAGCTGCATGGAGGTAATATACCTGAACTAGGCGGAGTCGTGCCGAGGCTGTGACTGTTTTGGTGGCCATAAATGCGTCTCTACTGTCGGCATCATCCAAGGACCTGAGCCAGCCCTCCCATTTGTCCCCGAGTTGGAATAGTGTGTTGGGGGTGTTGTTGGTAAGGGACTGATAAATACGGGAGATCCCCCCCCCCCTCCCCAGATTACCGTTCATGATCTGTGCTTCAGGCAGGCTATATTCCGGCAGGGAGGTGCCTTCTGAGATATTAGAATGGATAGCGTGGGGCAGCTGCAGGTACCGATAAAACTGGGAAGCTTGAAGGGAGAATCGAGTCTGCAAATCTTGGAAGGAGTGTATGTGATTCTCACCCCGACATCCCCCAGTTGTGAAATCCCAATGAGATCCCATGCCCGAAAACCAGAGAGGTTGGCAACCTCCCGGAGCCATGTTCCCCTCCACAGAGGACTATATTGGGTCAGTTTACCTGACCAGCGGGTATGGCACAGAGAAGCCCGCCAGGCCAAGAGCACCCCACGTGTAACCCCAGGCACAGTTTGGGGAACGGCGTTCCCATACAGCATCCCCTGAATGCTATGCAGGGCCAGCATATGCAGCTCCAGGCGATATGCAGGGTCTGACCAGCTCCCATTAAACCAGTCACTCAAGATGAGGCGCTAGGTAATAGAGGTATAGATTAGTCATCCCAGGCTGCCATAGAAGGGTGGGATCCAGCACTGGGCAAGGGCCAGTTGAGGCCTTCGACCTCCCCATAAGAACTTGGCAGCCAAGCTATCCAGCTCACGGAACCACACACGCAAGAAAGATCGGTCAGAGTTCCGGAGCATATAAAGGAATCTGGGCAGAACCGTCATTTTGACTAGAGCTATTCTGCCCATTGGGTTCAATGGGAGTGTCCGCCATTTGAGGAGGTCAGCGCGAACCTTTTTCACCAACGGGGTAACATTAAGCGACCAGACGAGGTTGGGGAGGAGGGCGACCCAGATCACCAGGTATTGAAAAGACTGCCGCCGAAGAAGTATCAACGTCTTCCAATCAGAGCACTCCCTCGAGAGGTGAAGGGGGACCAGGACGGACTTAGCCGAATTCAATCGCAGACCAGAGGTTTTTTCGAAACTGCTCAGGGCCCAGAGGCACCCGGGGTCGCGACTGGGCTGGGTCTGCTAAAAATAGCAGAACGTCATCTGCGTAGAGGGCGATCTTGTCCTCCTCTAAACCCGGCCACCGCCATCCCATGATGAGTTTGTCAGCTCGTACCAGGCTGGCAAAGGGTTCCATTGCCAATGCGAAGAGGAGGGGTAATAGGGGTCATCCCTGCCTCTTACTTCTGCGGACGGGAAAGGGGCGAGACAGGGCACCATTGGCCAGTACCTGGGCCCGCGGCTTACAGTATAGTGTCTTGACCAGACTGCGGAAGGGGGCACCAAACCCTATTTCCGTCAACACCGCCTCTAGATATCGCCAGTCCACCGAATCAAAGGCTCTTTCGAAATCCACGAGAAGAAGAGATAAATATGGGGTCAGCTGTTGTCGGTTCGCTAAGGCCAGGTGGAGGCGTCTGAGGCAGTGTCTGGTTCCCCTAAAGGGCATGGATCTGCTCTGTTCGGGGTGGACCAGCGTGGCCAAGTATGGTCATATGCGGTTGCCCAAGATGGAGGCGAATATTTTGTGCACCGAATTTATAAGTGAGATATTCAGAACAATGTTTCGAAGGAGGTTGAGATTTAGGGATCACCACGATGGTGGCCGTATCTGTCTCTGGGCGGAATGAGCCACAGTCAGCCGCCTCTTGATATACCTCTAGGAAGTGAGGGATCAGCATGTCCCGGTAGGATGCGTAGAACTCCTGTGGTAGTCCTTCCGGCCCTGGCGTCTTACCGGCAGCCATTCGTGAGATGGCATCGTTGATCTCGTCAGGTGTGATCGAGGCATCCTGCGCCTCTGCCTCAGATTCGCTAAGCCGTGGGAGAGGGAACCGTTCGTGCCGAAGGAGTTCCGAGAGGGAGAGACTGGGAGGTTGTGCAGAGTAAAGATTGGCATAGTATGTGTCAAAACAATGGGCCACTGCCACCGGGGCTTGCTGGATCACTCCGTTCAAACCAAGCACCTCGGGAATGATAAGGTTGGCAGGGGATACATGGCCAGACGGTGGAGGATCTTTCAATTTTTATCTCCCCATCCGTATACTCGTGTCACAGAGGACCTCCACAACAACTTGGCAGCTTCCAGGGAGGCCTACTTAATCGCATCTCTTAGGAACGCTAGTTTCCTATCTTGAGCTGCAGTTCTCTCCGCCGGAGGGTGGGCCTCAAGAAGAACAGCCTGAGCCTCCAGGAGGGTGAGTCGGGAATCCTGCTTCGCACGCTGGAGTTTGAGCTGGCCCTTGGCGAAGCCCCGGATGGTGTCCTTACCAGCCTCCCAGAGGGTGCCAGAAGAGGGAACCAAGCCCTGATTGGTGGTCAAGTATTGGCGAAGCTCATCACCCACTTGGTCCCTAAATGTCCTGTCTTGGAGAAACCAGGCGTTTAATCGCCAGATTGGGCGTGAAGATTCAGGAAGGTTACCCAGCTGGATCGCCACTGGAGAGTGGTCCGATAAACCCCTCGGGAGGATGGCAATATCCTGAATTGCTCGACAGTCCAGGGCTGGCATGAAGACGTAATCTATTCATGCATGCGTGTGATGGGATGTGAAGTGTGGGTGTACAGTTGAGTCGTTGGGTGCCAAAGTCTCCAGGCATCCAGAGACCTTGAGCGGCAGCCTAATTCGACAGGAGATTCGAGGGAGTAATTCTGTAGTTTGAGGGGGCCTTAGCAGTGTCTAGGTCGGGATCCATGACCGCGTTGAAGTCTCCCCCAATGACAGTCATCCCGTGGGGCAAAGCAGCAATCAGGGTGGTGAGACGTGGAAGCGTAGAGGGCAGCGGGGGGGGGGGGGGGGGGGAAGTATACTGTGAGCAGGTCCAGAGGCCGGTCCCCAAGGCTCCCCTTTAAGATGACGAAGCAGGCCTGAGGGTCGTGGGTCACCCTACACACCGCATATGGAAGGGCACGGCGTACCAGGACAGCTACCCCTCTGGAGCCGTGCGTGAAACTGGAGTGCCAGACTCTACCATAACTGTAGTGCACCAGAAAAGGACAGTGATTGCCTACCAGGTGGGTTTCTTGGAGCAATAGGACGTCTATGGTGTGGCGTTGGGCATATCGAAGGACCGTTGTGCGCTTGTCCTGGTCTTGCAGGCCATTAACATTCCAGGACATTATGTGGAGCGATGCCACTCCGGCAGATGTGTCAGGCATATTGAAGACAGGCAAACGATCGGTCACCCAAGGTGGGTGGCGGGCGTGGGTGAGGCGGTGCGCTTGTTTGGGGTCGTATAGTACTGGGTTTTGACGCGCCTGCGCCGATGCTGGAAAGGAATACTAGTGCAGTAAACAGATGAAACAACTGAAAAACCGGGACAACGGTCCCATCCCCCACCAAAGCCAGTTTCTTCCCCCTCCCTATACTTCAAGAACTGAAGCATCTGTCGACCTAACTAAGAACACAAAGTAGACCAAACTAGAACGCTTGGGAATGGGGAATCGTGGAGGACCCCTCCTCCTAGCAGGATGTTCAGTGGCAATGTCCAATGGGAAGTAGAGTACAACAGGTTGATGCGCAGCCTCATACTTGCAGAATTGGGTGCAGCAAGAAGGTCATGGCAGGCTCAGGAAGTTCCTACAGAGAGAATTGGGCTACGGGCAAGGTCTGTGTCCACCAGTGATGAGTGAGGCCCTGGATCCGAGCAGCCCGAAGAGCCAGCCCTCCGTCCAGCACGGGGAACCCCCGAGGGCGCCCCAAATGTCGGGTGATGAGAGGGACCCAATGGTAAGTCTGAACGGGCTCTTCTCTGGCCCCGTCCCCTGCGAGAGCAATGACGCTGTGGTTGAGGGACAAGGACGTTGTGGCAGGAACCTCCAACATTACCCAGGGATGATGGACTACGGGCGCTCCGTCATCCATGACCAGGCCCCCTCAGGGGAATCAAAGAAGGTCTTGTTCTGAAACACGACCTGGAGGCAGGCCGGGAAGAGGAGCCTGAATTGGAGGTGGAGAGCACGCAGCTTTTGCTTAACCTCACCAAAAGAGCGGTGTTGACCCTGAACTTTGAGTATAGTCCGAGAAGACCATGATCGTTTGATCTTCATATTGGAGGTATCGCTGCTTGCGGGCTTCAGCCAGGATGGAGTCCCTGTCCCTGAAATTAAGGATCCGCAGTATTATCGGCCTATGGGGTGCGCCCGGTGGGGGTTTGGGCGCAAGAGAACAATGCGCACGTTCCACCGTGAACCACTGGGAGAGTGAACCTTCAGGCATCCGTGAACGCAGCCAGCGCTCGGTGGAGTCAGCCACCCGGCCCTGTTCCGCACCCTCCGGAAACCCCACCAGGCGGAGGTTATTACGCCGGGACCTGTTTTCGACATCTTTGGCCCGTCGGTGGAGCTCCTGGGTATGCGTCTGGAGGTGAGCAACTTGGTCCTTGAGCTGGTGGACATCGGCCTCTACGGTGGATAGGTGGGATTCCGCTTCCTAAAGCCGGGACGTCACATTGCGGAGGTCTTGCCTGGTAAGGGTCATGTCAACCTGGACTTCAGCAATCTTGCCCTCCACCGAGGATTGCGAAGTATGTATGGCTTGAAGGATAGTGGTCAAGCCTGTAGGGGAGAGTGTGTCTTTGTCTGCGGTTTCTCCGGTCGCCCCAGGGTCCGTGGTTGTGAACCTGTCCATTTTTGTCTGAGTGGCGGGGGTTTTGGGGCCCCGGTCTCTACCCATGGCTTAACTGAGCAGATCCAGGGAGCCAAGCGATCCTCAGGTAGGCAGGCGGGAGGGGAGAGAGAAGCAGAAGAGGAGGATACGGGTAGAAGGGGAAAGTGGCCGCCCGCCCGCCCGGTCGGCCATCAAGATTCACCCCAGCAAAGCTCCTCGGCCCCTCCCGCAAGAGACCAGGTGTAGAGATCCCTGAAGCAGGCCGGAGGTAGGACAATGTTGGTGGTCAGAGGAGAGGTAGAACCCCACTCACCCCGCCGCCCGCCACGACGGCCGAACCCTTCCTGGAGATAGCTGATCAACTCCGACTACGGTTGCCTCACAGCAACCGCGAGGGAGGTGCCATGCACAGCCTCCTATCGCCGCCCCCAATTAACTGTCCACAGGGCCGACCCTAGACCCACGCCAATCCGTCAAGGGCTACAGTTAATCTGACTCCCCGCTCTGGCCGCTCCTCACCGCAGCAGCGGCCCAGGAGCCAGATCGTTGAGGGCTTCAGTCAGGCCCCGGAATGGAGGGCCGATGAGCCATCACCGAGAGCTGCAGGAGTAAGGCAGAGGTGGGGATTGTGGAGGGGGCCCTCTCCCAGGACCCCGCGGCGCTCAGTGCCTGCGGCCTGTTCCATTCCCTCCCACGGGTGGTCTCATGCACCGGAGGCGCCCACAGGAGCCCCCAGATCGACGGCCTGAATTCAGGCAATGGGACCCGGCAGGGACCAGTGCAGCACCGCAGAGCCAGGGAGTGGTGGAGGGGGCCCAGACCCCATGCTGCACGACTGAGCAGCCGATTCCACACTCCCAATGGCAGACAGCCCAGAGTGCACGGGGAGCACCAGTCCCGCCCCCCCCCTCATCTCCAATGCACTCACCGGAGCTCTGGGCCTCCGCACAGCTGGTCTGGAACAGCCCCCCCCCCCCTTGCAGGTGTGTGGGCCGCCAAACATCGGTTGCAGCCGGATCCTGCCCAACCGCAGACTCCCTCCTCCCTGCCACAGGCCACCCCCACAATCACCCGGGGTTGCGCCAGGGAGGCCGAGCCCCACTCCAGGAGCGAGGCCGGGACGAGACCTCAGTCAGGACGGAACAGCAAGGGGGCAACGGGGGAGGCGGCGCTCCTCGTGGATTGCCCAATCGACAGCCGACCGTGCCTCGCACCCCCTCCGTAGCACCGGTCCGCCGCGGGACACGCAACCGGCTGGGCCTCCGCAGGCCTCCCCCAGCGCCGCTCCGTTAGATTGGCACAGGTCGTTACCGGAGGGGAGGGAGAGGCACCGCAAGGACCAAGCGGGACGCCACCAGTATTTCCGCAGGATCTTCGCCTCTCCGGTCGCAGTAGGAAGAACCTCAGATTGCAGGGCCACGGCGGGCCGGGAGATCACCGCGCCGCAGCCCCCATTTTATGAGCGCCACGGAGCAGAATGCTGTGCCGGGGCTGTCCACGGCACATGTACGCCACGTACACCGCATCCAGGGACGACTTCAGGGTGCAGGATAATCAGTCAGTCGGGTTGAGAGGTGAGTGCTGACCGATGAATATAGATGAAGGAGCGGATGACGGAGGGGTCCGGAGCACTTCTAAAGTGCGACTGCCATCTTGACGCTCCTGGCCACGCGCCGAAATAGTAATCTTAATTGGGAAGAAAACATTTTAAAGTTAATCTGGGCATACAGAATAACGCCTAGTGCTGTCTCAGGTAAAAGTCCTTTTGTCCTTATGAGGAGTAGACAAGCTATCCGCAAGGATCTCAGTTGGATACCAGCATCCAAACAAGTTGAATAGTCACCTAAAACTGATAAAAACAAAATAGCGGTAGCACAGGAATGTTACAAGGGATGGTATGATAAAAAAAATGGAGTGAAAATCATTCATTCAAATGTGGCGATACGGGTATAGTATGTTTAGAGAAAAAAATCAAGAAAGGAGAGAGGCGGTTCACCCTCCCCTACGCATTTGTAAGTTATACTGCAATGCTGCAAAACTCAGCGATGGCAAATGTCTGGCACATGAGCAGATTGGCCAAATGTACTTCAGAAGTAAAGCCAGACTATTGTGGATTTAAGAACATGAACAGTCGCAATAATGATTTGTGGTTTGATTATAATGATTCTGTAAGCTTGTCTAAATCTATGAACACCAACAATGAAATGTCTAACAATGACAGTAGTGTCGGTATTGATGATGATCCATCTTCTGCTGAGCCAGCTAGAAATCACATCTGATCATAGTGGTGAACCAATATCACCCTCTGCTTCTGAAGGCATGGGTGTTAGCCTTGGTATCAGTGGAAGATTTGGTAGACACATTACTAAACCAAAAAAGTTAAATGACTATGTCAGCTTTTAACTAGCAGGATATCACTTCAGCCTTGTTTTTTTTCTTTTCTTATATATTGCGGGAAGAAGATGTGTTGTAATGACGTAGGACGGCACAGCCACTTCTTGGCACAAGACATCCTTTATGATGCAAGTAGCTTATCCTGTTCCTATTGGTACTCCCTGTCTCCCCATACCCCTACATTCCATTGTGACTGTTAAACTGTAGATTTGTCAGTTGCTCTGGTGTTGGCTGCTCTGGTGTTGGCTGATGTACAAGACATGTTTGGGGCTTGTGCAATAAACTTACCTTCTAAACCTCAACGAAAGCCTATCTTAATTTCTACATGGACCCATGTCTATGTCTTCTATAGATCTGGCAGGCTAGTGGCAATGACAACCTTGCTATAGGTGGTATGCCACTGTAGGCCAATACCCTTCAAGGCTGTTAACTCATCTGATACATTTCCTGTGCCAGTGGAGTGTAGGGTATGCATTATTCTGACAGTGTTCGAACCCTCTTGCCTCCAAGGACTCCACCTTCTGCATAAATTCCTGTTAGTCAAGGGGTCTGTGGTCTTTATTGTCTAGTGCCTTTAAAATTAGATGTCAGTCATTACATCCTGCTTTTGTTTGGGTACATCATGTGGATGGTGTGTGTGTGTGTCCAGGACATGTCTCAGTAAGTTACAGTGTTTTACTGTCTTTACAGGGACACAGTTGTTGTATGCGTTAGTTGAATGTGTATAAACTGTATGGTACATGAATGTTTGTCACACAATTGGAATTATAGCGATGACATGCTGTGATTGCAAAGTTGTACAGTAGCTAGCGTTGTAATCTACAGCTTATTCTGACCTTATGCAGCAGTTATAGTGTGAGAGTCTGGGCATTTCCCAATTCTGTGAAGCGGACATAGGCCACAATATGCTCATGTGATATTCCATTTTATTCTGTATTGGTGTACACATGGCCGTGCATTTGCTTGTACAACCAGAAAATTATGTACCAGGCCACAGTGTGGTAAGCAGCAGGATGGGGATATATTATCTATCCCAGGAAAATGTTAGTTACAATGTGTTGGACAAGCTTTACAATGAGTATTTGTGTGATAAGTGAGTTTGAGTGTGTCTCCATGGCCAGAGAGGATGTGTGACAGAACAACTGTAACCAAGACAGGATGCATGGCACTTCAGGCTTGTGGTTTTGTTGTTTGTTCTACTTGTTTTTTCCATTGTGATAAGCTTTATGTTGTTGATCCAATGAAACCTACTGGGTATTCTGGTTTGTCAAGGGTTTGTTTGTGTGTCGTCATAGGGATATGTGTCGTGAGTATGTGTCTAGCTTTCAACCCAACTGAGTAACTTGCCAGTGCATTTCACATATGTGCACAAGTTCTAAATACTGTTGTTTCAGACATATGATTTAGAGATGGGATATGACACACCTAACATTGTACCTACAATGGCAGGTAGTTTATATCTGCCAAAGGCTGCAATAGTCATATCATTTAGGTGACACACGTGACTTAGCTACATATGGCTTAGGAGTTGTCACGATACTGTGAGGAGTAGATTGTGCTTGTTGTGTTCAGGACACTTCATCTACTTGTTCAGGGACAACCGTAACCCTTCAAAGAGACATCCGGGGCACGTCGCATGGACCCTCGGGTATCTCCCTACAGAAATATGTGGCCAGGGAGGACCCGGATGCATTTCTGTTAAAACTTCGAACGCGCCGCCAGGGCCTGCTGCTGGCCTGAGGACAAATGGCCCTTCTTTTTGGCTCCCCTGTTGACTGGGGAAGACCAGTCAGCTTATCAAGTGGCTAACGCAAATGGGGACACCCCCTACCCTGCAATAAAAGACTTGATGCTGGATCACCTCGGCCTGGATGCCGAAGCATACCGGGTACGATTCAGGAAGGAGAGGACACGACCGGGGGAGAACCGCAAGACTCTATTCTTCTGACTCAAGATGGCAGCCGACAAATGGCTGAGACCAGCCACAAGCACCAAGGAAGACGACATGAACTGAATGTACTTGGAGCAATTCCTGGAGGCATTGCCCTACGGTACACAGAGGTGGTTGAAACACCCCCACCTCACCCCAGAGCTGGCTATCGAAAAGGCTACGATGTTTTCGCGATCCCAACCCCGCAATCCGGTATGGGACAGTGAGAAACCCACTAGGCCCAACCCCTTGAAGATAGAAAAAAAATGCGAGCGGGGTAGAGCTTCCACGGCCCAAGCCCAGCAGAACGGACATGCCATCCTTCCGCGGACCGCAGTGTTTCGAGTGTGGCGACTGGGGCCACATAGCCCGACTGTGCCCCAAACGTAAACCCACCGAAGAACCAATGGAAGTGGGCCATCTACCGAAGTCCATCTTATACACAGCAGAGATGGGGACTGCCTTTTATGTGAGTGTACAGGTGAATGGAAGGAGGGTGAAAGCGCTGTTAAGATTCAGGATGCAGGCAGTCAGTTGTACAGAAACACCTCCTAACACCCTCCCTGTACGTCCCTGACACCATGGAGCACATTAGGTGTGTTCACGGGGATGTAAAACCCTACCCTCTTGCCTCTATAACACTCACCCCCCAAACTGGACTCCCTGTACTGTCCGGGTGGGGGTGGTAGAGGGACTACCCGGAAAGCTGCTTTTGGGAACAGACAACCCCGACTTCATGCGGTTATTTCACCGTAGCATACGGGGGGTACCTTATCAACTGAAAAGGGGGTTGTCAACCACTCACTACCTGCCCTTACGACCCCGAAGCCCTGGTTAATGGACAGAAGTTTTCGGTTTGCTCAAGCCAATTACGCCACCCTGTTCAACGCATGGGAAGCTGCGCATGTTAATCAAGACAGCCTGTCACCCCCCCCCCCCCTATCCCCACTTCCTGATCAAGGACAGTCTGTTGTACCGCAAAGGCAATGCAGACGATCCAGAACAGCTGCTTGTCCCTATGGCACTCAGGGAACAAATACTCTTCTTCTCCCACTCTCACCTCACTGCGGGACACACTGGCGCAGAGAAGACGACTCAAAACGTATTGCGGCATTTTTTTGGGCCCGGCGTCTATAGAGACATCAAGACCCATTGCCAAACCTGTGAAGAGTGCCAGAAGAACACCCAACGACCACCAGCGGTTCCCCTACAGCCAACACCGTTGGTAAGGAACCCGTTTGAGAGGATTGGGATGGATCTGATCGGGCCCCTACCCCAGACGCAAAAAGGGACCCAATATGCCCTAGTAATCGTGGACTACGCCGCAAGGTTTCCGGAGGCCTTTCCCCTCAGAGCCACAACCTCTCAAAACATCAGACAAGCTGCTGGAGCTTTTTTCAAGGGTGGGATTCCCAAGGAAAATCCTCACGGACCAAGGAACACCTTTTGTGTCACATCTGATGAAGGTCTGTCGCACCCTGGACCTGCGCTACATAAGAACCTCCGTCTACCACCCGCAAACGGATGGCCTTGTGGAGAGGTACAACAGAACGCTGAAGACCACTCTGAAGAAGATGCTAGCCGTCGAGGGAAAAGAGTGGGACCATCTGCTACCCTTGGCGCTCTACGTAATCAGAGGCCAAGTCCAAAGTAGTATGGGCTGTTCATCTTTCGTGCAACTGTACGGCCGACAGCCCAGGTCGTTATTAGAAATGACGAAAGAAGCATGGAAATGGGAAGAAGAAGAGAACAAAGGCGTGTTGCAATACACACAGCAGCTGAAGTGCAAGCTATGGAAACTGAGAGACGTGGCCTACTCCCAACTTGAAAGGAGCAAAGAAAAACAAAAAGCTTGTTATGATCGAGGGAAGAAGTGGAGAAGGTTGTCCGTCCGAGATTGGGTCCTTGTATTGCTCCCTTCTTCTGCGAAAAAGTTTGTCGGAATGGCTGGGCCCCTTCAAGGTTGTGGGGGTCATCGGAAAGACGTCCTACCAAGTCCAGATGACACAGAGACGGACACACACCTACCATATAAACTTGTTAAAGAAGTGGCTGGGGCCCTTACCAAAAACAGCACATTTGACTCTGCCTACCAATGCTGTGGAAGGAACCACTCTCTACCAACTCGTGGCCAACGAGGATCTCTCAGAAGAAGCATAAACCGAACTCCACAAAACCCTGCTTCCGTTTTCTCCCCTCTTCTTAGACATCCCTGGCAGGACGGGTCTCGCCGAAGACCGTATATCGACTCTGCCAGGGAAGGTAATAAAACAGCGGCCGTATCAGATACCGGCGGCAAAAAGGGCGGCGGTCAAGAAGGAGATACAGGACATGTTACGGTTAGGGGTAATACGCCCATCAGTGAGCGACTGGTCTTCACCGATTGTGATGGTACCAAAGCCGGACAGCTCAGCGAGGTTTTGTATGGACTTCAGGGCCTTGAACGCCATCTCTGCCTTCGACGCATATCCTATCCCGCGGATCGACGAGCTTATTGAGAAGCTGGGTGATGCCGGGTATATTACGACACTGGACTTGACTAAAGGATACTGGCAGGTGCCCCTGAGAGAGGAAGACCACAGGAAGACAACGTTTGCTACGGCTTAAGGCCTCTACGAGTTCAATGTCCTACCCTTCGGGCTACACGGGGCTCCTGCTACATTCCAACGACTAATGAACACGGTGCTCCAAAACTACCATCCCTTTTGTTCAGCATACTTGGACGACCTAGTGATCTTTAGCAGGACCTGGGAGGAACATCTGACACACCTCCGGATAGTCCTCCAAGCTCTACAGCAAGCAGGCCTCCACATTAACTCCAGTAAGTCCAGGGCAGCATATCAGAAGGTGATGTACCTGGGGTACATTTTGGGTCATGGCCTGATAGCTCCACAGGCCGAAAAAGTACGGGCTATAGCAGAAACCCCCTTTCCCACCACCAAAAGGCACCTCCGTGCTTTTCTAGGGTTACTAGGGTACTATCGACGGTTTGTTCCCCAGTTCTCCGAAGTGGCAGCCCCCTAACCGACATTCTCTGCAAAGACGTCAGGCCTCAGCAATTACTTCAACCAACCAAAGAGATGATGGAGGCATTCCAAACTCTTAAGAGGACTATTCACCACGAGTCCGGTATTGGCATCACCTGACTTTAACAAACCATTCATATTCCACACCGATGCCTCCAATTAGAGGCTGGGGGCTGTGCTATCTCAGATGTCAGCCAAGGGGATAGAACATCCTATTCTGTATATAAGTTGGAAACTATTCCCAAAAGAGGCAAATAGAGTGCTTAGTGGTGAAATGGACAATAGATAAGCTTAGATACTATCTATTTATTTATTATTTATTTATTTTTTCAATTTATAGGGCGCAACAGCTACCCAAAAAGGGTTTCCCGGCGCCTAGACACAGCTAGTTTGAGGACAGGAAAGAGGGGTAGTGGCTATTGAGTATTATTGTTCAAATAGCCAGGTCTTAACAGACTTTCTGAACCTGATGTAGTTTTCTTCCTTTCGGATGAAGGGAGGGAGTGTGTTCCAGAGGGAAGGTCCCAGATGGGCGAAGGATCTGCCACCTGCTCTCGCCCGTTTGAATCTCGGTACGCAGAAAAAGGCTGCCTTCTGTGACCGAAGGTTGCGCTTGGGAGTGTAAAGGTAGGCGAGGGTTTGAAGGTATTTAGGTGCTGTGCCTGCTTTAATTCTGAACATATAGTTCAGGGCTTTAAAGCGGATTCTGTTTTCGATCGTTAACCAATGGAGTTCCCGACGATGGTTCGAGACTCCAGAGTTTTTGGGAATATTGCATAGTAGACGAACTGCTGCGTTTTGCACCACCTGCAGTCGGCCGACAACAGATTTGTTTGCGCCCAGATACAGAATGTTGCCGTAGTCAAGCCTTGATGTAATAAGGGCATTGACTACGGTCTTTTGCGTGGACAGAGGCAGCATCCAGAGGATCTTTCTAAACCATTTCACTATGGTGAGGCATAGGCCAGTTAATTTACTGGCCTGTTGGTTCATGGATAGGGAATTGTCCAAAATGAAGCCCAAATTTCGAGTATGGGTCACCGGAGTAGGAAAGGCGCCCATCTGGTCAGGCCAGTGTACGGGATTCCACAGATCTTGATCTTTTCCCAGTACCAGTATCTCCGTCATATCGCCGTTTAGTTTTAACTGGTTTTTTGTCATCCAGTTCAGGATGTTTAGGAGTCCATCTTTGAGTAAAGAAGGGGAGTGAGGACAGGATTCGGATAGGGAAAAAATAATTTGGGAGTCGTCGGCATAGTTCATAAGAGTGAGACCCGATTGTTCAACAAGGTCGGCCAGGGGTTTGAGATATAAATTGAAGAACAGAGGGCTAAGAATAGACCCTTGGGGCACTCCATGGGGTGCAGGCAGGATATCCGAAACGGCTCGTGAAGATGTGATCTGAAAGGTTCGGTTTTTCAGGAAGGACCGGATCCACTCCAGTGCCTTTCCTCGTACACCATTTTTGTGCAATTCTTTGATAAGTGTTTCGTGGGAGATGGTGTCGAACGCCGCGCTCAGGTCTAATAGCACGAGCGCGACCGTCTGACCTTGATCCAGTAGCTTTCGGATGTGTTCAGTGACTCCAAGCAGGGCGGTTTCTGTAGAGAAACCAGCCCTGAAGCCGGATTGTGATGGATGTAGTAGAGAGTTTTCTTCTGCAAAAGTAGCTAGAGCAGAATGCACGTGTCTCTCCAAACATTTGGAAAATGCCAGGAGCAGGGATATGGGTCTGTAATTGGCGAGGATTTCCGGGTTTGCAGTCGGTTTCTTCAGAAGGGGCGTAACCATGGCATGTTTCCATAAGGCTGGGACAGTGGCAAGATCAAGGGCGGAGTTCAGAAGATTTGTAATGATCTCCAATGAGTTATCATCAAGTTTTTTGATGATTTTGATGGGGATGGGGTCCCTGGGGGAGCCGGATTTTATGGTCTTAAGAATTAATTTCAGTATGTCTACTGAGAGAGCAGGCCAAGATTCCAGTAAGTTGTCACAAGGGGAAGTTGGTACTGAGTCAGAGGGAGAGGATGGTTTTGTATTGTTTGCCTTGATATCTAGGATGATTTTATCAATTTTTTCAGTGAAAAAGCATGCTAATGCCTGACATTGTTGAGTATTTAATGGGGGTGCAGCAGCTGTAGTGTGTGCACCAGCCAGTTCTTTAACTTTGTTGAAAAGGGTTTTTGGCATATTAGTGGCTTCCATGATAGTTTTTGAGACGAAAACAGCTCTTGCTTTTGCGCAGGCCGTGTGATAAAGATTCCTGGCTTCCTGGTAGCTTCTTTTCGCATCAGGGGCGTAATTCTTACGCCATTTGCGTTCGAGCTTTTTGCATTTGGATTTATCAGTCTTTAGGGTATCATTATACCATGGAGCGGGAAAGCGGTGTCTATTTCCTTTGCTGCAAGAAGAGGGCAAACATTTGTTGGCTGCATCGCTAAGCCAATTTTGCGCTTCGGTTGCTAGGCAGTCCATGTTTGAGCTACAACTTGGTGGGTTTTCTTGTAGTGCCGAGTTTAGCAGTTCCAAGTCTACTAGCTTCCAGTTTTTCCTAGGATGAGCCTTGAGCATCATCAAATTGCAGGTTAGGGGAGGGTGGAAAATTAATGCTGAATTTGATAAGGTGGTGGTCAGACCAGCTTATTGGCAAGGTGGCAATACAACTTAGTTCATCGATGTTGGAGATTATAGGGTCCAGCAAGTGGCCAGCTATATGAGTAGGGCTAGAGTTGATCAGGGATAGGTTTAAGGCCTTCAGGTCTTCAAGAAGGTTAGAACAGGAGGGGATGGTGGGGTCCTCTAGGTGCAGGTTCAAATCGCCCAGCAGGGAGAAATTACTTAACGTGATGTAATAAGGGGTGATAAGATTGGCTAAGTTGGATACCCATTGAGAGGGATTTCCTGGGGGGCGATAAATCAGAATGCCTGACATCGTGAAATTCGGGTTCAAGGAAATTTTGAAGAGACCCGCTTCACAGTCTGGAATAGCTACAGGTTCCAGGGTACATTTTAGTTCTCTCTTAAAGATAATAGCTATCCCACCACCTAGCTGTTTGTTCCTGTCTATTCTGACAATGGCGTAGTTGTCAGGGAGGGCGGTAGCAACATCCGGCCCGGCGCTGTCGTGCAGCCAGGTCTCAGTTAAGAAAAGGGCACTGGGACCGTTTTCAGCTAAGAGGTTGAAAATATCATATTTATGTTTTGGCAAAGATCGGCAATTTGTACTGTAAAATACGTAAGTTAGAGGTTCGTTTTTACGCAGTATTTTGCTTTTCCTATGTCTTCTGGAGGTGTCAGAGTGGGGTTGACAAATTGAGGCGGACAGTTTACAGTCCGCGCAGGAGCGTATTCCGACTTTGTGGAGGTTTAATATTGAGCACCTCGGATTGGGGGTAGGGCGCAGCGCTTTCAAATCAGATGACGATCTTACCAGCCTACGAGATGTAGGGGGGGCGGGAGCCTCTGCCTCGTGCCCCGCCCTGGCACGGACGGGCACAGACGGGCTAGTCTTTGGCGTGTCTTCGGCGTGCTGATGGTGTGCCCGCTGCGCTCGACCGCTGCGCTCTCGAAGAGTGAGCATGGTAATACGGAGGAGGGGGGGGTGTGGCCCCGAGTCACGTGGGTGGTGACGCTAAGGAGGGATATTGATCTTCCCACTAAAGCGCTTGTAAAGTGCAACAATTATTACCACAGTTTAAAGTTCTAAAATCAACATAAAACAGTGTGCTAGAAAGACAATTTTAAAAAACAGTCGAGGAGCAAACACCCCGGCTTCCGCCTCAGGGTAGCTAGCAGGTCAACACCGGCTGCCGACTCAGCGCGGTGTTTTGTACTTCCTGGAGTGGGCGTGGCTTCATGGGAGGGGCGTGGCCCCGAGTCACGTGGGTGGTGACGCTAAGGAGGGATATTGATCTTCCCACTAAAGCGCTCGTAAAGTGCAACAATTATTACCACAGTTTAAAGTTCTAAAATCAACAGAAAACAGTGTGCTAGAAAGACAATTTTAAAAAACAGTCGAGGAGCAAACACCCTGGCTTCCGCCTCAGGGTAGCTAGCAGGTCAACACCGGCTGCCGACTCAGCGCGGTGTTTTGTACTTCCTGGAGTGGGCGTGGCTACATGGGAGGGGCGTGGCCCCGAGTCACGTGGGTGGTGACGCTAAGAAGGGATATTGATCTTCCCACTAAAGCGCTCGTAAAGTGCAACAATTATTACCACAGTTTAAAGTTCTAAAATCAACAGAAAACAGTGTGCTAGAAAGACAATTTTAAAAAACAGTCGAGGAGCAAACACCCCGGCTTCCGCCTCAGGGTAGCTAGCAGGTCAACGAGGGATCACAGACCATGCCCCCTTACAGTGGATGTGTAGGAATAAGTCTCAAAATCCCAGAGTCCTGCGCTGGTTTTGGCACTACAACCCTTTTCATTTGAAGTGTGACACTGAAAGGGGAAGGACAATGGAAGCCCGGACTACCTGTCCAGGGTGTTTCCTCTCCCCGATCGGGAGATTCCTATGGGGTGTATGTGACTAGGCCGGGTCGACGGCAGAAGGGTACCCCACTGTTGTGGACTGCAACATCCCCCTCTCCCCCTCTTGTCTCTCCCCAATAGGACGAGTCGAGATCACCGTCCCTTACACTGCTGGACACATCAGAAGACGACGGAGAGGGCTCCTTTAACTGGGGATTCTCTCACAATGGAACTCCGCCCCAGGATGACGTCACCGCATTCAGCGCGATAAGGAGAGGTGATAGCAGGAAGTTGGTGTGTGCTAACACCAGAGAGGAGGAAGGCGTCGGTGGGCTGAGCGTTGTGTACTACAGAGGAAAGGAAGAGGCCGAGGAGAGACCAGACAGTGTGGCCGCATCATCAGGAGCCCCGGGAGTGCCAGGAGGCCAACGGCACCGAGAGTCGCCCAGCCGCACTCCAGGAGGAACGTGGCTTTCTAAGGTATGGGAGCAGTTCACGGGCTGGATTTGGGAGGAGGGATAGGTGTGCTGTATTCTAGCCGGGTCCCTCTCTATACTGCCCACCTTCACCCTACCCTGAGCACCATCACTTTCATATAGATGTGCGTCATGGTGTGCGGTGTCCCTTCATTCCCCACAACTTCGTTCTCAACCATATCCTTATACCCGTTCTCCTTTCCTCTGTTTTTTTTCCCCCAACACTAGGGAGTCCCCTGGAAGCCGACGACCTCCACGGCGGGAAGAAGACCAGACAGCACCCGGGAGAGGACAGACCTCAACCCATAAGAAAGAACATTCCCCCCTCTCCCCCATGTGACTCTTAAAGAAAGAGGCGTGTATTAAGAGCAATAAAACCCTCACTACCACGACTTGGTTTCCGGCCCGTTCTTACCCCCCCCCCCGCTACACTCACAAATGCTAATGACTAGAGCCCAGCAACCAAGCACTGCCTTTAGTGTGCAGTCACTGTTACGAGCTACAGGTGGACAGACCGCTCTCTTGGGTTTGCATCCATAGTGCATCAGGGTGATGCAGAACCAATACACAACACCCCCTCACCTGCAACACTAAGGAATGTGCTCAATGTGTTTGGCACAAATATACCTTCCTTTCATGGCCTGGAATGTTGTATTTGTGAAACAACCTTGGCTTTCATGCCACACTTGACTTGTGAGATAATGGGGTAGCCCAGTTAGGTGCAGAACCTGGGGATTCGTACATTAAGGGAACAGTGGTTCTGCCACCTATTTGCTTCAAAAAGCGTGAAAATCTTTCACAATTTTGTCCCTCTATTAAGATGACTAGCATTTATTGAAAAATATACATATCTTAATTACGTCCAAACCAAAAAGAAAACTCAGGTGCTTCTGATTAAATATATGATTTTATAGTAAATTGATTAAGTTGTGTACTCAAGAAAATATATGAATAAAACAAATATATGCACTCACAGATATACACTATGCAATTACACTTAAATTGGTGACGTGAAGTGAACACAAAAGAATATATTTACATATCACAACACAATTTATACATAACACATGAACATATATTCAAAACACACATTTAAACATAGTGAGAGGTATTTGTGAATATGTATCAACCCAACTAGCAATTTATCTAGTTATTCTCAATTGTCCTGGGTGATCATTTACACTTGGCATGAAGCGTCAACGTTTCGACCCCTTGAAAATATTGCGATTATGTAATCCTCTTGGGGGGGGGGGGGGGGGGAGTCTTCTTCAGGACTAAATAATGAATCTGTGTGTGGCCTGTTTGAGAAAAATCAAGGTACTTTAGTGTTTTTGCTAGGTTTGGATAAATGATTATAAGTGGAGAGACCTTATGTCTCTGCTCACCTTCAAGGAGGTTCCACCCTGATATCATATGACAGCATGGCAGCTTGTGCACATTAGATGGTTGACCTGTCAAAAATAAATTATGCCTGTCACCACCTGTGTTCAAATGGAGCATTCTTAAAATCTCTATATGGGAAGCCCGTGCTGTAACTCTGTGCTGCAGCGGGGGCCAAGCGGGGTCAAGCAACTATCAGTTTATATGCATTTATGATCTGGGTCCATATATTTGCATAGCCTGGAGACTGGGAGTTGTCTGTCTGTCTGTCCGTCCAAGCGCCCTCCCACTGACACAATTCCATATACATCATTACACGTGCCAGGTGTGTAAGTGCTGGCAAGGGATCCCGTAGTGTAGGACGCACGCCAGCTCAGGTCAAGGACAGCCACAGGACGAGGCTGGGCTGGGCCAAGGCCAAGGCCCCTGGCCATCTATTACGGGTATAGGAGCGCCTGGAAAAGAAACCCTTAGTTGAGCTATAAGCTTGAGGACTGTTAGATATAAAGGGTAAGGAGATGGGGAAACGTAAGACCGTCATGACCACGAAGGCCAGGCCACTAACCTCATCAATTACGATCTTTTTAACGACGGTGATGGGGGCAATAACAAGTGAAATAGAGTCCGTGGAGGAGAGGTTGGGGGAAACGCAACGAGCTCTGCAAAATGGCATCCCAACGGGAATTGTGGGTGAGCACTGTTAGAATGGGGAACCCCTAGTTGGCACAGGTAGGTACTTGTGACAAGCAGTGGTCCCTTCTTCTATTCAGGGTGAGAGAGTTACCCCCTCAGAACAACCCCTGCTCACCCTATAGGTAGTGTGGCGCGAGCAGTCAGGGCTAAACTTCAGGGCGCTAGTCAGTTAAGCATTTATGATCACACACAGTAAACCACAATGATCCCCCACAAACGGACACCAGGCGTAAGTTGTATCAAAAATACGGATGCTTTATATAAAAGATTCTTTGTTACGCAGGCATGTACAAGACCATCAATAACGGTTGCGAAATGGAAGCCACAAGATGATAATTAGGCACTGTTATTGTCTTTGGTAACTTATTCGATCACGAGCGCTTCACAGGGCTCGGTTGAGTCGGTCCAGTCACGATGATGCGCAGTGCACCCAGGGTACAGTGATACGGGGAAATCAGAACGTTGCGGACCCCGAGTCCGATAGAGAGTTCACTGTACCTGGGAACGTGCGGTGTGCTTGGACGAGTCTTCAGGAGAGATGCAGGTTCTGCACCTCGTGGGTCTTCCGGATCAAGAATTCAGCGGGCGGCTTTCGGTAGACAGGTGCGGCCCAGGGCCTCCGACACGGACTGTGCGGGAGGTCACTGCGGAGGGCGGCACGGTCAGACTCAGGCTGGGAGGTGAAGCGGGGCGGCCGGATACGTTACGACGTACGGGCGGCCGTCCGAGGCTGGATTTCACTTCCCCACTAGAAATCCGGCGGGAGGGCGGAAGGGCACCAAGCGCGCTCCAGTAGCAGGCAGGTGACAGGGAAGCGGGACGGCCAGACTCGGGGGTCCAGAGCGACTCAGGTAGAGCGGGGCTCTCGGCGAGTGGAGGCGGCCAGGCTTCTGGGTGTCACGGCCCTAGGAGGGATGCGAAGGTGCGCAGGGCACTCCGGCGGGAGAAAGCACACGGCTCGAATTCTCAGACGAGCGGAGACACGGTGAACCCACTGGTCCTGGGGTTCAGTTCAGGGGGCAAGCTCTTCTTCCAAGCCCTTGGAGATAGTTGAAGAACAAAGTGCAAAAGTCTCTTTCAGTCTTTTTCCTCTCCTTCCTTAGCAAGGCACCTACTGCAGGCCAGTCCCTTAGGTCAGGGAAAGTTACTCCTCCTTCAGCTTCTTCCAGGTCCTTCTAGTCAGGCAGAGTTCCTTCGTGGTTCAATCTGGATCTGATTTCTTAGGAGCCAGGCTCCTACTTTTATACAGGGATTCTTTTGTTCTTTAGCGCCAGGGGGCCTGGGCCTGGCTCAGTCCAGTTTTGGAGCACTCTGTTGTGGTGACTCGGCTTGTTCCTTTCAGCAGCAGGGCAGAGACATCAGCCGCTCCACAGGGGGCGGCGCCGGCTTTGTGGTGGCAGAGCACAGGTCTATTCAAGAGTCAGGGTGCACTCCTCCCACCCATCCTGGGGTAATCTCTCTACCCACCACCTGGCAGCCAACCTGTCTCCTGGAATCCCCCCAGCCCTGCTCCTGTACTGTTGCTAGGCAGAACACACACATACAGCAGAGGCGGACTGAGATGGTTAGGCACGCAAAGGCTAACTTCCTAAAAGTAGCATTTGCAAACCCAGGATATTAAAATAACCTTTACTAAAAGACGTATTTTATTATCCTGAGTTCAGGCATACTAAACATGACTTTCTACCATGCTCTCTGAGTCCACTGGGGTCACAGCGTGTAGCGATCCCAGCAGCCCATTCTGGCCTATGGAGAGCAGGTAGCCTTCAATAGTGAAAAACGAAAATGGCTGTAATTCACTATTAAGACATGCCACACACGTCAGGGCATGTCCTACCTTATACCTACAATGCACCCTGCGCTCAGGCCTACCAGAGGGGTGACTAACATGTAGTTAAGGGAAGGTTTAGGGACTGGTAAGTGGGGACACTTGCTCAGTCAGCGCGACGGTACCAGACCGCGCGCAGGGCCTGCAGTGGCAGACCCTAGACACATTTTACCCCGCTGCTTCGGTGGGTGGCACAACCAGTGCTGCAAGCCCACTAGCAGCATTTGGATATACAAGCCCTTGGCACCCCTGGTGCACTCTACTAGGGACTGATAGTAAACCAAATAAACCAAACGTGGAAGTCAATTCACATAATACATTTTACCATAGGGAGCACTTGCACTGTGGCACTGGATGGCAGTGGCACAGCGCCCTGAGCAGCTAACACCAACACAAAAACACATTGAGGCACAGACAAAAATGGAAGGGTGACCCACGCCAATGGTGCCAGGTCTAACACGTGTCCCCTCCAGCTGAAAAGTGGGGAGAACTACCCTACCCCAGGGAGTTCTGCATCACTAAGGCGGAAAAACCTGGACAGACCGTCAGCATTGGCGTGATCTGTGCCAGGGCGATGCTCCACCGTAAAGTCCATACCCTGTAGGGAGATGGACCACCTCAACAGTTTTGGGTTCTCACCCCTCATTTGCATCAACCATCTGAGGGGCCTGTGGTCGGTCTGAACCCGGAAGTGAGACCCAAACAAGTAGGGTCTTAGCTTCTTCAGCGCCCAGACCACAGCAAATGCTTCTCGTTCTATCGCACTCCACCTTTGTTCCCGGGGAAGTAGCCTCCTGCTAATAAAGGCTACGGGTTGGTCAAAGCCCTCCTCAGTGATCTGTGAGAGAACAGCCCCTACACCATGCTCTGATGCATCCGTCTGCACCAGGAACTCTTTGGAGAAGTCAGGAGCCAAGAGCACGGGCGCCGTGCACATGGCAGTTTTCAGGGTGTCGAAGGCTTTCTGACAGGTGTCAGTCCATATCACTTTTCTGGGCTGCTTCTTCGAAGTCAGCTCGGTCAAGGGGGCAACGATGCTGCCATACCCCTTGACAAACCTCCTGTAGTACCCGGTGAGTCCTAAAAAGGCCCTCACCTCCGTCTGGGTCTTTGGGGGCTCCCAAGCCAGGATGGTTTCAACTTTGGGTTGGAGGGGCGCCACCTGGCCGCTCCCCACTTGGTGTCCCAAGTACACCACTGAACCCTGCCCGATCTGACACTTGCTTGCCTTGATCGTGAGGCCTGCCTTGCGCAGCGCCATCAACACTTCCCAGAGATGTTGCAGGTGTTCTTCCCATGTGCCGCTGAACACTGCGATGTCGTCCAGGTAGGCGGCGCTGAACTTGGTCAGCCCAGCCAACACCTGGTTGACCAACCTCTGGAAGGTGGCAGGGGCATTCTTCATCCCAAAGGGCATCACCCGGAACTGGTAATGCCCATCTGGCGTAGAGAATGCGGACCTCTCTTTGGCCCCATCAGTCAAGGCGATCTGCCAGTACCCAGACGTTAAGTCAAACGTGCTGAGGTACCGTGCAGCCCCTAACCGATCGATGAGCTCATCAGCTCTGGGGATGGGGTGCGCGTCAGTCTTCGTGACTGAGTTGAGTCCTCGGTAGTCCACACAGAACCGGAGTTCGGGCGTGGCACCCGGCGCTGCAGCCTTTGGGACCAAGACCACTGGGCTGGCCCAAGGACTGCTGGAGGACTCAACCACCCCTAGGGCAAGCATCTTCGAGACCTCCTCTTTGATGCAGGCCCTGACCCTGTCAGTTACCCGGTAGGCTTTGTGCTTCACAGGTAAGCTGTCTCCCGTATCCACATCATGGACGCACCAATTTGTGATACCGGGAACCAGGGAGAACAGGTCAGGAAACTGTCCCAGCAGCTGGCGGCAGTCACCCTGTTGCTCAGGGGTCAGGGTGGGTGAGAGGTTTACCCCATCCACTGACCCGTCTCGCTCTGAGGCTACCAAGAGGTCAGGAAGAGGCTCGGACTCCTCTTCCGTCCCATCATCGGTGGCCAAGAGCATGCCCACTTCGGACCTCTCCAAGTGGGGCTTCAGTCGATTGACATGTAGGACCCTTAAGGGGTTCCTAGGAGACCGCAAGTCCACCAAGTAGGTGACAGAACTCTTGCGCTCCACAATCTCAAAGGGTCCTGTCCACTTGTCCTGGAGTGCACAAGGCTCCACAGGGGCCAGGACCCACACTTTTTGGCCAGGTTGAAGCTCAACCAGAGTGGCATTCTGGTCGTACCACCGCTTCATTTCCTCCTGGCTGACTTCCAGGTTTGCCTCAGCAAGTTGCCTGAAACGCCTAGTCTGGTTCCGGAAAGCCAGCATGTAACTGTATACATTCTGGGGAGGTTTCCTGGGAGATTGCTCCCAGCCTTCCTTGACCAGACTAAGAGGTCCTCGTACTGGGTGGCCATACAAAAGCTCAAAGGGACTGAACCCTAGAGACTTTTGTGGCACCTCGCGGTACGCAAAGAGAAGGCATGGTAAGAGGACGTCCCACTTACGCCTCATGGGTTCCTCGAGACCCATAATCATGCCCTTCAGGGTTCGGTTGAAGCGCTCAACCAACCCGTTTCCTTGGGGATGGTAAGGTGTGGTGAACTTGTAGGTTACACCACACTCTTGCCAAAGGGACTTCATATATTTCGATATGAAGTTGGTCCCCCTGTCAGACACCACCTCTAGAGGGAATCCTACTCGTGAGAAAATTCCCATCAGTGCCCGTCCCACCACGGGGGCCGTCACTGTCCTCAGAGGGATGGCTTCAGGGTACCGGGTGGCATGGTCCACCAAGACCAGGATAAACCTGTTGCCCATGGCTGTCTTGGGGTCCAGTGGCCCCATAATGTCAATCCCCACCCGCTGGAATGGGGTACTGACCACAGGGAAAGGTTGGAGTGGAGCTCTCAGCTTCCTTCCACTCTTGCCACTTGCCTGGCAAGTCTGGCATGTCCTGCAGTGAGTGTCAGAACTCCTGCGCATTTGGGGCCAATAAAAGTGGGTGACAAGCCTTTCAAAGGTCTTGTCCTGCCCCAAATGTCCTGCTAACGGTACGTCGTGAGCCAGCCCCAGTAGGAAGGCTCGGAACTTCTGGGGTACCACCAGCGCACGGGCTGACCCAGGTTCAGCAACCTTAGGCTCGGAGTATAGGAGGTCGTTCTCCCAGTAGATCAAGTGAGTTCCGGACTGATCACCATTGGCCTGGGCTGCAGCCTGCTGCCGCATACCCTCTAGAGAGGGGCACTCTTTCTGCTCCCTGCAGAATTCCTCCCTGGTGGGGCCTCCTTCTTGCTGCCAATGGGTCAGCTCAGGCAGGTCCCCCAGTTCGGCTATCTGTTCCCCGGTAGGCTCCAGGGCATCCCCCTCAAGGTCTGCTTCCTCCTGGGCCGTGGGAACGTTAGGAGCCGGATTCCCGTGCCTCCCTTGCCCTCTCTCTAAGGCCGGTTCCTGGGCCTCTCCCTCAGGCTCCAGGGTTCCTTCAACACCCCTACCGGCTGCCATCGACCGGGTGGTCACACACGCCCAATCAGGCAAGCCCACCATCCGCAGGTGAGTCGTCTTCTCCACCTTTTCCCAAGGGGAGCTCTCCAAATCGTTACCTAGGAGACAATCAACAGGCATGGCCTCTCTCACAGCCACTTGCAGAGTACCAGAGACCCCCCCCCACTCAAAGGGAACCTGAGCCATTGGACACTGACTCTCTGTGTTGTCAGCGTTGACAACACGGCAGAATGCGTGCGGGACAACCTGCTCTTGAGACACCAGGTGTTGCTTGACAGCAGTCACACTGGCTCCAGTATCTCTAAGAGCCCCCACCCTCTTGCCATTTATGGTCACCCACTGCCCATACTTTTGCGTATTGGGGGGCAGCTGGGCCTCAGCGACCATCTCACTGTCTCCTAATGAGACTAGGGTCATCTGTACGGGATCCCCCGCCCCTTGGACATCTATCTCCCTCCCCAAGGCTAAACTATTCACCTGCTTGGGGGGTGGAGCACCAGAGGGTGCTGGTTTACCATACAGGGGGCACTTGGGATCCACGGAAATGTGCCCCAGGTTGTTACACTTGTAACATCGGAGGGGCCCTCTTTGAACAGGGTTACCTGTCGGGGCCCCGGTCTGCTTCGGGGGTGGGGGTGGCTGAGAACCTTTCCCTTGGTTCCCTTGGGAATTACTTTGGGGCCCTCTGTAGAACTCCCTCTGTTTACCCTTGTCCCCCCCACTCTTCTGCTGGGGACCCTGAACACCCTTGGCGGGGCCTCCTACGGGACCCTTGTGGACCCTGGTGCTGATCCAGCGGTCCGCCTCCTCAGCAAGCTTCCTCGGGTTGGACAGCTTGCTATCGATCAGGTGTTGGCGTAGCTCAGGAAAACAATTATCCGACAAGTGCTCCCATGCAATTAAATCAAACAGCCCTTGGTAATCATTCACTTTGCTACCCTTCACCCAACCATCCAGCGCTCTGCAAAAAAAGGTCACATATTCTACATAAGTGGTACCAGGTTTCTTGGTGCAATCCCTAAATCTCTGTCTGTACAGTTCAGGAGTTAACCCATACCTTGTCATAAGAGCCTCCTTCATGTGTGGATAGGATGTGTGGACATCAGAGGGGAGGTCTAGCAGAGTGTCCCGCCCCTCACTTAGGAACCTTCCCCACAACCCCGCTCCCCAATCCTTCTCAGGGACCCGGTGGGAGGACATGGCTACTTCATAGGCCCTAAACCACTGCCCAATATCATCCTGCTTATAATATTCTTTGACTACATCTTTAGGAATGTGCACCCTTGACTCTGTTGAATTGCTGCCACCAGAGGGTGAGTTGTCTAAACTCCTGGCCTTGAGATCCAACTCCCTCATTTTTACCTCATGCTCCATGGCCAGTTTCTGCCTTTCTCTCTCCATTTGCAGTTTTGCCATCTCCACCTCGTGTGCTCGGGCGGCACTCCTGTCGGCCAACTCCTCTGGCGACAGGCCTCTGCTAGGCTCAAACACACCTTCGGGGGGTATCACCTCCCGGGCATTCTCTGGGAACTTTGATTCGTGCCAGGCTCTCAGTGCTGTCACGTACTGATCCTTGTTGCTTAGTCCACTTTGCTTGATTCTGTACTTGGAGAGATATCCCTTCAGGACATCATTTGTGCACTTCCTCAGTGCCTCGGGCTCCCAATCGATGTCATCCACTCCAGAGAATACAGAGGGCGCTCCGCCTCCGTTGACTGAGCTAGGCATGGTTTCTTAAGGTGGAGATTTTTCTTTAGCAACAACTGTCAATCAATCTGTGGCTGCGTTATAGGTCTGCGCTACGTGGTGATCAATAATTCACTGTATGTAAATCATAAATGCAAATTCGACATCCCACCGCTGCCACCAATGTTAGAATGGGGAACCCCTAGTTGGCACAGGTAGGTACTTGTGACAAGCAGTGGTCCCTTCTTCTATTCAGGGTGAGAGAGTTACCCCCTCAGAACAACCCCTGCTCACCCTATAGGTAGTGTGGCGCGAGCAGTCAGGGCTAAACTTCAGGGCGCTAGTCAGTTAAGCATTTATGATCACACACAGTAAACCACAATGATCCCCCACAAACGGACACCAGGCGTAAGTTGTATCAAAAATACGGATGCTTTATATAAAAGATTCTTTGTTACGCAGGCATGTACAAGACCATCAATAACGGTTGCGAAATGGAAGCCACAAGATGATAATTAGGCACTGTTATTGTCTTTGGTAACTTATTCGATCACGAGCGCTTCACAGGGCTCGGTTGAGTCGGTCCAGTCACGATGATGCGCAGTGCACCCAGGGTACAGTGATACGGGGAAATCAGAACGTTGCGGACCCCGAGTCCGATAGAGAGTTCACTGTACCTGGGAACGTGCGGTGTGCTTGGACGAGTCTTCAGGAGAGATGCAGGTTCTGCACCTCGTGGGTCTTCCGGATCAAGAATTCAGCGGGCGGCTTTCGGTAGACAGGTGCGGCCCAGGGCCTCCGACACGGACTGTGCGGGAGGTCACTGCGGAGGGCGGCACGGTCAGACTCAGGCTGGGAGGTGAAGCGGGGCGGCCGGATACGTTACGACGTACGGGCGGCCGTCCGAGGCTGGATTTCACTTCCCCACTAGAAATCCGGCGGGAGGGCGGAAGGGCACCAAGCGCGCTCCAGTAGCAGGCAGGTGACAGGGAAGCGGGACGGCCAGACTCGGGGGTCCAGAGCGACTCAGGTAGAGCGGGGCTCTCGGCGAGTGGAGGCGGCCAGGCTTCTGGGTGTCACGGCCCTAGGAGGGATGCGAAGGTGCGCAGGGCACTCCGGCGGGAGAAAGCACACGGCTCGAATTCTCAGACGAGCGGAGACACGGTGAACCCACTGGTCCTGGGGTTCAGTTCAGGGGGCAAGCTCTTCTTCCAAGCCCTTGGAGATAGTTGAAGAACAAAGTGCAAAAGTCTCTTTCAGTCTTTTTCCTCTCCTTCCTTAGCAAGGCACCTACTGCAGGCCAGTCCCTTAGGTCAGGGAAAGTTACTCCTCCTTCAGCTTCTTCCAGGTCCTTCTAGTCAGGCAGAGTTCCTTCGTGGTTCAATCTGGATCTGATTTCTTAGGAGCCAGGCTCCTACTTTTATACAGGGATTCTTTTGTTCTTTAGCGCCAGGGGGCCTGGGCCTGGCTCAGTCCAGTTTTGGAGCACTCTGTTGTGGTGACTCGGCTTGTTCCTTTCAGCAGCAGGGCAGAGACATCAGCCGCTCCACAGGGGGCGGCGCCGGCTTTGTGGTGGCAGAGCACAGGTCTATTCAAGAGTCAGGGTGCACTCCTCCCACCCATCCTGGGGTAATCTCTCTACCCACCACCTGGCAGCCAACCTGTCTCCTGGAATCCCCCCAGCCCTGCTCCTGTACTGTTGCTAGGCAGAACACACACATACAGCAGAGGCGGACTGAGATGGTTAGGCACGCAAAGGCTAACTTCCTAAAAGTAGCATTTGCAAACCCAGGATATTAAAATAACCTTTACTAAAAGACGTATTTTATTATCCTGAGTTCAGGCATACTAAACATGACTTTCTACCATGCTCTCTGAGTCCACTGGGGTCACAGCGTGTAGCGATCCCAGCAGCCCATTCTGGCCTATGGAGAGCAGGTAGCCTTCAATAGTGAAAAACGAAAATGGCTGTAATTCACTATTAAGACATGCCACACACGTCAGGGCATGTCCTACCTTATACCTACAATGCACCCTGCGCTCAGGCCTACCAGAGGGGTGACTAACATGTAGTTAAGGGAAGGTTTAGGGACTGGTAAGTGGGGACACTTGCTCAGTCAGCGCGACGGTACCAGACCGCGCGCAGGGCCTGCAGTGGCAGACCCTAGACACATTTTACCCCGCTGCTTCGGTGGGTGGCACAACCAGTGCTGCAAGCCCACTAGCAGCATTTGGATATACAAGCCCTTGGCACCCCTGGTGCACTCTACTAGGGACTGATAGTAAACCAAATAAACCAAACGTGGAAGTCAATTCACATAATACATTTTACCATAGGGAGCACTTGCACTGTGGCACTGGATGGCAGTGGCACAGCGCCCTGAGCAGCTAACACCAACACAAAAACACATTGAGGCACAGACAAAAATGGAAGGGTGACCCACGCCAATGGTGCCAGGTCTAACAAGCACGATAAAACACTAGAAGAAGAAGAAAGATTATCATCTATCAATTTGGAAGCTAGTGGAGATGAGGTTAATACTGGCATGACTCAGGAGGGAGGATTTGTGGATACTCTCTGCCCACCACCATCTAAAAAATCTAAGGCGTGTGGGAAAGCCAAGAAACTTATAGAACCCATAGTGACACGGAAGAAAAACATGGCTCCAACACGTAAGCCAGTAACACGAGCAATGGGTGCTGCTAAGGACCCCACTAACATTGAGTATATGGGGGATAATGCATTATTTAAATGTTATACAAGCTCGATGGAGGCTGTCATCAAATCAATTTTAGACCCCCTGGTAGGGGTATTAAACAGCATTGATGTCTCGTTAAAAATATTAATTGGCTCTAGCATTTCGAAGGCAACTATAGGCTCAGAGACTCTAACAAACCCCATCTCGAATATGAATTTGGATACTCCTGAGGTAACTCCACTCTCTGATACCGGTTTCTGGGGTTGGAGTAGTTATCAACACTGAGACTACAATGCACCCATCCAAACATTATCATAATAATTTTAAAAGTGCAAATATTACTATTGGCCAAGAACTTGAAACTGCACTTGTGAAACATATTGAGAGGATAAAAATGGATTATGCAATACTCTGGGGGGGGGGGGGGTAATTTTAATTGTAAATTGTGCTCACTGTCTAAATGCGAGGCATGCCACCATTTAACAAGGGATGTGGTGGGTGGCTATCACTTTGAGCACAATCCTTGTGGGAAAATTTTTAATTCTTTGTCAAAATTTTCACTTTTCTTAACTTTAGACTTCATTGAGCGCTTAAACTCTGATGTGGTAACATATGTTGGAATAGGTCAAGGGACGCTAATTGATTTTATTATTCTGTCTGATTATTTTAACACTGAAACTGTGGTTTTTAACATTCCCAAAATCCATTTTAGCGACCATTACCCACTAACACTACAATTAGCAATCCTACCAGTTCCTCAAAATACACCAGTTAAGGTAGTCCCCATATAGTATACTAAAAATAAGGGGTTAACTCTGAAGTGGTCCTCTGTCAACCCTGAGATCGTTCTGGAGGAGATTATAAAGAGCAACTTCTGATGGATACATCTGCCAGTGGATTCCTCACCTTGTGAATATCCTCTGCGCCAGCAACATTCGGAAATTTTTATAGCAGTCCACGCCGATGAGGTCGAAGACGACGTCACAGAGACTCGGCTCCGCTCGCGACTCCGCTGACGTCACCGGCTCCATAAGAAGACCTCGTCGGCGTGATGACGTCAGTTCCCTTTTTTCCGCGCCATCGACGCCAACGGATTTCGGGAATCTCTATCTGTAGCTTCACTGTTACTTTGTGTTTCTACTGGATTTCTCTGTTCCTTTTTCGGAAAAATGCCGGCAAAGAAATCGGGTTTCAAGCCCTGTCGTGAATGTGGAAAACATATGTCGATCACGGATCCACATGACGACTGTGTATGGTGTTTATCATCTGACCATGATGTGGATGGATCCTCTTGCTGTCGCAAGATGAGCTCCAAGGCTCTCAAGGAAAGGGAGACAAAACTTTTCATCGCAAGGATGAAAAAGAAGAAGAGAGGAAGGAGGAAGTCTAGAACGAGGTCGAGGTCGGCGTCTAAGTCGACTTCGGGGCATGCTTCGAGATCCAAGAAGCACAAAAAGAAGAGGAGACATTCTTCTCGACGTCACTCTGACAAGAGTTTGGCTCCAAAGTCGAAGTCGCCTACTCGACGCCGTAAGGACTCTGTGTCTCCTTCACCCGTTCCGGATCCGCCTGCTGGTCTTTCTTCTTCAGTGAATTCACTGGTTCATTCTCCGGCTCCATCTCCGACACCGGTTCCATCCCCGGCTCAGTCTCCGTCCCCGGCTCCGGTTGAGGAGTTTCAAGCACCGGGTGAGCCTTTGTTACCACAAATTCCACTGTCAGCGCCGGTTGGACCGAGTCCGGTGATGCCAGATCAGTACCCTGCGTTCCCTGGACCGGGTCAGGACCCCACGCATTATTTAAATGCTATGTACGGTGTGTTTTCAAGAGCCATGTACTCCACTGGTGCACCTTCGGGTCCGATGGGTCCCATGGCCTTCAGTTTGGGGGTGCCTCAAGCCTATCCACAGGCCCCCTTCATGGCATTTTTTTTGGCAACGCCATCTTGGCATCTACCGGCGCCGAGGACATCGACGCCGGTCCCTTCTTCACCGGCGCCGGCTCGACCTCGTTCGACGCCGGCTGCTCCTGTGGATCCACGTTCGACGCCGGCTCCGTCGGATTCGAACACGGCGCCGCCGACGCCGCTTGTACGGATCCGGTCCAGGAGGGAAGCTCAAAGGGTGCTTGATAAGCGAAGGTACCTTCTGGAAGAGGCAGAAGGAGAGCTTGTGGAGTCTGATGAAGTTTTGGAAGAACTTAAAGAGGCTAGTGGATTGGATATGTCTCCTGAGTGGGAAATTACTCCACCTTCCGATGAACCCTCGACGGATGTGGCTCCATATCATGCAGTCATTAGGAAGGCAGCTGAATAGTTAGATCTTCAGTTGCCTACTACTGAATTTAAATCAAAGATTCTAACGGAGGTACTGCATTCTCCTACTACAGTTTCAGAGCCATTATTGCCTTTTAATGAGGCCATTATAGATCCTGTGATGGAGGTGTGGTGTAAGCCTTTTTCTGCTCCCGCAGTTTCTAAGACAGTTGCTAGGAGGTACAGGGCAGCTCCAGGGGGCCCCGAGTTCTTAACATCACATCCATCGCCTGAGAGCCTGGTGGTTCAGGCTGCTTGTTCAGGAAAATCTAAGGGTGCTTTTCCTCAGGTTCCAAGCGACAGAGAGGCTAAAAAGTTAGATCAGTCGGCCAAAAAGGTCTTTTCATCGGCCAGCATGGCCCTTAAATCAACAAATGCCACTTGCCTTTTGGGACGCTAAATTCATGCGCTCATGGACTCTGCAAAGAAACTGGCGCCAAAACTATCTGAGGAGGATAGGGTTGGCTTTAATGAGGTCTTGACGGATGCCCAGGCAGCAGCACGTCAGGTGATACAAAGTGGACTGGACACAGCGGATTCAGTGGCAAGAGTCATGGGGTCTTTGTGAGAAGTTGGCCTGATATATGATGTCACTAGTTCTAGTGTACACCTTGTATCAGTCCAAACAACCCCTATGGTGATTGGTTGTAAAGTCAACCTTATAGACCAGCTATCCTAGTGGTAGCATGGACAAGAGCAGTCTTAGGCTAAACTCTGGATGGCATGTGAAGCCAGCTGTTATACCATTTGCAACCCCTTGAATACCAAATGAAAGGACACCACAACAGATATTATAAAAATAGAATGTATTTATTCTGGTCAAAACACCCTCAGCACTCTATGAGATTCGAGGTAAGTACAACACAGTCTTAATCAAGCATACATAAGTCACACAGGTAAGTAATACAGTTAGGCCCTAGGGGCCACGCTAACCATATTCTAAGTAAGTGGTATAAGAACCACTGTCATGAACACAGGTTAGGCCTAGGCCTAGGGAATCGCTGGGACTACACTATCCTATCAGTTGCTAGGCAGTGGGAGGCCCACGGGATTCAGGTGCAGAGTGGAAACACTCACGTGTAATGCGTTAGAGTGGATAGAAATAGTAGTATTTAGTTATTAAGAGTTTTAGGACACTTCGGAAGGAACTAGGAGTTAGAGACTTGGAAACTAGACACTAGGATAGTCAATACCCTTGTGAGCACCGGAGTACTCAAGTTACCTAGCCCACGGGCTGCGGGTGCATAGGTGTGAACTTGCGTCGGGTTTCGTCGTCGACTCCTATGGATGCCTGAAGAAAGTTGCTGACAAGCAGTCAGTGAAGAGTGTCCGGTGGATTCCAAGGATGGAATCAGGAAGGAGGGTACCTGCAAGCAGAGGGGACAGAGTCTAGGTCCCCAGCCAGGAGCCGGGAAGGAACCAGGATGGAACCAGGCGATGTCGTGAAGTTGCAGGTGAAGAGGTGAAGCTTGTCGCAGCAGCCACGGGTACCAGGAGGCGTCGAGGACGACCAGGACCAGGAGGCGAGCTGTCCCACGAAGGCTCTTGCTGTCGGCGGCGTCGATGTCGAGTTAGGACCCAACAAGCCTTGGCAAGCGTAACCCACGCAGGATGGAGGACTTGCTTCTGTCGCAGACCAGGAAGGTCTGGGGTGCTTCCCTTTCACAGGGGAGCGAGTGCCAGTCTGGAGGAGCCGGACCAGCAAAGCAAAGTTGAAGGTTCGTCGTCACAGAGGTCACTAGCCAACGGGCCAACAACCGAACAAAACACGTCGAGCAACTCAGGTGCAGAAGGGCCCCACGCAGAACACGTGAAGTGTGGGGAGCTGATCTTCTTTGCAGATGGTGCTCGGGATTGGGGCTTCTCAATTCCCCAAGCACAGTCTCGAGGAAGCCTCAGAAGTCGCGCTAGTCAGTTACTAGCCACTTTTCCCAAGTCGCCGGTCCCACATCCCTAGTCGCCTCCACGGGTCTCAGCTTTGCTGTAGATGTGGATCTGGGTTAGAGGTGTCTGGAAGTCACGGCGCTGGTCAGTCTCTGCAGTCGTCCCTCGGAGGATCAGTCACAAAGCAAGCAGCGGTCGCTGGATGGTGCCTGGTTGCCCAGGGTGGTCACTCCTTGGCCACAAGGGAGGATTCTTCAGTCTTCTTCCGTAGTCGAATGTCGAAGGTCCAGAGTTTCTGTTCAAGATGCAGGTTCAGGATAATCTAATTCTGCAGGGCACAGCTACCTTCGAATATACTGGGCTAGTGGGCTGGGCTACCTGCAAGGTCCCTCCTATGGGTGGGACCAGGAAGGGGGGTGGCTACACCCCCTTTCCTTTGTCCAGTTTCGTGCCAGAGCTGGGGCTGGAGTGCCCCAGCACCGGTTTGAACTGGACTATGCATGGAGCATCTTGTGTGCCCCAGGCATGTCTCATTCCTTTCAGCCCTCCCTGCCCCAATACACTAAAGTCTGTCTGGGGAGGTGCTAGCACCTCCCCAAGCAGGAAACCTATTGTCCAGGCCTCCCTGGCTGGGAGGGCTCCCAGCTGCAGGAGGTCAGACTCGTGTCTGTGGCAGCAGCATCCATTTTGTGATGCTGAGGCTTTGGTTAGAGTTACACAGCAAAGTAGGATTTTAACATGTCTCTCCCTCTAGAAGGGAGGAATAATATCCTCATCACCAGAAATGGTATGGGGGTATTATTCCAAAGTGTTAGACACCTTACACGACATGTTTTGATAAAGCCAAACCATAGTTACCATAACCGTTTAAGATTATAAGGCACTTTAAGAGTATATGGTAGGCTATATCATAGAACAGCTGTAAGGACATGGTTCCGAAAGCTGCAGACAGGCTCAGCTCATGCTAGAGCACCATCTCACATGTTACCAAGCACTCTGCCTCCAGGATTGTTAAGGCCTGCCATAGGAGTGGCTGATAGGTACACATGTGTCTTTTGTGAGTGTAGATATAGGTATACTATATCTAAGCAAGGGGTGATTACACGACCCTGCCCCAGCTGAGTGATCAGCCAGTTGTGTCTGATTGTAAGGCCAGGCCAGGGGTGGCATAATACATGCTGCAGCCCCTGGTAGGCCTAGGGTACACCTATGCCATGGGTACCTAGGGTACACTGTACAGGGTCCAATAAGGTGATCCTTACTAATTGGGTATGTACCTAGGGTACATGGAGTTCATTTTAAAGAGAGAGCAGACAGCCTGAGACCCTGAATGGCAGGATCTCAGGCCAACTAAGTCGAAAAACCAGCTAGACACAAGGCAAAAAGTTGGGGGTAACCATAGTCAGATATCCACCTTCCTACAGTCTTCTGTTGCCACTAGGAGGGGTGCGTGGCTGAAGTCTTCTGAGTTTTCCCCGGATGTACAGTCAACACTGTTGGACTTGCCATTTGATGGCTCTGGATTGTTTGGCAAAAAGGTGGATGCTGCTCTTGAACGTTTTAAGGAAAGCAAGGCTACGGCTAAGTCTTTGGGCCTTCAATCCCAGTCAAGGGGATCGTTTAAAAGATACAGGGGTTTCAGAAAGGCAACCTGTCGTTCCTACAGGCAGACCCAACAGCAACAGCAGCAAGGCTCTCTTTATAAGGGATACAGAGGCAGAATCAGGGGTCGCACACGTGGCCGTCGGCTCTCCTCCTCCTCCTCCTCCTCCTCCTCCTCCTCTTCCTCTTCCTCAGCCCCTCCCACCACCGCAAAGCAGCCCTAGATCCGCCATTCTGGATCATGCTGGTCCTGTAGGGGGGCGGCTTACCCATTTTCTACAAGGTTGGGAATCTGTTACTACAGATCTTTGGGTTCTAGATCTTGTAGAAAATGGGTACGCCCTTCCCTTTCGGGAATTCCCTCCAACTTACCCTCCTTGTCAATGGGCTTGCTCAGAGAACCACCGTCTTCTCCTACATGAGGAAGACCTGAAGTTACTGCAGAAAGGTGCGATAGAGGTGGTTCCAGAGCAGGAGAGGGGTCAGGGATGCTACTCCCGGTATTTCCTGATTCCGAAAAAGGACGGCAGATTGCGTCCGATATTGGACCTCAGGATCTTGAATCTTTATCTGAAGCAAGAGAAGTTCAAGATGCTCACCCTTGCGCAGGTTCTTCAAGCGCTGAATCAGGAGGACTGGATGGTGTCGATCGACTTGCAGGATGCGTATTTACACATCCCCATCCTGAAGTCGCACAGGAAGTATCTCCGGTTTACGGTAGGATCGCAACATTATCAGTTTGCGGTCCTTCCATTTGGTCTTACTACTGCACCCGAGTCTTCACGAAGGTGGTGGCAGCCCATCTCAGAAGGTCGGGGATTTCCGTTTTTCCCTATCTGGACGACTGGCTGATCAAAGCGGAGTCGCCAGAGAAGGTGCTACATCATCTGCAGGATACAACTCGGCTGTTGTTCAAATTGAGTTTTTCGATAAACGTGCCCAAATCTCACCTGGTGCCCTCTCAGCGCAACCTGTTCATAGGTGCGGTACTGGACACTACTGTGTCGAGCATTCCCTCCTCCTCAAAGGATTCTCGACATACAGGAAATGATTCCTTTATTTTGCAATGGAGCGGTCCTTCCAGTCTTGAAGGTCCTTCCCCTACTCGGTCAGTTTGCTTCCTGCATTCTGTTGGTCAACCATGCACGCTGGCACATTTGGGCGATGCAGTGGTATCAGCACAAAGGATCTGTCTTGGTGGAGCGTGGAGGTCAATCTGTCCCAAGGAAAGCCCTTCCATCTACCTCCATGGGTGGCCACAGTGATCTGGGGGATCTGGAGATCAAAGGACTTTGGTCTCCAGAGGAAAGGTTGCTTCACATCAACCTTCTGGAATTGCGGGCGATTCGTTTGGCACTCAAGGCCTTCCTCCCTTCCCTTCGCGGTCAGTCTGTTCAAGTCCTGACGGACAACACTACCGCGATGTGGTATGTCAACAAGCAGGGAGGAGTGGGGTCGCGTTGTCTCTGCAGAGAGGCTCTGCGTCTATGGTCCTGGGCACAGGACCATCAGATTTGTCTGATGGCAAATCATCTGGCCGGGGTGCTGAACGTACGTGCGGACAGTCTCAGTCGGCAGTTCTCCGCCGACCACGAGTGGAGGCTCCATCCGGAGGTGGTTCGTCACGTTTTTCGGATGTGAGGGACTCCTCGGATAGACCTATTCGCCACCCGCGAGAACGCGCACTGCCCGTCATTCTGCAGTCTCCAGTATCCGATGCAGGGAGCGTTGGGGGACGCGTTTCAGTTGAGTTGGGGCTCATGACTCCTTTATGCGTTTCCTCCCATACCCTCGATTCCTCGGGTTCTGAGGAAGATTTGCCGCCCCGGGTTGGCCAAGAAGGGTGTGGTACACAGATCTTCTCCACCTCTCCTCGTGCCCTCCGCTCCGTCTCCCTCTGAGGGCAGACCTCCTCTCGCAATCGGAGGGGTAGGTTCTACACCCCCACCTCCAGAGCTTACACCTTCATGCCTGGAGATTGAACGGGGCAACCTGAATTATTTTTCTCTCCCGCCTGATGTGGTAGATGTGATTTTGTCTGCCAGACGTCATTCCACCAAATCTATCTATTCCTATAGGTGGTCTAAATTTGTTATCTGGTGTGGAGAGAAGTCAGTTGATCCTTTGAGGCCTCGTTTAGCTGACATTCTGCAGTTTGCCCTTTCTCTTGCTCAGCAAGGATTTGCTGTGGCTACTGTTAAGGGATATTTATCGGCTTTGTCGGCTTTCCTTTGCTTGCCGGATCAGCCGTCATTATTCAAATCACCTATTGTTCTACGATTTCTCAAGGGCCTCACAAACAGGTTTCCTCCTACTCCCTTTATTGTGCCTCAATGGGACTTAAACCTTGTCTTGACTTATCTTATGGGTTCTCCTTTCGAGCCCTTCCTTTGAGGCTGTTGTCTTTGAAAGACGGTTACTATCAAAGGCAGTGTGTTATCTCTTTTGCCTTTCTATTTATTTTTCCACACTGTGTGTGTTGCTTGTATATTATGTACCGTGAATACTGTGTATATATTACTGTCAGTCCGACCATGTGCCTCGAAGGCACTGAAAAAAGGACGGAACTGACGTCATCACGCCGACGAGGTCTTCTAATGGAGCCGGTGACGTCAGCGGAGTTGCGAGCGGAGCCATGTCTCTGTGACGTCGTCTTTGACCTCATTGGCGTGGACTGCTACAAAAGTTTCCAAATGTTGCTGGCGCAGGGGATATTCACAAGGTGAGGAATCCACAGGCAGATACTGTATCCACCAGAAAAAACGTTACCAAAGGTAAGTAACTTGTTCTTTGTGCAAATACTGGATTGTTTGGATGAAAATTTAAGTGCTATATCCGTGATCAAATCGTATAATGTAATAATTGAGACAACAAAGGCGCTCTTAACTAAAAATCAGTTGAAATGCTCACAGAAAAATAAAAAGTGGTTTGACAGGGAATGCTCCCAATTACATAATAAATTAATTAAGATTCTAAAAACTATACCAAGAGATAGGGTGGGAGTGAGACAGGCGCGCATAGATTATAAACGCAAACTGGAGAAACGTAAGAAGGAAATTAGGCAAGAGGCATGGGGCAAACTATACTTGGCATCACAGAGTAAAGATTCCAAACTTTTTTGGGAAACTGTTAAAGAAGAATATTTTGATGATACAAAAAATGGCCATATTGATGCAACAAATCTGCCCGAATTGTGGGTAAAATATTTTGCCAGCCTCTATAGTAATAGCACTGAGAAACAAAGTGCTGCTTGCTCCCAATATGTGGCCTGTCCTATGGAACCCCCAAATCTAGTTGAGGTAAATAGGGTGCTCTCCCAGACTGTAAAGAACAAGGCCCCCGGGCCGGACAGTATACCCGCTGACCTATTTCTAGCAAATACCCCGTTGTGGCACCAGTTATTAACGAACATATTAAGATGCTATGCAGTTCAGGCCCCCCCCCCCCCCCCCCCCCGGAGTCATGGAGATCAGTTACAATAGTTCCCATATTTAAAAAGGGTGATAGATCAGATCCCAAATGCTATCGACCCATTTCTTTAATTGACAGCACTTGCAAGATTATGGGACTAGTAATACTGGAGAGATTAGAGACTTGGGTCACAGAAAAAGGGAAGTTCTCCGCTGTCCAGTATGGCTTCAGGAAGGGCCTGAGCACTGTAGAACAGTGCCTTAACCTGCACCTTGTCATTGGCAAATACATCATGGCTAAGCCAGGGTCCTTATACCTGGGGTTTATGGACCTGACATCTGCCTTTGATTGGGTGCAGAGGGGGAAATTGTGGGAGAAAATGCTCCTTATGGGCATTGATCCCTCCACCGTCTATTTTTTAGCTGCAATGCATCAGGGTGTCACAGGTAGAGTACGCTATGGAGCATCTGGAGAGCTTACCCGACCCATAAAGATGGATTGTGGGGTCCTACAGGGATGCGTACTTGCTCCTTTCCTGTCTATATATAAATGACTTAGAAAGCCACATCAGAATTGGAAACATAGATGCACCAACAATAGGCCGCAGGACTTTACCAGCCCTGTTATACGCGGACGACTGCATTCTAATGTCAAGAACCGGGGTGGGTTTACAAAGGCTTTTAATCAGTTTTAATGAATTTATGAGCGATCTTGGGTTAAAAACAAATGTTCTCAAGTCACACGTCTTGGTAGCAGGAAAAGCTCCTTCTAAGACGAAAACTTTCTACGTAAAGAATGAAATATTATGTCAGGTGCCAATTTTTTCCTATTTGGGCACTCTTTTTAACGAAAAAAATCTTGGTCCCACCTAGTTAATGCTGGGATTGGGGGCTTCAATAAAAATATGGAGGCCATTTTTAGATTCACAAAAAAATTAGGTTCTCGCCCCATAAAAGTAATTATTGATATTTATAAAGCAAGAACATGCGCCGTTACATTATACGGCGCTGGAGTTTGGGGTTGCTCAAACATATCGAGTCTCCAAAGAGCTGAGAACTTAATGTTAAAACGTGTGCTGACATTACCTAAAAGCACCCCTGCCACTATGTGTCATAATGAATTAGGTGTTATACCATTATCCTTTCGCATGCAATTAGCACCATTGATGTTTTGGCGTAGCATCTGGGTAAAAGTGGAACCAGTCCTGAACCGTGACATAATTTTAGATTGTTTAAAACTGGATTATGCAAAAAAAATACCATGGCTCTCTTACTTGCAAGAACAATTGGAGAAGTTGGGATTGCAGAATTGTTTTAACAGCCCCGGAAATATATCTGCAATTCCTAAGGCCAAGCTCAAAAGTGATTTTCTTTTACTCCTGAAGCATGAAAGAGATAGCCAAGAGATGGTTAAAAAAAAAAGGGTCGTTGAGCATTCACTACTAATTAGCTCCCCACGAATTGAATCCTATCTCTCATTCTATTTTAATCAAGCAAAGATGTTTTATTTGATTAGGTTCAGAATGGGTATTGCTCATTTACTGGTATCGTACCCACGTGATGCATATTGTGATGTCAAATTAAAACTGTGTCCATGTAATTCAATTTCTGTACAAAGCACCTTGCACTTTGTTTTTTTGTAAATTGTATCTTAACCCTAGACGCACTTTTTTAAAACAATTATTAAGATTTGTAAATATTAGAAAGTGTCAACCTGCACTATGTCATCTACTTCTTTTAAATAATGAATTCACTTGTCTTATGGTCTATAAGTAGATCTCCGCTGCAGTTCGACTTCGTAATGTTGTCGGAAAATGAACTCTTGGGTATCATTCAAATTGGTTAAAATCTTAATATGCGTATTATTGTTAAAATAATGTTTTATTTGTTCTTTTATGGCTGTCATTAAGCCGAATAAAGATTTTTGACTGACTGGGAAGCCCTTGCAGGGACTGTACCTGATTCAGACAGGTCTCAGCTTATCAGTTGGTTAGATTAATCAGTGGCACAGCATGCCTGTAAATCTATAAAGGGATGATGGCTTGTATTAGTCATGAGGTCTGACTACATTCATATCAGGCACAATACGTCACATTTCAAATTATATTAATAAAAGTCATTTTGGGCGAGAGGAGTTGGCCTATTTATTTTGGTCACTTATATCTTGCACGAATCAACCCCAATGGGATCTTTCAGTGCTGGAAAAAGAGGTCAGAGGGGAAAGAGCATTAAAAAAGCCATGTTTTGTGCATTTTTTTAAATTGAGCCAGATTCGAACATTGGCGGATTGGTTCAGGAAGGCTGTTGTTCCACAGCTTGGGGGCCAGGTACGAGAAGGAACGACCCCCCATATTTACCTTCCTAATTCTATGATCACAGTGTTTTACGATTACTGGATCTGAGCTGCCTTGTGGGTTGATACCATTTAAGTTTATCAGTAAAATAAACTGGCCCCAGTCCGTGCAGGGACCTGAAAACCAAACACAGCATTTTAAACAAAGTCCGTTTCCTTACTGGAAGCCAATGTAGTTGGCGTAGAAGCGGCAGAGAGGAAGTTCGCGCAGGCTTATCAAGAGCAAGGCGGGCGTCAGTATTTTGCACTACCTGCAATTTGGAAAGAAGATCCTCCCTAATTCCAACCAGTAAGGAGTTGCCATAATCCAGGCGACTCATTCGCAGTGCCTGGATGAGGGTCTTTCTAGCACTCAGAGGGATCCATGGGAAGATCTTCCTCAACATCCGCATGGTCCCAAAACACGAGTAAGCCAGTGTTTTCACTTGTGTCTCCATTGAGAGCTGATTATCTAGACTAATCCCTACGTTCTTCGCCCAACTTCTAGGGACAGGGGCCGTACCCAGTTCTGGTGGCCCCCAGTCTGGAGTCCATAGATCCGCGGCTTTAACAAACAGAAGAATCTCGGTCTTGGAGGAGTTTAGTTGTAAAAAATGACTCCTCATCCAGTCTGCGATGTTAATCATACAGGTTGCAAACTTAACTTTCGTTTTGGCGGGGTCATTACCGATGTTTATGATCAGCTGCGTGTCATCGGCGTATGATATGGCCTCAAAGCCACAGTTCCTGATGATGGAGGCTAGAGGGGCCACATATAGATTGAATAGTGTGTTGCTCAATATAGAGCCCTGTGGCACCCCCTTGTCCACCAATACTGGAGATGACACATAAGACCCCAATTGAACAGATTGGGATCTATCAGATAGGTAGCTCTGAAACCATTTGAAGGCTGAGCCACCGACACCCACCTCCCACAATCTGCTTAACAGTATATTGTGGGAGATGGTGTAGAAAGCTGCTGACAGATCCAGCAACACCAGCATGACCGGAGAGTCCCCATCGAGCAGCAGCCTGATAGTATCCGTGACTTCAAGCAGAGTAGCCTCAGTACTATGTGATGTGCGAAACCCTGACTGAGTAGAATCTAATATCTTGTTCTCTTCTAAATAGTTAGAAAGATGACGATTTAAAATAGATTCCATGATTTTAGACCAACATGGAAGAAGAGAAATGGGTCTATAATTTTGAACCTCTGTAGGGTCAGCTGATACCTTTTTAAGCAGCGGCTTAACGCAAGATACCTTCCATTTACTCAGGAAGGTTGCTGTCGCTAACGACATGTTACAGATGACTGCCAAAGTGTCTGCAAGAGTAAGAGGCAATTCCTTCATGACCCTAGGTGGCAATGGGTCCAGGAATGATCCTGACTTGGTTTTGGCAACAAAGCCCCCACCTGAGAACCTGTAATGATAGGAAAATCATCTAGGCTAGGTGAACAAAAAGCTGGCCTAGGTGCCAGACCATCATTAATATTTTTATTTCCCTCAAAAGCACGATATATCTTATCAATTTTGTCGGTTAAGTGGGACGCTAACGCATTACAAAACTCCTGCGTAGCTGGCGGGAGTGAATCATTTGCCCGCGGGTAAGTTAATTCTCTCAAAATGCTAAAAAGCTCCCGTGAGGAGTCCTTAGCCTCCATAATCCGGGTACCCAGGTGAGCTCTCCTAGCCTTATTACAGTTATTTAGATAAGTTCTATGGGCTTCGCGATAACTATCTCTGTTGGCTACTGCTTTAGATTTTCTCCATCTTCTTTCTAAAGATCTACAACTGGCCTTCTTTTTTAATGCTGCAGTGTACCATGGCGCTGGGGCTGTTCTAGCCGAAATTCTTATCAATTTCACTGGTGCAATCACATCAAGAGCCTCAATAATAGAGGCTTCAACTCTCTAAGGCTAGATCACAGTCAATCTCGCCAAATGATGGAAAGGAGTAATTACAGCTAAAAGAGGAGGCCGTTACTCTTTTCCAAGCTCTACGTAGTTCCATGCGCTGCTTGGGTCGTTCAAGCGGCCTCAGCGCAGTCCAGTGGAAGCGAAGTGCGAGATGGTCTGTCCAGTCCACTTCCATCGGGGGATCTACTCTCAGGTCTGACATATTGGAAAAGATAGTATCCAAAATATGTCCGGCCCGATGGGTAGAGCTGGTAACTCTAGAGAGGAGCTCAAAAGATTCCATACTAGCAAGCAAACTTGCTGAATCACCATTGGAAAGAATTTCCAAATGGTGGTTAAAATCCCCAACCAATAAAAATGTAGTTGATTGCAATATAAAATGGGCCAATCTTTCAGAGAGGGCAGTACAAAAGCCCTTTTTTTCCACTATTAGGGGTGATAAACTAAGGCTTCTGTCAGTTCGATAGTATGAGCTTGCTGCACTCGAAAGATCAATAGTTCTAGAGAGGGGGAAGAAACCCTATCCAGAATTGTAACATGGTAAGGGGGGCGTATTGCAATAGCCAAACCTCCACCCCTCTTCCCAACTCTGTCCAAACGTATGACAGAATATTCTCCCGGGAAGGCAATTACTAACGAGGAAATATTTTCATCGTTAAGCCAAGTTTCCGTAAATAAACATATATCTGGCTTGAGGTTATCCAGAAGATCCCAGATTTCAGTAACATGTTTGGGTAAAGAGCGTACATTAAGATGGAGACCTTGTATGGCTGATGATTTCCCCCCCCCTGCTGCTTCTCCCCCTCCTTCCCAGGAGAAAATCCCACCTGGTGACCTAGCTGATATGGCTTAAGAGTACCAGCACATTGAGTAGTAACAGTGACTGGGCAGCCATATTGAGATAAGTCACTCTCTAGAGTAATCTCACCTATATAAGGTACCAGTCTCCCTCCTACCCGTTTAGGGACCTTCTGACCCAAGTGTAACAGACTTTCTCGAGAATACACGATCCTCCGGACAGGGCATACCTGGTCAAACGTGAGCAGCATGTCTGGGCAGCCTGCAGCGTACAAGGCGCGGATGAGCGCAGACAAGCTTGCCTTGGGCGCGCGGCTGCTGACACTATGACCCGGAAGTTGGTTAAAGCTGTACCGCTAACCGCTACAATGGCGGTCCGTGCTCTGCCGATCGGCAATTAATCTCCACTCAGCAGCTGGTAACAGGCTGCGGTGGAGCAGAAAGACTGCCTAAATTCAGTGAAGTTTAAAAATTATAATAAAAACAGTCGGTGTACTCAATTTAGCAGATTCCCCCCAGATTCCCACATTCAGCAAGGTCGTAACTTGAACAAACACAATATTTCATTAAAAAAGGGAAGAAAAAAATAGTAGGCTTTCAAAAAGCTTTCAACACGCAAAACAAAGCGCGCGCTAATCAATTTCACCCTATTGGCTAGGGCGCTCGACCTCGGACCTGGGGAACTGGGTTCGAGTCTTGGTAATGACGCCGAACATCCTGCGATTCTGGTCAAATCACTTAATCTCCCCGTGCCTAACAAAGAATGAATGTGTGTCCTCCTGTAACGTAACTGGTGCTATGTAAAGCGCTCCGATACCTGATTGGATTCGGGTCAAGTGTGGGAAATGCCTTCTGCCTCCAAAAAAAGCTCTGTGATGGTACCAAAGGCTAACTAATTGCCTTTGAATACCATAGAAAGAAAATTAATGCAGATGCCTCCTGTTGTACTCCGTCATTATGTATAAAGTTATTCTGATGCCAAGTGTGGTTGCACTGTGTTGTTGCAGCCTATCTGTATCGTTGTGACGTTGTGATAGAATTCTGGCATGCTATATAGTTGACGTCATGAAATGCCTGGCATTCCTTCGTCAGCTGTCGATGCGTCAGCACATGCTTCCTGCCGTCCGCTGTGGGCCTTATTATTGGTATTATAATAAATATACTACTATTAATTTATTTATGGTGTTTCACCTTGTTATTTCAACTTCATCGCTACTACAATTTGGCGACGAGCGTTTTCTTCAATTTGGGAAGTTTTGGGCCCACGTCAGACTTACAAGAATTCTACATTTACTGAAATTCTACGAGGATTACCTTATTCTACAAGGCAAGTTACTACGTTCATATGTGTTGCTGTACCTTGCCAGTTTACTAATTTGAGAATGCATTGTGCATCCGATGTTTGTTTATTCTAGCGTTCGAGTGAAGCTTGTTGACTGTTGAAGGTTGACAGTTGAAGTCTGTCAACTAAACGGCACTTCCAGCTGTAACTGTCAACGGCTGATTCCTTTGTTGGTAACGGAGTTTCATGACGTAATTGACGCAACGTGCGTGACTCCATCTTGAAAATCGGCAAAATTTCTGTAAGTTAACCGGAGATCGGGCATTTCTGTCAGCAATCTACACGCAAGTGGATTATTTCTGCATATCCAAGGTATTGAAGAGCAAATTAATTTATTCACAGTTAGTGCTTTTGCTAATACGTTCATTTTAGAAGAAGTGAACATTTAAAAAAAAAAAAAATATATATTTTTTTTTTTTTGTTCTACTCTAGGAATCTAAATTTAATATTACAATTCAGTATACATTTCCAATTCTATTTTAAGGTTGCACTATATTTATCATCAGCCGTCTTCAAAAATTGCTCTTAAATTTAAACAAGAGGAAGACTTTCATGACAGTAACGACATGTCTCAAAATTCTAACAGAAATGCACCAGTTGCATTTTTGAGTGAACCAGGCAAACCATCTATGAAATGGAAGAACTGGCTACGTGCATTTGAGAACTATTTAGTGGCAATAGACGGTAAAAAATATGAACCAGAAAGAAAAAAAGCTATTATGTTTGGGTTACTTGGTGTTGCGGGTCAAGAAATATTTGATAGCTTACCTGAATACGAAGCGCAACCTGGTCAATTCATACCATTAGATGAATTTCAAGAAGCAGTACAAAGATTAGAAAAACAATTTGGTGAGGAACCAAATATTATGATAGGAAGGCACCGTTTTGCCATGCGAAAGCAACACAAAACTGAGACTGTGGAGGAATACATTGCCTGTCTGAGAGTGTTAGCCACCAAATGTGAATATGATGAGATGGTAGATGTTTATATTCGTGATCAGTTTGTTTTTCATTGTTTTGAAAAAAAAATTCAGGAAAGACTTTTAGCGTGTAGAAATCCTTCTCTACAGGAAGTAATAGATATTGCCAAAGGAATAGAACGCTCTTTAGAAAGCACAAAAGAACTTTCAGCGGATAAGAATCCAAATACAAATACAAATGCTTTTTCAATTCAGGAAAAAAAGAAAAACTTTGTAAAAAATATACAGAAAAGTAAACCTAGTAATGTCGTAGATACTAAAACATTTGTTTGTTTCAGATGCGGTTCTAAAAACCATATTGCAGATTTTCCAGGATGCCCTGCGCTGGGTAAGAAATGTACTAATTGTAGTAAAATTGGGCATTTCGCAGGAGTTTGCAGAAATTTTAAATTTAAACCACCACTAAATGTAAGAGTCAGTTATGTTGATGATTTTAATGAAGAAATGTGTTCTAACATTGTTCTAACCATTGAGGTAAATGATGGCACTATTAAAGGGCCATTAGGTGTGGCACATATTGGAGAAGTTGAGATAAACGTAATGGCTGACTCTGGGTCTCCTATCACCATTGTTTCTGATACAAAATATGAAGACAATTGGTCACATGTGGGGTTATTAGCTTCTGATGTGAACCCAAAAGCTTATGGCGATTACGACATTAACATGTTAGGTTACTTTCAAGATAATTTTAATGTAAAAGGAAGGTCTATTTCTACACAAATCTATGTGGCAGAACGTGGCAGAAATATTGTTGGATGGAAAGACCTAGCAAGATTAGGAATTATGCTGAAACCAGGTGCAGATGATCCAATTGTTCTTAGTGATGTTTTGGTTGCTTCTGTCCAGTATTCTTGTTTCCCTTCTTCATCTCACAACAGTTTAGATGCTGTTCTGTGCAAATATGAAACATTATTCGAAGACCGCATTGGATGTGTTAAAGGATACGAGCATTCTATCAAGTTAAAGAAAAATGCAATACCTATCAAACATAAGGTAAGAGCTGTTCCTTTATCCATCAGAAAGGATTTACAAAAATTACTTGATAGATTAGTCAAAGAGGAAGTAATTGAACCAACGGATTCCTCAGAATGGATTTCTGCAATTGTTATCATTAAAAAAAAAAATGGCGATTTACGCTTATGTGCTGACTTGAGGTCACTTAACAAAAATATTTTGGTGGATTGCCATCCCTTGCCTAAAATTCAAGAAATATTGGCATCCACGTCGGGATCTACATATTTTTCATTAATTGACCTCAAATCGGCCTATCATCAGGTGAAACTTGCTGATGACTCTAAAGATTACACCACGTTTATTACCCCATTGGGAGCTTTTAGGTTTATTAGACTCCCTTTTGGTTTAGCGTCATCTGCAAGTGTTTTTCAAAAGCTTATGGAAAGTATTCTCAAAGGTGTCAAAGGAGTTGAAAAGTTTCAAGATGACATTTTGATTCATGCCTCAACTGTAGAAGAGCATAACAGTATTCTTGACACAGTTCTGCACAAATTAAATGAAAGAGGTATGACTGTTTCTAAAGATAAGTGCACATTTTTTCAAAAAGAAATTGAATATTTAGGCCATTTTATCAGTGGTAATGGTATTAGACCAAAATTGAATCTTGTGAAGGCTATTTCTGAGGCACCTAGACCTGAAGATAAAGACGCTCTACGGTCCTTTTTGGGCCTCAGTGAATATTACTCACGGTTCATAGAAAGCTATGCAGAGAAAGTAGAACCGTTACGATGCCTTCTTCGCAAGGGAGAAGTTTGTGTGGTCAAGTATTCAGGATTCAGCTTTTTCAGCGATTAAACTTGCTATTGTTAATGCACCTACTCTCCATCCTTATGATTCAGAAGGTAAAAATATAGTAACTGTTGATGCCAGTTCGGTAGGTATTGGTGCTATTTTTACTCAAAAGGTTAAGAATGCCGTTCACACAGTGGCTTTCATTTCCAGGCGCCTACTTGATTCCGAGCTGCATTACAGCACCATTGAAAGAGAAACACTGGCCTGTGTTTGGGCAGTAGAAAAACTTAAAATGTACCTTTGGGGTAGAGAGTTTGAATTGGTCACTGACCACAAACCTTTAACTTACATGTTTGACGGTTATCGTAGAGGTAATGGTAAGGCCTCGGCCAGACTAGTTAGGCTTATTGCAAGGTTACAAGAGTACAATTTTACCATTAAACACATTCCAGGCAAGGATAATATCCGTGCAGACTTTTTGTCCAGGTTACCTATAGAGTCTTCAGAGCCACAAATGGAAGAAGACACTGAATGTGTAGTTGCTTCTGTAGATATTATCTTGAACTCAGAACAGTCTTGCAGTGAGACTGAATGGTTGGAGCTCAGCAGTAGAGATTATATATTGAACAAAGTAAAAGAATTTGTTAAAGGAAAAATTGGCCACCATTAAGAAATTTATCTTCAGAGTTTAAAACATATTGTCAGGTGGAAAATGAACTAAGTATAGTAAATAATTTACTCTTCCGTGGTGATCTTTTGATTCCTCCTACTAAATTGAGGAAAAGGTTAATGGATATCGCGCATAAAAGCCATCCTGGCTCAACACTTACCAAGAAAATGTTGAAAATGCATTATTGGTGGCCAGGAATGGATGCTGATGTGGATTTATTGGTTGACAGTTGTGTAGTCTGCTTGAAATCCGATAAGCACTGGAAACCAAGAGTCAATGAGATGCAAATAGTCTCCATTCCTAACACATCTTGGAGCAAAATAGCAATTGATTTTGCAGGTCCATTTTATGTTTTAGAACCTGACTGTAGATTCATGATAGTGATTTCTGATTACTACAGCAAATGGATTTATGTTGATTTTGTAACAGTCATAGACACCATTGCAGTAATCACATTTCTTGAAAAATGTTTTGCTGTTGAAGGACTACCTTGTATTTTAGTGTCTGACAATGGCAAGCAATTTATATCAGAAAATATGTTGTCATTTTTGCAGCACTATAGTATTAAACAGGAAAAGACTCCTTTTTATTCTCCAAAATCCAATGGACAAGTCGAGAGAATCAATAGGTTTCTGAAGGAAGGCATCCAACTGGCCATTGCCTCCAAGTTTCCAGTGAAAGAATTCATTCAGGAGAAAGTGAATGCGTACAATAACACTACTAATACTGTTACTGGTTTTTCACCCTTTTTCCTTATGAGAGGCAGGAAGGGTAAGACATTGCTGACACCTATGTTTGTTGAACGAAGGAAAAATCCATCAAGCATTGAGGAAATCAACGATGGTCTTATAAAAGTCAAAGACAAAATCCAAGAGCATCAAATCAAATCGAAAGCCTACCATGATAAAATCCACAGAGCCATCAACAAAAGCTTTGCTAAAGGAGATTGGGTCATCGTGAAAAAGCCTTCAAAGGTTCAAAAGGGGGAATCCAAGTTCACAGCTCCCTTTGAAGTTATTGATGTTACTCATAGTTTGGTTCTCTTGGACAAGTTAGGATGGAGAAGCAAGAGTGATGTGGTTAAACTTAAACCAGGTCAAAGAGAACTTATTGAAGAGTCTTTCAAGAAGAACTTAGAGTCAGAGAATGATTATTTATGGTTGCCTTCAGAGACATTCAGTTGTTATCACAATGTGTCAACAGATGCTACGTGTGTTTCTAATCCTTCAGAGACAAATGTGATTGATAGCAGTAGTTCTTCTTTACCTGTTCACCTTTCAGCTGAAAGACATCAGGAATCAGAATGCAGTGTAGATAGGCAAAGTCCACAGTTTACAGGTGAAACCACATCAGAAACTAATGTGCCATGTGATGTTTCATCTTTTAATCTTAATGTGTTTGAAGGTACGTGTACCACCTCTGGCAGAATGTCATGCATTCCCAACAAGTATAAGGACTATGTTTTGTTTTAACTTACTCTTTTATTGGAAAAGGGAGATGTTGTACTCTGTCATTATGTATAAAGTTATTCTGATGCCAAGTGTGGTTGCACTGTGTTGCTGCAGCCTATCTGTATCGTTGTGACGTTGTGATAGAATTCTGGCATGCTATATAGTTGACGTCATGAAATGCCTGGCATTCCTTCGTCAGCTGTCGATGCGTCAGCACATGCTTCCTGCCGTCCGCTGTGGGCCTTATTATTGGTATTATAATAAATATACTACTATTAATTTATTTATGGTGTTTCACCTTGTTATTTCAACTTCCTCGCTACTACACCTCCATTAGTTAAAAGCATTGCGTAACTCGTGGTTCGCCTAATAATGGTAACTGGGTAGAACAAACAGATCCAGCGTCTTACCTATGGCCTTGCATACCTCGGACTGGAAACCGGGAATCTGTTCTCACGAGTGGCTGCCTCTCTTAAATAGAATCTTTATGGCAGTATGAAAGTGTCTTTAGCGTCCTCGTGTGAGGATGCTAAGTGTATGACACGACTGCCCTCTTGTGGGGATCGGCTACAAAGAACATCCCTGACTAAAACACAGGGAGCGAGGCTAAACTCACGCGTTCGCTCTGAAGTAAAGGCCAGAGTAGATACAGAACTATATGTATGTGAAAAACACATGTGGATGGTATTTAAACATTATATGTGCCAGTAGATAATGGCTATATTAACAAAGGCTAGTATGTCCCTTCAGTTATTCAGCATACCACACAATTGTCATGTACATATCAATGCTCGCCTATTAGATAACATATGGTCACGTCCTGAAATAGCACATATTGTAAAATTAGAACATTAGGAATACTTTTGTATAGTTCACTTCTATTTTATGCGGTTACATACATGTTCTATTGGCTTACATTATATAGTATGGAATCAGCATTCATGTTTAGCAATTATATATATGTTGTGATGTTATACATTGCATATTAAGTAAATTTCAATCATGTTTATTCTGTGATAGAAATTAACAGATCCCTGTTACAAATTCAGCCTAAGTCATGCTGAGCAGAGATCTGTCTAGAAATCTCTTCCTACTCATTCAGACCCCCATTTACCGAGTCAAGTAAATGAATCCTTTTACATTCGCGTAAGTTCATGGAGGCAGATAGTGAACCTCCTCTGGGATTTGGCAATATCTTTTCAAGTATCCACCATTCAAGGTTGTTGCTAGTGTGTTGTTTCTCGCTAAAGTGTTCAACCAGCGGGGCACCCTGCACTTTACAGCGAACGCGTGAACAGTTTTGCAAAATTTGTGTCTTTATTTTCTGTTTCGTCTGTCCTACGTATACTTTGTGGCAGGGACACTTAATTAGATAAATTACGTCCTGCGTTTTACAGTTCGTATGATGGTGTAAGCTGTATCTCTTGCCATTGTGTACGAATTCCTTTTGCTCAACAGTGAACTCACAAGCTTTACAACATCCGCATTTAAAATGTCCTTGTAGTGGTGGCAACATTAAAAGTGAACGTGTGTCTGGTGCTGGCTCTTCTGTGAGGTATGAGCTGACAACATAGTCTTTGATGATTCTTCCTCGCTTAAATGCAAACAAAGGACGATCTGTGCTACCTATTTCCTCCGAAACTAGGTGCCAATTCTGATTTATAATCCTCTTGATTTCATTGCTCCTATTAAGTAAAGTGGAGACGCTGACAATCCGATTAGTGTTAGGGTATTTGTCAGTGTTGGTTTGTAGAAGTATGTCTCTATGACAGTACCACGCCCGCTTCCTAGATCTCTTAAGGAGACTGCTCAGATATCCACGTTCCAATAGTCTCTGTAGGAGAGAATCAGATTCTTTAAAGAAATCAGCCCTACGTGTGCAGTTCCTGCGAAGTCACAGGGCAGATTGTCTCGCAAGTTCCTGGGATGATAGCTCTTATATCCCAACAATGTGTTTCTTTCTAGTGGCTTCCTTTAGAGTGACGTGTATAGCTCATTATTTTCACTCTGTACAGTTAGGTCAAGAAAATGAACCTTCTCTTTACTGTAGGTCATAGTCATCTGAATATCATCAGATCTGCCATTAAGCCAAATGCAAAATACTTCTAGGGTATCCCAGTTACTCGTCCATATCATGAGGACATCATCGATATAGCTCTTCCACAGAGTAATATTTTCTGTGAAAGGGTTATCGGAATTGTAGATGTTCCTATCCTCATAGTTGTCATGTATAGATTAGCTATATCCGGGGCGAATCCTGCCCCCATTGCTACTCCTTTTGACTGGTAGAAAAAATCTTTCTGGAATATGAAGAAATTCTTCGTCATGGCCACCTCAAGTAAACCAATGATAAATTCAGTAGGTACCCTTTGTGGTCTTTCACTACGTTCTAAGACTTCATGTGCTATGGCTAGAGCTTCTATTTGTGGAATACTCATATATAATGAGGCCACGTCCATAGTTACCAGTATCTGTCTGTCCTTATCATAGGGGCGGCCTACTACCCAATTGATGACATCCAAGGTGTCACGGATGTAGGTTCTAGTCTTGGAAACCCAGGGTTGCAGAAAGATATCTACATACCGGCATAGGGGTTCCAAGACTGAGCCACATCTGGACACGATGGGTCTCCCTTGTGGTTTGTCCCTGTTTTTGTGGACTTTAGGGAGTGTTAAATCGTGGGGACACGGGGGTCTTTCTGATTAAGGTAACCATATTCCAGTTGGCTAAGGTAACCTTCTTCCAATCCTTGGGTGGTCAATCTATGTATTAATTTGGATACTTCTTTCGTGGGATCTCCCCTATTTTTTTGGTAGTTCTCAGCCACTTGTAATTGTGTCTGGATCTCGGTAACATAATCCTCTCTGTCTTGGACCACAGTGGAGCCCCCCTTATCAACATTGTTTTTAAGTGTCTCCAAACTTATTCTCTCTTCCTTTCTGATGTTGTGTTTAATATATTTTTTGGTGCCGAACAGTTTAAGAACGTCCTGTAACACCACTTGCTCAAAGGTCAGAATTTTGTTTGACATTAAATGTGTCGGTAGTGAGAATGTTTATGGTGTCTGCAAGGGAGTTTCTGGGGACCTATTGGTACTGATGGGGCTTGAATGTTTATTAAAGAAGTGCTTCAATTGAATCTTTCTGAAGAAACGATACAAATCTATCATAGTACCAAAACTGCTGCTGGGCTTGTGGTCACCCCACACACAGAGTACACTATGCATTCTCATGATTACGGCATGTGGCCACATCACTTATGAGTGCTATGGATGTGACTGCAACCTGCCCCTGCCTGGATGGACATCAGTAAATCCTATGTTACGCCCCCACAACTGAGGTCTGGCATTCATAATGTAATCGTACCTATTTGGGCACTGCTCAACAGGGATGAGTGCAGAATGTGAAGATTTATGAATGGTTGTGATCATGTATTTTGCACAATCTTCAACTGGCAATTGTTTTGTCTGTCCAAGCTTGGATTTAAAATTCTAAACAGCACATCATTTGTGTGTATGTTTTCATTTGTGCATTAATGACAAATGATTACTTTTGAGCTATGCTTGATGCTGTCCCAGATCACACAGAGCTGAACTAGGAGTGCTGCTATGTCTATTGTATTGCACTGTGCTACATGTGGGAAGCAGAGTGGACTGTGAGTGCACAAAAGTGTTGTGGGCCCGTCTGCTATGCAGATGCTACTGGAGCCTGTGTCACACCCATGCTCTTAGTTGCCACACAGGGGAGGAGGTCATTTTGGAATATGAGGCATAGCTGCAGATGTGTTTTGCAAGGATAATGTTGCATGGGCGGAGCTAGCTTAACTAGGATAGAGATGAGAGAGACTTGTGTTTCCATTTTGGAAATGGAGTGGAGACTCATATGTAATGGGGGCAGGACAAATTTGGAGTTTTTCAGAGTGCAGGGAAGGAGTTAAGTTCAGATGCAGTTCTTGTGTAGGAGACGTGAAGTATCCTCATTGTTCTTAAGTGAATGTTTTGAAATGCAGGGGTGTGAATCAGAATGTGTGACCTTGTAAGACTGGTTAAATACTGAGCAAGGTATGCTAGGAATAGGTAGATGTGATAGAGGTAGAACCAAGTAGACAAGGTTGGAGTGTGGAACCGAGATGTGGATGTGATAGGGACACAGTGAGACAAGGTTCAACTTGTCATTTGTAGCAAAGTGGATAAGTGTATGTCAAGGGTATACACCAGTTGTGTAATTTAGGGTGCTGTATGGTGAAGTGTGAGATGTTGTCCAGTTGATGTATGTTGTGTTGGATTCTGTGGATGCATTTGTTTCTAAAATGATTATCTGTAGAACTTAAGCAGAGTAGAGTTGGCGAATGGTGCGATGTGAATGACTGAGCACATATTCATCAAGCAATGTAAGTGATTTGTTGAGAGACGTGGTGATGTGTTAAGTGTGAATGTCAGAGTTCGCTGTGATGCAGCACATTGTGATAAAAATGCAGTCCAAAACATTACTGAGGGTGAAACTGGTGATGAGAGTTGTCCATTTGACATGATACATTTAACATCTGCTGAGGAGGTGATGAGTGTATACATCATGTAGATATATCATGTATGTGAGAGATGTTGTTTACATAGTGATGAAGAGTGGTGCTGTGAATGTAGGTGTGGAAGTAAGAAGGGCAGCGCCAGTGTGAGATTGTGCGATTCAGCTTGGAAGAGTTTGAGTACAAGGCTGGAGCTTGTGGGGCAGACATGCTTTTCCGGATAGCTGCACCAGAGGGGGATTATGCCGTGCTTGTGTATGTGTGATAGTTTGAAAGATGAACATGTACTTTGAGGTGGATGTGAGAGGGTTCAGACCCGCACAAGTAGAGATTATGCTGTCCAAGAGGTAATGTTGAAATGTACATATGTGTAGATTATGTGGATGTAAGCATGCGAAAAACATTTGCCAGGTGAAATATGAGGATGTAGTATGTGTTTGTTGCAGCTTGCTGTCTGCCATTGATTGTTCATGACAGATCGTTGAAATGGCCTCTTTGAGTACACTGGCATATGCAAAACCTATTGGCATCACAGGACAAGTTGCCTCCACCTAGCCTTCCCTTTTCTGAGTTGTGTATGGGCATAAGTGCCAAGTAACCCTTTGTAGGTAGATGTTGTCACTGATTGCTCATTCTTCCACTTGGACAATGGCCTGGGATGGAGGTGTTGATTGCTCATATTGAACTGTCATGATGCAGAAACATTGGATGGCAGTCCATTGCTTAGAGGGCTATAACGCCCCCAAGTGAGAATTCAAGGATGTGTTGATGGGCCACCTAGGGGCAACCTACTCTGGAAACGCATAGCCTGCTTCGTGCTGGAAATCTTTCTCATTCCTGTGAGAGTTCATCTCCAAATATGTCACTGATGACTGGGACACAACAACTTCTAAGTTGTTGGAGTTGGAAGCACTGAACTCAGTACTGAGTGGCTGAGTCTGGGGGCTTGGGTGTTGTCTAGGGCCAACAACCCCAGGGATTTGCTGTACACAGAGGCTTCACTATGTCATCAAAAGATTGTGGTTCAGTTGCAGGCTGTGATGTTAGCCATGCTGACAAATGCTCAAACACACCACAACCATCGGATTGAGCAACTGCGTTGCTTTTACTTTGCAGCATGACCAGCTGAGATGCACACAGAGTGGGATAAGTCAGGGCAACTCCTGTCCTGCCTCCTCTGTTGCTTAACAACCCAGCTGATGTTAATGATTATGGACCGCCTGCCCCAGCTACACACTAGTCAGGCAATCATCCATGAATCCTTCACAGTGTATTGTTGTGGCCTATACATTCATACTATACACGCAAGGTAGATGTTTCCTGATTCCTGACTGGATTGAATCTACCTGTACTTGATCTGGCAGCACGTGCAGCGATCAACACCCCATTGGCTGGTACAAGAGATACTCAGAGTGATTCTGTGCACTGCCACATTGACCACTCATGCTTTGGACAGCCTTTTGCCAAGTGTCGATGATACCTATGAGCTCGTACTTAAACACAGGTGACTGTATTTCTCTTGGGCCACCTTGAGTGATTGGAGACACCCACAATCCATGTGGCAATTTCTTTAGTGTACATTTTAAAAACCCAACAGTGACCTAGCTGAGCCTATGGCCACAATCTCCTTTAACCACGCTTGCCAGGAATTGTTAATCCTGTCAAGGCCTTGAATCCTCGGAGTCATACGATGCTCAATGGGGTCCACCACCTGATAGCTCCAAGGTTTGAGTAATACAACAGACTCAATGAGGTGATCAAGTGAGGGAAGGAAAGGATGGGGTCAGCGAGGAGGGAGACCTGCATCGAGAGAAAACGACTATAAGGTCATAGCACATACACCATGAGGCACGATAATAATACTGTACCACATATATCTCTGGTACGAATACCTGTAAAGGAAAATAAATGCTCTCTTCTTGAACTGATGTATCTTGCGCAGTGAAGTCACTAGTAACTATGAATAGAACAACATAATTATTATTGAGTCATGCCACTGCCCCTCAATTCATAGTGGGATACGAAATAAGAACAACGTACCAACAGTATCTCAAGTAGCGATAAACAGGGCGGGAGCAGAGCTGCCTTCTTGATTTGCTCAACAAGCCCCTGTTGTAGGATGTAGAACAAACAAGCCAAGACAACTGTCGGATTAGTGAATGCGCCTGGGATTTAGTTACCACTTTTGTACATTTGCATACACATGAAAAGCATTTAGAAAACTCCAATTCTCCTTGGAACCTTTTCGTGAAAACCAACCAAGTTCGATGTGCACAATGCCAGGTAGTCATTAAGAACAAAACGCAATACCCTTTGGAAGCACTCTCAGGTATATGCCTTTAGATAGTAAGCCTGTTCCCAGCGTTATGCCAAGCAATCCGCCTTGGCTACTGCTGGGAAATAGGTAGGTTCGAAAATCAAAAGTAGAACCAAATGTGAAACTAATAAGGAGTTCGGATTGAAAGCGTATAAAGGTTTAAACCCTCTGAGGATTACACAGAATGCTGCACAATCAGCCCCGCAAGATAAAGTGAAAACGGTGCCCTTAGCACCCCTACCAGTCCTCTTCTTTTCCTTCTTCAATCTGCCTAAAATCGGGAATAAACGGCACCCGACCGGTGCCCCGGAAGCCTCCTTATTCCCAGCTTCCTCAACGCGGTGACGTCACGGGCGTCACTTTCCAAAGGCCTCATGGGACTTGCGGTTTCAGTAGGTGCGTCCTGCAGAGGAAATGCCGGTTCAGGTCTGCAGTGTTCCATGGCGGCCAAATCGATGCGCCACGACAAATCCTTATTATAGTAGTGGTGCCTCACCTGCTGGTACACCAACAGCATCTATTGCGTGGTGTCCAAAAGGATTCTATCCCTAAGGGATCCACAAAACGTAACATTCTTATGCAAAATAGTGTGCTGTAGCTGGTCCATGGGAGGTGTCTCTGCGTAGCCTGCTTGGTGCTAGGATTCGTAAAAACATACAATACCATTGATTGTGTATACCTGTTTGCCAATCTGTGTCAAAACTGGACATGACAGGAAGGCTGCAACAACACATATGTGCTTTTCATGCCAAGCCAACTGCCCAAGTCAAGTGTCACCATCTTTTAGATTGTGCAGGGGACCTCATTGGGGCTGTGCCATTTCCCCACTTCTCTTTGTCCTGACAATGTAGCCGGTAGCACAGCAACTTTTTCAGGGGTGTTAATCATAGTGAGTTCCACTGGGCGATGAGGCACATGTAATATCCATTGATGCAGACGACATGCTGCTCTTTATTCAGTCTGTCTGCAGGGACATTCCAGATATTTCTGTGAGACAATCAGATTTGAAGGGTGTGTCGAGTTTGTGTGTTAACAGGGCCAAGTATTGCTTTTTAGCCCTCTGTGTGGATTATCCTCCACAAGAGGTGATGGTGGATGAACAGAGTGTGATGCGTGACCTTCATGTTATTGGGAAATTATGGATCTGTAACTGTGTTGATGCAAAGTATCTCATTGTGTGAGTCCTAGCAAGGCCATATCCTCATTACGTCCACAGATGTTTTATGATCACTACTCCAGTTACAGGGCAAAGCTGTATTTCACTTCATGAGGAGATACTGGTCCCCTGCATCTTGTGTTTTTGCCATCACCATACAGTGGCTGTACCTGGTGGCCCCTGCAGGGAGTTTGACACCATGCTGCGATGGTTGATCTGCAATAGTGACATGATCAATGTGGCTGTGTAGGGTGCAGCTGCCAAATCAAAGGCTGTCAAGGCTGTTCATTTCAAAAGGAATGTTTTGTGGAAGGACCACTGCAATGGCCAGTGTTAAGTGTGTTTGGTAGGCAGTTGTACAAAGTGAGCATGTTCTCAAAATGCAGGTCACATGAGATTGCTGGATCAATGTTGCTCCCTGAAGCACAGCTCCCTTGCGGAGCTGACAGCCAGGTGAAAGTGTGTTTTTGGGGTAGTGGGCCTGTGGCTACTGAGAGACATGATCCTGTGCTCTCCGTCTCCTATTCTGCACGTCCTGGCTCATTTCCATTGAAGCATTTTTGGGAAGGACTGACAGCATGGAGAGAGCTCAGTGGGGGACCTAATCAGGTTCCGGGAGTTCCTTACCTTTGTCCAGTTGCAGGAAGATCCTGACATTGCAGGGGTCCATTTCTTGGCACATGGCACACTGATGGCTGAGATGGACACATGTGGAGAGTGACAGACACTTATTCGGTGCATCGGCCCCTAACCCACAGCCTGCACATCATGGGTGGAGTTCATGGACTGGTGATCTTATTTGTTGATGTGTTTGGACACATGAAGAATGACTCATTGTCACCTGCTCGCTAGCTGAGGAGTGAGAATAAACTAGGCACTACCGATGTGCAGTATGTCATGATGCCAAACTCCTTTCCATTCTATTTGATATCTGGCACAGGGCATGTCTCACCTCAGCTGTCCCACCATGAAGGTTTGTTTCCTGCCATCTGTGCACATGACAAAATGCACCTATTTTGAAATTGATACATATGTTCTGGACATGGCTGTATGCTGCAAAGCTGCGTTGCTGTGTTACAGATGTACCTGGCCCAGTGAGAGGTGGTTCAACCTCCTTGCATTGGAGTGGATGGAGAGAGGGATATTCCTGGTGATGATGTTTTTGAAGATACCCAATGAAAGGATGGATTTGTAAATGCTAATCAGACACCAGGCCATTTGCATGCACTGTTAGGCCACTGCAGTCCCAAGACTGCAACACTGGTGTGCAGAAACTTGCTAATGGTGTAGGGCTGAGGCTGCTGCACAGAGTGGGGAGTGAGTTGTGTGCCTCCAGAGGATTGCAATAGTTAAGATGTGGGTCAATTTGTTACATGAAGAGCCGCTGTATGGGTGTAGGACTTTGTAGGGTGAGGGTCATAGACAAATGTCAACGGCCCTATGAGAGGTGTTCCAGACATGGCTAGATGAGGAAGCTGCTCTGCCATGTGAGGCAGACTGGCTGCATGACATGTCCTCCTTTGTTCATGTGTAGGGGTGACTTTTGGAGTACACACATGCTACAATGTCAACTGTTGTCTATTGCTATTGTCTTAGATGCCCCAGTATCACCCCCATGTGTGGCCTGTGAGGTATGTGTGTAGCTGACCGTCTAAATGTGCACGATCCCTCTGTGCTGTTCTATCTTGTTATGTTTATCATGTTATTTGAAATTATTCCATATGCACCTGTTGTGGTATGCTTGATTCCTTGCTGAATGTTTGTTCTGCCCATCTGACCAGATCTGCATTTCCTGAATAATAAAGATGATTTACTATACATCCCAAATTGTGTCCAGGACATGATAATGAGCTGATAGAGAGGTTTTGGTTTTGATGTGGAAATGTCTTGTGATTTGTGTGCAGAGACATTCATTGTACCATATGCCAACAACTGCATTTCCCTGTCTGTCTTTTGTATGTGAGAAATTGTCTTAGTTTTAACATGTGTGTCTTTGTAGTATGTCATGGACATGGCATATGATGTGCCTTCCATTATCATTGGGTCTTAACTTTAGAATGGTACTGTGTCATTCATGATGTCACTGTGTTCTATGTTGTGGTTGAGATGATAACAGCAGTTGCTGCATGGAGTTTGCTTGGGTGAGATCTCTGAAGATTAAACCTGCTTCTACTTTACTTTAACTGCCTCTGGAGTCATCATTCCTGAAATCCTACACTGGCGTAGTCGGCAGAGAAGCTAAGAGATCTCAACACTACCTCTTAGGAAAAAAAAATTATTATTTTTTTTTTTCGTGCAATTTCGAGGTGCAGGACTCCTGATTTGCTTCAAGTTAGCTGTTAACATTGGAGGTGAACTTTCTATGGGATTGAGGATTTACGTGCTGTGGAACTATCTAAACGTTTTCCAAGTGACAAGCAAAAAACAAAAAAAAAAAGGAAAAGAGAAAAAGAGTGAAAACGACTACAAACGGACGGTTTACTCTGAAACTCGAGCATTTTAACTCAGCTGTGAAGCTAAGGATTTACTAGCGCATCTGGGGTTTCATTGGTTTGCCGATTCTGGGAAAGTTTTTGAAGAATTCGTGAATCCCCGTTGGATCGTGCTGTGGAACCGTTTCACATTTTGAATCATCACAGGTGCGCTTACCTTCGCGTGAGGCTTCGCGCAGAGAACGCTGTGCTCTTTTTCCTTTCCTCGTTCCAGTTACTCCATTGTTTCTTCCTGAGGCTGCGTGACACACGGGTAAACGTCACCACGTGGGAGCGTCATCGCGTGTCAACGTAGAAGCCATTTTGAGGCTTTCGCTGACACGCACGGCTTGAGCGTGACTGTGTTTCTTAGCAACAAGGGAAACTTCCGTTGTTATGCACTCCGGACTTGAGGCGCAATCCTGAACAATAAAGAAGCCTTCGCCGACACGCACGGCTTGAATTCAAGTGCGTTTTCTGGCATTTTATGGGTTTTGCTGATGCTTATGGCGGTGTTGTGTATAACACGCACACCGCGTGCTTACATTGATATTCGTGCTGTTTAAACACACGCACATTGCGTGCATACATTGCGTGCATACATGGGTTGTTGTTTATATCCTCATTTTATGTACAATTGTTGGTATTTTGGTATTGTTTATTAAGAATATCAATGTATGGCATGATGTTTCTTTAAAATGTTTTTAGTTTAATGTGATATTATAACAGTACTCAATACTGGCGAATTTTGAGGGTTGTTGGGTCATTCCTTTGTTTATGCTATAACTTACCTTATAGTAGGTTATATTTAATGGTGGTAACAGACAAACTTTTATAGTTTTGGTTTCCTATTTTAAAGTCTGTTGACCTACGTGCAATATGCAGAACGTCACGGCAGCTCCATTTTTTTTGTCAGAACCTGGTGACCCCATCATAAAATGGAAAAAATGGAAAGTAGTATTCGAACGTTACGCTAGGGTGTGTGGTCCCTCGCTTAGTGCGGAGAGAAGATCTGCATTGCTTCTACATTGCTTGGGGTCAGAAGGACAGGATGTGTTTGATCATCTTCCCGATTTAACACCCGCAGAAGCACATGGTCTCAATGATTATGAGATATGCATAAAAAAACTAGACATACATTATCTTCCCAAAGTAAGTACCATTCTTGAAAGGTATACCTTTGCGAAAAGAATGCAGGCTGAGGAAGAGACTGTAGAGAGTTATATAACGGTGTTGAGAAAACTGGCATCGTCTTGTAAATTTGATGGCACGACGGATGAACGTATACGTGACCAGTTTATGTTTGGTTGCAATATTGAAAAAGTAAGAGAGGAATTGTGGTTGCGTGATGAACCCACTTTAGAGGAAGTTTTAGTCGTTGCCAAGAGGATTGAACATTCAATTAAATGTGTCGAAGTTTTGAAGAAGAACTCTACTAATGATTGTAAAGTGCAAGAGGTTAGGAGTAAAAGTAAATCTGAGATAAAAGAGAAAGATAAGAGTCAGAAAGAGAGTATGTCGACAAAAGGGAAGACGAGTGAGAAGTGGGTCAACGGCAAGTGCTTTAGATGTGGGAAGTTAGGACATTTAGCAAATAATCCTAAGTGTCCGGCTCTTGCATCTGTGTGTTCAAAGTGTAAAAAGAAAGGTCATTTTACTGCTTTATGTAACAGCAGGATTACACCAAGTGTAAAGGAAGTTCATGTGTGGGAGGATAATTTTGAGGAGTTAAATTCTGGGGAATATGAGTGTGGCCAAATTGTTGTACAAGTGGTAACTGGGGAGAAGAAAAGGAATTCTCCGATTGATGAGATTTTGGTTGAAGGAAAGAGAACCAATGTCTTATTTGATTCGGGGGCGAAAATCACGATTGTGTCTAGTGATTTCTTTATGAATAACTTGAAGAGTAAGGTTGATCTGTTAAAGCCAGATATAAAGCCATTGGCTTATGGTGGCGAGCCCATTAAATTACATGGCTACTTTCAAGGTTTAATTGAGTACAAAGAGAGATTAATTACAGGTAAAATTTATGTGTCAAAAAAAGGGGACAGCATTATAAGCTGGATACACCAAGGCGATCTGGGTGTTTTTCTGGATCCGAATAGTGTTCCTCCTATCCAATTGAGAGGGGATGTAAATTCCATTGGAAGGGTGGGACATGTCAATGTGGATGTCAATTTTGTTGATAGCCTTAAAAAAGAGTATCCTAATGTGTTCAGAAAAGAATTAGGGTGTCTCAAGGGTTACAAACATAAAATACTACTCAAAAGAGATGTCATTCCCGTATGTTGCAAGGTGAGAAATGTACCTCTTTCGGTGAGGGATGATATGCATGAAGAGATTAAAAAATTAAAGAAGGGTGGCATCATTGAGGAAGTCGAGGGGACTGAATGGTTGGCTCCGGTTGTGGCAGCTCGTAAACCTAATGGAGATTTGAGACTCTGCATAGATTTGAGACAACTCAATAAGTGTGTGATTATTGACAAATATCCATTACCTAACATCAATGAGTTAATGTCTCTTTTGGGGAGAGCTAAGGTGTTCAGCACGATTGACTTGACCTCGGCGTATCACCAAATCGAACTGGAGGACTCGTGTAGGGATTACACTGCCTTTATAACGCCGTTTGGTACCTTTAGATTTAAACGAATGCCATTTGGGCTGGTATCGGCCTCTTCCGTTTTTCAGAGGGTTATGGAGAACTTATTAAAAGGTCTACCTGGCATTTATGTGTATCAAGACGATATCTTAGTTTTTGGGGAGGATTCTGGTCAACATGATATACGTCTGAGGTCTGCTTTGAAAAGGTTAGCGGATCACAACTTAACAGTGAAAGCAGAAAAGTGCAAGTTTAGGACTAACTCCATCGATTATTTAGGTCATAACATAACGGGCGAAGGTGTGAAACCTAAAGAGAACCTGATTAACACAATTCAAGAGATGTCTTCTCCTTCTACTAAGAGTGAACTGATGAAATTCTTAGGGGTAGTTGAGTATTACTCGAAATTCGTGAAGAACTTTGCTAGTCACACAGTGAATATGAGGTATTTGCTTAAGAAAGGTGTGGATTTTCTGTGGACGGAAAACTGTGAGCAGGAATTTGTAGACATTAAGAGTAAACTTAAGTCTGCTCCTTCTCTTGCAAGTTTTAATCCCAGGATCAAACCTGTTCTTATTACGGATGCAAGCGAGAAGGGTTTAGGTGCAGTTCTTCAACAACAGGGTGAAGGTGGCATGTACACGGTCATGTGTCTGTCACGTAGTCTTAAAGATCCTGAGACAAGGTATTCCGTGGTAGAACGGGAAGCTCTTGCGGTGTACTGGGCGGTTAAGAAGTTGAAGAAGTTTCTTTGGGGCATCAACTTTGAAGTGAGAACTGATCACAAGCCGCTTGTGGAGATATTTAGCAAAAAGGGGCTAGATTTGATATCCAGCAGGATCACTAGGTGGGTGATAGGATTGCAGGAGTTTAGTTTTGACTTAAAGTACATACCGGGCGTGGAAAACAATGTGGCTGATGTACTATCACGTCTCACGCCTAGAACAATGGTGGAAGAGGATGATTGGGAAGATTCGGAAGAATTGGTGTGCGTTATTGATCAGGGTATCATTAGCGAGGAGAGATGGAGTAAGGAAATGTCTGTGGATAATGTTTTGAATGAAGTCATGGATTTAGTTAGGAAGGGTTGGATCAGTAACAAGATGGGGTCGCTTGACTCCAGGAAATTTTGGGCGGTACATAATGAGTTATCAACAGATAATAATCTGTTGTTTAGGGGAACTAGATTGATTCCTCCTTCCAGTCTTAGGAAAGAACTTATAGATTTGGTACATTCGTCTCATGCTGGTATTACTAAATCAAAGGAGCGTTTAAGGATGTCTTATTGGTGGCCAGGCATGGACTTGGAGGTGGAACGTGTTATCCGAGATTGTGTACCATGTACTTTGAGTGAAAAGTCTAAGTGTACTCGTGTTCAGCCCATGGTGGTAAGGAGACGTCCATTGAATCCGTGGCAAGATGTTGCCATGGACATTCTGGGTCCCATTCATTCTGATGGATCCCAATCTTTTGTGTTGGTGGTGATTGATATGTTTTCTCGCTGGCCAGAGGTTTTCTTTTTGTCATGTGTTGACTCTAATCACATTATTAAATGTTTGAAGGATTTATTCTCCAAAGAGGGCATTCCTAACTCAATATTGACAGACAATGGGGTGCAATTTGTGTCCAAGGATATGGAGACATTTTTAGCTTCCAAGGGTATATCTCACAAGCTGTGCTCTCTCTATCATCCCGAAACTAACGGAATGGTGGAGAGATTTAATAGGGTAATCAAGGAGACTATTGCATTATCAAAATCTATGTCATTAAACTGGAAGGATGAGGTTTTAAAAAAAATAGAGGAGTATAGATTATCTCCGCATTCAACTACGGGTAAAACTCCCTTTTTGTTGTTTCGTGGGAGAATTCCCAATACAAATGTAGAACCAACATGGGTCAACGATTATGAAATGGACAGAGGTAAAGAAAAGCAGTGTGATAAGAACATGATTCAGATGAGAGAAGAAGGGAAAAGCAATGCAAGGAAGGTGTACTTTGATAAAAAGAAAAGTGTGAAGGTAACTAACGTTGCTGTGGGTGATTTGGTGATGATTAAACGTCCTGGGTTGATGGGTAATTCTACCACCAAGTTCATGAAACCTATGAGGGTTGTTAAGGTTTTTAAAAATGCAATCAAGACTCAGGATCATAGGATTTGGAACTTGAATAGGGTTGTAGTGGTAAAAGGAGGGCTAGATGGGTGTCATGATAAGGATGTTATTGTTAATCCTAATTCATCAGATAATATTAGGTGTCGTATATCAACCAGAGTGTGCAAGAAACCATCTTATTTACTAGACTATGTGTGAATGAATAAGTGTCATTCACTGTTGATGCATATTTTGTTGTTTCATTGTAATATGTAAATGCTTAGTGTGTTTTAGTTGTAGTATAAGTCTTTAGATTTGTAATTTTAAATGGGACGAGGGGAGGTGTGTAGTATGTCATGGACATGGCATATGATGTGCCTTCCATTATCATTGGGTCTTAACTTTAGAATGGTACTGTGTCATTCATGATGTCACTGTGTTCTATGTTGTGGTTGAGATGATAACAGCAGTTGCTGCATGGAGTTTGCTTGGGTGAGATCTCTGAAGATTAAACCTGCTTCTACTTTACTTTAACTGCCTCTGGAGTCATCATTCCTGAAATCCTACAGTCTTCTTTCATCGAAGGTTTTGGATGATGAACCATCCTTTGTGTACCTGCAGATCTAAAACCTACTCCATCAGGACTGTTATAACCTTTTCTCTTTTTTGAGTGCTGTGACTCCAAGGGGGACATTTTGATACCCTGTCTTGACTGTACAGGTAGGTATACTATCCCATGTCCTGCTGGCTGGCCTGAGTAAACAGTGGTGGGTGACTGGCACGGGTCTACCAGGGGCGTGTCAGCCTGGCCTGGCAAAGCATAGTGTGCCCCAAGATAGTTGTGTCCCAATGTATTTGAGTGAGGTGTGTGTGGTATCTGACCTGCGTCCTGCTCTGTTACGGTCTTCAATGTGACCCGCTGTCAGACGCTCGACGCAGCGTCAGGAACTAACACTCCCAGCATGCCGCAGTACTTCCGTGATACACAAGGTGCTTCCGGTGTGGGCAGAATCATAAGGAAAGCCGGCGCGCCAGCTGTTGCAGATTATTCCTGGTCGTTGGAGGAAAGATGTAGGATTCCATGCGTCTCTTTTAAGGGTTGGGTAAGGGTACCCAGGCACCGCTTCCCTTTTAACAGTATTTATATTTCTTCTTTGCCAGTTCGTTTTGGTTTGCACGAGTGAAGAAACCTGCTGAGCCGGGATTGGGTGTTTGTTTTTTGTTTGGCTGTCATAGGGGTGAAGAGCATCTTAATGCTTGTGCTTGAATCGTTATCTTGAAATACTGATGAAGGAAGCTAAAAGGCACAGACATCATTGTGTGGTTTTTATCCTAAATGGAAGATGCAAAGCATGGGTATATGTTCCTTACAACAGGCATTGAGGCAACTGCCCTAAAAAACGTTGTTGTTTCTTCTTGAAAACTTTCATGAATTGCTCATTTTCGGTCCATGTGTTATTTGGAATGCTATTGAAACCTGGAGAAACGTTTCAAAGGAATTCTAATTAAAGAAGTATAATAACGAGTACTAAGTGATAACACTACTACTCTATGACCTCAATACTATATTTATTTATGTGTTTCATGCCTAGCAATTAACAGGGACCCTAGTAGGAGTGAAGTCCACACCCTGTGATGAATGTAAAGGCAATTCATATGGTATGTAATGAAAACAATTGAGAATGTTTGTTTCTTATGGGATAGCTATGGGAAAGTAATGCTATATTTGTTCCACTTTTCCTGTGACTATCGTATCCTACGAAGAGAAGTTCCTGTTATTTTCTTTTTCAGGTACATTATTTTGTATAGAGTATTTAGGATGAGAACATTGGTGGTCTATTTATGAATAGTTTCAAAATAGTAATTGCACGTTCTTCTGATTCCAGATCTCCCTACATGCTGTCCCCTTTCTTTCCTTCCCTCACTTGATTCTATCAAAATTCTGTGCTATTATAGCAAACAGAATTGATATGATCAAGAGGTGGACCCACTTGTGCATCGCTCCAATCCCGAGGTACAGGACTGCAGATGACAGATTAATCTGCCCACGTTAGATTTACCTCCTGGTTGGATCAATAACGAGATGGCCACATTAGACAATGTAATGGCAGCGTTCGCATTAGTACAGACAGAGCTAAGAACTTCTAGAGCAGAGACAGCTGCCCTACAGGAGAAAGTTGAGAGGATGCAAAGGAATCCTTTTGACATTTCAGAGAGTAGAATCAATGAGGGGTCCTCTTGGACTGGGGGTGCCACTTCATTTCCATATCCACCAATGACGGTGGAGATCCCCACCCCTGTTCCATTGGCTGCGCCAGAATGCTTTCCTGGGGAAACAAGTAAAGCACAGGTCTTTCTGACACAGATTTAACTACATAAAGCAAGACTGTGCACACGTTAATTCCACAGTGTTTAAGGTATGTTACCAATTTGTATCAAACAAAATTCATGCAATATAATAATTGGATAATGAGGGATCACAGGACGATCAAGTAGATTCAGTTTTCGGTTTTATGGTGAAATTCAGAAAAATCCAGCCAGCCAACACGTGTTTCGTCATGGGGTACACACACCCCCGACTTCTTCAGGGCTGGTAAGAAAACATATACAGGGTATATATCACAGACAAGTATCTGAATGTAATGACATACAGAAATCTAGTTAAAAATCTAACTCGGAAGGTGGGAAAAACTGACACTGGTCAATTGCACCATGGATTTCAGAAAGGTAACCAGGTGTTAAGGGTTAATCACCCATAAATAAGTATAGATGACAGAATGTAATTTGAGTATTCTTGACCAAAACAGAGAGATAGAAAATTATCTATAGGTATACGTCGTCCTTAGTGCGTGAAAATACTATGAAGACCCCTTCACAGCAGGTGCCGCGTGAACGGATGTGTCCTCTATTTTTACACAGTGTTACATGTGCGAGTCTTGTGTATTCAAATATCATGATTAAGACTGTATTAAACCGAGTGAACCAAGTGAATGTGGAAAATTCTATCATTAGCCCCGGTCAGGGAGAAAATTAAAATACACGTGCGAGCCGATATCGAAGTACCCCTACCTTATCGTAGTACGGCCAATGATTCAGACCTATAAGCAAGTAAAGATAATCCACACACTATCACGATCCATTTCTTGATTATTAATTAGCCATAAACAAACACTGAAGAGTCCTTAGATACACTATTTCACCATATGCGGTGCAGTAAGTACTTAGAATCCAGGCTTACCTTCCACCTGGTGATAATTCCGACCCAGGGGGTCTTATATTTCAAAAAACAACCGGTGTAATTAAGCGTTGTCCGCAGTTGTTTACCCAAAGGTCCAACCAAGTCTGTGAGTAAGTCACACTGTTCAAATTTCGACATTCAGGCTCTGTAAAGAGTAATATGAATCGGTCACTCGCACGCTCTAAAAAATATCGAATGGGGCCATCAATTAAACAGGAGTCTCCAAGTTCCGGAGTAATTCTTACCCGTTGACGAGTACGTCTATCCGTAGGTGCTCGGTGTTCTCCGCGTGTATTTGCGTTTCTATCAGTGCGCATACCCGGAAGTGTTTATATTGGGAAACTAAGTCAAACACTAGAACGTGTGTATGTGAATGTGTTTAGTGGTGCGCATGCGTTGGATTGAGTTTGTGTTTATCTCCAAGTTTGTCAAGAAACGCGAATCTCGAAAGAAAGGTTAAGACAATTCTAACATGAAAATACATGGCCGAAAATCAATATATATTTTAAACGAAAAGATTTTTTTCACTTAACGGATTACGATGGAGAAGCGGTACAAAATGCAGCAAAGTATCGATTGGTATGAAAAACACTTCATAGAGAAAAGCAGAGACATTCAAGTGCACATAGGAAAAGAAAATAAGTCACAATACTTTATCGATGCATGAAATTTCATAACACAGGTCTGCATTACACATTACTGACCATCTGATATCGTTCTTAGTCTACCCTTATTCAATAATTATTGTGACATTTGTTTCTTAGAAAATGCAGTGTGGTGTGATTGTTGGTACATGATGTTACTATCCTTTATTAATACGGTTTATGGTTCAATTGTGGTTATTCCCGTATGTATACATTGTCGAGATGATCACATGCTAAGGACCATACTCCAAAATCAATAACCCTTCAGACTCCAAAATGAAAAGGAACCTATCAGTCTCCTAGGAAATAGTGCATCTCATTGTCACTATTAAAACCTAGGTCGTAGGTTCTCAAGCGCATGATCCAAAAGGCTTCCAGTCTTCTCAAGTTAAGCTCCCTATTACCTCCTCTAGGGTTCTGTTTGCAAAAGTCTATACCATAGAATTTAAACTTCTTGGTCTGGCCTTGTGTGGGACACTCCCAAATGTGTAATGCCATGGGGTATCTTGAATCTTTCTGTTTTAAGGCTCTTACGTGTTCTGCGATCCTTTCCTTCAGGCATCTTATAGTGCTGCCTACATATTTACCTCCACATGTACATTCTAGTACATACACTACAAATTTGGTGTTGCAATTAATGTTTACCCTGATCTCATATTCTTTACTTGGGCCTTGAAACGTCCTTTTCTTGTCATCAGCCCATCTACAAATGCCACAACAACCACATTTGAAAAAACCTTTGGATCTTACGCTAAGCCATGTGTCTGGGAAAGCATTGTGTGTATAGCTCGGACTTAGGCGTGCGCGTAAAGTTTTGCCCCTTCGATAAGTAATCTGTGGTTTTTTGTTAATGAACTTTGATAAAGAGGGGTCATTTGTGAGGATGTGCCAGTGTTTCTGTAGGCTTTTGGATAGGGCCCTACTGTGATCATCGTAATTAGTGATCAGCCTGACTGATGTATCTGCGGGTTTCTTCTCCTTGTCTGTGATTGTTTTGATTCTGTCAGTGTTTCTGATTTTGTTCCCTGCTTTCTGGATTACAGATGTGTTGTATCCCCTTTTGATAAATCTGGTTTCCATGTCCCGTAAGCAATGTCGAAAATCTGTGTCAATACTGCAGTTCCGTCTGGCCCTGGTGTATTCGCCTAGTGGATTGGCATTGATTTGGTGCGGTGGATGTGCACTTTTTGCGTGTAAAATCGCATTACATGCGGTGTCTTTCCTATGTAGTCTGGTGTGCAGTTGGTTGTTTTTAATGAATATTTCAATATCCAAAAATTTGATACACATGCTGCTTGATTCTTGTGTGAATTTCATATGTGAAGTGTTTGAATTTAGGTATATGCAGAATTCCGTGAGTTTTTCAGGGCTGTGTGGTAAATATTTAAATTACCTGTACTATTTTTATGCGGTAAAGTCTAATAAGAATAACTCAGAAAAATAAGAGGCAGAATCCGTGGTATTTGAGGTTATAAAAAGGGCTTTATTCCTTACAAAGGAATTGGTTCGAACCAGGCAATCGGATTCCGTCACCACGAAGGTTCAGGAAGGGATCGAGCGCAATACTTTATTGACAGGTTAACATATATATAGTCAATGCATTACAGTAAAGACAGATGCAGGAGGCGTAACAGCTGATATGAAAGATAAGAATACACATACGTAATGAAAAAGGCGTTACAATAGGCGTGCATAAAGGCGTATACTAGAAACGTCATTGAGATGATGTCACAGGTGGGTGGATCCATAAGAGAATCCTGCAATGTCAGCAGAAATACTTGGCAAAGATGCGCGTGCAGCAGCATGACGTATGATTGACGTGTAACTGGAGGGTGAAGGGGACTTGACATTTAGCCCTACATGTGGAGACAGAAGTCTGGGATGTCAGAACAACCTAATCCCAAATCGTATCTAATATCTTGTGTTTAAGGAACTGTATTATCTGGAAGGAAAGGTCTCTCAAGCAGAGGCTATTCTATACTGGCTGCTTAGTGCGTGTATAAGCGTCTACGTGTCTACATGAGATGCGAGGGGGCATGGGCCTTCCATGGTAACGGGAGCTATGAATTACTTGCACGGAGACAGTGAGGCCGGGCCCTTTGCTCTGCAGCTAGAAGGATGTTTACCTAAACTACTAGACAGGAATGTATTGGTCGAGGAGCGGAGCAGATAACTTGAAGGCTGAATACAGTCTTGGCAGGCAACAGGCCGAGCCAGGCACCGTTAGCCGCGCAGGGAGTAAGACAAAGGTCATAGATACAGATGCAAGTCCAGGCTGGAGAATTCAGAGGCAGAAGGCAGAAAAAGGCTCGATGGCAGAATTCAGGGCCTACTTGCCAGAGCTTAAAAACGTGAAAGGTGCACCAGATAAAGTCGGTGGCCAAGCATACTTAGGAACGGAATATTCGACCCATTCATGGTGGATCTGAAAGAGGACATGTTAACGTTGGACGCATATGTATTTGCGTCTTCATAGCTGGAAGTGGAGGGAACATACATGTACTTGTAGCACGTACATGGAGCCGTTGGGGTCTAAGATAGGGGACACAATTGATCATAATAATTCATATTTCCTCATTCCCTCCTTGTCCCCTACGGACCCTTCATGAAATATCGATCCTCAGGAATCCATCAATCTGTTCATGTAACATCATTTGTTCTTCTTTCTTCTTCCGGGATTTGGAATGAAAACTTGAATGTGGAATACACGATGTGGCACACAGGCCGCAGATCGCTGGCCCACACTGTAGGCACAGGCAGCAACTGAATACTATGAGAAGGCCAATACCTAGGAAGGATAGGATCTTCCATCCCCAGGCTGCCAACACACTCCAGAGCCAACCGGACCAAGACCAGGTGCCTGGATTCTGGTGTATCTGACTTGCAATCTTATGAAGACGGGTTATGGCTTTGTATACTGATGGCGCGTTTTCTGGGATGAAAACACAACAACTAGATCCGATGACTCTACAAGCTCCGCCCCTATCGGCCAGGATGACGTCAAGGACAAGACGATTTTGAAGAACAACAATCCGCATCGCAGACTGCTCCTCTGTTAAGTTGCCTAGGGCAGAGGTAGTTTCATTCACTACTGCTTCAAGGGTTCTTGTTAATCTGCGTATCAGTTTACTATTAGCTACAGTACCTATGTAGGGAAAGAAACCTTTATTGAAATCTGTGTATTGTTCCCATGCCGTTTCAGTGTAGTCGACAATCGGGAGATCTCTCTGGGGTCTATTGTGTACTAGATCAGTATTTCTATGATAATCAGGAGGGGCTAGGAAAACAGGTGGCAGAAGGAATGCAATGTAACAGGTACCATCCCAATCTAGAGGTAAACGTATATATGCGGTATGACCACAAACGAAGTAGGAATGACGGGAAGCTCTGAATGTAGACTTGCCTTGATCACTGAATTAGATCACAGTAGTACATTTACTATGACCCAGGTGTACTGAACCATTCTTTCTTATACATAATTCACCTTTAACTGGTAATACTGACATAGCAGGCAAGACTGGTGCTGCTTCGGATTCAACATTCAGAATCATGAGGTTAGGTGTAAAGTTACCTAATCCATATACTTCATTTTCTAGATCAGTTCCTGTTCTTTTGGGAAGTCCCTCCTTGTTAGGGTAACAGACTTTAAGCAAAACTAAGTTCAGGTTTCCCCATACCCAGTTGTCTTGGTAAACTGCGGAATTTGAATCTAAGGAATTAATCAAACTAAACCATGCTCCACAGGAGCCATTGTGTGTGAACGGATACGGAAAGAGGGGCAGAACTCCCTTATAGTTCTGGTAGGGAGGGAGTCGGCCACATATCCAACAGTTTGTAGCGTTGTTGGTCTGATGAGAGTGATGTAACATACTAATGAATGTGTTGTTGCGCAGCGCAAATCTGTAGGACAACTCATGCGGTGGTAATTCGCTAAAAGAATGTTCGGCAGTAACATTGAAAGCACGCTTGAAAATAGGATAGTATATGTGTAACAGTATACTTGCAACAATAATCAGAATGCTTAGAAAAAACATAATTAATAATGTCACTATACAGTGACTACGAAGTGATTTACAATATGCACGTTTCTTGAGCTGTATCTGTCTATTTCTCTCTCTATTTCGGTCTAAGGGATACATGTCAGAAACTAGTTCAACCGATTCACCTAGGAGAGGACTTAAACAATCAAACTGTCTGACTTGCTAGACCGTAGTTTCAGTTTATAGTCTTGCGACTTTGTATTTTCGACCAGGGGGAGTTTTGAGTCAGTCTGTGGAGGAGGGCAGGGCTGAGAGTTTAAATCAGAAGGTGGTCCATGAAATTTCTTGATATGGCTCGAGTGTAGCCAACCCTTGCGACCCTCAATCTTCACTGCTGTCCTCGTTGTTAGGAGTACTAGTTTCGGTGTTTGCCAGCGGGGCTCTAGCGGGCTCCACCTGTCGAAGTTTCTTACGAACACAAAGTCCCCAGGAACCACTTCGTGGGGCTTCACCTCGGTGTTATCGGGAAAGGCTGCAGCTACCTGTGAACGACAAGATTGTAGTGCAGACATCAAGGAAGCCAGGTAATCTGTCAGCATATTACAATCAACGTCAGTGATTTTACGAGGTATAGGCGTCCCCCACATATTTGGTGGCCTACCAAAGACCACCTCGTACGGGGATAGCCCTGTTCGAGAATGTGCTACCATTCTCATGTAAAAGAGCGCAACTGGTAAAGCTACTATCCAGTCGACACCTTTTTCTCTACAGATTTTAGAAAGTCGGATTTTCAGAGTCTGATTATGACGCTCCACGAGACCTGCTGCCTCGGGATGCCGGACACAGTGGGATTTCCATTGATAGCCTAACAGGAGTGAAATGTGTTTCATTAGCTCGGATGAGAACGGCTGACCGTTATCTGAGTACACAACACGGGGCAAACCATACCGTGGGAAGAATTCACGAACCAGCTGCTTGGCAGTGGTCGGAGCAGTGTAATCTGAGACTGGATAAGCTTCTGTCCAACGGGAAAGTGCGCATACAACTACGAGGACATATTTGAATCCTCGACAACGTTCCATCTGGATATAATCCATCTGGAGGACTTCAAAAGGGTGATCGGGAGGTTGAAATCCACCTTGCTCTACGGGAATGCTTTTACCTGGATTGAACTGACAACAAATCATGCAAGTACGCACTTTCTGTTTGGCTGCTGCTCGTAAGTGTTTGTTGAACCAAATGTGTTGAATACTATCTAGCATAGCTTTTTCTCCTAGGTGTGCTGGACTATGTATTGTGTTAATGATAACTTGAACCATGGAGTCGGGGAGAAACCATATAGATTTTCCCTTCGTCATCCATCCCTGATCTGTTTGGATCCCTCCTAATTCAGTCCATTTCTTTATTTCCTCTGGTGTAGCATGTGTCTGTATGTCAATTACATCAAGGGCGGGATCCTTAACTGTCATGCAGTGTGTCGATGTCGGAACTATTGTTTTTGTCAAGTCAGTTGTACGAGTCTGATTCTGAGCTGTTTGTTTAGCTGTTCTGTCAGCTAGGTCGTTACCCTGGGAAATAATATCGGTGACTTTTGTATGGGCCTTGCACTTCATGATAGATATCGCAGTAGGCAGATGTATTGCATCTAATAGAGCTTGAATGAGGGGCCCGTGTTGAATGTTGGCACCGTGAGAAGTTAAATAACCTCTCTCTCGCCAAAGGACTCCGAAGTCATGGACAACTCCGAATGCATAACGTGAATCTGTGTATATATTGACTTTCTTATTTTTGGCTTGAATACAGGCTTGGGTCAGAGCAATGAGCTCTGCTGCTTGTGCTGACAAAGTGTTAATACAATTTGTTTCAATAACTTCAGTGTCTGTTGTGACTGCATAAGCGGCTACTAATTCCCCTGTACTGGTTCTCATGCATGAACCATCTACATAGAATGTCAGGTCTGGATCTGGCAATGGAACGTCTGTCAGGTCTTGTCTGGGTTTCGTCGTAATAGTAATGACTTCAATACAATCATGTGCCAATGGGTCTGTTCCACTTAATGGTAAAAGTGTGGCAGGATTTAATGTACTACAACGTCTGATTTCTATGTGTGGCTGGAACAATGTTAGTTCGTAACCTGTCAGTCGTGCTATAGTCAAGTGCTGGGTCTGTGTTCGGTTTAAAAGAACTTCCACGGAATGTGGAACTTGCACTGTCAATTGATGTCCTAATACTATGGAATCGCTTTGTCTGATCGCTAAAGCTGTCGCTGCGACTGATTTCAGGCACGCAGGAAGAGCCTGAGCTACTGGATCTAATGTGCTAGAAAAGTAAGCACATGGTTTGTGTGATCCTGCTTGTTCCTGTGTGAGTACTGACAAGGCAGTACCTTCGCGTTCTGTAACAAAAAGTGTAAAAGGTTTACTGTAACATGGTGTCGCTAAAATAGGTGCTTGACATAAAGCTTTCTTTAAGCTTTCAAAAGCTTGTGTATGTTCCTGAGTCCAAGGGAGGACAGTCGATGTCGCTGCCTCCTGGGTTGTCAACTGAATAAGTGGTTTTGCTAGAAATGCATATTGGGGAATCCACTGTCTGCAGTATGAAGTGAGACCTATGAAGGCCCGCACCTCTTTTTGTGTCTTGGGTGGTGGCATGTTTACAATTAACTGGATGCGGTCAGGTGTGAGCTGTCTCCCCCCCTTGGACAGCAAGTGCCCAAGGTACACAACTTGCTGAACACAGAATTGCAGCTTCGAAGGGGACACCTTGTGCCCCTCGTCGGCCAGGGAATGTAAAACCGTCAGTGATGCTTTTTCACATTCCGGTTCGCTTCGGGCGGTGATCAGCAGATCATCGACATATTGAAGCAGGGCAGTGTTAACAGGCATGTGGATACTGTCAAGTTGTCTTTTCAGTGCTTGGCTATAGATGCTGGGGCTTTCTGTGAATCCTTGAGGTGCGCGTGCAAATTTAAAGCTTCGTCCATTTAAACTGAATCCGAACAAATATTGGCTTTCCGGATCTATTGGGACGCTAAAGAAGGCGTTCTTGAGGTCAATTACAGTAAAGAACGTTGCTTCTGAATCAATAGCTGTTAGTAATGAAGAGATATCTGGAACCACGGGATATTGTGGTACAATACATTTATTTAATTTGCGCAGATCAATAACTAATCGATATACTGGGGGTGCTTTTGGATCCGTTCGTTTAAGAATCGGAATGATCGGAGAATTACATACATTGGAGTCGGTTTCCACAACCACTCCTTGTGCAATGAGCTCGTCAATGATTTGCAGCAAAGCCACTACAGCATCTGGAGGTAACTTGTATTGTCGAATTCGTGGTAATACCACTCCTGCTTTGAGTGTAACTCGATATGGTGTAATGTGCATACAACCTACATCAGTGGGGCCTTGTGCCCATAAATGTGCAGGTACATTCTGTAATCTGTTATCCATGTCTTTTAATACGTAGTGACCTTTAAAGTCACGCAAAAATAATCGTACTCCTTCCGGAGAACAACATATAACAGCTCCTAGAGCTTTCAGTGTCTTTATACCTAACAAGTTTTCTGGGCATGATTTTGTAAGTAATAAATCTGTAGTCCGTGTCAAAGGACCAACTGTAAGAGAAAGAGGTTGCGATACTTCGTTAATAATAGGCTTTCCTGAAAATCCAAGGGAAATATTCTGTGAGCCTGAGAGGGGTGCCCCTGGAACCTCGTTGTGACTTATAGTCGTTCTGCTTGCCCCTGTATCAACTAGAAATTTTCTGTCTTTCCCTAATACTTTACTATGTACATAAGGTCCCTCTTGATCTACTGGAACCTCAATAAGGGGTAAGCCAACTTCCCTCTCTAGGCTGCTTCATGTGTATCACTGATAATCTGGATAGTCAGTTTGTGCATACTGGTACATCTGTTGTGTCGTGTTTTGTGTTGCGGCAATAGGCTGTGACTGTGGTACTGCTACTGTTTGTTGTGGAACCGGCATAGGCTGTACATTTTGAGGTACTTGTTGTTGGATCTGATCCTGTCTAGGTGGACGTGGTCTCTCCTTCGTTTTACCCGTAGAGATATTGTGTTTCAGAACTGCACATTCGTTTATATAATGACCTGGCTGTTTACAATAGTTGCATGTCCCTTTAACAGGAACCGCCGAATTACTGGATTGTGCCGCACCCTTCTTATGGCTGTCAGCTGGAACTGACTGAGCAACAAGCATTTTCATTTTCGTATCTTTCATACGTCTTTGTTCGTGTTCTTGTTCTTCTCTAATTCTATTCTGGTGATACTGTAACATTTGTAACATTTGTGAGGGGGTATTAGCTTGTCAAGTGCTCTCGACTTTCAATACTCTATTCTTAACCTGAGGCAAGGAATTCTCGACTAATTTTGTTACAAAAAGATGTGGGTATGAATCGCTACTTGCTTTCAGACCGCTATTAATACCAAAACATTTTTCAAATCGGGAATAAAAATCACTAGTGTCTTCATCGGGTTTCTGTTTACAGGCTGAAATTGCGCCCCAGTCTTCCTTTTTCGTAGTTAACAAACGTGGCAATACTTGTACTATCAATCCTGGCAACGCTTTAGTTTTGTCCCCAAGCCCTCGGCCTGCAGTTCGGGCATTTTCTTCGTTTTCTAATGCAGTCCAATCAATCTTTTGGTCTCCCACCTCCCATTCTTTTTCTTTGAGTTTCTCATAAATACCGGCAGGCAATAATACTTTTAATATTTTCATGATGTCAGGATAGGTATAATCACCCATGAGTAACATGTCTTTTATTTCACGGTGGAAACCTGCTGGATCTTTGTCATGGCTGGGCACTAATTTTTTCATTTCTAATAGTTCTATTTTAGTTAGGGGCGTGTATACAAACACGCGTTTAAAAGTATTGTCTTCATTTTTAACTGGGTGCACTTCGCGTAAGGGGTTCTGTCTGTCTATGTAATACATTTTTCTTTCCATGGAGGGAGCTGAATCATGCTCTGGACACAGGAAGGCACTATATCTGTGCCGCTGTTCTAGAATTTCTTTAATTAGATCGGTACCTAAACCTCTCCATTTATTCATGAGTAGTTCTATCAGTATATCCGGTAGGGGACCAGGATCGGAGTGTTGGCTTTTATACAATATAAGGAGGTGTTGTATCATGTATATACCAGCTAAGCGCTGTTCGTCTGGGGTAAGATTCAAAAACGTGTGTGCTAGCACGTCATCACTATATTTATCAGAACTGTCAGCCCATTGTACTGCTGACCTGGCTAATTCCTGTTCATCCATAGAGTCGAGTACATGGTACCCCACTCGTTCTTGAAGTATTTTATCGGTAGCCTGAAATAAGTGTTCAGGGTTCTTTGGGTTTGACATGGCTGTTAGAAAAATTCTCTTACTTTCTGGACGTATCGGACGCATTGAATTATTACAAGATCTTCCCTTACCTACATAAGCTATCATTTCTCTAGCCGGTAATTGTAATTGTCCTGTTGCCATTTCTGACTGTTCCTCCTCCTCCCCCTCTGATTCAGTTTTATCTGCTTCTAATCCTTTTTCATGTATTCGTTCTATTTCTTTTCGGATCTTTCGGTGCATAACTTCTATACTCTTCTGTTTATCATGTTTTCCGTCTGATATATTCTGACCCCATTTGTTAAGTAGTTGCATTTCTTCCTGGTCGGCATCAGGCCTATCTCTGTTTCTGATCAAGCAGTTTATGAAGAAGCGTAACAGTAGTTTTTGTATGTCCACTTTCTAGTATTCCATGGCCTCGCCAATACTTTCAGGGCCTTGCCCTGTTTGGACAAAGCGATATATATTGTCTAGATGAGCAACCATTCCTGGTAGTGTTATTAAATAGTTCGAAGCTCGTCGTATACGTACTGATGATAGCAACATTCTGTCGCTTTTACCGGGCACTGGATCATATCTACAATCTGTAAGAGGTTCCTTAAGTATATCGGAACTCGCTGTTTGAGGTGTACGTTGGTATGCTAAATCCCTAAAAGTCCATCAGTGTGTTTGCGGTGGCGTAGAAAAACCTCCTGTCGCACCTCCTGAGGTGCTAGGTTCAGAAAATGGATTTGTTGGGTGTAAGGTAGGGATATTAGGTGCAGGAAGGAATGGAGGAACAGACGGAATGTTTGAAACGGTAGGAGAAATATGTTGCTGCGTAGGTGGGGGCAGATTATCTGGGGGTCGAGCACCATCAGGTGGTGTGTGTGGCGGCGGAACGTTAACATATTCGGGGGCTACATCATCTAAATAGGAAGAAAGGAAAATATCCTTTGCGGTCTTGGGGTGCGCTTTAATCGGAAGCAAAGGAGGTGGCAGATCTTTTGGTACTTCCAGAGTGGCCTTCGGTAAACCCTCGGCCAGAAGAGGATACATACCATTCATAAGAGTGTTTCGTTGTCTGTCTACTTGTTCTGTTTTTACTCTGATACCTTCCTCAATTAGTACGTTTTCTCGGGCTTTGGCTGAATCCTCTCTACTTTTCTCTTCTTTTCTGAACGCTTTCTCTGTGCGTCTATGCGATTCTTTACGCCATAATTCAATGGCGTCTTTCTGTGACTGTCTAGCTTTCTTTTTCCATAATACTTCTTCTACTCTCATGATGCAATCTGCATCCCATGTCCCAGCAGCGGGCCATCTCTGACTCTCTGCTAAATCTTTGGTGTAGTCTACCCATAACTCAAGATATAATACGGCATCTAAGCCATGTTTATGGTACATAAAGTACCCTGGAGTGTCCCTAGGTGGAATGGGAACGGCTTCTTCGAGAATCCCTTTTCTAGTTTTTATCTGTCTTAATTTTGAGAATAACGGCATCTTAAATCTGTATCTTGCTACTTGACTCTTACTTAGACTTGAACACAATTAATACAATTAATACAATGAACACAGTAATGGAAATCAAACAATCACTCATGCCACGACATTTAAAACATATTAAAACATTTAAAACGAACAATGATAATCAGAATAAAACTAGCTAACTGCATAATACTTGATGTACTGCTAAACAGTACAGATACACTGCTGAAACAGTGCAGACCGGATCTGTGTACCCAAACCCGTCTTGACCGGCACAAACCAATGTGCACGTCTAGATGCGTCCCCAGCAACGGTACTCACCGGGAAGCACGGAACGGAACAGAAGGCCTCGGAAACTCTGGACTGGACTGGACCGGACTCGTGAACGGAACTTCGGAACCTGGTGGGCCTCTGTATACCTCGGATCTTGCTCTCTCAGCTAGGCTCTGGTCGGGATCCTCCGCACTCCTCACCGCCTCGTCTGGGTGTTGATCGCAGCCTCAGTCACCTCCGTTGGCCTGAGGGAGGTACAGGAAATCCTGCGGGTACGCGTAGTTGTCCGTCCGGCTGTGGCAGGAGACCGGGCCTGCAACGCACCTCCGGCGTGTGGGGCGTGAGAGGTGTCCCTGTTCGGGCGCCAATTATGTGGTAAATATTTAAATTACCTGTACTATTTTTATGCGGTAAAGTCTAATAAGAATAACTCAGAAAAATAAGAGGCAGAATCCGTGCTATTTGAGGTTATAAAAAGGGCTTTATTCCTTACAAAGGAATTGGTTCGAACCAGGCAATCGGATTCCGTCACCACGAAGGTTCAGGAAGGGATCGAGCGCAATACTTTATTGACAGGTTAACATATATATAGTCAATGCATTACAGTAAAGACAGATGCAGGAGGCGTAACAGCTGATATGAAAGATAAGAATACACATACGTAATGAAAAAGGCGTTACAATAGGCGTGCATAAAGGCGTATACTAGAAACGTCATTGAGATGATGTCACAGGTGGGTGGATCCATAAGAGAATCCTGCAATGTCAGCAGAAATACTTGGCAAAGATGCGCGTGCAGCAGCATGACGTATGATTGACGTGTAACTGGAGGGTGAAGGGGACTTGACATTTAGCCCTACATGTGGAGACAGAAGTCTGGGATGTCAGAACAACCTAATCCCAAATCGTATCTAATATCTTGTGTTTAAGGAACTGTATTATCTGGAAGGAAAGGTCTCTCAAGCAGAGGCTATTCTATACTGGCTGCTTAGTGCGTGTATAAGCGTCTACGTGTCTACATGAGATGCGAGGGGGCATGGGCCTTCCATGGTAACGGGAGCTATGAATTACTTGCACGGAGACAGTGAGGCCGGGCCCTTTGCTCTGCAGCTAGAAGGATGTTTACCTAAACTACTAGACAGGAATGTATTGGTCGAGGAGCGGAGCAGATAACTTGAAGGCTGAATACAGTCTTGGCAGGCAACAGGCCGAGCCAGGCACCGTTAGCCGCGCAGGGAGTAAGACAAAGGTCATAGATACAGATGCAAGTCCAGGCTGGAGAATTCAGAGGCACAAGGCAGAAAAAGGCTCAATGGCAGAATTCAGGGCCTACTTGCCAGAGCTGAAAAACGTGAAAGGTGCACCAGATAAATTCGGTGGCCAAGCATACTTAGGAACGGAATATTCGACCCATTCATGGTGGATCTGAAAGAGGACATGTTAACGTTGGACGCATATGTATTTGCGTCTTCATAGCTGGAAGTGGAGGGAACATACATGTACTTGTAGCACGTACATGGAGCCGTTAGGGTCTAAGATAGGGGACACAATTGATCATAAAAATTCATATTTCCTCAGCTGCCTGTCCAAATCATTAGACAATCATCGATGTAGCGCCCCCAGTATAGAATAGAGTCATGGAATCTGCCTCCTCCTGGTCCCCATATCCAGTCCTCTTCCAATTTACCCATGAACAGATTTGCGAAACTGGGGGAAAATTTGGATCCCATCGCCACTCCCTTCTTCTGTTTGTACCATTGGGAATTGAATAAAAATACATTGTTATAGAGAATAATGCGCATCATATCGATCAGCATCTGTGTGTGTTTCCATTGGGAAGCAGCTCTTTTAAACAGAATGTTTTCTATGGATTTTATTCCCAGTTCCAGTTCAATGCTGGTGTACAGAGACACCACGTTTATCGTCACCAGGATCATGCCCTCCTCCCATCTTAGATCTGACAGAATGTTCAATATATGCTTCGTGTCCCTTATATATGAAGGAAGGTTTTTTACCAGTGGTGACAGAAACACGTCTACATATTCAGCTAATCTCTCCGTGGGACCCCCAATTCCTGCTACTATTGGTCTACCTGGAGGGAAAGTGAAATGTTTGTGTACTTTCGGAAGTGTGTAAATTCAAGGGTAGTTGGGTTTAAACACTTTGAGATAATGCATTTCTTCCAGGGTCAGCAGACTGTCATTATACCACTCAGTAAGTTTGTGATTAATCGTTTGTGAAAGTGGACCTATTGGATTGTGGTGTATTAGTTCGTAGCATGATGTATCATTGAGTTGTGAAAGTATTTCTGCATTGTAATCCTGCTTATTCATTAACACTACGTTGCCTCCTTTGTCCGCTTCTCTAATTACAACATCTTTGTTGTTTGCAAGTTCTTTAAGGGCCACTCGTTCCCCTTTGGACAGGTTGTCCGTGTATCTTGATTTCTTTTTGTCCCTTTTGTCTTCAAATTTGTTAAGGTCAGCCAGTACTAATTTGTGAAAAATGTCTATTGAGTTCCCGCTAGTTAATATGGGTGTCCACTTGGATTTCGATCGAAGCCCACTGGTCAATGTGTAATCTGTCTGGATGTCAAGCTCTTGTAATAGTGAATCTATTCGTTGGGGTGTTTCCTCTGTGTCTGCTAAAGATAAGAGTAATTGTGTATTTAGCGCGTCTTGGATACTATAACTGATGTTCGAAGAATCAGTAGGAATATGCATAGAGATTTTATTGGGTACAGGGTTCATTTCAAAAAAAGTTTTCAATTTCAAATTTCTCGTAAATTTGTATAAATCCACTTTGGTAAAACACATCACCCTCATTAGTGGGGTTAAAACTCAAACCTTTTTTTAACAAATTAACCATTTCATCATTCAAAGATATAGAAGACAGGTTCATGATCTCAATAACATCTGTCGACCCTGCCTTTATTTCTTGTTCTGACCTGACCTCAGTTTGGTGCGGTAATCCTCTTTTTCTCCCTGCCCTCTGACCTCTGCGGGTTTTGCGTTTGTGGGATCGCGGATAGGTGGAAGTCTGTTCCCTCTCCTGATTCTCAGTACCTCTCGTAAAAAAGAGGAAGAGGAAGGTGCCCCTGCATTCTCTAATTCGCTGTCGCTAGTGACTGGTGCATTTAAAGAGGAGGTACTGGAAGAGATTGAGCTCATATCCTGTCTTAGATTAGTTTTTTCTGATTCTTTCCCTGTCTGAAAAAGATAATCATATTTTCTCGCATAGGTATACACTCGTCCTTCCTTGTAATCTATTTCATCCCGTTTCAGTTTTCTCGCTTTCCTTTCTTTAATCTCATTCTGATGTTTCATTAAAATCTCATTAAGTATTACATAATTTTTCTCGGTGGCTTCTTTGAGGTCTAGGGCTAATATCTCTTGTTCTAATGTTTCAATATCTTTTTGAAGTTTTATCAATTTCCTGTCTGTATTCTCAATTAGAATTGTCATGAGTGTTTGGGATTTATCAGTTAATGTGTCTTCCCATTTCTTTAAAAGGTCCTCCTCCAGGTCATCGTATGTTGGGAAGATTTGCGATCTTAGACCCCTGGGGACCCTATTGAGACGCATGTACTGCTTCAATGTAGCTCCGTCCCACCATTTCGAATTTTCAGTTTTTTTCAATTTTTCTAATCTCATGAATTTGTCCCGCAGACCCTCTTTGCGTGTGGGTATATTAAGCCCAGCACTTGCTGCTACTGATTGCCCTTTGGCAAGGTTGTCAAAAAGTTCCTCTGCAATTTTATCTCTATCACTGTTCATGATGAGTCTTCACGCGGATGCTGCTCTAACCTGCGTACCAATTTGATAATTAGCCACAATGGGGGTATTATTTCACACTGTCAGGTTAATAATGAGCGCTCTCCTTTGAACGTTCTTGTCTCAAGTTGAAATAAATCAGAAACGGTGCAACAGAAGAGGGAAAACAACCCCTAAACCCTCTACAAGTGGGCCTGAGCCCGCTATACGAACATAAAGCAAGACTGTGCACACGTTAATTCCACAGTATTTAAGGTATGTTACCAATTTGTATCAAACAAAATTCATGCAATATAATAATTGGATAATGAGGGATCACAGGACGATCAAGTAGATTCAGTTTTCGGTTTTATGGTGAAATTCAGAAAAATCCAGCCAGCCAACACGTGTTTCGTCATGGGGTACACACACCCCCGACTTCTTCAGGGCTGGTAAGAAAACATATACAGGGTATATATCACAGACAAGTATCTGAATGTAATGACATACAGAAATCTAGTTAAAAATCTAACTCGGAAGGTGGGAAAAACTGACACTGGTCAATTGCACCATGGATTTCAGAAAGGTAACCAGGTGTTAAGGGTTAATCACCCATAAATAAGTATAGATGACAGAATGTAATTTGAGTATTCTTGACCAAAACAGAGAGATAGAAAATTATCTATAGGTATACGTCGTCCTTAGTGCGTGAAAATACTATGAAGACCCCTTCACAGCAGGTGCCGCGTGAACGGATGTGTCCTCTATTTTTACACAGTGTTACATGTGCGAGTCTTGTGTATTCAAATATCATGATTAAGACTGTATTAAACCGAGTGAACCAAGTGAATGTGGAAAATTCTATCATTAGCCCCGGTCAGGGAGAAAATTAAAATACACGTGCGAGCCGATATCGAAGTACCCCTACCTTATCGTAGTACGGCCAATGATTCAGACCTATAAGCAAGTAAAGATAATCCACACACTATCACGATCCATTTCTTGATTATTAATTAGCCATAAACAAACACTGAAGAGTCCTTAGATACACTATTTCACCATATGCGGTGCAGTAAGTACTTAGAATCCAGGCTTACCTTCCACCTGGTGATAATTCCGACCCAGGGGGTCTTATATTTCAAAAAACAACCGGTGTAATTAAGCGTTGTCCGCAGTTGTTTACCCGAAGGTCCAACCAAGTCTGTGAGTAAGTCACACTGTTCAAATTTCGACATTCAGGCTCTGTAAAGAGTAATATGAATCGGTCACTCGCACGCTCTAAAAAATATCGAATGGGGCCATCAATTAAACAGGAGTCTCCAAGTTCTGGAGTAATTCTTACCCGTTGACGAGTACGTCTATCCGTAGGTGCTCGGTGTTCTCCGCGTGTATTTGCGTTTCTATCAGTGCGCATACCCGGAAGTGTTTATATTGGGAAACTAAGTCAAACACTAGAACGTGTGTATGTGAATGTGTTTAGTGGTGCGCATGCGTTGGATTGAGTTTGTGTTTATCTCCAAGTTTGTCAAGAAACGCGAATCTCGAAAGAAAGGTTAAGACAATTCTAACATGAAAATACATGGCCGAAAATCAATATATATTTTAAACGAAAAGATTTTTTTCACTTAACGGATTACGATGGAGAAGCGGTACAAAATGCAGCAAAGTATCGATTGGTATGAAAAACACTTCATAGAGAAAAGCAGAGACATTCAAGTGCACATAGGAAAAGAAAATAAGTCACAATACTTTATCGATGCATGAAATTTCATAACACAGGTCTGCATTACACATTACTGACCATCTGATATTGTTCTTAGTCTACCCTTATTCAATAATTATTGTGACATTTGTTTCTTAGAAAATGCAGTGTGGTGTGATTGTTGGTACATGATGTTACTATCCTTTATTAATACGGTTTATGGTTCAATTGTGGTTATTCCCGTATGTATACATTGTCGAGATGATCACATGCTAAGGACCATACTCCAAAATCAATAACCCTTCAGACTCCAAAATGAAAAGGAACCTATCAGTCTCCTAGGAAATAGTGCATCTCATTGTCACTATTAAAACCTAGGTCGTAGGTTCTCAAGCGCATGATCCAAAAGGCTTCCAGTCTTCTCAAGTTAAGCTCCCTATTACCTCCTCTAGGGTTCTGTTTGCAAAAGTCTATACCATAGAATTTAAACTTCTTGGTCTGGCCTTGTGTGGGACACTCCCAAATGTGTAATGCCATGGGGTATCTTGAATCTTTCTGTTTTAAGGCTCTTACGTGTTCTGCGATCCTTTCCTTCAGGCATCTTATAGTGCTGCCTACATATTTACCTCCACATGTACATTCTAGTACATACACTACAAATTTGGTGTTGCAATTAATGTTTACCCTGATCTCATATTCTTTACTTGGGCCTTGAAACGTCCTTTTCTTGTCATCAGCCCATCTACAAATGCCACAACAACCACATTTGAAAAAACCTTTGGATCTTACGCTAAGCCATGTGTCTGGGAAAGCATTGTGTGTATAGCTCGGACTTAGGCGTGCGCGTAAAGTTTTGCCCCTTCGATAAGTAATCTGTGGTTTTTTGTTAATGAACTTTGATAAAGAGGGGTCATTTGTGAGGATGTGCCAGTGTTTCTGTAGGCTTTTGGATAGGGCCCTACTGTGATCATCGTAATTAGTGATCAGCCTGACTGATGTATCTGCGGGTTTCTTCTCCTTGTCTGTGATTGTTTTGATTCTGTCAGTGTTTCTGATTTTGTTCCCTGCTTTCTGGATTACAGATGTGTTGTATCCCCTTTTGATAAATCTGGTTTCCATGTCCCGTAAGCAATGTCGAAAATCTGTGTCAATACTGCAGTTCCGTCTGGCCCTGGTGTATTCGCCTAGTGGATTGGCATTGATTTGGTGCGGTGGATGTGCACTTTTTGCGTGTAAAATCGCATTACATGCGGTGTCTTTCCTATGTAGTCTGGTGTGCAGTTGGTTGTTTTTAATGAATATTTCAATATCCAAAAATTTGATACACATGCTGCTTGATTCTTGTGTGAATTTCATATGTGAAGTGTTTGAATTTAGGTATATGCAGAATTCCGTGAGTTTTTCAGGGCTGTGTGGTAAATATTTAAATTACCTGTACTATTTTTATGCGGTAAAGTCTAATAAGAATAACTCAGAAAAATAAGAGGCAGAATCCGTGGTATTTGAGGTTATAAAAAGGGCTTTATTCCTTACAAAGGAATTGGTTCGAACCAGGCAATCGGATTCCGTCACCACGAAGGTTCAGGAAGGGATCGAGCGCAATACTTTATTGACAGGTTAACATATATATAGTCAATGCATTACAGTAAAGACAGATGCAGGAGGCGTAACAGCTGATATGAAAGATAAGAATACACATACGTAATGAAAAAGGCGTTACAATAGGCGTGCATAAAGGCGTATACTAGAAACGTCATTGAGATGATGTCACAGGTGGGTGGATCCATAAGAGAATCCTGCAATGTCAGCAGAAATACTTGGCAAAGATGCGCGTGCAGCAGCATGACGTATGATTGACGTGTAACTGGAGGGTGAAGGGGACTTGACATTTAGCCCTACATGTGGAGACAGAAGTCTGGGATGTCAGAACAACCTAATCCCAAATCGTATCTAATATCTTGTGTTTAAGGAACTGTATTATCTGGAAGGAAAGGTCTCTCAAGCAGAGGCTATTCTATACTGGCTGCTTAGTGCGTGTATAAGCGTCTACGTGTCTACATGAGATGCGAGGGGGCATGGGCCTTCCATGGTAACGGGAGCTATGAATTACTTGCACGGAGACAGTGAGGCCGGGCCCTTTGCTCTGCAGCTAGAAGGATGTTTACCTAAACTACTAGACAGGAATGTATTGGTCGAGGAGCGGAGCAGATAACTTGAAGGCTGAATACAGTCTTGGCAGGCAACAGGCCGAGCCAGGCACCGTTAGCCGCGCAGGGAGTAAGACAAAGGTCATAGATACAGATGCAAGTCCAGGCTGGAGAATTCAGAGGCAGAAGGCAGAAAAAGGCTCGATGGCAGAATTCAGGGCCTACTTGCCAGAGCTTAAAAACGTGAAAGGTGCACCAGATAAAGTCGGTGGCCAAGCATACTTAGGAACGGAATATTCGACCCATTCATGGTGGATCTGAAAGAGGACATGTTAACGTTGGACGCATATGTATTTGCGTCTTCATAGCTGGAAGTGGAGGGAACATACATGTACTTGTAGCACGTACATGGAGCCGTTGGGGTCTAAGATAGGGGACACAATTGATCATAATAATTCATATTTCCTCATTCCCTCCTTGTCCCCTACGGACCCTTCATGAAATATCGATCCTCAGGAATCCATCAATCTGTTCATGTAACATCATTTGTTCTTCTTTCTTCTTCCGGGATTTGGAATGAAAACTTGAATGTGGAATACACGATGTGGCACACAGGCCGCAGATCGCTGGCCCACACTGTAGGCACAGGCAGCAACTGAATACTATGAGAAGGCCAATACCTAGGAAGGATAGGATCTTCCATCCCCAGGCTGCCAACACACTCCAGAGCCAACCGGACCAAGACCAGGTGCCTGGATTCTGGTGTATCTGACTTGCAATCTTATGAAGACGGGTTATGGCTTTGTATACTGATGGCGCGTTTTCTGGGATGAAAACACAACAACTAGATCCGATGACTCTACAAGCTCCGCCCCTATCGGCCAGGATGACGTCAAGGACAAGACGATTTTGAAGAACAACAATCCGCATCGCAGACTGCTCCTCTGTTAAGTTGCCTAGGGCAGAGGTAGTTTCATTCACTACTGCTTCAAGGGTTCTTGTTAATCTGCGTATCAGTTTACTATTAGCTACAGTACCTATGTAGGGAAAGAAACCTTTATTGAAATCTGTGTATTGTTCCCATGCCGTTTCAGTGTAGTCGACAATCAGGAGATCTCTCTGGGGTCTATTGTGTACTAGATCAGTATTTCTATGATAATCAGGAGGGGCTAGGAAAACAGGTGGCAGAAGGAATGCAATGTAACAGGTACCATCCCAATCTAGAGGTAAACGTATATATGCGGTATGACCACAAACGAAGTAGGAATGACGGGAAGCTCTGAATGTAGACTTGCCTTGATCACTGAATTAGATCACAGTAGTACATTTACTATGACCCAGGTGTACTGAACCATTCTTTCTTATACATAATTCACCTTTAACTGGTAATACTGACATAGCAGGCAAGACTGGTGCTGCTTCGGATTCAACATTCAGAATCATGAGGTTAGGTGTAAAGTTACCTAATCCATATACTTCATTTTCTAGATCAGTTCCTGTTCTTTTGGGAAGTCCCTCCTTGTTAGGGTAACAGACTTTAAGCAAAACTAAGTTCAGGTTTCCCCATACCCAGTTGTCTTGGTAAACTGCGGAATTTGAATCTAAGGAATTAATCAAACTAAACCATGCTCCACAGGAGCCATTGTGTGTGAACGGATACGGAAAGAGGGGCAGAACTCCCTTATAGTTCTGGTAGGGAGGGAGTCGGCCACATATCCAACAGTTTGTAGCGTTGTTGGTCTGATGAGAGTGATGTAACATACTAATGAATGTGTTGTTGCGCAGCGCAAATCTGTAGGACAACTCATGCGGTGGTAATTCGCTAAAAGAATGTTCGGCAGTAACATTGAAAGCACGCTTGAAAATAGGATAGTATATGTGTAACAGTATACTTGCAACAATAATCAGAATGCTTAGAAAAAACATAATTAATAATGTCACTATACAGTGACTACGAAGTGATTTACAATATGCACGTTTCTTGAGCTGTATCTGTCTATTTCTCTCTCTATTTCGGTCTAAGGGATACATGTCAGAAACTAGTTCAACCGATTCACCTAGGAGAGGACTTAAACAATCAAACTGTCTGACTTGCTAGACCGTAGTTTCAGTTTATAGTCTTGCGACTTTGTATTTTCGACCAGGGGGAGTTTTGAGTCAGTCTGTGGAGGAGGGCAGGGCTGAGAGTTTAAATCAGAAGGTGGTCCATGAAATTTCTTGATATGGCTCGAGTGTAGCCAACCCTTGCGACCCTCAATCTTCACTGCTGTCCTCGTTGTTAGGAGTACTAGTTTCGGTGTTTGCCAGCGGGGCTCCAGCGGGCTCCTCCTGTCGAAGTTTCTTACGAACACAAAGTCCCCAGGAACCACTTCGTGGGGCTTCACCTCGGTGTTATCGGGAAAGGCTGCAGCTACCTGTGAACGACAAGATTGTAGTGCAGACATCAAGGAAGCCAGGTAATCTGTCAGCATATTACAATCAACGTCAGTGATTTTACGAGGTATAGGCGTCCCCCACATATTTGGTGGCCTACCAAAGACCACCTCGTACGGGGATAGCCCTGTTCGAGAATGTGCTACCATTCTCATGTAAAAGAGCGCAACTGGTAAAGCTACTATCCAGTCGACACCTTTTTCTCTACAGATTTTAGAAAGTCGGATTTTCAGAGTCTGATTATGACGCTCCACGAGACCTGCTGCCTCGGGATGCCGGACACAGTGGAATTTCCATTGATAGCCTAACAGGAGTGAAATGTGTTTCATTAGCTCGGATGAGAACGGCTGACCGTTATCTGAGTACACAACACGGGGCAAACCATACCGTGGGAAGAATTCACGAACCAGCTGCTTGGCAGTGGTCGGAGCAGTGTAATCTGAGACTGGATAAGCTTCTGTCCAACGGGAAAGTGCGCATACAACTACGAGGACATATTTGAATCCTCGACAACGTTCCATCTGGATATAATCCATCTGGAGGACTTCAAAAGGGTGATCGGGAGGTTGAAATCCACCTTGCTCTACGGGAATGCTTTTACCTGGATTGAACTGACAACAAATCATGCAAGTACGCACTTTCTGTTTGGCTGCTGCTCGTAAGTGTTTGTTGAACCAAATGTGTTGAATACTATCTAGCATAGCTTTTTCTCCTAGGTGTGCTGGACTATGTATTGTGTTAATGATAACTTGAACCATGGAGTCGGGGAGAAACCATATAGATTTTCCCTTCGTCATCCATCCCTGATCTGTTTGGATCCCTCCTAATTCAGTCCATTTCTTTATTTCCTCTGGTGTAGCATGTGTCTGTATGTCAATTACATCAAGGGCGGGATCCTTAACTGTCATGCAGTGTGTCGATGTCGGAACTATTGTTTTTGTCAAGTCAGTTGTACGAGTCTGATTCTGAGCTGTTTGTTTAGCTGTTCTGTCAGCTAGGTCGTTACCCTGGGAAATAATATCGGTGACTTTTGTATGGGCCTTGCACTTCATGATAGATATCGCAGTAGGCAGATGTATTGCATCTAATAGAGCTTGAATGAGGGGCCCGTGTTGAATGTTGGCACCGTGAGAAGTTAAATAACCTCTCTCTCGCCAAAGGACTCCGAAGTCATGGACAACTCCGAATGCATAACGTGAATCTGTGTATATATTGACTTTCTTATTTTTGGCTTGAATACAGGCTTGGGTCAGAGCAATGAGCTCTGCTGCTTGTGCTGACAAAGTGTTAATACAATTTGTTTCAATAACTTCAGTGTCTGTTGTGACTGCATAAGCGGCTACTAATTCCCCTGTACTGGTTCTCATGCATGAACCATCTACATAGAATGTCAGGTCTGGATCTGGCAATGGAACGTCTGTCAGGTCTTGTCTGGGTTTCGTCGTAATAGTAATGACTTCAATACAATCATGTGCCAATGGGTCTGTTCCACTTAATGGTAAAAGTGTGGCAGGATTTAATGTACTACAACGTCTGATTTCTATGTGTGGCTGGAACAATGTTAGTTCGTAACCTGTCAGTCGTGCTATAGTCAAGTGCTGGGTCTGTGTTCGGTTTAAAAGAACTTCCACGGAATGTGGAACTTGCACTGTCAATTGATGTCCTAATACTATGGAATCGCTTTGTCTGATCGCTAAAGCTGTCGCTGCGACTGATTTCAGGCACGCAGGAAGAGCCTGAGCTACTGGATCTAATGTGCTAGAAAAGTAAGCACATGGTTTGTGTGATCCTGCTTGTTCCTGTGTGAGTACTGACAAGGCAGTACCTTCGCGTTCTGTAACAAAAAGTGTAAAAGGTTTACTGTAACATGGTGTCGCTAAAATAGGTGCTTGACATAAAGCTTTCTTTAAGCTTTCAAAAGCTTGTGTATGTTCCTGAGTCCAAGGGAGGACAGTCGATGTCGCTGCCTCCTGGGTTGTCAACTGAATAAGTGGTTTTGCTAGAAATGCATATTGGGGAATCCACTGTCTGCAGTATGAAGTGAGACCTATGAAGGCCCGCACCTCTTTTTGTGTCTTGGGTGGTGGCATGTTTACAATTAACTGGATGCGGTCAGGTGTGAGCTGTCTCCCCCCCTTGGACAGCAAGTGCCCAAGGTACACAACTTGCTGAACACAGAATTGCAGCTTCGAAGGGGACACCTTGTGCCCCTCGTCGGCCAGGGAATGTAAAACCGTCAGTGATGCTTTTTCACATTCCGGTTCGCTTCGGGCGGTGATCAGCAGATCATCGACATATTGAAGCAGGGCAGTGTTAACAGGCATGTGGATACTGTCAAGTTGTCTTTTCAGTGCTTGGCTATAGATGCTGGGGCTTTCTGTGAATCCTTGAGGTGCGCGTGCAAATTTAAAGCTTCGTCCATTTAAACTGAATCCGAACAAATATTGGCTTTCCGGATCTATTGGGACGCTAAAGAAGGCGTTCTTGAGGTCAATTACAGTAAAGAACGTTGCTTCTGAATCAATAGCTGTTAGTAATGAAGAGATATCTGGAACCACGGGATATTGTGGTACAATACATTTATTTAATTTGCGCAGATCAATAACTAATCGATATACTGGGGGTGCTTTTGGATCCGTTCGTTTAAGAATCGGAATGATCGGAGAATTACATACATTGGAGTCGGTTTCCACAACCACTCCTTGTGCAATGAGCTCGTCAATGATTTGCAGCAAAGCCACTACAGCATCTGGAGGTAACTTGTATTGTCGAATTCGTGGTAATACCACTCCTGCTTTGAGTGTAACTCGATATGGTGTAATGTGCATACAACCTACATCAGTGGGGCCTTGTGCCCATAAATGTGCAGGTACATTCTGTAATCTGTTATCCATGTCTTTTAATACGTAGTGACCTTTAAAGTCACGCAAAAATAATCGTACTCCTTCCGGAGAACAACATATAACAGCTCCTAGAGCTTTCAGTGTCTTTATACCTAACAAGTTTTCTGGGCATGATTTTGTAAGTAATAAATCTGTAGTCCGTGTCAAAGGACCAACTGTAAGAGAAAGAGGTTGCGATACTTCGTTAATAATAGGCTTTCCTGAAAATCCAAGGGAAATATTCTGTGAGCCTGAGAGGGGTGCCCCTGGAACCTCGTTGTGACTTATAGTCGTTCTGCTTGCCCCTGTATCAACTAGAAATTTTCTGTCTTTCCCTAATACTTTACTATGTACATAAGGTCCCTCTTGATCTACTGGAACCTCAATAAGGGGTAAGCCAACTTCCCTCTCTAGGCTGCTTCATGTGTATCGCTGATAATCTGGATAGTCAGTTTGTGCATACTGGTACATCTGTTGTGTCGTGTTTTGTGTTGCGGCAATAGGCTGTGACTGTGGTACTGCTACTGTTTGTTGTGGAACCGGCATAGGCTGTACATTTTGAGGTACTTGTTGTTGGATCTGATCCTGTCTAGGTGGACGTGGTCTCTCCTTCGTTTTACCCGTAGAGATATTGTGTTTCAGAACTGCACATTCGTTTATATAATGACCTGGCTGTTTACAATAGTTGCATGTCCCTTTAACAGGAACCGCCGAATTACTGGATTGTGCCGCACCCTTCTTATGGCTGTCAGCTGGAACTGACTGAGCAACAAGCATTTTCATTTTCGTATCTTTCATACGTCTTTGTTCGTGTTCTTGTTCTTCTCTAATTCTATTCTGGTGATACTGTAACATTTGTAACATTTGTGAGGGGGTATTAGCTTGTCAAGTGCTCTCGACTTTCAATACTCTATTCTTAACCTGAGGCAAGGAATTCTCGACTAATTTTGTTACAAAAAGATGTGGGTATGAATCGCTACTTGCTTTCAGACCGCTATTAATACCAAAACATTTTTCAAATCGGGAATAAAAATCACTAGTGTCTTCATCGGGTTTCTGTTTACAGGCTGAAATTGCGCCCCAGTCTTCCTTTTTCGTAGTTAACAAACGTGGCAATACTTGTACTATCAATCCTGGCAACGCTTTAGTTTTGTCCCCAAGCCCTCGGCCTGCAGTTCGGGCATTTTCTTCGTTTTCTAATGCAGTCCAATCAATCTTTTGGTCTCCCACCTCCCATTCTTTTTCTTTGAGTTTCTCATAAATACTGGCAGGCAATAATACTTTTAATATTTTCATGATGTCAGGATAGGTATAATCACCCATGAGTAACATGTCTTTTATTTCACGGTGGAAACCTGCTGGATCTTTGTCATGGCTGGGCACTAATTTTTTCATTTCTAATAGTTCTATTTTAGTTAGGGGCGTGTATACAAACACGCGTTTAAAAGTATTGTCTTCATTTTTAACTGGGTGCACTTCGCGTAAGGGGTTCTGTCTGTCTATGTAATACATTTTTCTTTCCATGGAGGGAGCTGAATCATGCTCTGGACACAGGAAGGCACTATATCTGTGCCGCTGTTCTAGAATTTCTTTAATTAGATCGGTACCTAAACCTCTCCATTTATTCATGAGTAGTTCTATCAGTATATCCGGTAGGGGACCAGGATCGGAGTGTTGGCTTTTATACAATATAAGGAGGTGTTGTATCATGTATATACCAGCTAAGCGCTGTTCGTCTGGGGTAAGATTCAAAAACGTGTGTGCTAGCACGTCATCACTATATTTATCAGAACTGTCAGCCCATTGTACTGCTGACCTGGCTAATTCCTGTTCATCCATAGAGTCGAGTACATGGTACCCCACTCGTTCTTGAAGTATTTTATCGGTAGCCTGAAATAAGTGTTCAGGGTTCTTTGGGTTTGACATGGCTGTTAGAAAAATTCTCTTACTTTCTGGACGTATCGGACGCATTGAATTATTACAAGATCTTCCCTTACCTACATAAGCTATCATTTCTCTAGCTGGTAATTGTAACTGTCCTGTTGCCATTTCTGACTGTTCCTCCTCCTCCCCCTCTGATTCAGTTTTATCTGCTTCTAATCCTTTTTCATGTATTCGTTCTATTTCTTTTCGGATCTTTCGGTGCATAACTTCTATACTCTTCTGTTTATCATGTTTTCCGTCTGATATATTCTGACCCCATTTGTTAAGTAGTTGCATTTCTTCCTGGTCGGCATCAGGCCTATCTCTGTTTCTGATCAAGCAGTTTATGAAGAAGCGTAACAGTAGTTTTTGTATGTCCACTTTCTGGTATTCCATGGCCTCGCCAATACTTTCAGGGCCTTGCCCTGTTTGGACAAAGCGATATATATTGTCTAGATGAGCAACCATTCCTGGTAGTGTTATTAAATAGTTCGAAGCTCGTCGTATACGTACTGATGATAGCAACATTCTGTCGCTTTTACCGGGCACTGGATCATATCTACAATCTGTAAGAGGTTCCTTAAGTATATCGGAACTCGCTGTTTGAGGTGTACGTTGGTATGCTAAATCCCTAAAAGTCCATCAGTGTGTTTGCGGTGGCGTAGAAAAACCTCCTGTCGCACCTCCTGAGGTGCTAGGTTCAGAAAATGGATTTGTTGGGTGTAAGGTAGGGATATTAGGTGCAGGAAGGAATGGAGGAACAGACGGAATGTTTGAAACGGTAGGAGAAATATGTTGCTGCGTAGGTGGGGGCAGATTATCTGGGGGTCGAGCACCATCAGGTGGTGTGTGTGGCGGCGGAACGTTAACATATTCGGGGGCTACATCATCTAAATAGGAAGAAAGGAAAATATCCTTTGCGGTCTTGGGGTGCGCTTTAATCGGAAGCAAAGGAGGTGGCAGATCTTTTGGTACTTCCAGAGTGGCCTTCGGTAAACCCTCGGCCAGAAGAGGATACATACCATTCATAAGAGTGTTTCGTTGTCTGTCTACTTGTTCTGTTTTTACTCTGATACCTTCCTCAATTAGTACGTTTTCTCGGGCTTTGGCTGAATCCTCTCTACTTTTCTCTTCTTTTCTGAACGCTTTCTCTGTGCGTCTATGCGATTCTTTACGCCATAATTCAATGGCGTCTTTCTGTGACTGTCTAGCTTTCTTTTTCCATAATACTTCTTCTACTCTCATGATGCAATCTGCATCCCATGTCCCAGCAGCGGGCCATCTCTGACTCTCTGCTAAATCTTTGGTGTAGTCTACCCATAACTCAAGATATAATACGGCATCTAAGCCATGTTTATGGTACATAAAGTACCCTGGAGTGTCCCTAGGTGGAATGGGAACGGCTTCTTCGAGAATCCCTTTTCTAGTTTTTATCTGTCTTAATTTTGAGAATAACGGCATCTTAAATCTGTATCTTGCTACTTGACTCTTACTTAGACTTGAACACAATTAATACAATTAATACAATGAACACAGTAATGGAAATCAAACAATCACTCATGCCACGACATTTAAAACATATTAAAACATTTAAAACGAACAATGATAATCAGAATAAAACTAGCTAACTGCATAATACTTGATGTACTGCTAAACAGTACAGATACACTGCTGAAACAGTGCAGACCGGATCTGTGTACCCAAACCCGTCTTGACCGGCACAAACCAATGTGCACGTCTAGATGCGTCCCCAGCAACGGTACTCACCGGGAAGCACGGAACGGAACAGAAGGCCTCGGAAACTCTGAACTGGACTGGACCGGACTCGTGAACGGAACTTCGGAACCTGGTGGGCCTCTGTATACCTCGGATCTTGCTCTCTCAGCTAGGCTCTGGTCGGGATCCTCCGCACTCCTCACCGCCTCGTCTGGGTGTTGATCGCAGCCTCAGTCACCTCCGTTGGCCTGAGGGAGGTACAGGAAATCCTGCGTGTACGCGTAGTTGTCCGTCCGGCTGTGGCAGGAGACCGGGCCTGCAACGCACCTCCGGCGTGTGGGGCGTGAGAGGTGTCCCTGTTCGGGCGCCAATTATGTGGTAAATATTTAAATTACCTGTACTATTTTTATGCGGTAAAGTCTAATAAGAATAACTCAGAAAAATAAGAGGCAGAATCCGTGCTATTTGAGGTTATAAAAAGGGCTTTATTCCTTACAAAGGAATTGGTTCGAACCAGGCAATCGGATTCCGTCACCACGAAGGTTCAGGAAGGGATCGAGCGCAATACTTTATTGACAGGTTAACATATATATAGTCAATGCATTACAGTAAAGACAGATGCAGGAGGCGTAACAGCTGATATGAAAGATAAGAATACACATACGTAATGAAAAAGGCGTTACAATAGGCGTGCATAAAGGCGTATACTAGAAACGTCATTGAGATGTCACAGGTGGGTGGATCCATAAGAGAATCCTGCAATGTCAGCAGAAATACTTGGCAAAGATGCGCGTGCAGCAGCATGACGTATGATTGACGTGTAACTGGAGGGTGAAGGGGACTTGACATTTAGCCCTACATGTGGAGACAGAAGTCTGGGATGTCAGAACAACCTAATCCCAAATCGTATCTAATATCTTGTGTTTAAGGAACTGTATTATCTGGAAGGAAAGGTCTCTCAAGCAGAGGCTATTCTATACTGGCTGCTTAGTGCGTGTATAAGCGTCTACGTGTCTACATGAGATGCGAGGGGGCATGGGCCTTCCATGGTAACGGGAGCTATGAATTACTTGCACGGAGACAGTGAGGCCGGGCCCTTTGCTCTGCAGCTAGAAGGATGTTTACCTAAACTACTAGACAGGAATGTATTGGTCGAGGAGCGGAGCAGATAACTTGAAGGCTGAATACAGTCTTGGCAGGCAACAGGCCGAGCCAGGCACCGTTAGCCGCGCAGGGAGTAAGACAAAGGTCATAGATACAGATGCAAGTCCAGGCTGGAGAATTCAGAGGCACAAGGCAGAAAAAGGCTCGATGGCAGAATTCAGGGCCTACTTGCCAGAGCTGAAAAACGTGAAAGGTGCACCAGATAAATTCGGTGGCCAAGCATACTTAGGAACGGAATATTCGACCCATTCATGGTGGATCTGAAAGAGGACATGTTAACGTTGGACGCATATGTATTTGCGTCTTCATAGCTGGAAGTGGAGGGAACATACATGTACTTGTAGCACGTACATGGAGCCGTTAGGGTCTAAGATAGGGGACACAATTGATCATAAAAATTCATATTTCCTCAGCTGCCTGTCCAAATCATTAGACAATCATCGATGTAGCGCCCCCAGTATAGAATAGAGTCATGGAATCTGCCTCCTCCTGGTCCCCATATCCAGTCCTCTTCCAATTTACCCATGAACAGATTTGCGAAACTGGGGGAAAATTTGGATCCCATCGCCACTCCCTTCTTCTGTTTGTACCATTGGGAATTGAATAAAAATACATTGTTATAGAGAATAATGCGCATCATATCGATCAGCATCTGTGTGTGTTTCCATTGGGAAGCAGCTCTTTTAAACAGAATGTTTTCTATGGATTTTATTCCCAGTTCCAGTTCAATGCTGGTGTACAGAGACACCACGTTTATCGTCACCAGGATCATGCCCTCCTCCCATCTTAGATCTGACAGAATGTTCAATATATGCTTCGTGTCCCTTATATATGAAGGAAGGTTTTTTACCAGTGGTGACAGAAACACGTCTACATATTCAGCTAATCTCTCCGTGGGACCCCCAATTCCTGCTACTATTGGTCTACCTGGAGGGAAAGTGAAATGTTTGTGTACTTTCGGAAGTGTGTAAATGCAAGGGTAGTTGGGTTTAAACACTTTGAGATAATGCATTTCTTCCAGGGTCAGCAGACTGTCATTATACCACTCAGTAAGTTTGTGATTAATCGTTTGTGAAAGTGGACCTATTGGATTGTGGTGTATTAGTTCGTAGCATGATGTATCATTGAGTTGTGAAAGTATTTCTGCATTGTAATCCTGCTTATTCATTAACACTACGTTGCCTCCTTTGTCCGCTTCTCTAATTACAACATCTTTGTTGTTTGCAAGTTCTTTAAGGGCCACTCGTTCCCCTTTGGACAGGTTGTCCGTGTATCTTGATTTCTTTTTGTCCCTTTTGTCTTCAAATTTGTTAAGGTCAGCCAGTACTAATTTGTGAAAAATGTCTATTGAGTTCCCGCTAGTTAATATGGGTGTCCACTTGGATTTCGATCGAAGCCCACTGGTCAATGTGTAATCTGTCTGGATGTCAAGCTCTTGTAATAGTGAATCTATTCGTTGGGGTGTTTCCTCTGTGTCTGCTAAAGATAAGAGTAATTGTGTATTTAGCGCGTCTTGGATACTATAACTGATGTTCGAAGAATCAGTAGGAATATGCATAGAGATTTTATTGGGTACAGGGTTCATTTCAAAAAAAGTTTTCAATTTCAAATTTCTCGTAAATTTGTATAAATCCACTTTGGTAAAACACATCACCCTCATTAGTGGGGTTAAAACTCAAACCTTTTTTTAACAAATTAACCATTTCATCATTCAAAGATATAGAAGACAGGTTCATGATCTCAATAACATCTGTCGACCCTGCCTTTATTTCTTGTTCTGACCTGACCTCAGTTTGGTGCGGTAATCCTCTTTTTCTCCCTGCCCTCTGACCTCTGCGGGTTTTGCGTTTGTGGGATCGCGGATAGGTGGAAGTCTGTTCCCTCTCCTGATTCTCAGTACCTCTCGTAAAAAAGAGGAAGAGGAAGGTGCCCCTGCATTCTCTAATTCGCTGTCGCTAGTGACTGGTGCATTTAAAGAGGAGGTACTGGAAGAGATTGAGCTCATATCCTGTCTTAGATTAGTTTTTTCTGATTCTTTCCCTGTCTGAAAAAGATAATCATATTTTCTCGCATAGGTATACACTCGTCCTTCCTTGTAATCTATTTCATCCCGTTTCAGTTTTCTCGCTTTCCTTTCTTTAATCTCATTCTGATGTTTCATTAAAATCTCATTAAGTATTACATAATTTTTCTCGGTGGCTTCTTTGAGGTCTAGGGCTAATATCTCTTGTTCTAATGTTTCAATATCTTTTTGAAGTTTTATCAATTTCCTGTCTGTATTCTCAATTAGAATTGTCATGAGTGTTTGGGATTTATCAGTTAATGTGTCTTCCCATTTCTTTAAAAGGTCCTCCTCCAGGTCATCGTATGTTGGGAAGATTTGCGATCTTAGACCCCTGGGGACCCTATTGAGACGCATGTACTGCTTCAATGTAGCTCCGTCCCACCATTTCGAATTTTCAGTTTTTTTCAATTTTTCTAATCTCATGAATTTGTCCCGCAGACCCACTTTGCGTGTGGGTATATTAAGCCCAGCACTTGCTGCTACTGATTGCCCTTTGGCAAGGTTGTCAAAAAGTTCCTCTGCAATTTTATCTCTATCACTGTTCATGATGAGTCTTCACGCGGATGCTGCTCTAACCTGCGTACCAATTTGATAATTAGCCACAATGGGGGTATTATTTCACACTGTCAGGTTAATAATGAGCGCTCTCTTTTGAACGTTCTTGTCTCAAGTTGAAATAAATCAGAAACGGTGCAACAGAAGAGGGAAAACAACCCCTAAACCCTCTACAAGTGGGCCTGAGCCCGCTATACGAACATAAAGCAAGACTGTGCACACGTTAATTCCACAGTATTTAAGGTATGTTACCAATTTGTATCAAACAAAATTCATGCAATATAATAATTGGATAATGAGGGATCACAGGACGATCAAGTAGATTCAGTTTTCGGTTTTATGGTGAAATTCAGAAAAATCCAGCCAGCCAACACGTGTTTCGTCATGGGGTACACACACCCCCGACTTTTTCAGGGCTGGTAAGAAAACATATACAGGGTATATATCACAGACAAGTATCTGAATGTAATGACATACAGAAATCTAGTTAAAAATCTAACTCGGAAGGTGGGAAAAACTGACACTGGTCAATTGCACCATGGATTTCAGAAAGGTAACCAGGTGTTAAGGGTTAATCACCCATAAATAAGTATAGATGACAGAATGTAATTTGAGTATTCTTGACCAAAACAGAGAGATAGAAAATTATCTATAGGTATACGTCGTCCTTAGTGCGTGAAAATACTATGAAGACCCCTTCACAGCAGGTGCCGCGTGAACGGATGTGTCCTCTATTTTTACACAGTGTTACATGTGCGAGTCTTGTGTATTCAAATATCATGATTAAGACTGTATTAAACCGAGTGAACCAAGTGAATGTGGAAAATTCTATCATTAGCCCCGGTCAGGGAGAAAATTAAAATACACGTGCGAGCCGATATCGAAGTACCCCTACCTTATCGTAGTACGGCCAATGATTCAGACCTATAAGCAAGTAAAGATAATCCACACACTATCACGATCCATTTCTTGATTATTAATTAGCCATAAACAAACACTGAAGAGTCCTTAGATACACTATTTCACCATATGCGGTGCAGTAAGTACTTAGAATCCAGGCTTACCTTCCACCTGGTGATAATTCCGACCCAGGGGGTCTTATATTTCAAAAAACAACCGGTGTAATTAAGCGTTGTCCGCAGTTGTTTACCCAAAGGTCCAACCAAGTCTGTGAGTAAGTCACACTGTTCAAATTTCGACATTCAGGCTCTGTAAAGAGTAATATGAATCGGTCACTCGCACGCTCTAAAAAATATCGAATGGGGCCATCAATTAAACAGGAGTCTCCAAGTTCCGTAGTAATTCTTACCCGTTGACGAGTACGTCTATCCGTAGGTGCTCGGTGTTCTCCGCGTGTATTTGCGTTTCTATCAGTGCGCATACCCGGAAGTGTTTATATTGGGAAACTAAGTCAAACACTAGAACGTGTGTATGTGAATGTGTTTAGTGGTGCGCATGCGTTGGATTGAGTTTGTGTTTATCTCCAAGTTTGTCAAGAAACGCGAATCTCGAAAGAAAGGTTAAGACATTCTAACAATGTGGTTGTTGTGGCATTTGTAGATGGGCTGATGACAAGAAAAGGACGTTTCAAGGCCCAAGTAAAGAATATGAGATCAGGGTAAACATTAATTGCAACACCAAATTTGTAGTGTATGTACTAGAATGTACATGTGGAGGTAAATATGTAGGCAGCACTATAAGATGCCTGAAGGAAAGGATCGCAGAACACGTAAGAGCCTTAAAACAGAAAGATTCAAGATACCCCATGGCATTACACATTTGGGAGTGTCCCACACAAGGCCAGACCAAGAAGTTTAAATTCTATGGTATAGACTTTTGCAAACAGAACCCTAGAGGAGGTAATAGGGAGCTTAACTTGAGAAGACTGGAAGTCTTTTGGATCATGCGCTTGAGAACCTACGACCTAGGTTTTAATAGTGACAATGAGATGCACTATTTCCTAGGAGACTGATAGGTTCCTTTTCATTTTGGAGTCTGAAGGGTTATTGATTTTGGAGTATGGTCCTTAGCATGTGATCATCTCGACAATGTATACATACGGGAATAACCACAATTGAACCATAAACCGTATTAATAAAGGATAGTAACATCATGTACCAACAATCACACCACACTGCATTTTCTAAGAAACAAATGTCACAATAATTATTGAATAAGGGTAGACTAAGAACGATATCAGATGGTCAGTAATGTGTAATGCAGACCTGTGTTATGAAATTTCATGCATCGATAAAGTATTGTGACTTATTTTCTTTTCCTATGTGCACTTGAATGTCTCTGCTTTTCTCTACGAAGTGTTTTTCATACCAATCGATACTTTGCTGCATTTTGTACCGCTTCTCCATTGTAATCCGTTAAGTGAAAAAAATCTTTTCGTTTAAAATATATATTGATTTTCGGCCATGTATTTTCATGTTAGAATTGTCTTAACCTTTCTTTCGAGATTCGCGTTTCTTGACAAACTTGGAGATAAACACAAACTCAATCCAACGCATGCGCACCACTAAACACATTCACATACACACGTTCTAGTGTTTGACTTAGTTTCCCAATATAAACACTTCCGGGTATGCGCACTGATAGAAACGCAAATACACGCGGAGAACACCGAGCACCTACGGATAGACGTACTCGTCAACGGGTAAGAATTACTACGGAACTTGGAGACTCCTGTTTAATTGATGGCCCCATTCGATATTTTTTAGAGCGTGCGAGTGACCGATTCATATTACTCTTTACAGAGCCTGAATGTCGAAATTTGAACAGTGTGACTTACTCACAGACTTGGTTGGACCTTTGGGTAAACAACTGCGGACAACGCTTAATTACACCGGTTGTTTTTTGAAATATAAGACCCCCTGGGTCGGAATTATCACCAGGTGGAAGGTAAGCCTGGATTCTAAGTACTTACTGCACCGCATATGGTGAAATAGTGTATCTAAGGACTCTTCAGTGTTTGTTTATGGCTAATTAATAATCAAGAAATGGATCGTGATAGTGTGTGGATTATCTTTACTTGCTTATAGGTCTGAATCATTGGCCGTACTACGATAAGGTAGGGGTACTTCGATATCGGCTCGCACGTGTATTTTAATTTTCTCCCTGACCGGGGCTAATGATAGAATTTTCCACATTCACTTGGTTCACTCGGTTTAATACAGTCTTAATCATGATATTTGAATACACAAGACTCGCACATGTAACACTGTGTAAAAATAGAGGACACATCCGTTCACGCGGCACCTGCTGTGAAGGGGTCTTCATAGTATTTTCACGCACTAAGGACGACGTATACCTATAGATAATTTTCTATCTCTCTGTTTTGGTCAAGAATACTCAAATTACATTCTGTCATCTATACTTATTTATGGGTGATTAACCCTTAACACCTGGTTACCTTTCTGAAATCCATGGTGCAATTGACCAGTGTCAGTTTTTCCCACCTTCCGAGTTAGATTTTTAACTAGATTTCTGTATGTCATTACATTCAGATACTTGTCTGTGATATATACCCTGTATATGTTTTCTTACCAGCCCTGAAGAAGTCGGGGGTGTGTGTACCCCATGACGAAACACGTGTTGGCTGGCTGGATTTTTCTGAATTTCACCATAAAACCGAAAACTGAATCTACTTGATCGTCCTGTGATCCCTCATTATCCAATTATTATATTGCATGAATTTTGTTTGATACAAATTGGTAACATACCTTAAATACTGTGGAATTAACGTGTGCACAGTCTTGCTTTATGTTCGTATAGCGGGCTCAGGCCCACTTGTAGAGGGTTTAGGGGTTGTTTTCCCTCTTCTGTTGCACCGTTTCTGATTTATTTCAACTTGAGACAAGAACGTTCAAAAGAGAGCGCTCATTATTAACCTGACAGTGTGAAATAATACCCCCATTGTGGCTAATTAACAGATTTAACTACACTTCGCATGTTGTCCCAAGGTATTCAATACTAACCAAGCCAGGGTAGCGTATTTAATTTCTTACTTGGCAGGGGATTCAGCACAATGGGCTGTTCCCATAATGAGAAGAGACGATCCTCTCCTATACAACTGGAAAGAGTTTAAAGAGGCGTTTGAACACATGTTCGATTGTAGGGCCCAATCATTCTTGGTTGATAGGGTGTTGTTGGATCTAAAACAAGGCAACACAGAGTTGTTGGTGTATGTAAACACTTTTCGGAGGTTAATGTCAGAAACCAATTGGTCTGAAGATAAACAGGCAGCTATATTTCACCATGGACTCAAAGATGAGTTGAAGAATGTAATAGCTCAGATTGACCCTCAACCTAAGACTTGTATATATCTCATTAATCTGATAATGAGTTTGGACTGTCGGTTAAGTGAACCCAAGGGGGATCGGCGGAAATACGAACGCCCTCAACGATACGACAACGTGCTACCTTTGGAGGATCAGGGCCCGGGGCAGAACCTATGGAAAAAGGAGCAGTGAGAGCCTCTTTAACAACAGAAGAGGGACTATTGTAGGAAGCAGGACTTATGTATGTATTGTGGTAAGAAGGGGCACTTTGTGAAGGAATGCCTGTCTAAACCAAAAGAGAATAGATACCGTAAGGCGACTACTCCCTATATAAAATAACAGGAAAACTGATTATCCCTGGTATTAGAGAAGGAGGTACCATGGGCAGAGTCGATATTCCTTCTATTACTGGAAAGACAGATCATTTCAACATCGATATACAGCTAGTTGTAGATGCCGTCCCACACAAGGTCAAGGCTTTGATAAACTCCGGGGCTACCGGTATATTCATGTATATTGACATGGTTAGTAAATTAGGCATCCATCAAATCACAAAGAAAGAGCCAGAAATTGTGTTGATGGTGGATGGGAGAATGTATCTTCTGGTCCCATCTGATTTCAAACCCCAGACCTCGAAGTCATAAGTCAAGGGAGATATAGAGATGATTCCATTCAACATCATTAAAGCTCCTCAATATGGTGTTATTTTGGGGTTACATTGGTTAACTCTTCACAACCTCACTATTGATTGGGCAAATAGGTGTTATTCAATTCACCGTATTGTGAGTCAACACTCAGTTCTCGATCTACTAGCCCTGTAAAGTATCTCGCAATGGGCTACATCATAGCTACAGCTGCAGAAAAAGACATTACACTCCCTGACATATATACAGAATATATGGATGTATTCAGTGAAAGACAGGCTGAAATATTACCACTTCACAGACAATACGACTGCCAAATAGATTTGGTACCAGGGGCTATTGTCCCCTGTGGAAGAGTGTATGCCTTGTTGGAACATGAAAACGAACACTTACGTGATTACCTAGAGAAATATCAGAGTAATGGTTTTAATCGTCCATCCAAATCTCCAGCAGCCTCGCTATTATTCTTCATTTCCAAAGCGAATGGCGAATTGAGAACTTGTATTGACTTTAGGGCATTGAACAAAATAACAGTGAAGAATAGATATCCTCTTCCTTTGATTCCTGTGCTATTAGACCAAGTACAAAAAGCTGTGATCTTTACCAAACTAGATCTGAAGGGAGCATATCACCTGGTGCAATTGAGGCAAGGTGATGAGTGGAAAACAACCTTTCGCACCAGGTATGGGTTATTTGAATATCTGGTTATGCCTTTCGGGTTCTGCAACGCCCCTGCAGCATTCCAATATTTTCTTAACCCCTTCAGCGCGGCGCGGATTACCGCGCCGTGCTGAAGGTTCGTTGCGCGGGCGGGGCCGTGACGGAGCGGTTCCGTCATACGCACAGCGCGACCGATGCGCATGACGGAACCGCTCTGTCATGCGCATCGAAAGGGTTAAGGATGTCTGTTAGAACTGGGGGTCTCTAGTTGGTTGAGGTAGGTACCTTAGTCCAAATAGGGACCCTTGCTTCTAGTCAGGGAAAGGAGGGACACCCTCTTAGATAACCCCTGCTCACCCTCTGGTAGCTTGGCACGAGCAGCCCAGCTTATCTCCAAGGCAATGTGTAAAGTATTTGCAACCACACTCCCAGTAACACAGTGATAACACCACAAATGGACACTACACTGATTTAGGAAAATAGCGGTATAATTATCAAGAAGAAATACGATGAGACGAAACGATAAAAATATCCAGCATATGCGTATTCGTAATATTTCACTGGGCCGATTATTAGGCCAACAATCACTTGTAGGTTCTTGCAGTATTAATGAGCAGTTCACGATGGTCTAATGCAGTCCTAATGCAATGCTATGCAGTTCGTAATGTAGAAATAAGACAGTCCTTAATGCACGTACTAATGCGGTTCGTAAAAGCAAGTAATAATGCAGTTCATAGTGCAAGTACCAATGCGGATCGTAAAAGCAAGTAATAATGCAGTTTGTAGTGCAAGTACTAATGCGGATCGTAAAATCAAGTAATGCAGTTCGTAGTGCAAGTACTAATGTGGACCTTAAAAGCAATTTCAGCAGCGATCGTGGTGCTAGTCAAGGTCTCTATGCCACTCTTGGCTGACTCGCGGTCAGCGACTGCCAAAATACGCCCACAATACTGTTATGAAGGAAACAAAGTGCAGCTCCACAATCCGACCCCGGTACTGCAATTCCTAGGCAAGTACGGGCCGCGATACTGATTTGAGCGGAGGCTCGCACTGCAAAGATGGGAAAGGCCGGAAGCTGTCTCTCGTAGCACGCACTCCACCCCAGGCCGGACACACGCACGCTCGCTGAGCGTTACCTGGGGGGGTGCAGTCTCTCTCTCCCTCCTTACGGCTTGGGAGCCACGCTGTGCGGTTTCGGGTTGGCGGCGGCTGCTCCTCGCGGTGAGAGTTGGGCTACCAGGTGACAGCCTCGCAGCTGATCGGCTCCTGTCGCGTCTCCGTCGATCTTGGGCAAAGGACCTCGGACCCACCAAGGTGAAGGTTCACAGGTCTCTCCTTGGCAAAGGCAGGCTCGGGCCGGCGGCGGCGATTTCTCACGGCTCCACCTTGGGACGACGGTCCGGGCCGATGGCGATAATGATCACAGCACTTCTGGTGATACTGTTGATCGAAGCAGAGCGCAAGACTGCTCCGGGGCACACGGTCACGGGGCAATTCTCACAAAGGTCTCAGGCTGCAAAAAGCACACGCACACATCGTCGCTGAGACACACTTGGAAACTTTGATGTTCCTGAGTTTCCACAACAGGGAGACAGCTCCTCTTGGGCCCTTGGAAACAAGTTACTTCAGGACACAGCATACAGCAAAGTCCTTTCAAGCAGGGGGACACAGCAAAGTCCCTTGTCCTCTCCTTAGTCAAATCAGCAAACTGCAGGCCAGCCCCAGAACACACAGCAAGGGCAGTCCTTCTCTTCAGTCTCTTCAGCTGTTCTTCTTTGGCAGCGGTTCCTCTTGATCACAAAGTAGTTTAAATCTTTTCAGACTTGAGTTCAGTCTCAGGGGTTTTAGCTCTCACATTTATACCACTAAATGCCTTTGAAGTCTCTGTGTTCAGGGGGTTCTGAGCCGGGTCCAAGCCACTTCTGGGTGTCTTCCTGCCAGTACACACCTTCTTTCTTTGATAGTGAGGGTCTGGGCCTCAGACAATCCGCAGGAGGTGGAGCCATTCTTTTGTAGCAGCAGCACAGCCCTCTTCGCTTCAAAGGGGCTACTCCTCCCACGACACCAAATGCGGGCCTGTTGCTGTCTCACCTACTCCTTCCTGGGGTCAGGACACTCCCCAGACCCTGTCACATCCAAATCCAGACAGTCAATACACAACCAGGCAGAGGCATGCAGGATGGTTAGGCCAAGAAACCAGCCACTTCTAAAAGCGTGGTTTCTAAACGCACAATTTAAAAACCATCTTCACAAAAAGATGTGTTATTAAATTCTGAGTTCATGCACACTAAACTCCATCTCTCCAGCATATGCCTTATGGGAAGATATGCTGGAAACATGTGATCCAGCATTCCCTATTCTGTCCTATGGGCAAGATGGCCTTGCAACAGTGAAAAACGAATTTGGCAGTATTTCACTGTCAGGATATGGTACACACCTCAGTACATGTCCTACTTTTCACATACACTGCACCCTGCCCAGGAGGGGGTCATTGGGCCTACTATAGGAGTGTCTGATGTGCATGAAAAAACAGGGAAGGGTAAGGCCTGGCAAGTGGGTGGACTCGTCAGGACAACAAGGCAGTTAACAAACTGCGCGCAGGCACTGCAGTGGCAGGCCTGAGATCTCTTTTTGGGGCTACTTGGGTGGGTGGCACAATTAGTGCTGCAGTCCCACTAGTAGGATTTGCATTACCAGCCCTGGCACACATAGTGTACTTTACTAGTAGGACAAACATACCACTTATGGACAACCAATTACCATAACACTTTATACAGGGAGCACTTGCACTTTGACACAGATCAGCCGTGGCAAAGTGCCCAAAGCATCGAAGCCAGCAAAACGATATCCATCACAGCATCAAAAATAAGAGTAGGCAGAGGCAAAAAGTCTGGGGTAGCCTGCCAAGAAATTCCAGGTCTACGTGTCCCCTCCAGCTGAAAAGTGGGGAGAACTACCCACCCTTATGGAAGTTCTCATCACTAAGGTGGAAAAATCTGGACAGACCATCAGCATTGGCGTGTTCTGTTCCAGGGCGGTGTTCCACCGTAAAGTCCATTCCCTGTAGGGAGATGGACCACCTCAATAGTTTTGGGTTCTCACCCCTCACCTGCATCAACCATCTGAGGGGCCTGTGGTCGGTCTGAACCAGAAAGTGAGTCTCAAACAAGTAGGGCCTCAGCTTCATCAGCACCCAGACCACAGCAAAAGCGTCCCTTACAATTGCACTCCACCTATGTACCCTGGGAAGTAGCCTCCTGCTAATGAAAGCTACGGGTTGGTCCAAGCCCTCGCCGTTCAATTGTGAGAGTACTGCTCCCACACCATGCTCTGAAGCATCTGTCTGCACCACAAACTCTTTGGAGAAATCAGACGCCTTGAGCACTGGCGCCGTGCACATGGCAGTTTTCAGGGCATCAAAAGCGTTCTGGCAGGCATCAGTCCAGATCACCTTCTTGGGCTGTTTCTTTGAAGTCAGTTCTGTGAACGGGGCAACAAGGGTGCCATACCCTTTTCACAAACCATTTGTAATACCCCATGAGTCCTAAAAAGGCTCTCACCTCTGTCTGGGTCTTGGGGGGGGTTCCCAAGCCAGAATGGTATAAATTTTTGCCTGTAGGGGCGCCACCTGGCCGCTCCCTACCTGGTGTCCTAAGTACACCACTGAACCCTGCTCTATCTGGCACGTACGTGACTTGATAGTGAGGCCTGCCCTCTTCAGGGCCTTTAACAGTTCAGAGGTGTTGCAAATGTTCCTCCCAACTGGAGCTGAACACAGCAATGTCATCCAGGTAGGAGGCTCTGAATTCCTCCAGCCCACACAGCACCTGGTTAACCAGTCTCTGGAAGATGGCAGGGGTGTTCTTCAACCCAAAGGGCATAACCGTGAATTGGTAGTGCCCCTCTCGTGTTGAGAATGCTGACCTCTCTTTGGCCCCCTCGGTCAAGGCAATCTGCCAGTACCCAGATGTCAAGTCAAATGTACTGAGGTACCGGGCAACTCCCAGCAGATCCACAAGCTCATCAGCTTTGAGTGTCAGTCTTGGTGACCGCATTGAGCCCACGGTGATCCACACAGACCCGGATTTCTGGGGTGGCACCAGGCGCGGTTGTATGATTAAACAACTACCTCTGGAATCACGAGTGCCTAAACCACGAAGGCTAAAAAACAACCAACTCCTAACCACTACATTTTTAACCACGACTTACTGAACCAAGAAAAACTTCTATTGACATAAAATCCGAATCTATAAGCGGGAATCTTGTTATTGTTTAGTATTCCCTTTAAGAAGGTCGCTTTCAGTAAAACATACTTTTAAACTTTTGGAAATGAAAACCTGATATCTTTTAAAATGCTACTCTTTCAGTGTGTTTCTTTTTTTAACAATACTAATTTTTACACTTAGACCCTTACCTCAGATTTTAATTATTTTTCCTGCAATGCTACTAACCGTTAATCTGCAGACTTCAATTAAAGAAAAATGTTGCTTTGTGTTGACGTTTTATTACGGAAAATCTATTTTCCCTTTGTGAACTTGGCCAAGTTATTTTTTTGGGATGCTTTCGTAGCGGAGTCATTCCTAGAGCTGCAAATATACTTGCATAAAAGAGAGAAGAATGGAAGAAAATAAATTATGTAAACCCGCGAAAAGGGCAGTCCTAGTGATGAAAATGAACCTGCTATAATCAGCTATAGAAAGAGGAAGTGCCGTGTGGTCTTTTCCTAAAATGATAATATACATTCCAGTAGCTGCTTAATGTAGCAGGAAACATTAACCCACTTTATTTCTTATCACCGAGTTATATAAACTGATTAAAGAAGTTCAAAATGCCAGATATTATATAGAATGACACTGTTAAACTGGGATGTGAATGCGATTTAAAAAAAACACGTCAGCATAAAAAAAACATCTTTTGAAAACAATCCTAGAGTGCCATCTACTGGCCTCAATGTAAATTAAAACTGTGTCTGTGTGTCCAAGATTGTTTATTAAAAATAGTTTTCTTTCAAAGTGATCTTTAAATTAATTACATTTTTGTTCGTCTTTAAAGGTCTGAGTCGTTGTTAAGGCCACTCGTTGTTTAATTAAGTAGTTGTTGAGGAGGTCGTGGTTCAGTTCCAGGCCGTTGTTCAGGAGTCGTTGTTAAGGACACTCGTTGTTGAAAAATCGTTGTTCAGGCCGTTTCCCACCAGGCGCAGCAGCTTTTGGCACAAGGACCACTGGACTAGCACAGGGGCTGCTAGATGGCACAATTACCCATAGCGCCAGCATCTTGGAAACCTCCTCCTTGATGCTGGCCCTCACTTTATCAACTACTCTGTAACATTTTTGTTTTACAGGCAGGCTGTCTCCTGTGTCCACATCATGGACGCACCAATGGGTGACTCCTGGGATCAGGGAGAACAGGGAGGCGAAATGAACCAATACCTGGCGACAGTCCCTCTGCTGTTCTGGTGTGGAAATGTGGATTTTCCTGATCAGTTATGTCCCCTATCTTGGACCCCAACGGTTCTATATGCATGTTACAAGTACATGTATGTTCCCTCCAGTTCCAGTTTCTAAGACGCAAACATATGTGTGTCTACCGTCAACATGTTCTCTGTCAGATCCGCCATCGATGGGCTGGATATTCGATTCCTAGGTATGAAAGGCCACCGACTTTATATGGCTAAGTTACTCCATTTTTACAGTTCAGGCAAGTAGGCCCGATTCTGTCCTCAAAGCCTTTCCCTGCTCTCTGTCTCTGACAGCTTCAGCTTGAGCTCGCATCTGTATCCATGAACTTTGTCCTACTCCCTGTGCAGCTAACGATGTCTGCCTCGGCCAGTTTTCGCCTGCCTGCCAAGAAGTTGTATTTCACCTTCGAATTATCTATTTTGCTCTTCAGCCGATGCATTCCTGTCTAGTGATTTAGGTAAACATTTCCTTTAGCTCACAAGCAAGGACTCAGCCTTTCCGTCCTCCTGCAAGTGATTCATAGTCCTGCTGCCATGGAAAGTTTTCTGCCCCTCGCATCTCATATAGACACTTAGACGCTTGTACACGCACACACAGTTAGTATAGAATAGATTCTGTCCGAGAGTCCTTCCTTGTGGATAACATAGTTCTCCAAACATAGGATGGTAGATATGATTTGGGATTAGGTTGACTTGACCCCCCAGACTTCTCGTCTCCACATGTAGAGCTAAATGTCAAGTCCCCTTCACCTCCTAGTTGCACGTCAATTACACGTCATGCTGCTGCGCGCGCATCTATGCCAAGTATTATCTTATAGATCCACCTATGTCTGATAATCTTAACCAATCATGTTTCTTTTATTCCTTGTTACGCCTAGTTTCGATTATGTCACTGTCACGTCATTTTTCTTATCAAATGTTACGCCTTTTACATTCGTTTCATTGTAATGCACTTATTATAAAAATACATGTCTGTCAATAAATTATTGTACTTCACTTCCTGAACCCTCGTGGTGACGGAACCTGAAGGCCGCGACTCGAGTCGGCCATTTTGAATGGAATAAAGCCCATTTAGAAAACCTCTTATACCACGGATTCTGCCTCTTGTTATTTTGAGCTATTTTACTTTATTTAAGATCCCGTATGAAATTCAGTCCGGTATATTTTATTTACCACAGAATGGCGCCCGAATAGGGACACTTTCTCATCTCACGCGCCGGCGGTGCGTTGCAGGCCCGGTCTCCTGCCACAGCTGGACGGACCATAAACGCGTACCAGCAGGATTTCCTGTAAGCTCCCTCCGGTCAAGCGGGGGCGACTGAGGCTGCGATCGACCCAGACGAGGCGGTGAGAAGTGCGAAGTATCCCGACCAGAGCCTAGCTGAGAGAGCAAGATCCGAGGTATACAGAGGCCCACCAGGTTTTCCGAAATCCCGATGTCGAGAGGGTCCGCTGTCCGCAGTTATCGAGTCCTGTCCATTCTCTGAGGCCTTCCGTTTCAAGGAGCTACTCGGTGAGTACCATCGCCGGGGAGGCGTGTTGACGCGCACATAGGTTGTGCCGGTCAAGACGGATTTGGGTACACAAATCCGGTCTGCACTGTTTAGCAGTGTATATGTACTGTTTAGCAGTATATCAAGTATTCCGAAGTATTCAGTTATTGTCAAGAATTCAGCGTGGTGATTAGTTAGGCAGACTGTCATCATTGTCGATCATTGTTAAAATGTTTAATGTTTAATGTTTAAAGTATTCAGAAATGTCTTGCATATTGTGGTATGAATGATTGTTCATTGTTCACCGTTCATTATTGTGTTTTTCATATTAAGTAAATTCAAGAGTAAGTATCAGATCAGTTGTAAATATGCCGCTCTTCTCAAAGTTAAGACAGATTACTACCAGAAAAGGGGTGCTTGAAGAAGCAGTTCCTATTCCTCCTAGGGACACTCCAGGGCATTTTATGTACCATAAACATGGCTTAGATGCCATATTATTTCTTGATCTATGGGTAGATTATACCAAGGGATTACCGGAAAGTCAAAGGTGGCCCATAGCGGGAACCTGGGATGCAGAGTGCATCATGAAAGTGGAGGAAGAGTTATGGAAAAGAAAGGTCAGACAGTCACAGAAAGACGCTGTTGAGTTATGGCGTAAAGAATCTCATAGACGAACAGAAAAAGCACGTAGACAAGAAGAGAGGAGTAAAGAAAGTTCAAATAAAGTTCAAGAAAATCTATTAATTGAGGAAGGTATCCGAGTGAGATCAGAACAAGTAAATAGACAAAGAAATGCTCTTATGAATGGTATGTATCCCCTACTAGCCGAAGGATTACCTAAGGCTGCTCCAGAGATACCAAAAGACTTGCCACCCCCATTATTTCCAATTAAGGTACATCCAAAGGGGCTTCCCAGAACCGCAGAAGATGTTTTTCTTTCCTCATATCTAGATGACGCAGCTCCCGAGTATGCTAACGCCGCACCACATAGACCGACTGGCGGAGGGGTTCAACGTCAGGATCAGGTATCTGTCCCCGTGCAACAGCAAGTTCCGACACAAGCGTCGGCAAGCACATCTGTTTCCGCATCTGTCTCCGCAGTCGACTCTACAGAGGTATCGACACCCATAGTTGCTGTGTCACGTTCAACGAACCCATTCACACCCGACGCCCCAGATAGGGCCACGGGAGGTGCTAGCAGTACTTTTACACCACCTAGAATAAATAAACTTGTCTTTCAAGAGTCAGCACATTCACGTACACCTAAATTCGTAAGTGAACGTACGCTTAAGGAACTCCTTGTAAATTGTAGATATGACCCGGTGGTTGGTAAAGAGGACGAAATGGTCCTGGCATCATTACGTATCAGGCGAGCCGCAGAGTATTTAGCGAGGTTACCAGGGATGACTACGCATCTAGACAACATATATCATTTTGTTCAAACAGGACGAGATCCAGGATGTATTAACAGAGCTATGGAATTCCAGAAAGTAGAGATACAGGGGGAACTGTTACGTTTCCTCATAAACTGTATGATCAGAAATCAAGATCGTCCGGGGGTAGACCCGAATGCAATGCTTATTCTTACAAGATGGAGTCAGAATATATCAGAAGGGAGACACGATAAGCAAAATTGTATAATAGCCATGTGCCGAAAAATACGTAAAGAAATAGAGCGTATTCATGAAGAAAGATTGGGAACAGACGAGTTTGAGCAAGATGAAGTGTCCGAATCAGGGAATTCCGCAAGACAGTCAGAGACCATAGCCTATGTAGGCAGAGGAAGATCCTGTGAAAATACTAGATGTTTTCCTGATCCAATACATTCTGTATGCCCAAAAAACAGCAGAACGTATCCGACGCCTGTAATAAATCTGAAGTCTCCTGAACATTCGTTTCAAGCCGCAGATAAGATACTACGAGAACGAAGGGGTTACCACCTCCTCGATTCCATGGATGAGCAAGAATTAGCCAGATCAGCCGTTCACTGGATTGACAGTCCTGAAAAATACGGTGATGAGACCGTAGCACACACGTTTCTCAATCTCAGTACAGATGAACAACGCTTAGCTGGAATCTATATGATTCAGCAACTCCTCATATTATATAAGTGCCAACATGCTGACCCTGGTCCTTTACCTGATATATTAACGGAACTACTCACAAACAGGTGGAGAGGTTCTAGTAACAAGCTAATTAAAGAGATATTAGTGTCACGTAAACAGTATGTCCTTTTTGTAAATCCAGATTCTCTCTCCCTGCCCCGCAGAGAAAGAGCACCGTACTATATGGATAGACAAAATCCTTTACGAGAAGTGCACCCAATAAAAGGCGAAGACAATGAGTTTCACCGTGTATTTGTTTACACACCCATATCAAAAATGGAATTATTAGAAATGAAGAAAGTAGTACCTAGTCATGACAAAGACCCAGCGGGTTTCCACCGAGAAATTAAAGACATGTTACTGATGGGAGAGTACACCTTTCCTGATATTATGACGATATTAAAGGTGCTTTTGCCTGCTGGCATTTATGAAAAACTGAAAGAAAAAGAGTGGGAAGTAGGAGACCAAAAGATAGACTGGACAGCATTAGCAGAGGAAGAAAGGGGCCGAACTGCAGGTTCGGGGCTCGGGGATAAAGTTAAACTGTTACCAGGATTACTAGTACAGGTACTGCCACGTTTATTAACTACAAAAAAGGAAGATTGGGGTGCAATCACAGCCTGCAAACAAAAGCAAGATGAAGACACAAGCGATTATTATGCTCGATTTGAAAAATGTTTTGGTATAAATAGTGGTATAAAAGCAAGTAGTGACTCATATCCACATTTATTTGTGACAAAATTGGTGGAAAATGCATTGCCTCCAGTGAAGAATAGAATATTGAAATTCGAGAGTACCTGGCAAAGTAACACTCCGTCGCAAATGCTACAAATGTTACAGTATCATCACAATAGAATTAGGGATGAACAAGAACACGAGCATAGACGCATGAAGGATACAAAAATGAAAATGCTAGTTTCTCAGACAGTACCAGCAGATGGTCACAAAAAGGGTGTGACACATTCTGGTGATTCTGCAGTTCCTGTAAAAGGAACCTGCAATTACTGTAAACAACTAGGCCATTATGTACATGATTGTCCAGTCCTGAAACGTAATATAGCTACAGGTATTGCAAAAGAGAGACCACGATTAGTTAGACAAGATCAGAATGAACAAGGAGCTATGCAGCATGGACAGTCCATGCCAGTTCAGCAACAGTCCATGCCAGCCTCACAGCAACCCATACAGTTTGTGCCAGCTGCACCACCGTTGCCTGCTACTGCCACACAAACCACAACACGACAAATGTATCAGACTGCACAGTATGAATACCCTGAATATCAGCGCTACGCATGAACCAGCCTAGAGAGGGAAGTCGACTTACCGCTTATCGAGATTCCTGTAGATCAAGAAGGACCTTATGTACATAGTGAATTATTAGGTCAAGATAGAAAATTCTTACTCGATACAGGGGCAAGTCGAACAACTATAAAACGTAGTGAAGTTCCAGGGGCACCCCTCTCAGGCTCTCAAAATGTTTCCCTTGGTTTTTCGGGAAAACCTATTGTTAATGAAGTATCACAGCCTCTACCACTTACGATAGGACCTTTGACACGAACTACAGATTTATTGCTTACTAAATCATGCCCAGAAAATCTGTTAGGAATTAAAACTCTGAAAGCACTAGGAGCCATAATATGTTGTTCTCCGGAAGGAGTAAGGTTGTTTTTGCGGGATTTTAAAGGTCACTATGTGTCTAGAGACATGGATCCCCGACTACAGACTTTACCAGTACATCTATGGGCACAAGGCCCTACGGATGTTGGCTGCATGAACATTACACCCTATCGAGTTACATTGAAAGCAGGAGTGGTACTACCACGAATGCGACAATACAAGTTACCGCATGATGCTGTAGTGGCTTTGCTGAAAATCATTGATGAGCTGATTGCCCAGGGAGTAGTTATAGAAACAGACTCCAATATATGTAATTCACCGATAATTCCGATTCTTAAACGAACTGACCCTACTGCCGCACCAGTATACCGATTGGTTATTGATTTGCGTGAACTAAACAAGTGTATTGTACCACAATTCCCTGTGGTCCCTGATATATCATCATTGTTGACAGCAATTGATTCCGAAGCAACATTTTTTACTGTAATTGATCTCAAGAATGCTTTTTTCAGCGTCCCAATAGATCCGGAAAGCCAATACTTGTTCGGATTCAGTTTAAATGGGCGCAGCTTTAAATTCTCACGCGCTCCCCAAGGATTTACAGAAAGCCCCAGCATCTACAGCCAAGCACTGAAACGAGAACTTGACAGTATCCACATGCCAGTCAATACTGCACTGCTTCAATATGTCGATGATCTGCTGATCACCGCAAGAAACGAGCCAGAATGTGAAAAGGCTTCTCTGACAGTTTTACATTTCCTAGCCGACAAGGGGCACAAGGTGTCCCCTTCTAAGCTGCAATTCTGTGTTCAGCGAGTTATTTATCTTGGTCACTCGCTGTCCAAGGAGGGAAGGCAGCTTACACCAGATCGCATCCAGTTAATTGCTAACATGTCAATACCCCAGACACAGAAGGAGGTGCGGGCTTTCATAGGCCTCACTTCATATTGTAGGCAGTGGATCCCTCAGTACGCATTTCTAGCAAAACCACTCATTCAGTTAACCACACAGGAGGCAGCCACATCGACTGTTCTCCCTTGGACTCAGGAACATACACAAGCTTTTGAAAGCCTAAAGAAAGCTTTATGTCAAGCACCTGTTTTAGCAACGCCATGTTATAGCAAACATTTTACACTTTTTGTTACAGAACGCGAAGGTACTGCCTTGTCAGTACTCACTCAGGATCAAGCAGGATCACGCAAGCCATGTGCTTATTTTTCCAGTACATTAGATCCCGTAGCTCAGGCTTTGCCTGCATGCCTGAAATCAGTGGCAGCGACAGCTTTAGCAATCAGACAAAGCGATGCCATAGTATTAGGACACCCATTGACAGTACAAGTACCACATGCAGTAGAGGTTCTTGTGAACCGAACACAAACACAACACTTGACCATAGCAAGACTTACCGGTTATGAACTGACATTGTTTCAACCACACATAGAGATCCGACGGTGTAATACATTGAATCCTGCTACACTATTACCTGTAATTGGAACAGACCCACTAGCTCATGATTGTGTTGAAATCATTGAAATAAAGACGAAACCTAGACAAGACTTGACAGACGTTCCATTGTTAGATCCAGACCTGACGTTGTATGTAGACGGATCGTGCATGAGAACAAGTACAGGAGATTTAGTGGCCGCGTATGCAGTCACAACAGACACTGAAGTTATTGAAACAAATTGTATAGATACTTTGTCAGCCCAAGCAGCAGAACTTATTGCTCTAACACAAGCCTGTATTCAAGCCACAAATAAGAAAGTTAATGTATACACTGACTCACGTTATGCATTCGGAGTTGTACACGACTTCGGCGTGCTGTGGCGAGAGAGAGGTTATTTAACCTCCCATGGTGCCCACATTCAGCACGGACCCCTCATTCATGCTTTGTTAGACGCAATACATCTACCCACTGCTATATCGATTATGAAATGTAAAGCACACACGAAGGTTACTGATACCATTTCTCAAGGCAATGATTTAGCTGACAAAACAGCTAAACAGACTGCTCAGAATCGCACATTAGACATGACAAAGCCAATAGTTCAGACACCAACACAGTGTATGACAATTAAGGATCCCGCACTTGACGTAATTGACATACAGACACATGCCACAGCAGAAGAAATAAAGAAGTGGACTGAACTAGGAGGGATCCAGACAGATCAAGGATGGATGACGAAGGAGAAATCTGTATGGTTTCTCCCTGATTCCATGGTTCAAGCCATTATAGCTACAGTTCACAGTCCAGCACATTTAGGAGAGAAGGCTATGCTAGACAGCATTCAGCACATTTGGTTCAATAAACATTTACGAGCAGCAGCTAAACAAAAAGTTCGTACCTGTATGATATGTTGTCAGTTTAATCCAGGAAAGAGTGTTCCCGTAGAGCAGGGTGGATTTCAGCCTCCTGACCATCCTTTTGAAGTCCTCCAGATGGATTATATTCAGATGGAACGTTGTCGAGGATTCAAATATGTCCTCGTAGTTGTCTGCGCTCTCTCCCGTTGGACAGAGGCGTATCCCGTATCAGATTACACTGCCTCGACTACTGCCAAGCAGCTAGTTCGAGAATTCTTCCCACGGTACGGTTTACCACGTGTTGTATATTCAGATAACGGTCAGCCTTTCTCATCCGAATTAATGAAACATGTCTCACTCTTGTTGGGATATCAGTGGAAATTCCACTGTGTCCGACACCCCGAGGCAGCAGGTCTCGTGGAACGACATAATCAACTTTTAAAAATCAGATTGTCTAAAATATGTCAGGAAAAAGGTGTGGACTGGATAGTAGCCTTACCAGTTGCGCTATTCTACATGAGAATGGTAGCACACTCTCGAACAGGGCTATCCCCTTATGAGGTGATCTTTGGTAGACCACCGAATATGTGGGGGACGCCTATACCCCGTAAAATAACTGATGTTGACTGTAATATGCTGACAGATTACCTGGCTTCCTTGATGTCTGCACTACAATCTTGTCGTTCACAGGTAGTCGCAGCTTTTCCTGACAACACCGAGGTAAAACCTCATGACGTAATTCCCGGCGATTATGTTCTCGTCAGGAATTTTGATCGGAAAACCCAACTGGAGCCAAGGTGGAGGCTTCCTAAGTTGGTCCTGCTGACGACCAGAACAGCTGTGAAGATCGAAGGAAGAAAAGGATGGGTGCATTCCACCCATATAAAAAAATTTAATGGACTTCCTCCTGACACAAACAGTACTTCCCGTGTGTCTTCCCCCATTGACTCAAAGCTACCTTTGGCTGAGGCCAGTAGCACCGAACTCTATAAACAGAAACTCAGGTCCAGATCTAAACTGTCGGACGATTTGATTGTTTAAGTCCTCTCCAAGGTGAAGCGGTTGAATCTGTCCCGACATGTATCCCTTAGGTCTGAATGATGTAGAGTCCAGAATCATAATGAAACGACATGCTTATTGTAAATCACTGCGTAGCCACTGTATTGTGACTTTATTAATTTTGTTTTTCTTGAGTTTTTTAATAGTTACTGCAAGTATATTGTTGCATATGTATTATCCTGTTTCTAAACGTGCTTTCAATATAACTGATGAACATTCTTTTAGTGACTTACCCCCACATGAGTTGTCCTATAGACTTGCGCTGCGTAGTAACACATTCATTAGTATGTTACATCATTTCCATAAGACTAGTAATGCCACAAATTGTTGGGTGTGTGGCCGACTTCCTCCCTATCAGAATAACAAAGGAGTTCTGCCTTTCTTTCCACATCCGTTCACACACAATGGCTCCTGTGGAGCATGGTTTAGTTTATTAAATTCCATAGACCCAGACACAGCAGTTTATCAACAACATTGGATATGGGGAAATCTGAATCTAGTTTTATTCAAAGTCTGTCACCCTAATAAGGAGGGTCACCCCAGTAGAACAGGAACTGATTTAGAAAATGAAGTGTATAAATTAGGTAATTTTACGCCTAATCTTATGATTTTGAATGTCAAATCCGAAGTTGAACTAATTCTGCCCACTATGTCAGTATTTCCAGTTAAGGGTGAATTATGTGTGAGAAAAGTTGGTTCCATACATATGGGCCATAGCCAATGCGTTACTATAGTAGAATATAGTGATCAAGGTAAATCTTCATTTAGAGCTTCTCGCCATTCTTACTTCATATGTGGCCAGACGGCATATATGCGTCTGCCTCTAGATTGGGATGGTACCTGTTACATAGCATTCCTTTTGCCACCTGTTTTCCTAGCTCCCCCTGATTATTATCGAAATGTTCATTTAGTACACAATAGAGAGCGAAGAGATCTCCCAGTTGTCGATTATACTGAGACAGCATGGGACAAATATGTAGATTTCAATAAAGGTATCTTTCCCTATATAGGTACTATATCAAATAGTAAGCTGATACGCAGACTCACCAAGACTCTTGAAGCTGTAGTAAACGAGACTATAGCCGCCCTAGGCAATCTGACAGAGGAACAATCAGTGATGAGAATTGTTGTTCTCCAGAATCGTCTTGTCCTTGACGTCATCCTGGCCGATAGGGGCGGAGCTTGCAGGGTCATCGGATCCAGCTGCTGCATATTCATACCAGAAAATTCGCCATCTGTATATAAAGCTATAACACGCCTTCATAAGATTGTAAGCCAGATACACGAGAATCCAGGCACTTGGACGTGGTCCGGGTGGTTTTGGAGTGTGATATCAGCCTGGGGATGGAGAGTTCTATCCTTCCTAGGTATTGGCCTTCTCATACTATTCAGTTGCTGTCTATGTCTACAATGTGGACCAGCGATTTGTGGTCTGTGTGCCACATCGTGTATTCCACCACCAAGGTCTCGTTCAGAATGCCGGAAGAAGAAGGAAGAAGAAATGATGCTCCATGAGCAAATCGATGGAATGATGAAGATTGATGTCTCTTGAAGGGCAAGAAGGGGACAAGGAGGGAATGTGGAAATGTGGATTTTCCTGATCAGTTATGTCCCCTATCTTGGACCCCAACGGTTCTATATGCATGTTACAAGTACATGTATGTTCCCTCCAGTTCCAGTTTCTAAGACGCAAACATATGTGTGTCTACCGTCAACATGTTCTCTGTCAGATCCGCCATCGATGGGCTGGATATTCGATTCCTAGGTATGAAAGGCCACCGACTTTATATGGCTAAGTTACTCCATTTTTACAGTTCAGGCAAGTAGGCCCGATTCTGTCCTCAAAGCCTTTCCCTGCTCTCTGTCTCTGACAGCTTCAGCTTGAGCTCGCATCTGTATCCATGAACTTTGTCCTACTCCCTGTGCAGCTAACGATGTCTGCCTCGGCCAGTTTTCGCCTGCCTGCCAAGAAGTTGTATTTCACCTTCGAATTATCTATTTTGCTCTTCAGCCGATGCATTCCTGTCTAGTGATTTAGGTAAACATTTCCTTTAGCTCACAAGCAAGGACTCAGCCTTTCCGTCCTCCTGCAAGTGATTCATAGTCCTGCTGCCATGGAAAGTTTTCTGCCCCTCGCATCTCATATAGACACTTAGACGCTTGTACACGCACACACAGTTAGTATAGAATAGATTCTGTCCGAGAGTCCTTCCTTGTGGATAACATAGTTCTCCAAACATAGGATGGTAGATATGATTTGGGATTAGGTTGACTTGACCCCCCAGACTTCTCGTCTCCACATGTAGAGCTAAATGTCAAGTCCCCTTCACCTCCTAGTTGCACGTCAATTACACGTCATGCTGCTGCGCGCGCATCTATGCCAAGTATTATCTTATAGATCCACCTATGTCTGATAATCTTAACCAATCATGTTTCTTTTATTCCTTGTTACGCCTAGTTTCGATTATGTCACTGTCACGTCATTTTTCTTATCAAATGTTACGCCTTTTACATTCGTTTCATTGTAATGCACTTATTATAAAAATACATGTCTGTCAATAAATTATTGTACTTCACTTCCTGAACCCTCGTGGTGACGGAACCTGAAGGCCGCGACTCGAGTCGGCCATTTTGAATGGAATAAAGCCCATTTAGAAAACCTCTTATACCACGGATTCTGCCTCTTGTTATTTTGAGCTATTTTACTTTATTTAAGATCCCGTATGAAATTCAGTCCGGTATATTTTATTTACCACACTGGGGTCAGGGTAGGCGAGAGGTTCACCCCATCCACTGACCCATCCTTTTCTCTGGCTGACAGGAGGTCAGGAAGAGGTTCACTCTCCTCTTCCACCCCATCATCTGTAGCCAAGAGCATGGGCACATCAGACCTCTCAAAGTGGGGTTTGAGGCGGTTTACATGGATGGCCCTCAGAGGGTTTCTAGGAGACTGTGTGTCAGCCAGATAGGTCACTTTGCTCCTGCGCTCCACCACCTCATAAGGCCCAGTCCACTTATCCTGGAGCGCACAGGGCTCCACTGGTGCCATCACCCACACATTTTGCCCAGGTTGGAACTCGACCAGAGTGGCATTCTGGTCTTACCACCGTTTCATCTCTTCCTGGCTGGCTTCCAGTTTCGCCTGAGCGAGTTGCCTGAAATGCCTAGTTTGGTTCCCAAAGGCCAGCATGTAGCTATATACATCCTGGGGGGTTTTACTAGGAGCCTTCACCCAGCCCTCCTCCACCAAACTCAAGTGTCCTCTTACAGGGTGACCATACAGTAGCTCAAAGGGACTAAACCCTAAGGACTTCTGAGGCACCTCTCTGCAAGCAAACAGCAGGCATGGTAAGAGGATGTCCCACTTACGCCTCATGGGTTCCTAAAGACCCATAATCATGCCCTTCAGGGTCCGGTTAAATCTCTCAACCTCCCCGTTACCTTGGGGGTGATAAGGCGTGGTGAACACCGCACTCCTTCCACAGCGATTTCATATACCTAGATAATGAAATTAGTATCACGGTCTGACACCACCTCTCTGGGGAACCCCACGCAGGAGAAAATCCCCATCAGTGCACGGCCCACCACGGGGGCTGTCACCGTCCGTCGAGGGATGGCTTCTGGGTACCGGGTGGCATGGTCCACCAAGACCAGGATGAACCTATTGCTCATGGCTGTCTTGGGATCCAGAGGCCCCCACAATGTCAATGCCCACCCTCTCAAAGGGGATGCTGACTACAGGGAAAGGTTGGAGAGGAGCCTTGCACTTCCTCCCACTCTTACCACTTGCCTGGCAAGTCTGACAGGTCCTGCAATGAGTATCGGGGCTCTTGCGCATTTGAGGCCAGTAGAAGTGGGTGACAAGCCTCTCAAAGGTCTTGTCCTGTCCCAAATGTCCTGCTAAAGGTACATCATGAGCCAACCCCAGTAGGAAGGCTCTGAAGCGTTTGGGTACCACCAGCACATGGGCTGACCCAGGCTCAGCAACCTCAGGCTCGCTATATATAGGAGATCATTCTCCCAGTAAATCAAATGTGACCCGGACTGATCATGTGCTGCCTGGTTTGCTGCCTATTGTCGCAAACCTACAAGAGAAGGGCACTTTTTCTGCTCCTTACAGAATTCCTCCCAGGAGGGCCCTCCCTCCTGTTGCCATTGGGTCAACTCAGGTAGGTACCCCAGTTCAGCAACTTGCAGCCCCGAAGGCTCCAGGGCATCCCCCTCAAGGTTGGCCTCCTCCTGGACCGTGGGAAATTTGGTGGCCAGTTTCCCATGCCCCCAGCCTCCTCTCTTTAAGGCAGGCACCTGGTCCATTGTTTCAGGCTCCAGGTCCTCTTGAACACCCTTTTTTTTTAAAAAAAAATTTCTTAAACTTTATTGAAAATAGGTAAGTAGTGTACAGCACGGCACCTTGCCTACATCCCCAGTCGGGCCGGCAGTGCGATATTGCTTCTGTGTAAATAGGAAGTGACTATAGGAAGAGGTTCACACAGCAAGCCGCCTACAACCCTTCCGGGCCGGCCGCGTCACGAGGGCGTTTAGCTGCAGCACTAGGATCAGTATCTGGTACATGTATTATCAAACAGTTATAAACATTCAAAACTGTAGTGAACACCAGATCCCCCAAGGAGGATAGTGTAGCAGATCGTGCCATCGCTAACAAAGTGTATTGGTCTACACCCTACCATAGCAACCCATAACGACCCATTCCTTCCAGTGTGGTATAAGTGCAAGTCTAGGACCAAGGGACCAGTGAGGGGTGGCGCTAAGCACTTCCTGGAGTCGTATCAGTGTCCGCCGTAGCAGCATGATTCAGCAAATAATTCTGCAAGGGCCACCATATGTCCTTCGGGCGAGAGGAGGGGGGTTGGAGATCCGCATAGACCTGTAACTGGTCTTGACAATAAGTGAGATCACGAATCCACTCCTTAAATTTCGGTGCCCTCCTTCTGCCCCATTTACATGCAATTCTGCGCTTAGCAAGCAGGAGCGCCAGTGAGGTGTACCTACGCACTTTGGCAGCCAGGGGTTCTGTGTAGCCGAGCAAGGCAGTAAGGGGATCCGCAGGGACGTGTATACCTGTCATAAAATCCAGCGCAGTAAAAACTTCCCCCCAGTAGCGCTGAATAGAAGGGCAGTCCCAGGCCAAATGTCTAAAGTCCGCCCCCTCTTCCCGGCACCTGCCGCAGCAGTCATCATCCCGGAGCTTCAATCTATGGAGCCGCGCTGGCGTATAATATAGGCGATGAATAAACTTATAATGGATAATCCTCAGCCTACTGCTTGCCGATATTTCGCCTGTCTGCCTACAGCAGTAAAGCCACTGTTTCTCCGTAATGGGATGACCTAACTCGTCTTCCCAGCGACTATGGGCTAGCGGCGGGGCGTACTCTCTATTAGTTTGGACACTGCGGTACAGAAGGGAGAGAACATGTCCCGGGGCGTCCTGCTGGAGAAGAGCATGCAGCGCGGGCATCACCAGGGGTTCAGAAGGGAAGGCAGGAGTGGCAGCCTTCACGCACTGCCGGAGCCGGATATAGTAAAAACGGTCCAGGGGGGTGGGGTGAATAGTCCCAAAAAATTCATCGCAAGTGCGGAACTTCCCCTCAGAGTAAAGTTGTCCCCAAGTGCGTATCATAAGGCGTTTAAGCAGCGGTTTGCAGCCCCCCTTCTGCGCAACGGGAAGGTCTCGACGCCCAGGGAGAGGCAGAAGCTGGGAATACAATTCAGGGCATTTGGCTATTCCAGCTAAATCGTGCCACGCATTTACAGTGCATTGGACGGTAGTGGTCGTAAGATGCCGGGGTACTCAGGGGACGCTGAGGTACGCGGCACTGGGAGTGGGCGCCATGTAGCCATCCTCTATCGCCAAGTGGGGCATGAAGGGGGGAGGCTGTATCCAGTAAGCAGCAAAATGCGCCTGAGCACAGTTGTAATATAGCTCAACGTCCGGCACCGAGAAACCTCCTGCCCAAAAAGGCCGCTTCCCACCCCACAATACACGAATGAGTTGTGTCTTTATGGCGGAGAAAAAATATCGGCTAGGAGCGTAGGGAATGTTAATGAAGAAATAAAGAAGTTTAGGGAATATGACCATTTTAATTATGGCTGCTCTGCCCGCCATGGAAAGGGGCATCGCGATCCATCGTGCAACTTTATCCGTAATAGATTCTAGTAGTCTCCCATAATTGTCTCTCTTGAGCTCCTCGCGATCTCGAGAGATGGTGATTCCGAGATATGTGAGGGTGCTCTCACACCACTGAAGAGGATAATCGGGTGTAACTCGGGCAGTAGAATTAGTAAGGGGGAAGATGTGCGATTTAGACCAATTTAGATTAACTCCGGATAATTGCCCAAACAAAATGAAGAGTCGTAGGATGGGGTTCAGACTGATGTCTGGGCGGCGCAGATAAAGAGTGAGGTCATCCGCGTAAAGCGAGATGAGGATCTGCCGCGACGGGTAGGGGATGGCATGATCTCTGTAATGTTGTCGTATTTTCGCAGCAAGGGGCTCTATAGCCAGAGCGAAGAGCACCGGGGAGAGGGGGCATCCCTGCCTAGTGCCTCTCGCCAGCGAGAACGCAGTTGAGTGCAAGCCATTAATCGTCACACTCGCACGGAGTCCTGTGTAAAGCAAGTGTATGCATGCCAAGAAGGGGTAGGGAAAGCCCATGCGTACCAAGACATAGGACAAATAGTCCCATTCCAGGGAATCAAATGCCTTGGAGGCATCTAGGAAGACGGCAACCGCGTCTTCATCGGGATGGATATCCTGGAGCAGTGCAAACAAAGTGCGCAAATTATGAGCGGTGCTTCTATGTGGGATAAACCCCGATTGATCGGGGAGGACTAAGACCGGCATCAGGGGCTTGATGCGGTTTGCAACCAATTTGGCTAGGATTTTGGCGTCGACGTTAATAAGGGAAAGGGGCCTATAGGAATCTAGGTGCACGGGATCTTTGCCAGGCTTGGGTATGGAGATGATGAGTGCTTCCCGCATTGTGCGGGGTAAAATGCCATTTTCTCGGGCTTCCTCAAACACATGCCGCAGTATGGGAATAAGTAGGTGGCAGTATACTTTATAAAATTCGTCTGGTAGGCCGTCCGGTCCCGGGGCCTTGCCAGATGCTAACCGCATGATGGCAGAGATAATCTCCTCATCTTCATGGTGCGCCAGGAGATATTCTCGCTGGCCGTCACCCAACCAGGCTATAGCGGTGTCGTCAAAAAAGGAGTCGAAGTCCGCAGGGGACTGACGTTGGGTGGTGTAGAGTGTTTTATAAAAACGTTTAAAGGCAGCAAGTATGTCCACCGAATTTCTATGAGTGAGGCCGTCCTCGTCCACCACTTCCAAAACCGTGTTGAAGCGCAAAGGTCTGATGGAGGAGGCCAGCGCCCGACCCGGCCTCTCCCCCTCCCCCTCCCCATAGCGACGAGCTATGTGATACTTCCCTCTAAATTTACATTCCGGGTCTGCAGTGTCTTGATATTCGGTGAGTAGCTTGCGCAGATGCGCCCGGCGAGCCGGAGAGGGTGCAGTCTGAACGTCGGATTCAGCACCCTTGATATCAAGCTCCAACCTGCGGACCGTGTTTCGGATATCCCGCAACACTCCCCCTCCCTTTGCCATACACACCCCCCTTATAGTCACCTTGAAAGCCTCCCAGAGGGTCGAGTACTGAGAGACTGAGCCAGTATTGCGAAGGAAGAAGTCTGAAATCTCTTGCTCGATCTCAGCCTTGAAGACCGGATCCAAGAGCGATTGCGGGTTAAGCTGCCAAGAGAGGTATGGGGTCCCCATCTGAGGCGGATCAAGAGTCAGCAGCACAGGCGAGTGGTCCGAGTACGTGCGAGGGAGGTACGATACATTGGAGGCCCATGCCGCAAGGCCTCTGTCCACCAGCCAGTAATCAATGCGTGACCAGGAAGCATGAGCTGAGGAGTAGCAGGAGCCCTGACGTGTCAGTGGGTGTCGAGTTCTCCACGTGTCGATGAGGCCGTGATCCTCCACCAGAGTTTGAATAACCTGTTGCACAGCTGTGTAATGATGTGGATGTGGGTGCGATGTATCTAACCCGGGATTAAGAGTAACATTAACAGAGCAGGTGCGTTGAATCTATGTCTTGTATTTTCCCCAACAGCACTCGGAAAAATTCCGGGTCGTCAGAGTTAGGCCCATAACACGACACCATAGTGATGGACTGTTCGAACAGTCTCCCCCACATCATGTTGTACCTGCCTTGGGGATCCACATAGGCGCCAATGGGGGTATAAGGTAATGTCCGCTTCACAAGGATGGCGGTGCCCCGGGAGTGAGAAGAATAGCACGAAAAGCCCCTAACCTTGGCCCATCGCGCCGCAAAGCTTGGGGGTGTGCTAGGGGATAAGTGGGTTTCTTGTAGCAATGCGCAGTGGACTTTATGTCGATCCAGGTAGGCAAGAATATGCCGTCTCTTCCGGCGGTTTCCCAGACCGCGCACATTCCAGGTCAAAAAATTATATTGAAGCGCTTTGGAATCGGAATGCGTCATCTAGAGAAACAGGAATCACGGTGTAAGGCAAATCGGACATAGGAAGGCAATGACAGGATATTACGGAGAACCGGAGCATTCACACAACAGACATCAACAGAAAACCCCAAGGTGGGTCCCTCCCCCTCCCCCTCCCACAACAGCATACCCACCCTGCTGTGTCAGTACCCTCCCCCCTCCCAAATCGTCCCGTAAACCCCACTCCCAACAGGGGATGATGGGGTAACATTGAAAACCAATAAGCTGATATCAGTCAATAGGGTTCACCTGGTGGGCAGCAGCCAGAGGGCAACCAGGTGCTCTTCGCGGTTCGCGAAGGTGATCGGGCATAGTGGTTAAGGTCCATAATGGCACAGATAGTGAGTGAGGCCACAGGCCCAGGTGTCTCCGCGTAACAGAATAGGGCAATATGGCAAAGGCAGCGCATGCTGCCCACGCCAACATGAACGTCTCAGGTGCCTACCACAAGCGCAAAATCTCAGAATAAGTCCTGTAATGCGCGTCTCCGCAGCAGGGTATATGATGTCGTGTTAGAGATGTACCCCGGCAGCATGAGACAGGTGCAATAGGCTCCCTCACCGTAGGGAAATTCAGCTAGTTTAGCAAAGAGGCGGGGGAAGTGGTCAACGAGCCAGGTCGCATCCTCCTCAGGCATCAAAGCCCGGGGCCGGGAGGTAACCTATTCAATGTCGGACGCCCCCCTATCAGTCTCATCTCTCCGCGTCGGGGAGCGACGCTCCATAGGTGCCTTGGGCAGCGTTTTGATGAAGTCCTGAGCGTGTTGCGGGTTGGTGAAGAAATGGTGTTTCCCTTGGGGAGTCACCTTCAGACGAGCCGGGAACAACATGGCGTAGGGAATGTTAAGCTGTTGCAATTTCTTTATGACTTGGAGGAATTTGCGCCTTTGTTCCTGCACAGCCACGGTAAAATCAGGATAGAGGGAGATCTCCGTCTCCTCATGCATGAGGCGTCCCTTCTCCCTAGAGAGCCTTAGTGCCGTATCTCGGTCGCGATAGTTCAATATTCTAGCTATTATAGGGCGTGGGGGGGCTCCGGGGGGGGGTCGGTTCATAAGAGATCGGTGGGCCCTCTCGACCGGATGTATGTCGTTACAACGCACACTTTTACAACACATGCACTTACAACGCATTTTTTACAACGCAACATCCACTACAACGCATTCCACTACATCGCATGACACTACAACGCATATTTAAAAACTACCTTTACAACGCATTCCAGTACATCGCATACTACCTTTACAACGCATACCATTACAACGCATAATATTACATTGCATTTAAGGTAAGTATTGGATAGTATAGGGGTAAAAATTACTATTCTTACTCCAGGGGGTGCAACAGTAGGGCAAGTGTTGGATAGTATAGGGGTAAAAATTACTATTCTTACTCCAGGGGGTGCAACAGTAGGGTAAGTGTTGGATAGTATAGGGGTAAAAATTACTATTCTTACTCCAGGGGGTGCAACAGTAGGGTAAGTATTGGATAGTATAGGGGTAAAAATTACTATTCTTACTCCAGGGGGTGCAACAGTAGGGTAAGTGTTGGATAGTATAGGGGTAAAAACTACTATTCTTACTCCAGGGGGTGCAACAGTAGGGTAAGTGTTGGATAGTATGGGGGTAAAAATTACTATTCTAACTCCAGGGGGTGCAACAGTAGGGTAAGTGTTGGATAGTGTAGGGGTTTTAATGTAATATTATGCGTTGTAATGGTATGCGTTGTAAAGGTAGTATGCGATGTAATGGAATGCATTGTAAAGGTAGTTTTTAAAAATGCGTTGCAGTGTCATGCGATGTATTGGAATGCGTTGTAGTGGATGTTGCGTTGTAAAAAATGAGTTGTAAGTGTAGTGCGTTGTAATAGTTGCGTTGTAAAGGTTGTTCCCCCTCTCGACCACAAACACCCCCGAGAACGCCTCCCTGCCAAAGAGCGCGACGAGCAGACGCTCCACGTACTCCTCCATGCGACCTGTGGCCGTTGATTCCGAAATGCCTAAAATGCGGAGATTATTCCTCCGGGAACGCGATTCAAACGCCTCATTTTTTGCGGCTATCACCTTCAGAACTTTGTCCATTTCGAGTGTGTGGGCAGAAGTCGCAGAAGATTTGTCCTCCAAGTCCGAAACTCGCCGTTCCGCCTCATTCAGGCGATCGTCGTGTTTATCCACTCTGCATTTCAGCCCGTCTAGGCGGGCCGACATGGAGTCCATCTTAGAGGCTATTGACGTCAAGCTCACCTGCATAGTGAGCAGAAGATCCTTTGGTTCCGTCGGGGTCGGAGGCTCAGCCGGATCATCGTCCGGTCCCGGCTGGGAGCGCGGAGTTTTCCGTGTGTCGAAGGTAAGTTTGGTCTGTTTGCCGTCCGACTTCCCCATGATCGCCCAGCAGGGTGGGGGGGGTACCTGCGCAGCAGAGGGTCAATGGGAGCGCGGCGGCGACTCCAACAGGGCAGTCTTGCAGATGCGCAAGAGGCCGAGGGGCACGGGACGGTATAGCCAGAAGTCCTCACCCTCGAGGGACACCTCACAGCAGGCGCTGCACAGTCGCTAAGATCAGGGGAGATCTTCTCAGTCACCCTGTCGGTGTCGCAGTCCAGCGCACACAGTTATATTCCCGGCCCCAAGTTGAAGCTCCAAAGCGGCTAATCAGCGATCTCTAGGGAGCCGGCAGCTCGGCATTCATTGCCCGCACCCTCTGTCACCAAAGCCGCTCCAAAGGGAAATGCAAAGCCACAAATCTCCTCCGCCACCAATGCGTCCCCGCAGGGACTAGTCAGGAGGGTCCTTGCCAAAGATCTCCTGCAAGAGGGGCCAGGGATAGCCGCAGATCACACCATGTTCGTAGCCAGGCGCAGGGTCACAGGATGTCTGAGAGCGGGTTCAGCGTTTCCACTCCCACAGGGCAGGCCAGGCTCCAGTCCGCAGTTCCGCAGGATACAGCCTCAGGCCGGACCCGGCCGGACTCGGCGCGACAGCGGAGGCAGAGCCAGGGCACAGCACCGCCGAAGGGGGAAGGACCACGGCGCCAATGCGCAGGCAACCCCCAGCCGCGGGCCACGCGTCCAGAACCTCGGCTTCGCCGCAGCCGCCAGTCGCGGCCCACGTCCGCCCGCACCCCCCAACCACGACAGAGGCGGCGAGGCAAAGAACCGGTGGAGCACCCCTGAGAGCAGGCAGGCAGGCGCTACACCGTCTACCGGACAAGGGCCCCCGAGAGAGACCCCGCCAGCAGCGCCCGTCCACCCGGCCCGTCCCCAGCTGTAGCAGGCCCCCCAGCCGGCTCCCCTACCTGGAAGTCGCCAAATTCCGCCGCGCCGGGCAGCCGCGTCCAGCTCTCCGCAGCCCGCTCCCACCGTCACAGCCAGCCGCCTCCGTCTGCAGGCATCACACGGCACCAGTCGGGAAGCATCCAAATACCAGCAGGAGGGCCGCGTGGAGGTCGCCGGCACACAGGCGCAGGGCAAGGGAGCCGCTCAGCGGCAGCAGCCAGAGCACTCCCTCTCAGCCGGGCATCTCAGGGATCCCGCCCGGCCGCCATTTTGTCCAGCGCGATCGCCGGGGGCAGGTTCCAGATCAACCTCCAGTGCAGGTGAAAAGTGCCGCAAGACTGTCCCCGCAATATCGCCGATGCTGTCCCATGCAGGGGGCTTGCCGCAACAGGAGAATTCGCCAGGATGGATTGGGCGCCCGATCCGCAAGAGCCTCACACGGGTGCGGCCATCTTGCTCGGTGCCCTCTAGCGCCCCCTCTTGAACACCCTTACTGGCTGCCATAGACCGAGTGGTCACACAAGCCCACTCAGGCAGACCCAACATCTCCAAATGTGCCTGGCGCTCTATCTCCTTCCAGTGGGAACTCTCCAGGTCACTCCCTAGCAGACAGTCTACAGGCATTGACAGACTTACAACGACCATCAAGGAACCTGAGACCCCCCACCCACTCAAAGGGAACTAGCACCACCTTGCAGAGGCGCAAAAAGTTGTCTGCTGCAACTACAGGGTGAAGTACATTGGGAATTACCTGCTCCCACTGACACCTGACAGATGTCACACTGGCTCCTGTGTCTCTCTGGGCATCCACCCTACTTCCATTTATGGTCACCCACTGCCTGTACTTCTTAGTGTTCTCAGGCAGAAAGGTTTCCTGGTCCATCTCTTGATCTCCTAAGGAGACCAGGGTCATAGCTGCTTGCTCCTCTGTTAAAGATTGCAGGAATCTGTTAGCATGAGCTGAAAGCCATTTTGTTCCTGGCAGCCATTTTAGTTAGCCATGAGCTTTCTCCCTCTTCCAGAGCCTTGCACCTGCTCAGAGCGACCTGTAGCTGCCAGAATGCACCTGCTCCTAGTATAGAGCTGTCAGGCTGTTCTAACTGATGTCAGCAACTCAGTACTCCTCCTACTTATTGACTGTGCATTTTCTGTATGACCATCTATGTGTGTAACTCTTCTCATGTGTACTTCAATCAATCAATCAAAGTGGCTTTATTTCGATATGAAAATATCTTTAAAAGTATTACAGAAATAAAAACACAACAAAGTTAATTAAAATCTATAAAAGCATGAACAATAAGTGGCTAAAAAAGGTCAAGTCACAAAGACCATAATTAAACAATTAGTAAAAGCCATTTTGTCCTAATAAGCCACGCCCAGCTTAAGTATTTGGCTAAGCCACAAACATACAGCGGCCGAGTATCTGAGCTCATGTGTACTTGTACCGCCTCCTTTTGAGCCCCTGTGTGGGTATATAAGGCCCCTGTTCTCTGTACTCCTTAGAATGTCTCCTACTGTGGCCTGAGGGTACTGTGTAACACAATCTCCCTCATCTGAGGTTAATAAATGCATTGTTTTTATATTAAAACTTCTGTGCCAATCTCTTCTTTGTTGGTTTAAAAGGACCAGGTGTATCAGTGAACCCCTTAGAAGGTTTTTATTTCTTCAAATGGTGTACGAAACGTGGACCTCATCAGAGAAGCGGCTATCCAAGGGAGTGGTCTTGACAGGAGACAGGAATCTACTGAGGAGGACAGGACAGGAATCTACTAAGGAGGTACCCTGCGCACAGAGATTCTCTGTCTCTGCAGCCCAGTATATTTCTGGTCTTCCTGATTTGATCCTCCAAATGTTTACCGCTCCGGACTGAGAACCATTTTGGCGTGAGTATTCTAAAAACGACCGTTAGGTCATTCAGAACTTGGCAGTGTAGGCTGGATATTTGTCCTTGAAAAGGTCGTCGACATGTGATTTGTTTTGGTTTAGGCCAAAGATTTTGGAATTTGGAAATATATGAATTACAATTTGTGTAGGCATTTAATGAGGAGATGTTTCTCTAACTTTTGAATAATTTGTAACGGCACATATTGTGTTAAGTGCCACTGCTGTATAATATTGTATATGCTGCAATATATTTGGCATGCCTGTTTCAAGCGCACATCGTAGAATGTGCTGCTTTCTTGGAGGTACCAATGTGAATCTAGAATGGAATCAGCCAGCTCCCCTAGAGGGGATACCTAAATAGGTTTAGGTATATTACAAAACATATTTCTTCCTTGGTGACTAAGTACCCCAAGGAACTAAATATGTACATAAAACGGATCCTGGTCTATGCACATAGTAACATTCATAAGTGGTGATATGCAGAACACTTTTTGGGTGTTCTGCCAGCCAAAACTAGTGAATTTGGTGTATTTTGGCTTCTTGAACATGGAACAGTCTTTTGTGCAGTTTTTTGTGCAGTTTTTTGGACTACTTTTGAGAGCTTTTCTTGTAAATATGACTTACAATTAATATTTACAAATGGTTTGGTTTCAGTAGTCTGTGGGCTGTCTTTTGTTTCTGTCCTAAATGTTGATTTGTGGGTTAATTGTGTGTTTAAATGTCTATGTGGTTTGTCAGTAAGTAGCGATTGCGCTCTTTGTGTAAGAATGGCTAGCCTTAAGCACGCTGTACTATGTGTTCTGAGTGTATGACCCCCTTCTGAGAATGTCTGGAATGAGCTCAATGTGTTTTTTTTGTCATCATTCTGTTATGTAAAATGTCGTTGAATGAATTACATTTTTTAACAAAAAATCCAGAAATGAATTATGTAATATATGCTAAATAGCTTCACGCGATCATTACAATTGAAAGAGTAAGGAACTATACATGTGTGTAAATTGCCCCAATGCTAAAGATAAATTAGAATTCACAATCAATAGGAATAAAATAGGCCTCACAGAAAGGAAGGAAAAACGAAATTGTGGGCTTTACAATAATCTGGACTAAGATACAAAATGTCACAGCATTTATCCTTATGTATTAGGTATTAAAAGGCATTCACATCATCTGAGTAAATTGGTTGTTGCTGAACTAAACACAACATTACAGAATGATTGATTTTGGGATGGCTTGAAATGCCTCATTTTTAAATAGACTCCACCATGTTCAAATTTCCTGCACCACAAAAAGAGCTTTCAAACAGCTGTGTTTAAACTCTCTCATTGAGAAGAAGCTGTCTGTCACAACCAACAGAGATTAAACTTTTTCAGAACATTACAATGTAGCAGAAGGGTTTTTCTCCTGAGAAAGGCGTGTAAAGTGACGCCTGCTGGTCAGAGCAACAGCTGCGTCAATAACATATGGCTATTTCTGGTCCAAAGCCACACAGAAAAACTGGTGAGTTAACTAGATTTTACTAGATTACAGAATGCTGAGTTTAAGAGTTACAAAAGACAGTTTCATTATTTTGGATAAAAGAGAAAAGATTAGAAGGGATTTCCTTTCTTAATGCCTTTTTACATAAGCATATCTGTGGTTCTGATGTTAAATAATAACTGTCCTTTAAAAAGTGGCATAGACTTTTCATATATCAAGTAAGGCTTCTGTGCTTAGGGTTATAAATGAATGCGTTTAAATATGATAGGAAAGGAATGAGGGTTACTGGTGATAAAAAAAAAAAAAGGGGAAATTTTGATTATATGAAAAAAAGTTTATTAAAAATATGTCTACTAAATTCATTTTTTAATCTCTATAATGCCTAATAATCATACTGTGAACTCCTAGCATCAAAGTTGAATTTAAGCAGCGCTTTACAGCAATGGGGGGAATTAAAATGGAAAATGTCTCTTTACCCAGGCATATAAAACTCATTTTTTAAGGGTGTACCTTATACATTTCTGATCCCCATTCCTGGGATATGTAGGGGACACTCTGGGGATGGCTAAAATTGCCATAACATTGCAGGATATTCATTTTTAAGTGCCCCCAACACCAAAGTCGAAATTGGGCAAAATTCACTGTTTAAAAGCAGTTCTGCCACTCAGAGCAGTTTTCAAACTAATCTTAGGCTTCAGTAAATGCACACATGTAAGTATACATTGAACAGCTGACCTCTTCACTGCTAGAAAAGCACACCGCACACTGCTTACAATTGAAAATATGTATGAAAAACCCAGCAGAAGTTAATAAGCGTCCCTCTAAATTACTGGACAACAGGAAGGGAACAGGACTGCCTTTCAGCTGTGATTCTTCATAGTTGCTTTGAATTGGAAAGTCCGCATGGCGTAGCCCTTCTCAGACAGAGGACAACAGGTTTAAGGGTCAAAGGCCAAAGTCTGTTTTTAGAACTAACAAGCTGAACCTGCAATTTCCACGTAGGGAGCCACTGTGACAGTATGTGATTTCTTTGTATTACTTAAATATCCTGATCCTCGCACTGTAGGGTAAAGCACTATAAGTAATGTTTTAGGTAACATTAGCTGAAGGAAATATTGCATATTTTGTTAGGAGCACACAGGGATATCACTGTTTTCTTGAGATATAATACAAGTGTAGGAAATGTGCAGGTGGGGTTATCCTATTGAATACCATTATCAAGGGATAGCAGCATTTGTAAGTCATATGCAGAGATAGCTCTGCCATGTATATAGCACTAATGGTTTTAGCTTAAAGATTACTGTGCAAGGGCTGAGATAGGCAATGGGATTTAGTTTGAATGTATTCGCCCTCATGTTACACTAGTACAATTGCTAAAGGAATTGGTGGTTGGTTATTAATGTTTTCTAGTGAGCTCAATGTGCTATTTACCTCCTACAAGTGTATTTGTGACCAGCTGCCACAAATAGGGGTTGATAGTGTCGACAGACATGAAACCTGTTTCAGGTTTTCCTACTGTCGAAATAGGGGAAGGAGGTTAGCTCCTCTACAAATTAAGGGTAGGCAAATGTATGTTTTCTCTCTCTTCTTCTCACTCTCTTTTGAGCCTGTCTAAGCTGTCTGGGAAACATCCATAAGACATTTAATTGTCTATTCAGTAATACTGTTTTAACATTGTTAGCATTTAATAAAATGAAGAAAAAATATATATATGCTATGTTACTGCCCATCCTCTCTGATGAAATTATGAAAGGATGAGTAGTCTAGGTTGCTGTTCCCTTATTTGACATTTAAGGGGAAACTATATGTTATTCTCATGTTATTTACAGTTTTTACAAGGGCATTGCTGGTCTTTTATTAGTTAGTCTGTGTAATTGAGTTGACAGCCCTTATTAGAGCTGGTGAATAGGATTTTTTCCTTTGAAAATTATGTTGCATAGTCCACATCGTGAAAAGTAGAATTCATAAGGTTCATAATGTCGGGGAAGACGCCCATGTGATCCTCAGCAAACATTTTTGAAGGAATATATTGTTTTATAGGAGTTTGTTTGTTACAATATGTTCTGCTGGAGAAACTTATGAACCCACTTCGTTGAGATTTTTTTAAAGTTCTTTATGTAATAAGAATCGATGTTAAATTAGCAGAGTAAGATTTTCCTGCTGCACCTAGAACATGAGAGCATGGTCCTAAGCGTACAATGTAGGTGTCTTTATGAAAGAAAAATCATTTTAGAAGTGTCTGCAGTCCTGTACAAGTAATGTAAAGGCTATAAGTAAAAGTGTAGAACATTTCCTTTTTTCTTGAGGGCCTTCAGATGAATAATATAGGACAACACAAATGTAAGGATTTGGAGTATGTCTGTATTGTTTTTCTCTTTTCCTCAGAATTTAGTAAATGAACACAGACTTCCTTAGCTGCTTCAAATAGTGTCATAGGTCCAGGGTTGTTTTTACTCATCGATAGATGAAGTAGTTCTTAGGTGCCTTGCTAATGTAGGGGATGCCTCAAGACTAAAAGAAGTTTTCTGAAATAGAATATCCTCTCTGTTGATAGATTATTTGTATGCCTTGTCTAAAGACCTTTTGTTCTGTCCACCAATAGATATTTGCTGCCTTACAACCATTGCCAGAGGGGCCCGGACATCAGATCCAGCCTGAGGAGTCAGCACCAGTCCAGCTTGAAGCCAAGGTGAAGGTAACCAGCACAGGCATTGCTGGCAACTAAAACCTCAGTGAAGGTAGAAGGCCGGAAGCACTGGGATGTGAAGTGTGTACCTCTGCCACTGTCTTGGACGAAAGACGGGGTCACAAATCAGAAAGGAGAAGTCGTGGATCCAGTTTTTGATGCCCAGCTTAGAGAGTCACAGACCGACCAGAACGGCAAGGAGGCTTTTACTTGAGGTGACCCCCTTTGAAATAAGGGTTGCTTCAGGTACTTCAGCATCACGCTCCTGAATGCTGGCTGTAACGTCTGCACCTTTGTTTGTTGATCAAGAGATACCTGGGTATACTGGATACAATCTGTGGCCGCAACGAAAGTGCAGTGTGCCAGCAGAGCAAAACAGGAGTTAGGGAAGGACTTGAGTTCAGGGTACAGGTGCTGTGTCTCTGGTGCCTGTTAGATTGAAGTGAAGAAAACTGGTGCACTACCTGAGACACTGGACAGGATCGCTGAGGGCATTTGTCCTAGGGGGTGATTGCCCTATCCTGAAAGAAGAAACTTTTCCCTTGAAACTGGGCCGAGATTCCTGAGTTGCGAGTTGTGCAGCTCCACTGTGGGAACAACAAGAGCCTGCCTGTGAGGCTCAAACGGACACAGGGCGAAGACTCCCCTCTGGCTGGTTGTAAAGCGTCTTCAATTTCCCAAGGACTTCTTTTTGTTAGCAATGTTACTTTGCCCTCCTCCTAAAAGTACATTAATTGTTACTCTAGCCCTTATAAAAGGAACACTGGAAAAGTCTGTTGAAAATGTTGTTATTTACATAGAATTAGACTAGATGGTTCTAGGATTTGCTTTCTGCTTAGGGTTGAAAAATATTGGTAGTTGTGTTTTTAATAAGTCATTACTCTCTCCTGCTTTCTGTATGTTAATTATGACCAAATGCTCTGTTCCCTTTGTCCTCCTGCTTATACCTTATATATACCCGCTTAATGAAATGTTTAGGATGAGAAATGCCCACCTAGCAATGGATTAGGATATTGATGAATTTATGAAAATAAATGTGCAAAATATTTTCTATGTTCCTACTAGATCATAGGGATGTCTTTAGCTCATGCTAAAAGGACCATCTGTTAAAGATTGCAGGAATCTGTTAGCATGAGCTGTAAGCCATTTTGTTCCTGGCAGCCATTTTAGTTACCCATGTGCTTTCTCCCTCTTCCAGAGCCTTGCACATGCTCAGAGGGACCTGTAGCTACCAGAATGCACCTGCTCCTAGTATAGAACTGTCAGGCTCTTCTAACTGATATCAGCAACTCCGTATTCCTCCTACTTGTTGACTGTGCATTTTCTGTATGACCATCTCTGTGTGTAACTCTTCTCATGTGTACTTGTACCGCCTCCTTTTGAGCCCCTGTGTGGGTATATAAGGCCCCTGTTCTCTGTACTCCTCAGAATGTCTCCTACAGTGGCCTGAGGGTACTGTGTGACGCATTCTCCCTCATCTGAGGTTAATAAATGCATTGTTTTTATATTACAGCTTCTGTGCCAATCTCTTCTTTGTTGGTTTAAAAGTACCAGGTGTATCAGTGAACCCCTTAGAAGGTTTTTATTTCTTCACCTCCACATCCCAAGGACTCAATTCCTCCCCCAACGCTACACTCACTAAACCCAGTGTTGGAGCACCAGTGGGTGCAGGTGGTTTCTTGGAGCATTTAGAGGCAATGTGACCCACCTCCATACAAAAATAACAAATAGGAGGACCTAGGATGTCCCTCTTTCCCCTAGGGGATCAGGACCTCTTAGCCATGGTGTAGGAAAGTGGGTTTCTGTTGCAGTAACCCCCCCCCACATTTTGCCTGGCTACTGATGCACTTTTTGTTGGTGTGCCGTGGGTCCCTGCCAGTCAGGTTCCCAGGGCCTGTGTTCTTTCCCCCAAATAAACCCAATTGGCATCTCTGGCCACATGTCAGCCCCTGGTAAATGGTACCACAGGTACCAAGGCCTGTAAGGGCTACAGCACTTGTTGTGCCACCCTTAGAGGTCCTGTACCCTGACACTCACACCCTGCCTTTGCAGGCTGTGTGCCTTGGTGCAGAACAAAGTGAAGAGTCGCCATGGCACACATCCCTGTGTGCCATGCCCACAAACGACTGCCCTGGCATACATCAGTCACCCCTCTAGCTGGGTGCCCTATGCCAGTGGTGAGGGTACAGGTGCATGAGCCCCCTACAGTGCCCAAGTCCATTCCTGGGCACTGTAAGTGCAGTGCTGCCATTAAGAGTATATGGTGCTCGGAGTTTGTCATTACGAACTTCACAGCACCATAATGGCTACACTGAAGACTGGGAAGTTTGGAATCAAACCTCTCCGCACATTAAACCCACCTTGATGCCAGTGTTGGATTTAATGTAAAATGCACAATAGAGGGCATCTTAGAGATGCCCCTTGAAATTCGACCAACTACTAGTGACCTGGCTGAGTGGCTGCTTAGGCTGCCATCACCAGACATGTTTCTGGACCCCTGGGTCGAGAGCTTGCTGCTCTCGGGGGGGGGGGGGGTCTGAAACAATGCACATCCTGGGACGAGGTGCCAAGCCTCCTCCCCCAGGATGGGAAGGGTTCACAAAGGGGAAGCTTCAAAGGCATGCCGCCTTTGTAAGCGTCTCCAAGGGAGGAAAAGAGGTGTGCTTACCTCTTCCAACTCCACCCCTCAGGTGGTGGAGGCGAGGTGAAACACAACCTCGAGTCCCCGTCATCTTGAGGATGGGGGGACTAAGCCAACCAGGGACAGGCTCCTGCCCCCCTCCCACTAGAGTGTGGCAAAATAGGGGGTGTTCCCACCCCAGGGAAGGGATCCATTGGTCCCTGCCCTTTACCTACCTGTAACACCCCTAAATGTAGTATTTAGGGGGCACCCTGAACCTTCCTTCCTCAGATCCAGCCTACCTACAAGAAGAAAAGATGGACGAAGAGCCGTGCGGAGCTAACAAGAGGATGACACCCACTGCCTTGGCCCTAGCCCTACAGGCCTGTCTCCCCTCGAACATGCTCCTGCAAAATGCTGGTGTGTCCAGCAGCCAGCAACATCACAAACCCTGGAGGACCTGCCTGCCTTCACTTCCCAGACTGTTTCTCCTGTGAACACCGGACGTGTTTAAACTGCAGCTTCTGATGCCAGCCAGAGACCGTGAATCCAGCCCACTCTGCACCCGCCGAACCCGGCCCAAGCTCGAGTGGAAAAACACCACAAGGAGGTCCCCCCCAGCAATCCTGATCCGAGATCCGGAAACCCCTGACCTGCCTCAAGCCTCCAGACGATGCCTGCAACCTCAATCCAGAGGACCCCCCTTCCGAGACCAGAGCGGGTAAGAAAATCCGACCTCAAAAGGCACCTCTGCACCCGACGCCCCAAGACCTTGTGTGCCCAAACCAACGGTGCCTAACCAACCCACGACATCCCAACTTACTCCTCGGAGTGGTGGTCGCACCCAGGAGATCCTCGTCCCCGAGCCTGTAGTGTTTTTGTCCCAGAGGTTCTCCATTGAAAACAGGGAACCCGACATCAAAACAACACCCTGCACCTGGCCGCCCTAGTGCCGCTGGGGGTGCACCTTCGGTGCTACTTTGGTCCCCAAATTGCCCTGAGCTTAACCCTAGGAGCTTTGCTCCCACAACCCAGTGGCCTGCTTGCCAGCAGCCACCAACCGAAGGCCCCCTATTAGATAACATTGGGCCTCAACACTCTGCACCCGGCCGCCCTAGTGCAGCTGAAGGTGCAACAACAGTGCATCACTGACCCTGAGAGACCCCTGAGTCTAACTCCAGAACCTTAACTCTCACAGCCCATTACTTACCTGAGAACCGTTAACCTGTTTTCCCTCCATAGGATAACACTGACACTTTTTCTCTAAAAAGTTTTTAAAGTGTGGAGTTTAGAAATCTAAAAATATTCCTTAAAAATCGCACAAATAACCAAAACGTGTTTACTAACCTGGTTGCAGGAAATGTCCCAGTGCTGAATCTAAATCTCCAGCACTGAGTTAGAAAAGTAACATTAAAAGTAACTTACCTGCAATTTACTGTAAAAGCCTATTCATTTCAATGTACTGCTCCAAAAAGCTTTTGTGTGGAGTTTTGAAATCTGAAAATATTCTTTAAAAATCATGCGAATAACCAAAACGTAATTTCTTACCTCTTTCCAGGAAATGTCCCAGTGCTGAATCTAGGTATCCAGCACTAAGTTAGAAAAGTAACGTAAAAAGTAACTTACCTGCAATTTACTGAAAAAGCCTATTCATTTCAATGTACTGTATTTGCTAAGTGTTGCATACTACTGCTCCCCTGTAAATCAAACAAAGTACAATTTCTATTGCATTTTCAAACTGTCCTATAACCAGTAACTTATTACCAAAAAGTATTTAATGCTTACTTGTACCAGGCTTTCTTGGTTCTAAAAATAAACAACAGTATATTTTTATACAAACACAATTGGCCTAGAGTTCAGTTCTTGAGTGTGTGAATTAATTTGCTGACTGAGTAGGTACATCAAATGCTCAACACTGTCCTCTGATATTTCAACCCCGACTGATTCCGAGGGCTAACGAGGGACACCAGTACAGATGCTGTGGTTCCTCTTTTTACACCCATTCGTTTTGGGGCCTTTCCTCCCTCTCCCCCCGCCTACTCCCCTGTTACACACTGTTAGTGTTTTTTTTCAGCCAGAAAGTGGCTTGTAAAAGGTGTGAACCTCTGGTGGGTTAGATTTCGTTATAGTTGAATGTTTGTATTATTGGGTTTGAAGTTCATAAAGCCAGGTAGGCGTTTAAACAGTCACAGGAGAAGATGTTCAACTCCTCCCCACTGAACTGAAGATAATAATTAGAATTTATAGTAGTGAGGACCTGCCTCCAATGTAACTACTTATTTTGCGTGCGATTGAACGGATATATGATATTACGGCTCTGTATGACCTTTTTTTCTTGCTTTGCAGGTGCTCCTTTGTGTTATTGTGCTGGATTTAAACGATAAATACTGCACTATGTAAGATCGGGTATTATCTCAAAAGCGATGTTGATTATTACGTGTACATATCTATATATATGCCAATAAAAAGATATTGAAAAAAAACACTGTCCTCTGATACTGCCTTACTGCTCAACCAAGCTACCACTATTAAAGAGTAAGGTTCTATCTAACTTTAACCTCTGCCTACCTTTGGGGACTCTTGGACTCTATACACACTGTACCTCACTTTGGTGCAGTATATCTAGAGCCAGCTTCTTACACTTGGGGGACTGGGACTCCTTTACATGGGAACTACTTTGGGGCCCTTTAGAGAACTCCTTGTGGTTACCCTTGTCCTCCCCCCTTCTGCTGGGGACCCTGTACACCTTTGGCAGTGGTACCCCCAATCCCCTTGTGGACCCTGGTGCTGATCCAGTGGTCCACCTCCTCAGCAAGCTTACCGGGATCAGTCAGCTTACTGTCTAAAAGATGCTGGCGCAGCTCTGGAACACACAGAATACTCAAGTGCTCCCAACTAATTAAATTGCATAAGCCCTTAAAATCAGTTACCTTGCTGCCCGTCATCCAACCATCCAGTGCACGCGTGTACGCATTCACACACTCCACCCAAGTACTGGATTCCAGTTTCTTGACGTTCCTGAATTTCTGCCTGTACTGTTCAGGAGTGAGCCCATACCAGAAGTATAAAGCCTCCTTCATGTTGGCGTAGGTCAGGGTTCCCGCCCTCTCTAAAGGTGGTAAAACATCCCTCTCAGAAGCCTCAAAGTGTCTCCATAGGCCCGCCCCCCCAAAGCTTCTCATGCACCTCATTCATCCTCAGTGTGATCTCATATGCCGTAAACCACGCATAAATATCATCAGCCCTTTGGTAATCTCGCACTAAGTCTTTGGGAATGTACACCTTACCCGCTGGCACTGGCTTTGTGCTGCCACCATTCGAACTGGACTCCACCTGTTTAGCCTTAATGTCCAGTTCCCTCATGCTTAACTCATGAGCTAAGAGAATCTTCTTCTCTTCCAAGGCAAGAGCGTTCTTGCTCTCCTCTGCTCGCTTTTCACTTTCAATGAGAATCTTTTTCTCCTGTGCTTGAGCCTTAATTTTAAAACCTCCAACTCATGCTGTCTGACCCTTTAGTTTTCCTCCAGCTCCTCTGGCAAAAAGCTCCTCCCTGAATGGTTACCACCAGCCCCTGAAGCTGGTTCTCCCACCGGCAAATCCTGAGGACCAAATCCATTCCCTGGCTCATCCTCATCCACCTCAGCATCACCTGTCTCCTGAGCCTCTTTGGCTTCCCACCAGGCCCTCAAGGCCAGTTGCAGCTCCTCCTTCTTGGTGCTACTTTTCACGGGACATCCCAAAGCTCTGCAGAATTGCCTCAATTGATCAACTTTGTAGGTAAACAATGCCTCAATGTTGAATTCCAATTCTGCAACCTCAGTGGCTACTTGACTCCTTTGAGACATGATGTGTGGCTTAAAGATCGCTCAAAAATAGAACCAAGAATAAAAAAACACAATATGTGGTTGGGCTGTGGTCTGCGCTAAAACTAGTGATGTATACCAATCACTGTGAGCCAATTGCATATACAAGTTCAAATCCCAACCGCTTACCACCAGTGTTAGAACTGGGGGTCTCTAGTTGGCTGAGGTAGATACCTTAGTCCAAATAGGGACCCTTGCTTCTAGTCAGGAAAAGGAGGGACACCCTCTTAGATAACCCCTGCTAACCCTCCGGTAGCTTGGCACGAGCCACCCAGCTTATCTCCAAGGCAATGTGTAAAGTATTTGCAACTACACTTCCAGTAACACAGTGATAACACCACAAACAGCAAGTTACTTCAGGACACAGCACACAGCAAAGTCCTTTCAAGCAGGGGGACATAGCACATAGCAAAGTCCCTTGTCCTCTCCTTCGTCAAATCAGCAAACTGCAGGCCCGCCCCAGAATACACAGCAAGGGCAGTCCTTCTCTTCAGTCTCTTCAGCTGTTCTTTTTTGGCAGAAGTTCCTCTTGATCACAAAGTAGTTTCAAGCCTTTTTCAGGCTTGAGTTCAGTCTTGAGTTCAGGGGTTTCAGCTCTCACATTTATACCCCTAAATGCCTTTGAAGTCTTTGTGTTCAGGGGGATCTGAGCCCGGTCCAAACAAGTTCTGGGTGTCTTCCTGCCAGTGCACTACTTTCTGTGATAGTGAGGGTCTGGGCCTCAAACACTCCGCAGGAAGTGGAGTCATTCTTTTGTGGCAGCAGCACAACCCTCTTCGCATCAAAGGGGCTACTCCTCCCACCACACCAAATGCAGGCCAGCATGTTGCTGTCTCACCTACTCCTCCCTGGGGTCAGGACACTCCCCAGACCCTCTCACATCCAAACCCAGACAGTCAATACACAACCAGGCAGAGGAATGCAGGATGGTTAGGACAAGAAACCAGCCACTGCTAAAAGCGTGGTTTCTAAACAAACAATTCAAAAACCATCTTCACAAAAAGATGTGTTATTAAATTCTGAGTTCAGGCACACTAAACTCCATCCCTCCATCTTATGCCTATGGGGAGATATGCTGGAAACATGTGACCCAGCTTTCCCCACTCTCTCTTATGGGCAAGATGGCCTTGCAACAGTGAAAAATGAATTTGGCAGTACTTGGACATGGTACACATGTCAGTACATGTCCTACCTTTCACATACATTGCACCCTGCCCAGGGGTGTACCTTGAGCCTACTATAGGGGTTTCTGATGTGCATTGAAAGGGAAGGGTAAGGCCTGGCAAGTGGGTGCACTTGTCAGGACAACATGGCAGTTAACAAACCGTGCACAGGCACTGCAGTGGCAGGCCTGAGATCTCTTTTTGGGCCTACTTGGGGGGGTGGCACAATTAGTGCTGCAGGCCCACTAGTAGCATTTGCATTACAAGCCCTGGCACACATAGTGCACTTTACTAGGGACTTTACTAGTAAGACAAACATACCAATTATGGACAACCAATTACCATAACACTTTATACAGGGAGCACTTGCACTTTGACACTGATCAGCAGTGGCAAAGTGCTCTAAGCATCTAAGCCAGCAAAACAAAATCCATCACAGCATCAAAAATAGAGGAGGTAGAGGCAAAACGTCAGGGGTAACCATGCCAAGAAATGCCAGGTCTAACAATGTCCTAAGAGAATACTTGGATGTATTTGCCATAGTGTGCATCGATGACATTTTGGTGTATTCTTCTACTCATCAAGAGCACAGTCAGCATGTGGGAAAGGCATTAACAGCTCTAAGAAACAATCAACTCTTTTGTAAACTCAGGAAGTGAGAGTTTCATGTAGACATGGTATAATTTTTGGGGATGATATTATCAGCTCAAGGACAAGAGATGGCTGAAAGGAAGGTGCTGGCTGTACAGAATTGGCCAACTCCTGTTAATGTTTGCGATGTACAATGTTTTTTGGGCTTCGCAAACTTTTATCGCTGATTCATCAACCAGTTTTCAAATGTAGTAGCACCCATTACAAAGCTATTGAGAAAGAGAATCCAGTTTAGCTGGACCATCACAGCAGACCATGCCTTTATGAATTGAAAAAAGCATTTACTTCTGCCCCAGGTCTGGCGCATCCCAAACCGGACAAGCCATATCTGGTGGAAGCAGATGCTTCTGAGGGAGCAATAGGAGCTGTTTTATCACAACGTGACTCTGAAAATGGAGTGTTACATCCAATTGCTTACATGTCCCAAAAACCTAGAGGCAGAGGTAATCTACACGATAGCTGATAAGGAGCTCGTAGCTATTAAGGATGCCTTTAAAGAATGGAGACATTGTTTAATGCTAGTCAAACACATAACAACGGTATATACTGATCATAGAAACTTACAGTTCATGAAATTGTCTTTTGTCACCTAGACAGTTGAGGTGGATGTTATTATTTGAGGTATTTCATTTTATGCTCACCTACAGGCCAGGGAGTGACAACAAAAAAGCAGATGCCCTGATTAGACCGGAATCTGTGCACGTACCGCGAGAAAAAGCAACCCATGCAATCCTAAACCCTCAGCACGTCATCAGTACGTTGCAAACAGAACAATTCCTAGACAAAGTAGCTCGTGCTATAAAAGTTCCTAAAGGGAAGACATGGTTATCTAACCACAAAGATTGGAGGGTAAAGGAAGGCTTACCCATTCGAGGAGCACAGTTGTTAGTACTACGAGCAAGTTACAAAAAGAAGTGTTACTGTGGTGTCACTCAGCGCCAATCGCAGGACATAATGGGATTGAAAAGACTATAGAAAGAGTGTTCAGTCAGTTCTGGTGGCCTTCTATGTCACAGGACATTAAGGACATGATCCATAAATGTGAAGTATGTATGCAAGTAAAACAGATAGAGGTAAACCTTATGGTTTCTTCAGAACTCTACCCACTCCTGAGGTACCATGAGAACATATTTCCTTGGACTTCATTGTGGGGTTAGCACAGGATCAATACTGTACAACAATATTGGTTGTGGTGGATAGTTTAACTAAGGTGGGTCACTTCATTGCATGTTCAAATACCTCCACATCAGGACCAGTGGCTCAGTTGTCACTTAAAAATATTGTAAGATTGCATGGGCTTCCGAAAGTGATTATCTCTGACAATAGAACACAATTCATGGCACAATTTTGGAGGGTCTGGTGCTCTGCACTATATATATCATCCGCTTTGTCCACAAGCTTTCATCCACAAACAGATAGGCAGAATGAGTGTTTGAATCAAACCCTTAAACAGTATCTCAAATGCTATATGGACAGAAACACTGAGGCTTGGGTGGAATGGCTATGGATTGCAGAAGTGGCTTATAACAGCGCACAGCACAGTACCACGAAAGTAGCTCCTTATTTCACCACTTATTTATTTATAAGGTTTTTTTATAGCGCAAACAAGACGCTTGCGGTATCAGAGTGCTTTATAGGGCAAATATGGGTGAAAGAAACACGCATAAAGAATAATATAGGTTAAACTAATACAAAAGTAGTAACCATTCATTCATTCATTTGATAACTTTATTTCGGTCAAAGACCATAAAAGTGCAGATAAAATACATACAAAGCACGAAGAATAAAAAACAGGATAAAAAGAGGTATTAAAAAGACATTAAATTCAGTAGTTATCAAAAATGAATTGGAGGGAGAAAAAAAAAAGGAAACTTTATCTATAACATATTTACAAGAACATTTGTCTTCTGCGCCACATACTAAGTAGAAAGCGAGATACAGCAAAGACAATAGGAGGATGGGTATCATAAATCAAAACCCGGCAGGCCTGTGCAAAATGGCGAAATCCAAGGTTCCTGCATAACCAGCATTTCCTAATTCGAGCATATGCAGGGCAAAAAAACATAACATGGGGGACATCTTCGCCTTTATAATTACATATAGGACAGGCTTCCCCTTCTGATTTGACCCATTTAGAAGTAAAATGCCTAATGGGTAGGCTACCATGCCTGAGTTGAAGGTACAACTTCCTTGCTTGAGGCGGTTGTATTACGTCTAAGAGTTCTTCAAATCGGGGTTCCATTTTTACAAAGAGGAACTCAGTAAACAACCTGCCCAATGTTACGGATCTCTGTAGATTTGACAGGTTCTGCCGCCTCATCTGAATTTGAAGATCTGATTTCGTCATCCCCAGGCAAGACAACTCAGGGGTATCCCAAATCTGTAAAATACCTAGCTTCTTACTAGAGGCTTTGATATGGAGCAACCATGGGATATTTTGGTTTTTTAATTTGTGCCAGATCTCCTGGAACTCAGCTCTATAGGGGGCCAACTCTGGAATAGACCATAACCTCTTCCAGTATAGCATAGGTCTTACAGCTACAAGCTCATCTATCGGCTCCAGCCCCAAGTCAAAGCGTAGGGGAATGAGTGGTGTACTTAATGGTAAGCCTACCAGATTCCTCGTAAAGTTCTGCTCCGCCCTCAAAAGACTGGAAATATTTTTGTGGCCCCAAAATTCAGCACCGTAGATTGAGGCCATTCTTGCTTGGAGTCGATAAATTTCTAGGGCCGGGGCTACCGGTTTAAGATCGGATATCCTATGAAATTTACTAATACCTCCGCTCAGTTGTGTTAGTTTAAGGGCAGATTTGGAGATTTGGGGGCCCCATTCAAAATTTTCTGTTATAGTTATGCCTAGATAGACAAATATTTTGACTCGCTCCAAAGGGATCCCGTTAAGGACAGGGTTCGGTCGTGTCCGCCTCGGGGGGTTGAAGATCATATACTTGGTTTTATCCAAGTTTATCTCCAATCCCCGCAAGGCGCAAAACGCCACAGAACCATCCAGGGTACGCTGGAGGCCCGATGATGTTTTGGATAGCAACAGAGTGTCATCCGCAAACATCAGAGCGGGCACTCTCCCAGTCGCTAGTCTGGGAGAATCACTATCTGTAATACCAGACAGATGATCAACCAGACCATTTATATATAGGCTGAATAGCGTTGGAGCCAGGACGCAACCCTGGCGTACTCCCCTTAAATCAGGGAAGCGTTTAGATAAATCCCCATGCCTCCCGCACCTAACCCGAGCATAATTATTAGTATGTAATCTAATTAATGCTGTCAGAAGGTAGAGCGGGAGTCCCAGGTCTGCCAGGACACCCCATAACTTAGCCCTGGGGACAAGATCGAATGCCGCCCGCAAGTCAACAAACACAAGGTAGAGGCTGCCACCCTCCACAATTGCAGTTTTCCAAAATAAGACCTGAAGGCGGAATATTTGATCCAAAGTAGAGATACCTGACCTAAATCCTGCCTGAAGTGTTGTTAAAACTTCATTTTCCTCCATCCAGCTCAAGATCCAATCCAAAATAATCCTGCCCATTAGCTTTTGGGTTGTATCTATAAGGCTGATGGGCCTATAGTTGGATGGGGTTAGCGGACAACCCTTTTTGTAAATGGGAACCACCTCAGCGCCCAACCATGTCCCCGGGAGATCAGTTCCAAATAAAATCTCATTAAACAGAGCAGCCAGGTATGGTGCCCATATTTTTGGCTGTGTACGAAAAAGGTCACCTGGAAGTTTATCCAGGCCAGGGGCCTTATTGGGAGGTAGTCTTCCTATTGCTGACTCAACCTCCTTCAGGGTTACAATTTCGGGCATTCGGGGTACCTCCCATCCCCAATGTTATTTGGTTCTTATTCCGCCGTCCGCCTGAGGCCCCCTCCAATCGGTACTCCTGGGGGGAGCCCCGGGAGGTCGACGGATAAGGTGCCCCATCTATCCCAAGCGGTAGGGCAGCCGGCCACTTTAGTCCCATTTCCTTCCGGGGTTTACTATTTGGGTCAATTATAGTGTTCAGTTCAACACTATTTATTTATTTATTTATTATGCAACTTATACCGCGCAGACTAAACCCGAATGTATCAAGGCGCCTATCAAAATCAATAAACAATAAACAGAATATACAAAGCACCACTACGGGAATGCACGTGTAAAAAGGTGAGTCTTAAGCGCGGATCTAAAAGTTTGCAGAGAGGAACTGGATCTTACTTCCAAAGGGAGGGCATTCCACCACTTAGGTGCCAGGAAGGAAAAGGCCTTACCTCCCCATCTTGCTTTTCTGACACGGGGTACAGAGAGGAGAAGTTTGTGACTGGAGCGAAGATTTCTACTGGGGTTATGCCGAGAAAGAATGGATACCATGCTTGTAGGGCTGGGTTTAGCTAAGGCTTTATACACCAGGCACATGGATTTGAAAAGGATCCGGTATTCAACGGGGAGCCAATGCAGTTGTTTTCGGGCTTCGGTGGCAGAGGCACGTTTTGGTAGGTCAAGAGCAAATCTCGCTGCCGCGTTCTGGACCACCTGCAAGCGCTGTAGAAGACTCTTGTTCAGCCCTGCATACAGCGCATTGCAGTAATCCAGTCGCGAACCCAAAAGGGCGACAGCAAGTTGCTTTCTTGCCTGGGGAGACAAAAAGTGCCTGATTTTCCTCAGAATGTGGATAATCCCCCAGCAGGTCGAAACAGTCCTGTTGACCTGTTGGCACATACTAAGGTTGGGGTCGATCATAACTCCCAGGTTTTTTGCTGACAAGGTGGGCTCAGGACATACGCCCAGCGAGTTCGGCCACCACTCCGCCGACCAGATCGGTTCCTTTCCTCCAAAGACCATCACCTCCGTCTTCTCCCCATTCAGTTTTAGTGAATTGTGGATCATCCACTGGCCAACTGCCTCCATGCAAGATCTAAAATTGGCGGCAGTTGATGTAGCTGGCTGGGAGAGAGAGACTAAGATCTGGGTGTCGTCCGCGTAAGAAACTACCTCCATCCCAAAAGATCTAATGAGTCTGGCAAGGGGGGTCACATAGATATTAAAAAGGGTAGGACTGAGCGCTGACCCTTGAGGGACCCCACATTGCACAGACAGGGATGGAGATAGAAACGATCCCAGCATTATCCTTTGTTCTCTATGGTCGAGAAAAGAGGAAAGGAGTCCCAGAGCAGGCCCGCGGACCCCAATCTCCCTCAGGCGAGATGTTAACACCACAGGAGACAGGGTATCGAAGGCCGCTGTGAGGTCTAGAAGGATCAGGAGGGAGGTCTGACCCTCATCAACTCTAGTGCGGATGGTATCCAGCACTATGGTGAGGGCAGACTCAGTGCTGTGTTCCCTCCTGAAACCATGCTGGGAGAGATCCAAACAGCCCGAGCTCTCCACAAATGCAGCCAGATGTTTATTTAGATGGGCTTCGAGCATCTTTGCGGGAGCCGGGAGCAGTGAAATGGGGCGAAAGTTCTTTAACACCCCAGGGTCCAGAGAAGGCTTTTTAAGCAAAGGTTTTACAACAGCATTCTTCCACTGCTGGGGAAAAATGCCTTCCTTCATCGCTCTGTTCATGATGTCAACCAGAGGAGGAAGGAGAGATTCTCTGCACTGCTTGAGGATCTTTAGCGGGCAGACATCCAACGGGGAACCAGATTTGGTTTTATCAAGCAGGATTTCAAGATCCTGACAGGAAAGGGGAGGAAAGGAAATCAAATCCTGATGTTGAGAGGATTCAGCAACACTGGACTCAGGGAGAGCAGGCAGCAAAGGAACGGCGGTCAGGGATTTTTGGACCTCCAGAGCAGCATAGATGTCGGCGATTTTTGACTGGAAAAAGGCGGCTATCTTGTTGCACAGGTCCTGAGAGGCAACCACAGGATCCGGTGTCTGAAGGGTCGTAAGGGAATCGACAATCCTAAAGAGTTCTCTAGGAGATGACAATGAGGAGGTGAGTGCCGTGAAGTATTCCTGCTTGATCTTAATAACTTCCAGTTTGTAATTTTTAAGCAGGACCCTATGGGCTTCTCTATCCTTAGGGGCCCAACTAGAGTGCCATAAGCGTTCCTGCCTTCTTACTACCTGTCTCCGGAGCCGGAGCTGTTCGGAGAACCAGGGAGCTGAAGGTCTTTTCCTAGCAGAATAGCAAGACCTTGCAGGAGCAAGTTCCTCTAAGGCCTCAGCAATGGTATTTTCAAATATAGAGACCGCAGTGGAGGTATCTGCCTCCTGAGGAATGGACAGACTGGTTGTCCATGGATGGAGGGAATCTTCCCTGATCTTTTTGAGGTTCCTTCGCACTTCCATGGTGCTCGAGGCCCTTCTAATATAGCCCCGTGAGGGATACATCATATTAAAGGGAACGGCCAGATGGTCCGACCAGGAGAGATGGAAGGGGCTGGCAGCTGTCAGCCTAGGGTCGTTAGAGAAGATGCCATCGAGCGTGTGCCCCGCTCGGTGGGTGGGACCGTTCACCAGCTGGGTGAGTCCGCAGGCTGACATTATTTCTACCAGGGAAATAGTGTCGTGAGCCTCCAATAGCTCAAGGTGGAAATTGAAATCACCTAGAATGGTCAGATTTTGTCGGCCAAAATAGGGTTCCAGAACCTGCATCAATTTCAGCCCAAATCCTGCTCTTGGGCCAGGGGGGCGGTAGACCAAGATTCCATTAAATGCTGGATTAGCAGAATCGGAGAGGGAAAAATATAGGACCTGGAATGTGTCCTTGGGGTCAGAGAGGGGTATAGTGTGGCAGTGAAATTTGTCCTGATATAGAATAGCCAGACCACCGCCAACACGGCCTAATCTGTCAAATCGAGTTAGGCAGTAACCCTCAGGGACCGCTTCAACCAGATCAGGACCCGAGGAGTCTTTGGCCCAGGTCTCCGTAATAAAAACCCAAGAAGGTGTTTTATCTAAGACCAGTTCCTTGAATACAATGTTATTTTTAATAAGCGAGCGAGCATTGAGAAGAAGACAGGACTCGCTGGGATTTTTAGGTGTTGATAAAGAGCGAGGCTCCGGAGGAGCAGAGGAAAGAGAAAGCAGAGGCTCATCTGCATCAATCGGAAAGCACGCACAGCTAGGACATGTCAAATAATGCTCAGGTCTGTAGCGATGTGAGCAAGGGGCAGGGGCGGGCTTAAGCCGCAGCATTTCCCTTAAAGAGTATTTCAGGACAGGGGCACCTGCCTTGTAATGGCCAGTGGTCCAGCCGTCCAGCCCGTCCTCAGCGCGGACGAGCGCAGACGGGCAGGACTCAGGCACGACTCCGGCGCAGGTTCGGCGCGTCCGCTGAACGCGTCCGCTGCGCGGAGGCATTGCCTTCCGTTTTTATAATGGCCAATAGAGAGCGTGGAAACGCTGCCCCAAACCAAGATGGCCGCCAAAGTCGATTCTACCTGGCCGAGGCTCGGCTATCTCAGCATCCAAATCGGCTGAGGGTGATCCGAGTATCAGGGTGAGTGCTAAATTAAACAAGCGGGGGGCAGGGGGATAATTTCTGCCACTTTTACATCAAACAGAGTAAATCAGTCACAATTACTAAACAGTGCTAAACAATTACTAAACAATTACTAAACACTAGCGTATAGAGCACTAAAGTGTGCCTCCCACACTGATGACACGATGTTTGGGACACAAGCACTATCACCCCCATTCGTGACTGTTGCAACGGTAGCCCAAAATGACTTAGTATCCCTACGCTTGAGTGCGGATCCCATCTCTTCCCATACCTTATCCTCCCAGTCCTTCTTACCCCTTGTAATTGCCTTTTTGTAGAGAAGTCGAAATTTCTTTATACAAACTCTATCTTGGGTTTTAATGGCAACCAGTAGATCTTTTTTTGCCTTTCTACAAGGGGCATCGTACCAGGGATGTAGCTTCACCCGTGGTGGTTTGGCCGCAACTACAGGGCAGAACATATCCACTAGATTCTCTACCAATTGCTCGTGGATTTTCACTGCTCTGCCCTTGTGGGCGTCATCCCCCATTTCAAGAATCGAGGGAATGGCTATGTTATAGATTTTCGCCAATAGAATAGGGGACTCCTGTAAAAGTGGCCATTTAACCCTACGTCTGTTGTTAGTTATTATGTAGGGAGGAATAGCACTTGTTATATTGGGCGAAAGATTTATCAGCCCAAAGCTGCCAGGTTTTAATGATAGTACAAGGGCATTATGATCACTATCGTGCCTTGGGACAACCCTAAAATCCATCAGCCTGTCCCAGTGTTTAATTTCCATCATTATATAATCAATGATGGAGGTTTGGTGTAATCTATTAAACGTAGCTGACCCAGGTCTATCGGGCTCCACCCGCCCATTACATGCCCGCAAAGAAGTTGAAAGGGTAAATGATTGTAGTTGCAGGACCAATGGAGTCCAGGCCTTAACAGGGATAATCTGTGGTTCGGGAACATGCCAGAGCTGGTCTTCATCGTCCTGTTCATCCCACCCAGGACTCGCCAGGGGCTCAAACTGACAGTTGAAGTCTCCTCCAATCACGAGTGCTGTTGTTGGATCAAGTGACTGGATACAGTTTTTGAGAACATCAACTGCAACAGACTCCCGCCCGCACTTAGTGGGTCTAGAATAGATATTCACTATAGCCAACTGCGGCATATTTTCTGGGGTCAGAAGTACACAATGGACATCTGGGGAGTTAAGGTGCATTTGTACAACCCTGGCACCCAAATGCGTAGCCACCCATATTGTTAGCCCGCCCGATGGCCTCCCCCTAGCCCCAATTGAAGCAAGGATATCAAAGGTAACATACCCAGGCATAACACTCTCCTCCAATGCCTAGGTTTCCTGCATCAAACAAATGTCATGGAGAGCCATAAAGGAGCCCCACTCGGGCAGCGGCAATTTGTTTTTTATTCCAGCCACGTTCCAAGACAGGATTTTTATGGGGCCCTCGGTCCTTACTGGATTACTTTGTACTCTTTCCATACCAATATAGTTCCCAAGATCCGAAATCTGATTCCTATGCTCGAATTCACCTACGGGGGTCTTATTAGGAGATAATAGATCGTTAGGGGCACTAATCTCTACAGATTGTTTTAGTGCCCCCCGTTGCATCATAACTTCATTATTTAGAAGGTAATTTGTGCTAAAATTCAATTGGGGGGAAGGAGAGGCCCTACCCTTTGACTCGCCGGTATGTCCATCCATGCCACTGTATAATAACCACTAAAACAACCTGGGTCTGGTGCTGAATCAAAAGACTAAACCAGGAGACAGTATATCTACCTATTCCGACATCTCTTTAAGAGAGAACCCTTCTTGGACAGGACCCATCAATCACAAAAGGTGGTGAAATATCATCATTTGGGTCTGTATATCTCAATGTGACGGACCAAGTCTTGACATAACGACTAGGTAACGTCCAGAGAGAATGCAACAAAGGAGGGTTGCTGTCAGATCTCAAACAATGTCAAAGCGACAGTATATCCAAAAGTTGTAAAGGGGATCCTAAAGTGAGCCGATAATCTGTTCAATATGGGACTGGAACTCTAATAATAAATGTGTGGCCCAGATAGGAGTTCCTACAGGGACTGTAGATGGATCGTCGGCAACCTGTACGGGTACGATCAAAGGTGTAATTTTTTTACTTAGTTTCTTTTGGGTTTTACTTTTCTTATTTTTTGGTCGAGAGTTGGCTACATTTTTCACCAAAACTTGCGGGGCACAATTAGACAGTGTGGGACTGGTGGCAATAGTAGTAACGGGCTGGGCACAGGGTAACTCAGAAAAAGACGATGTACGGAGGAAACTACAATCTAATGGGTTAACTGTGGCTATCGAGTAATCCCCCTCTTGCTGTGGTGGAGGGCAGGCTGGAGTAATCGAAAGTCGCCTCTCCGTATTTTCTATTGCTGTCGCAACCACCCCAATCGTTTTCTGAAGCATTTTATCGATTGCTGTTAAACTCGGGAGGGATTGGGTGGCGGCAGCATGCTGCCTAGTCATTGGGTGAGATTTGTTACTAGTTTTTCCCATTGCAGCTGCTGGGGCAAGAGTGCTTTTTGGGTCAAACAAATGTCGGGCAGCAAATAGTAAACACAAAACCCCTCAGTACCTACAATATTAAAAACGTATATCGAACCAATAATATAGGATTGGGGTAGAGGCGATTATACTATGACAATGTTTCATCTATACGAACATCCTTCTGCCCTTTGCATCCCACAGTACCTTAAGTAAATAGTCAGTAGTCCAATGGAATGGTGCAGATCTTAGCAAGGTGGCCCAGCCCGGCCTCCTCCGGCCCCTGACGGCCACAGACAGCCCGCCCTTTGCCCGGGCTTAGCCCGGCGCGTTCCGCGCGTCCTCGCGGGACGAGGGACCGAGCCCGCCTTTAAGCGCCTCCTGGCGCGTGATTGTGAGGCGTCCTGCCCCTAGGAATGATGGGGGTTGTGGTCCGGCGGAGCCAAGCCCGGCCGACCGAGTCAAGTAACCGGAGAAGCCTCAGTAAGTTCAAGACAGCGGGTGTAGGGGGCGGAGCCAAGCCCGGCCCCGGGAAAGCAGGAGACACCAAGTTCAGAACAGCCACCAGGAAACAAACAGCACACCAAGGGACTCAGCACCGAGCTCACCTTTAAGCGCCTCTTGGCGCGTGATTGTGAGGCGTCCTGCCCCTAGGAATGATGGGGGTTGTGGTCCGGCGGAGCCAAGCCCGGCCGACCGAGTCAAGTAACCGGAGAAGCCTCGGTAAGTTCAAGACAGCGGGTGTAGGGGGCGGAGCCAAGCCCGGCCCCGGGAAAGCAGGAGACACCAAGTTCAGAACAGCCAGCAGGAAACAAACAGCACACCAAGGGACTCAGCACCGAGCCCGCCTTTAAGCGCCTCCTGGCGCGTGATTGTGAGGCGTCCTGCCCCTAGGAATGATGGGGGTTGTGGTCCGGCGGAGCCAAGCCCGGCCGACCGAGTCAAGTAATCGGAGAAGCCTCGGTAAGTTCAAGACAGCGGGTGTAGGGAGCGGAGCCAAGCCCGGCCCCGGGAAAGCAGGAGACACCAAGTTCAGAACAGCCAGCAGGAAACAAACAGCACACGCATAAAGAATAATATAGGTTAGACTAATACAAAAGTAGTAACCAATACAGACTAGCAAATATATACAAGGATGTATAACTAGTTCAAGTAAATTTGGCCTGAAGAATCGATTTCACTTCTTTTTTTTAAAGATGCCGTGGAAGGGTTCTGTTTCGTTTCTGGGGGCAAGGCATTCCAAATCCTGGGAGCTATTCCTGAGACGTTCCGGTTGTATGCTTTCTTCTTGGTAAATCGTGTGGTTTCAGTAGAAGATTATAAGAGCTCTTGGCGGTTCTGTTACCGCCCGATAGCACCAATTTCTCAGCTAGGTATCTTGGGGTTTTGTGATATGCCTTGTGCATCATACAAGCGATTCTCAAATGAATTCTGGCCTCGAAAGGTAGCCAGTTGAGAACACGAAGGAGAGGGGAGATGTGACCGGTTCTTTTGGAGCCTGTGATGAGTCTAGCAGCTGCGTTGATTGAGGCTCTTAGCGGGGCCTTCGTCGATCTGGGAAGGCCGCAGAGAGCGACATACTTCACTCTAGGGATTACTAAAGCTTGAACTGCCTGTTTCAAGTCATTTGCATGCAGGAACGGTTTCAGTCTTCTCAGGGTGTTCATCTGAAAATGTGCTCATTTTGTCGAAGCGCTGATGTGTTTCTGCATATTCAGCGTATTGTCCAGAGTTATTCCCAGCGATTTCGCTGAGTCGATAATGAGAGGTTGACCGTTGAGTGCTGTTAAGTGGTTCATCCACTCGAGGATGATGGTCGATTGGCTGGGGGGAGCGATTAAGAGGAATTCGGTTTTGAGGGTGTTTAGTTTTAAATGTTTTTTGGCCAGCCAGGTCTGTATTTCTTGGAGCGTTGAATTGAGAGATTTGATGTCCTCAAGTGAATGGATCTTTATGTAGAGTTGTGCTTCATCTGCGTACATGTGATAGTGGACATTCAAGGAGCTGAGAAGTTCGATGAGTGGTTCCATAAACAGGTTGAAAAGTGTCGGGGAGGGGGATGATCCCTGTGGTACTCCTGAGGGGACTGGGGTGGGCTTGGATAAGGATTGATTGACCTTGAATCTTTGTGTTCTATTATGAAGGAAGGAGGTGAACCAGGTTAGGTCTGATTCAGATAGTCCCATTCTGTGTTTCAGATCTAGTAAGTTGTCGTGATTGTTCAAGGAGGATTAGTAAACAGGCTTCGTTTTGGTCCAGGATTTTTAATGCATCATCTATTACGTGGGTCATGGCTGATTCAGTACTGTGCCCTGCACGGAAACCTGATTGGTATTGATCGAGCAGGTTGACTTGCTCTATGTGGTTGCTAAGCTGCGTGTGAACACATTTTTCTAGCAGTTTGGCCAAGGTGGGGATGTTGGATATTGGGAGATAGTTATTCAGGTCTAACGGGTCCGCCGATGGCCTCTTCAAGATGGGGGATACTTGACCTGCTTTAAGGATACTAGCATTGGAATTAAGTTTTTTAAGTAGTTTGCTGGGAGAGTGTTGCATGTCCGGGACCGACCGCTCATCACTCACCAAGTCAGATGAAGCGGAAGGTGTGTTGGGAGTGGGGCGCCTCCGTTTATCAGGCACTGCAGGCGACGTGTTCCCAGGAAGAATCAGGAAATCCAGCATCCCAGCGATATCGGAAATGTGAACCTCCCCAGCAGTCTCCAAACACTACAACACCCATGAGCATGTGCGGCGCGCGCACAGGATGTGATGAGAGCGGAGTATCCAGAAGGCTTGAAAAGCCCGTTCTGGATGTGAAAACGCCACAGATTATTCCAGTTGGAGTTTGTATGTGCCAGGACGAAGGATCGTTAATCTAAAGTATCTGGTGGGGTAAGGGTGTGGCTGACACCACCGCTCCTGTTCTATTGTAGTCACGCCTTGTTACTGGAATTACCGCATCTTGACATTTTGCTGTATATAGTGCCCTGATTATATTTGAGTTTACGGAACTATTCAACAGATGCTCTTTACTGCGCAGTACCTAATACAGGAGTCTTGTGGTTATTGCGCATACAAAGTTACTTCAATATACCAGGTGGTATATTATCTATCCTTGTGTTTTGGAAAGCATTACAGTGGCCATACCCATATGCACAGGGTGTTGTTTAACCAGCATTTCCTTTTGGGATGAGGTCCAGTTTGCTCTAATAACATGGCCATGTGAATGTTGAATATCGTGTGTCTTTTGTTCGTTTTCTAGCAGGGGAACAGAGAGAGGTTGCTACCTAAGCCTATCCTTCCTCCCTTGTGAAGTGCAAATTCACACCACTATTGGTGGGTAGTAAGTCCTCACAAAAAACGGTGTTATGGGGTTATGAATGGTATTGAACCTGGAATAATTATATGTTTCCATTTCGCAGTATCTTATGTCTGAAACCCTGGGGTTAAGCCAACTCTTAATCACGGAAGTAATGGAATCCCTTGGAAGGTCCTTGATGAAAACCTAATCGTCCTTCTAACGAACTATTACAAGATCTTGTTATTTTATTTTACAGGTATATAAGGAAACAGTAATCCTAGTGTAGTGTAAAGAAGTGTGAAGGTGTTTATTGAATAGTATTTCTATAATTAGTGTTTTCCTCCCCGCTGTTCCCATCCTTTCCTTCCCCCGATTGACCCCCTTAATCTTCCGTGACATAACGGCACTTCGGAATTGAGGTTGTCAATAGGTGGACCCATTTGAGCAACGAGCTGATCCTGAGAGGCCGCCGAGGGACACGTGACAGAGAGGGTCTGTGAAGTGGTTAGAGGGATTCAGGGCCATGAGCGTTTTAAGATAGTTTCTTTGCTGTAGGTGTTGAAGGAGGCCCAAGAAGCGTTGTTTTTGTGGTCGAACTTTGCAGAAAAACCAAGAGGGGTTCCTAGCGGGGACAGTGAGGAGACCGTGTGAGGGTTAGTATGGGATAATAGATCGTTAAGCAGGTCTGTCTTTATGTTTTCTGTCTTCGTCGTGAAGAAGGAGGCAAATTCCTCACGATTGGGCAGTGTGTCTGGATTAACTTGGGGAAAGTGTGAGACACCCTTAGATTGAGATTTGATTAGTTCGAATAGCCTTTTGGGACGATTCTTGGCTTGGTCTAGTTGCTTACTGAAGAAGTCTGCTTTTGATCGTCTAACCTTTCTGTAATGGGGGTTTCTCGTGCTTCTTAGTAACTTGAGGTGGTCAGAGGATGGTGCCGATCTCCATTGTCGATCAATTACTCTTAGTGATCTTCTGTCTTCATTTAGATTACCATCATACCAGGGTTTTGAGTCTTTTGTGGTGACTCTTTTCAGTTGTAAGGGAGGTAGATTGTCTAATACCATGTTCATGGATTGGAAGTAATGATTAGTCAGATCTTGTACCTCGGCTAAGCATTCCGGTGGAAGCATGATGTTAGGACTAGAGGTTGTGAGTAAGAGCGGGACCAAAGTTTTTCAGGTTCCTCTTCCAGATTTTAATTCTTGTGGGTTGGACAGAGAGTAACTGATTCAGTCAGTCTGTCAAATTTCTTTATTCGATAACTTAATATCATAAAAGACATTGTACAATCATGAGCAAAAAAACAGTTAATTACATAGTTAAAAAATCTTGATATATAAAAAGTTCATACTATACTTATTGTGAACTATTTGACCCATTATAACAAATACATAAATATAATCTAAAAACCTTTTTTTAAAAAAGACTACCATGAAATTATGCTATCCCAGTGCAGGAACATTTTAAGGTGCAAAAGATATGCTATTTAGGGCCACTTAGGGCCGACAGTGAGGTGTTTGTCTTTTTCCTGATACGGATAGCGGCAACCAGAAAACTAGCAACATTAAATATTATTCGTGGTGAGTTAAGTAGCTGTAGATACACAAGCGCTGGCCTAACCTGTGTAAATCCCGCCTCCCTCAAAATTGGGAACAAAAACTTCCTTCTACAATCATTATAACGGTCACAAAACATAAAGAAGTGAAGGGTATCCTGTGTTGAAAAATTGTCACATTTACAGGGGTCAGCACGTTCCGGAGTACACCATGTTCGGAAAAAACCCAAAGAAAAATGTATCAGGTTAAGCCGAAATCTAATTAAAAGGTACCGATGATATGGGATGTTCACTATAGTCAGATATGGCTCAGGGCCTGGGCAGCTAACCAGGGCATAGTTAGCTCTTGCTACTGGTTTCATCAGTTCTGTCTCCTCTCGCTCTAATGATAACATGACCAGTAGGGCATTTCTTGTCAGTGCAATGTCCTTTTTTGTTATAGTTTCCGGTGAGGAGAAAAGGACCACGCGCCCTATTTTTTGGAAACCAGATTTTATATAAGCCAACCATGGAATTTTGTTAGCATAATCCAATGTTAAACAATTTTTCAGTATAGTATGGTTTAGGGAAATTTCTTCATTCAACCAGATCTTTAGCCAATATATCAAAGGTGCAATTTTGATTTGATCAGTAACACATCCAACCCCTACTTCGGTATGAGTGGAAAAGGTGGGGGTGGACTGGGGAACAGCGAGGACTCCTCTCAGAAATTTGTTCTCTATTAACTGAATTTTGTCATGATTGGTATAACCCCATATTTGACAACCATACATTGCAACGGCCAAACATTTGGCTTTGTATACCTTTAGAAGAGCTTCTACTGGTCTAGCCCCCAACTTTTTAGTGAACCCCATAAGTCCTGAGACGGTCCGTGCAAACGCCACACTACGACTGTTATTTTGTGGGCGCCAAGTTCCCTTTTCTTCAAAGACGACCCCCAGATAAGGGAATGTGGGTACCCTGCAGACCACTTCTCCACTACAGAGAAAGGTTTTAACTTTGGTTTTCCGCTTTACCCTCCCTGCAATCAGAACCTGGGATTTTTTTGCATTTATTTTTAAGTCCAGGTTCTCCATAAAATTTCCAAAGGCATCCAGCAGCTTTTGTAGGCCTGTCCCAGTACGTGCCAGGAGGACGGCATCATCCGCGTAGAGGAGGACCGGTATAACCAGTTCCCCTATACGTGGAGTGTCCAAGGAAACCTCCCCCAGTTGTGACTCAAGTGCATTTATATATAGTGTAAATAGCAGGGGCGCCAGAATACACCCCTGTCTGAACCCCCTTTCTGACCTAAAGTGTCTAGTGCATCGCCCCTCAGTATTGACTCTGATTTTTGCCGAAAGGTCCGAATGCAAGTCTGCTAAAAAGTGTACGAGAGGTGCATCAATTCCCATGTCTAAAAGTATATTCCAAAGCTTTGACCTATTTACGAGGTCGAAAGCAGAGGAGAGGTCCATAAACCCCATGTATAATGACCCCTCCTTGGCCACCGTATACTTACTAATTAAAAGATGCAGGTTTAGACACTGATCAATGGTACTCCGTTTTGATCTAAAACCATATTGGGCGTTAGACAATACCCCTCTCTCATCCAACCACTCACTCAGTCTATGCAGGACCACTCTACCTAGTATTTTTACTGAAGAATCAATTAAAGAAATAGGTCTATAACAAGAAGGATTCTGCCTAGCACCTTTTTTGAACACCGGGATAATGATTGATGTGGCCCATGATGCTGGAAGACTATTTGGCCCGATCGTGTTGAAAACGTTAGTTAAGATTATTGACCAAATGTTTGGGGCAGCTCTGAACAGATCCGCGGGGACCCCATTGGGTCCGGGAGCCTTGTTTTTTGACATTTCCCCTATGGCCCTTTCAACTTCAGAGACCTCAAAAGTCAAAGGGGACAGGACTTTTTCGGGCAAATTGGGTAAAGCACATTGGCCCTTTGCAGGGAGGCTGTATATCTTTTCAAAGTGGGCTATCCAGACCTCATCCACGATGTTACAGTCCAAAGGGGAATTATCATTGTTTGTAAACAGTGGCTGATTTACAGTTGCCCAGAATTTCCCACTATCTTTCAGTACTTCAGGTGACAAGAGTTTTATCCAAGCTTCATCCCGCAGCTCCCGTTTTCTTTCAGTTAGTGCTTGTTTGTAGGCTAGTCTACAGGTGGCTATAAGCCCCCTATCCCTGGGAATTACCTTCAAGGCCTTCAGAAGGGCAGCATGGGACTGTGAACATCTTTTGTTAAACCATCTTTTACCGATCTGGGGTTTCTGTTTCCCTTTAATAAGTAGACTTTGGTTTACTTGTACACAGATACTATTAAAAGCATTAATAATGTCAGGGCGTTGAGCCTCAGCATCTAAACAGATATTAATCTCTACCTCAACAGTGGATAAGATCTCCGATAAAAAGGTCTCTGGGACCACTTTTGCCCTTTTCAGTTTTCTCACCACCTTTTGTGATGTGGGCCTAAAGGATAATGGGTCCCCCGGAATCAGTTCAAGTATCACCGGGTTATGGTCACTAAAAATAGAAACCTCTGTTAGGTATCTTAAAACTTGAGATAGCATAAATGAAGTTAAAAATACATAATCAATGATTGTACCTTTGTCTTTCCCCTTAAATGTCGGGATCCTATTCTCAGCCTCCCCACAACCCGACTCATAGAGATTCCAGTTTGCCAAAAAAAGTTCCAGTTCCTCCCCCTGTTTCGTGTGTTCAAAATGAGATGGTGCAGTGAACGGTGGGCCCTCATAGGCCTTACCCCCACACAGATTGTCACAGGGATGAATATTTAGGTCCCCCATCAAAAGGATGTCAAAAGAATTTGACCTCAGACTATAAGTTAAAAGAAACTGTTCTAGCAAATCTAGATTGTTATCTGATTCCATGGAATTGTAAAAATTAATAAATAATACTTTACTTGTGTCGGACACTGAAAGTTCCACTACTAGACAGTTATGGCATCCTGCTTCGAGCTGCTTGAGAGAGCCCTTTATTTCTAAAGAGAACAAACTAATCAGCCCTCCCTTCGCTCTCCCTGCAGCGCATTGTCTAGCTGGAATATAGAAATGACAATAACCATCCAGAGAAAAGCAGTTTTGAGCATCCCATGTCTCTCAAAGGGATATTATATCAAATGTTTTTAAAAACCCCTTCCATATTACGTCTCCCATTTTGGCCCTTATACCGGCTACATTCCAGCTCAAAATTCTGCAGGATGAGGCTGGGGTCCCTTCTACAGGTGCCTGATCCTGGGAGTTACTTAGTCAATCGTTCCCGTCCATTCCTGAGAGTGCAGAGAAGCGATTTTCCAGTGTGCACCCCAGGACATTAGAGATCTCCTTATTTATATTTACGTCCCTGAGTGGGTTCCCGCCCTCTATCGTGGGCTGAGAGCCTCTATGTGCATGTGTTAGGGATACTGGTGCTCTGTCCGGTGGTCGTACCACTAGGACAGAGGGGTACCATACCTTATTTTGAGGGGGTGGATATAAGTAGCCCAGGGGAAGGGGCCTAATGCCCGAGTTTAACAAATCAGAACCGTCCCAAAAGAGACGTTCTGCCATGTGACAAGATTTAAAATTAATCACCACACAATCCCCCTCACGCGTTTTGCTTCTGGGGCCAACCCATCCTACTCTTCTGACCATATTTATGTTGGTGGCTATATCCATGTCCCCGCTACAGTAGTTTTTGCACCAGGTTTTGGTTCTCTCCATTAAGTCTTGGGTACTTTCACTCCCATTATTTTTCAGCGGGGGGACCCCTGTTAACACAGCCACTAAGGGAGCAGCTTGGGGCGGAAGGTGTACATTAAAGTGGCATGGCAGCTCAGCTGGGTCTTTAGTACTGATTCATTGATGTGTAAAGTGATGATGTGATGTGATGGTCAGACCAGTCACAAGGGAGGATCGATTCAAGCTGGGTGGAGTCCGATTTAGAAATTACTAGATCGAGGGTTGAGCCTTTTTCATGGATAGGGCTGTCACAGATTTGGGACAGGTTAAGTTTGGAGAGGAAAGCTTTGCGGCTGTTGACCTCTGGGTCGTCAGGATCATTCCAGTGGAGGTTAAAGTCCCCCAGGAAAATTTGAATGTTTTGTTGTCTAACATTTAGGCTAGGATCTCCATGAGATGTTTGATGAAGGTGAGGTTATCCCCTGATGGGTGGTAGAATGAGTGTAGTGAGCATATTTGTTTGTTATTATTAGTGATGTCTAGACATAGGTATTTACAGGAAGAAAGAACCGGGGAGTTGGAGCGGTTCACTGAGAGGTTGCTCCAATGTATGCAAGCAATACCACCGCCTTGCCTATCAATTCTATCTAGTCTTGTGATGTGATAGTTTCGGGGTACTAGTAGGTCTAGGAAGGGGCATGAATGATTAATTTAGCCATATTTCGGTTAAAATTAGAAGGTCAGGTTCATTAGTTAGTATGAAGTCAGCTATATCAGCAGCATGTCTTGCGGCCGACCTACAGTTCAGCAGAATACATTTTAGCCGGGCTTTGATAGGAGTAGTGTTGGGTTCGTTTAAGATGGGTACTCGCATGAGGTTGTTTTCAACTATACCTCTGGAAATGTGTCTTGTAGCTCTAGAGGCATTGGAAGCAATGGATTGGATTATGGAAAATTTCGGTATGTTATCCATGTGCGTAATATTAAGGGGTGGAGACGGGAGCTAGTAAGAATGGAGTAGGGAAGTTAAGTCTTTCGATGATAGAGGCTTTTTCCTCCTGACCGGTCGGGATGAGGAATTGGGATAAGGTACTGTTCTCCACCTAGGGAGCTCCTGTTTCGAGGAGCCTGCGCATAGCTGATGTGTTAGTTTCGAGTGGTTGATGTGGCGGTATGTCTTAGCTTCTACTTCGGAGCGCGTGGACTTGATTTGTTGCAAAATCAGGTCATGAAGAGTTTGGAGGTCCTCTTTGACTTGTTGAAGAGATAGTAATATCTCATCGGGTCTAGGGTCAGGTGTCGGAGTTAACATATTTATAGAATGGACTGTAGTTGAGGAAGGAGGGGTTAATCCTTGTGTGGCGTCCTGGGGGATAACGTGATCTGGTTCATTGTATGGCAGTTTTTCAGTGAGGAAATCGATAGAGAGGGGGGAGTAGAGAAGAGATGTGAGGGGGTATTGATGTGTGCCATAAGTGGGATGGTGAGATTCGTAATGAGGGGAGAGGGTTCCATCCTTGATTTTATTTATTTATTTATTTATTTATTGGGTTTATTAAGCGCGACAGATGCCCAAAAAGGGCTTCCCGGTGCTAGAGCAGAATACTCAATCCAAGAGGCAGGAAACGGCAGATCACTGATTAAAAAGCCAGGTCTTAATGGCTTTACGGAAGTGAGTGTACCTTGTTTCTAGGCGGAGAGGTAACGGAAGGGAGTTCCAAAGCTTCGGGCCTAGGAGGGAGAAAGATCTACCTCCCATCCTTGCACGGAAGGTTTTGGGGACACAAAACAGACCTTGTGTAGTAGATCTCAGGCATCGGGCAGGAGTGTAGGTGTATACAAGGGTTTGGAGATATCTGGGAGCATTGCCCCATTTTATCCTGTGCATGAGGCTCAGAGTTTTGAATTTAACCCTGTTGTCAATTTTTAGCCAGTGGAGTGCCTTTAAGTGACTGGACATACGCTCTCTCCTGTTGCACTTGCAAAGCAATCTAGCTGCTGCGTTCTGTACCAGTTGAAGGCGCCTTATGATTGCCTGAGATGCCCCTAAATAAAGGACATTCCCGTAGTCCAAACGGGAGGTGATTAATGCATTAATCACTGTCTTTTGAGTGTCTGCAGGGAGCATCCATATGATTTTCCTGAGCCATCTCAGGATAATGAAGCAGGTGGCTGTGAGATTGTTCACCTGGGGCTCCATGGTAAGGCCACTATCAATGATAAAGCCCAGATTGCGTACTTGGTGCAATGGAGTAGGCAGGGTGCCCATTTCGGATGGCCAATGTCTGGAATTCCAGAGATTATGATTGGGACCTACTATCAGAACTTCGGTTTTACTTCCATTGAGTTTAAGCATGCTTTCATTCATCCAGAAGGAAATATTCCTAAGGCCAGTCTGAAGGCGTGAAGGAAAGTCTTGGTTTTCGTTTGATAGTGAGAAAACGATTTGGGAATCGTCCGCGTATGTGAACATGTTGAGACCAGCTGATTCAGCGATCTGGGCCAGCGGGGCTGCATAAAGGTTAAATAGCAGGGGGCTTAATACTGATCCCTGTGGAACTCCATATGGAGAAAAGTGGACCTTGGATGCCGCATTACTGGAAGAGATTTGGAATGTCCTACGAGTCAGAAAAGATGCAATCCAATCTAGTGCAATTCCTCTTATGCCTATGTTGAAAAGGGAGGCGAGCAGTGTGTCATGGGAGATGGTGTCAAACGCCGCGCTGAGATCCAGTAGAATCAGCGCGGCAGAATTACCCTTATCGACCATTTGTCGGAGGTTTTCCACGACTCCAAATAATGTGGTCTCCGTCGAGAATCCGGTGCGGAAACCCGATTGGGAGGGGTGAAGAATACTGTTCGCCTCCGTGAAGTTGGTGAGATGTTCATGGACATGCTTCTCCAGGATTTTGGAGAAAGCAGGCAGAAGAGATATTGGTCGAAAATTTGCCACATTTTTAGGGTCGGCCGATGGTTTCTTAAGAAGGGGTGAAACCAAGGCATGTTTCCAGGATGGCCGGACCGTGGCAGAGGAAAGAGATAAATTTAAGATTTGACATAACACGGCAAGAAGAGGGGTGTCCAGGAGTCTAAGAGTAGAAATCGGAAGGGGGTCAGCAGGGGATCCAGATTTGACCTTCCCTAAGATGTCCCGCAGACCCCGCACATCCATCTCGGGCCAAGAAGTAAGCGGCGCGTAGGATAGATGGGGTTGGGCATAGATGTCATCTGTGTTGGATCCAAGGTTTTGGGTACTGTTGGATTGAGCCTGCTGTTGTGTTGCTATATTCTGATAGATATTCTTGATCTTAGATGTAAAATGTAAAATATTTCGCCAGTTCCTCGCATTGAAGACTATTAAGGGGCGGAGGTTTGGGAGGAGTGTTTGCACCTGCTAACTCTTTTACAAGGTTAAAAAGAATTTTCGATTTGTTGGTAGCTTCAGATATGGATTCCTTCCTTTACTTCATCCTGTGCAAGATAAAAAATGACTGCAGTTCAAACTAGGGTTAAACATATTCAAGAACTAATGAAGATCACTCAACATAACATAAAGGAAGCAAAAAGCTGGTACAAGAAATACGCAAACGTACATAGACGAAAAGAACCCCCATACAAGGTAGGAGGTGGGGTTTAGTTATCCACAAAAAAACATTCATTTTCGGCAATACAGTGTGTTTAACTCAAGATACATTGGTCCGTACAAAATCATCAATGTCATATCATATGAAGGTACACCCTGTCTTTCCATGTTTCGCTAGTATAACTGTCATTCACATCAGTTAAATGATTAACCTCTCCTGTGTGGGTGGATCATGAACCCGTACAAGCAATAGTGGAATCCAAAAAGAGGAGTAGCAGACAGTGGTATTTGATTGCATGGAAAGGTTACGGTCCGGAGGAGAATTCCTGGGAACCTGCTACGGGGGTTCATGTTCCGCCGTTAGTAAGATGTTTTAATTTAACGAATCCCTCTAAGCCTCAACCCTGACAGCGTCCCTAAAGGGAGGTGTACAGTTACGGTCTTCAATGTGACCCACTGTTAGACGCTCAACGCAGCATCAGGAACTAACACTCCCAGCATGCTGCAGTACTTCCGGGACACACACGAGGTGCATGTGGTGTGGGCGGAATCATAAGGAAAGCCCGCGTACCAGCTGTTGCAGATTGTTCGTGGTCCTTGGAGGAAAGATGCAGGATTCCACGCGTCTCTTTTAAGGGTCGGGTAAGGGTGCCCGGGCACCGCTTCCCTTTTTACCATATTGGTATTTCTGTTTCGCCCGTTCATTTTGGTTCGCACGAGTGAAGGAACCTGCTGAGCCAGGACTGGGTGTTTGTTCTTTGTTTGGCTGTCATAGGGGTGAAGGAATCCTTGTGTGATAAGCGTCTTAATGCTTGTGCTTGAATAGTTATCTTGGAATACGGATGAAGGAAGCTAAAAGGCACAGGCATTTTTGTGTGTTTTTTATCCTAATTAGAAGAGGCAAAATATGGGTATATGTTCTTTACACCAAGCAGTGAGGCAACTGACCTAAAAAACGTTATTGTTTCTTCTTGAAAACTTTCATGAATTGCTCATTTTCGGTCCATGTGTTATTTGGAATGCCAGTGAAACCTGGAGAAACGTTTCAAAGGAATTCTAATTAAAGAAGTATTATAACGAATACTAAGTGATAACACTACTACTCTATAACCTCAATACTATATTTATTTATGCGTTTCATGCCTAGCAATTAACAGGGACCCTAGTAGGAGTGAAGTCCACACCCTATGATGAATGTAAAGGCAATTCTTTTGCCATGTAATGAAAACAATTGAGACTGTTTCTTATGGGATAGCTATGGGAGAGTAATGCTATATTTTTTCCATAGATACACTATACTATGCAATTCTTCTGGAGGTAGAACAAAGGGTGTTCATAACACTTTTCCTGTGACTATCGTATCTCACGAAGAGGGGTTCCTGTTATTTTCTTTTTCAGGTACATTATTTTGTATAGAGTATTTAGGATGAGAACATTGGTGGTCTATTTATGAATAGTTTCAAAATAGTAATTGCACGTTCTTCTGATTTCAGATCTACCTCCCTGTGGTCCCCTTCCTTTCCTTCCCTCACTTGATCCTATCAAAATTCAGTGCTATTATAGCAAACGGTATTGAAACGATCTAAATTGGACCCACTTGTGCATCGCTCCAATCCCGAGGTAGAGGACTGCAGGTGGCATGCTCTGGATCTGTGCCAGGTCCTTCCCATGTTGTTATTCCTGACACATCCAACATCCCATTCTGGTTGTGTCTCCCTATGATTACCTGGCTAGGTGCCCTGCAGTGGGGCTGAGAGGATGGTGGATGTAGGCTTTGTTTGATAGCTTGTCTGACACTGCTGTACTCATCAGGACACAAGATGTGAGAATGTGTGATTGGGCTGATGGGGGAATGGAGGTTCAGGTTGGACTGTAGTAGTCAACTTGGTGTTTGTAGACATGTATTGATCTGTCAACAATTGGTGCATCAGCTAAAGTGAGGTGTGAGATAGTAAATAAGCTAGGCCTAGGTTATACATCTGATTGGGTGGATGTATTGTCTTGCTACTTGGTAGATCAGCTATAGATTTTGACATCACTTTCCTGTGTGATTTATACATTTTGTATTTTCTTTGGAAGCTATCCAGAGTAGATCATGTACTTCTGCTATGGTGTTTTGTAATTTGCAAGGTGATTAGGATGAATGGTGTCACTTTCTGCAAAGTGACTTCCTATGACATGAGATGTTGTGGTCTTTGTATGAGTTTCAGATATAGGATTTAGCCTGTGGAACAGATACATGTAGGTGCGGGCATGGTTCCAGTGAATATGTCTCTGTTGACATACTTTTGTAAGTACATTGAAGTTCTGTTGCCCTGTGATGTTTCTTTGTGTGTTGTGGTGGACTCATACATTCACTTACTTGTATGATACATACATACATGTGGCTATGGCCATTCCTTCTCCAACATCAAATGTTTTCTCCTAGTATTTAGTGGTCTGAATGTACCTACCTGATGACATACACAACATGCTACGGAACCAGGGTCGAATTGGGATCACGATTAGGCTCTGGCACTCTAAAACTAAGTGGCTCACATTCTGTGATCATCCCTTTCATTATAGCCTCAGGGCATTTACCTGGCAAGGGCGGTGTCAAAAAGCACACTGCTGCTGACCAAGGGGGCGAGGGGGTAGGTGAGAATGGCCAAATAAAACTTGCCTCCCTGTAAGACCCCTGCATACAACGCAACCTCCCTACACTTGCCAGGCCCCATAAGTGATGAACACTTTCTAGTAAAACGCAACATCCAAAGGGCTTAATGGTCTTCAGCCCGCCAGTCGTAAACTTCTTGAGCTGCTGTGGTGGCTGGTCTTTTGTCTTATCGCAGCAGCACCTGAGTATTTCACAGGTCTTTAAAAGACAATTTACTTGATGACGAGGCTTCGTTGGTTTTTCAACAGTTCCTAGAGCCCCTGCATCTCCAATCTGCCTATTCCTTAAAGTTGCTAATTACTTTTGTGCTGCTGTGTGAGAATGCATTTCCTGAATAGTAACCTTAGGCTTTGTTATTTTGCAGTTTTATATAGCTCGTACTCCACCCAGAGGTATTGAGGCACTTTGCATGAGCACCAGTTACATTATTCAAGGACACATTGCTGAAGTATTAGCCCCCTCAAAATGTTGCTCTAATTTGCTGGAAGTAGTAACCCTCCCCCCGAAATGTGTCTCTACATTGCTGGAAGTATTTCCCCCCCCCCCCGAAATTTGGCTCTGCATCGCTGGAAGTGTTCCACCCCCCAAACCCCCCCCCCTCAAATTTGGCTCCAGTTGCGCCACTGGTTTTCACTGTATTGTCTTTTGCGGAGTAGTTACGTTATTCTGTAGGGATAGGTGTCTAACTTACCGTCTGCGATGACCGCGTTGGCTGGGGTTATAATATTCATCGTAGATGTACAGTAGAGGGATGACATGGAATGCATAGCTGCACAGTCGTGGTCGCAGAAATCCTGTTGTGATGAGATTCGGAGCCTTCCGGGTGCTCTGACGAGGTGGTTGGTCATGAGAAAAGATTAACTGCTGCAGCAGGCACGTGTTGAAATGTTCACTTGTGCTTGCCACTAGGTTTTACAAACTACACTTAACAAAAGGGTGTATGCGCTTATTACTTCTTAGAGGCGTGAATATTTGCAAGCAGCAACCTCAAGTCAATTACTGAAAAAAAAGACAACGAAAAGTTGCACATTTGTCGGGCCAGCATCTTTTGAAGGTATGCGCTCGATAAACTATGCTCCTTTGCTAACATTTTCTTCCCGATCACTTCCATATTTAAATGTCTGCTTGCATTTTATTTAATTTTCAGACACTACTCACTTCTTGAGTGAAAAATATAATTTCAAGGAAATTATGGACAAAAAAGAGAGGAGCCAAGCTGCAGTTCTATAAATTACTGCATCACGGATACATGCCTTTTCAATTTCTGGACCTTAGAGGATTTGCCTCGTTCTGCATATGTGGAGACTAAAACCCATATATAATGTATGTTTCTAGCAGCTCCTGCACCAAAAAGTGTTCTGTTTAAACACTCCTCACATGGTTCACAAGGGACTTCACTGATGGCAATAAGCGACATCCATCAGGTAATTATTGGGAATACCCTTGAGGTGTAAGTAATCTTGTTATATGGTTAGTTCATTAAAAGGGAGGCTCCTAAATATCCCATGTCCTTTTTAGGTCTCGCTGAGCCAGCGTATGCGCTGCTCCGAGACATTTAGTATCGGGGTTTTCAAAGTGCTGCCTGGTGGCCTAGCGCTTGCGTTTATGCGCGCGTGCGCGCGCAGCCGCCATCTTTTTTCCTTTCACTTTTGCACCGCCGCGCGGCTATTGGCTTCATTTTCCTTTCACTTTTGCGCGGCTGTGTCACTTTCACGGCTGCGCGGCTATCGGCTTAATTTTCCTTTCACTTTCGTGCGGCCGTGTCACTTTCACGGCCGCGCGGCTATTGCTTGTTTTTGAAGGCAAGGCGGCAGACCCACCTGGGCAAACTCCTTTTTTTATTTATTTATTTATTTATTGAACAGTGGTCCGTAAAACTCTTCATGCGTAAAACATGCCGTGTTCAGTCACAAACCAGTTCACGTCGATGGATACTTTACATCTCATTGATTTAATTCTCGAAGTACGAGTCGTTTTGTTTTCCGCCTCAGAAAGTGCACAGATCAGTAGACTTCTGCACAGTACTTCCTCCTTCAGCTACTGTGAAATAAAGGTAATTAATGAACAACTAACTCCTTTGCTCCCCGAGAGATTATGTACTTTTGAACCCCCGCCGCCAGTCTTCAGGTTTCGTCAGGCATTCACACCCTCTTTGAATGAGACTGTGTGCGTAGGAGCGCGCCTCTGAAGCAACTTGTGAGTTTTTTAAATCGAGCAGAGGTTTTAACATAAAACTTCGATTAAAGCCAACAGGAACTGTGTTCTTGATTCGTAGAAAAAACACACGACGTGCTGCGCCACAAGAGAGTATGGTTGTGAAGTATTTACTAAAGCAAAAGTTCAGAACTGTACCGTTTCTTGACAGATGGGTTGATAAACGTGAAGTTCAACCTGTCTTCCCCTTACTGATCAGATTTTTTTTCCATTTTTCAAATCTAAATGAAGAATGAACACACTTTTTGGGGGTGCTGTTCTGCCACATGATTAGGAACCTCCTCATAAGTTTCACAAATGCATCAATTAGGTTGGTCACCTTGAAAGTTATAAATGTTACTGTAAATACCTGTACAGGCAGGCATTGGCACCTATTTCCCAAATGCAAACTTAATGTCAACACAATCGCAACCCCTCATCGCTGGTGAAAGAGTCTAATACAAGTAACTGAGTGAAGGTCGCATGTATACAGAGTGTGGTTCGGAAACGTGCAGCCCAAAAGACAATGCAGTTACACACCAGCATTTGATGACTGCCTTTTATTTGTGCATGACAAATTGGTTTAAAAAAAGACACACACCAGCACAAGACGTGTGAATATTTGTCCTTGCTGACTGGAAGGACCCAAGGTATTTTTTTAAACATTTGTCAACTTCTCTTAGATAGAGGTTTCCTTTATTTTCATGTATTTTCTGTTGGTGTGTCTGAGTGCTGCCTGCTTCTTCAGAATATGCCCTCCCTTTCTTCACCCTTTGCTCACTTCATTTAGATTGGCAATTAGAGGCTTGCATTTAGCGCTCTCTTGCAGACGTTTTTCAATCCCTAGTCACTAGCATCTCTTTTACTTGACTGTTCCTTCTTTACTGTAGATATTTCTACAAAAACAGCCATGTCGCAGAGAGCCAAATGTGCTTGTGAAAGTCTCTACCTTTTGTTGTGTGTCAAAGGTAAGACGTTAGGTGGGAAGGCAGGATGCTAGCTGACCTGCAAGCTGTTGGTCTGGAGGACAGCAGAAGAGTTGTTTTCCAATAATATTACATCATGCTCGGGGAGAATGACTTAAGATGTGTTGGCACACAAGCTTATCCTAAAATCCGGCTCATGGGGAATACCGACGACTAGGACAATCAGCGGTGTAGTCTCTACATGGACTTTGATGCTCCCCGATTGGATCTGTCTCTGTTACAATTGGGTCAATTTCAATAAGGATGTTGCAACATTCTTGTAAGAATGACAGACAAGGATTGTCGTATCAAAGCTTTATACAACAAATTAATAGGCAATGACATTAGTCATGTCATCAGCAAATTAGCAGCAAATTGTATAGATAATTAGTACAGAGAACTCCATACAGTTCTAAGTGCTATGCACCAATATGGAACGAGCAAGAAGAAACCTATTACTACAGAATACATTTGAAGGTTTTCTCTTGGTACTATTAACCTATCCTAGGCACCAGACTCTTCCAGTTCAGTTAATTCATGCGTTATGTTTGTAATATTGGTAATATAGCCGTCAAGCTGCTTATCTATGCGTGGTACATTTATACAAAATAATGGGGTGACCCTGTGTCCCTCAGAACCTGGGTATATATATTGTCAAGATACAATCAAACTTGAACTCCAACAATTCTTCCGTAAAATACGCCTCAAATACCACTTTAGGAATAATGAAAATTGGACCAGACGTACATCAGCTACTGAATTCAGGTCAGCCTCAACGTTCCTGCCGGCTACGTATCAAATGAGTGAAAAGATTCTTGCATACGAAAAGATCGTAATGGAAGAAATAATGGATCTCCTCAACAAAAAGAAATACATTAAACACAACAAATCCAAAGATGAGAGACAGGCACTACAATCGCTGAACAAAAATACTTCAATTGTTATCAAAGCAGCTGATAAGGGTGGTGCCGTAGTAATACAAAACACTCAAGCATATATTACAGAAATCAACAAACAATTGAGCTGTACTGAAAGCTACCAAAGAATAACAAAAAATCCAACTCTGGAAATCAGTGCCCTCATCCAAACACTCACTCTACAAGGATTGATGGAAGGTTTTCTGTCCCAACATGAATATAATTTTTTGAACAAAACAGATCCTAGAATACCTACCATCTACACTCTCCCTAAAATTCACAAGGACCTGTACAATCCACCTGGCCGACCTATTGTATCAGGCTGTGGATCTATCCTCGAGCCACTTAATCAGTTCTTGGATAGCTTCCTTCAACCGTTTGTAATGGAAACACGCTCTTTCCTCCGAGATACCATGCATACAATACAAATAATGGAAAATCAGCCCTACGATAAAGAAACTCAAATCCTGGCCACACTTGACGTGTCCTCATTGTACACCAGCATCCACCAAGAACATGATATTCAGGTAATAAAGAGGACGCTGGACAAACGACCAACACCTATCTGGATTCCAACTGAATTTTTGATAGAACTGCTAAAAATCGCAATGAAAAAGAATTATTTCATGTTTCAAAACACCTACTATCTGCAATGTAAAGGTGTAGCTATGGGAGCTGGATTCGCTCCAAGCCTGGCCAATCTATACATGGATGACTACGAGGACACTTACCTATATGACTTAACCAACCCCTACTTAAATAACATCTCAATTTGGAAGCGCTATATCGATGACGTGCTCATGGTATGGACAGGGAGTGAACAAAACCTATTGGAATTCAAGACATGGCTTAATGAATGCAATACTGACATACAATTCACCATATCCCATAACAATCAGGCCATTAATTTCCTGGACATAACAATACAGAGTGAAGACGGAAAACTATTCACCACGCTATACACCAAACCCACTGCGCGAAACACCACCTTGAAGTATGATTCACATCATCCAAGATACCTCAGGGATAATTTACCATATGGCCAATTCCTCAGACTACGACGGAACTGCTCTAAAAGAAGTGACTTCTACAAAGAAACAGATATCCTGATAAAAGAAACTAAGGGACCGTGGTTACCCAAAGGGCCTTCTAAATCGCTCACGAAAAAGAGCTTGGTATCGACCAAGAGAAACTCTCTTGGAAATACAACCACACACAGAAGATATTTAGAAACTGGTATGTGTGACTGATGGAGCGGGTAAAATGTTTTCTTTTTATATACCCAATCCATTTATATAAATTTATATTAAAAGGACTAATAATTAATTCTAATAATTAATTGATTGATGTGATAATATTAAACCAACCTTATTAACCAAGAGAATACACGTGGGAAGGCATTTGCATGGCTAAAATAATAAGTGAACTAAGTTTGTATGCATATTAAAACGATAAGTGTGATTTTGCGCTTAAATAAACCAGCATTAACGGCTTTGAATGATGCATATGGCTAGATAAATACATACACATAAGGGTATTAGCAAGGGAATAACATTGTTTTACTCATTTCCATGTATTAATTACGATTTTGTGTTTCTTTGCTTAAAGTTGACTATTCTGGCCTACCTAAAGATGGCCGCCGACTGAAGCCTAACTAAAGTACATGACTTCATCCTTTTGAGCAATGGAGAAAGGCGCCTGCACTGACTTCATTCGTGTCCTTTCCATGACCTGTCAGACCAGGTCCATGAAGACTACCCTGGGCGAGGTGCCAATGTCCCTGAACGTGAAGCAATTGTTGCCAATGAGAAAAATGAAGTACCAAAAGCCACCTATTTTCAATAGACTGATACATTTCTGTCCTGGGAACAGCCTTTCCCATACGCCTAAAGAAGATCGTCGACCACATGTGAAAATTTGAAAATGTTTCTTAATGTATTGAGACGTATTCGAATTCAGCCAATCAGGGGCCTGAGAATAAAGAAAATGTTACTGTTATATGTAAATTTTAGTATAAATATTAGTAGTCTAGAGAGGGAAACTACCCTAGCTGATCGATGCTACTCTATGCGACACTCCATGCTGCTCTTCGCTAGAGATCCTTATGCTGACGGAAGAGGACGGGACTTTAGGACTCTGATGAACATTCTGAGGACCAGTTCTGACTTAGAAAACGACAATTAGCCAGAATATGTAAATATGACAAAAGATAATATTGCATTATTAGGATTTAACCTGCATTTTAATTAGATAAAGAAAATCATTATTTGAAGAACTGTGTCGGGTGTTTATTTCTTTGAAATGTTTATTGAGTAAATTAGGAGTTAAGCGCTTCATCAAATTCACTATCAACTAAATGATCCGATTGACCTCCGGATGGAGGGACGGTTAGTGTAATTCAGTAGATGTGGTTTCCTCTATCCAAGTAAAGAACTGTAGTTCGGGATTAGAGATCCCTCTGTAGGCACGGATAGTTTGAGAGAATGAATGTTGGTGTTATGGGCCCCACCAGCGTGTGATGTGTGTATGTGCGTGTGACCGAGAAATCATTCCGTCCGTGGAAGCAGGGGAAGATTTTGTGTTCTGAACTGCACCATGACCACCTTCAATACACGCAGTCATGAAATAAAGAAGGTACTACTCAAATATTGGAATCTAGTAAGCACTGAAATAGGGATACAGGAGAAGCCCATGTTTGCTTTCAAACGAGCCAAAAACATCAAAGATTATGTAGTAAATTCCTTCCTTGAAACCGAGAAGCCACAAGACCTAAGACAACAACTTAATTTACCACCATTAATGGGACATTTCAAATGTAGCACGTGCAAGGCCTGTGAATCTGCATTCACGGGTACAGCATTTCAACTCCTGGGCAAAACATTTCACTTGCGACATCACAGTAATTGTAATAGTCACAATGTGATTTATGCCATTAAATGCCCTTGTAAAAAAATCTACGTTGGTCAGACAACCCAAAAAGTAAAGACTAGGATTCTACAACATCAAAGTAGAATCCGATGCAACATACAGGGAGCTCCCCTGGTTGATCACTTCACTACTAACAACCACACTGCTGACGACCTACAATGGTGGGTAATCGAAAAAGCCACACTCCATCCCAGGGGTGGTAGCATACTCCAAATACTCAACTTCAAAGAATGCAGATGGATCCATCTGCTTGACTCAGTGAAAAATGGGTTAAACGAACAGGAAGAGACATATAAGCAAATGATAAAACTTTAGAAATCTACGTGAGTTATGTAATCACATACATTCACGCTCTCTCACCTGCTGCATTAATTAGCGATTTTGCTCTGTTTACACATATTCTGGATCGCTTTTCATGACATTTAATGTCATACTGATACTTTTAAACGATTCCCTGTGTTAGTATCTCTTAACTGTTCCCTGCACCATAGAGAATTATTGTTTTTTTTCTTGAATCAGGATGTATATATGTGCATTATTTTGGTAAAACACCTAGCCTGCTATGTTTGAAAAAAAATGTTTGCCTATCAAATTTGTTTTTTTTCCCTTTTCTTGAATTAACCCCTTTTTTTTAATTAACTTTATTTTCATCTGTGCTAACTCAGGTCTATGTCACTATGTTAGTGTTGAATAGAAACGTTTATTTATCGAAACATCTCTTCCTGACTAAAACATTCGGTAGAATCCTACCTCATCCGTACTAATCCAATGTTAAATCATAATGATGCCGAAGAGAAACGCTTTTCTTGTGTAAAACATTAAGCAGAACAGAATTTCTATATTCACTTAGCGTTAAAACATGTCACCATGTTGGTACTGCTTAGAAATGTTTACTTTATCGGTGCCTATCAAGTTGTGATACATAATTCTAGTATATGTTAAATTATTCTTTCTTTGTATCAGCCTTGTGTTAAAAATGTAATTTTCACATATGCCATTTATACCGCATCCCTTGACTCAGGGATAAACAGAGCGCGCGTGAATGCCTCTCTTTACACCTCATCCAACGCAGGTGTAGCCAGTCACATCTCATGGGTGAACGTGCACGTCGTGAGCACGTCGATCTGGTCATATGCACAGGTACCCGTCTCCCGCCTCAGTACTGCATCGGACTGAGAGCTGGAGAGACGTACATGTACCAGATCGTGGTATGTTCTAAGCCCCAAGCCCTTCACTTTCCGCCATTTATATAGATAGATACTTCAATACCCCTTATTTATATTGCAGTAAATCACCCGACTTGCTAAAAAGAATTAACCCTTGGAAATCTCCCAGACCTCCACGATTCTCGTATCCTTTGAGGTATGTGTAAATAACCATTATAGATGTCTGCGCAGGGCACCTTCTTTTTGATCTTAGGCTTGTCTTTTAAATTGCAATTGCAAATTCCTTTGAGGCCCGTTTTATTAATCATAACATTTTTCCACTTACGGAGCTTACAACTAGACTTATTTTAACAAAGCCAGATGTATTCGTTTCTAACTAGCAATTTAAATGAACATTCGAATCCCTTCTTTCTGATTTAAGGCTCGTTTTCCTTTTGAGGCTCGTTTTATTAATTACAAAATGCCTCTACCTACGGAGCCTGTAAATAGACTGATTTATTAATTGAACAAAGCCAGATGTATTCGTTTTTAAATAACAATTTAAAGGAACTTTTATTGAAGCTATTATACTGTTAGCTTTATAACCCCATAGGTCAAATCACACCGACCCCTGCCGGGCTTAGAAGCTTAACGCACGCGCACTGATTTTTGACTTTGGCGCAGGGTAAGCAACTAGACCAATCAGAACATCCATCTAATTATTGTTCTCAATAACACACACCCTTATAGAAGTTCTTTTTTACCCCTTAGGCTACATACCTACCACTCTGTCCCGAAGAAGACCCGCCGTGACGCGTAATAAATATTGCGCCTTACATAGGGTCGAAACGTCGACGCACACCAGGAGTCTACACAACCTTTCAGTTAAAAAACGAACTCATACACGATCATGAGGCATATGTGAACAATTATATGGACTTCATCAAAAAATTGTATCCCCCTAACCACTACTCTATCTGCTATATTAAGTGTATCGTTTGTATTCACCTTTACATATCACTTCTTTTTCACAATTCTTTCAATTGTATCACTGTAGCCTAGCTTATTTGTTACTCATTTAAACATATTGATTGAAATTTTCGCTTGGGTGTGTTTCTTTCCCTTTTTTTAAATTATGGATATTTGTTACACGTAATGTATTTATATTGTGAACATTGCAAAGCAATTGAAATTTTCCCGACAACCATTGTATCTTGACAATATCTATGCGTGGTAAGCACACTATTCTCGAGCTTGAATGACTCTGCAAACTCTGCCTTCTTTTGCGAGGAGTAAATCCTACACAAGTCGATTTTTAACATAATCATGGCTCTCATTTCAAGCAGTTCTTTATTAATTACAGTTAAAGCACCTACTGTGTTAGTGGCAAGATGATCAACTAAGGTGGACAACTGTCTGATCTTTAATGCCACTCCTATAGATGGCATAAGCGCTCCAGACATATCGCTAAGTATCTTTTTAAAGCTAAATGTACTCCTCTTAATATATTGCTCGAGAGGAAAATCTAGCTTGTTTTTTTTGGCTATGCGGGTTCCCTCGCACACTGCCACCCCATTCACCGAAGGAATCCCGGCCCCATTGAGAGGATCAGTCATAACATGAATCCATCTCAGGACAGCGGGCTCCTGTCCCTATGACGTCACCCCATGCGCAGCCATCTCACGCTCCACCACCTCCCTGTTGTCAATCCGTCTCCTGCAGTTTAGTGGAAGCCCGGATCAATGGCAGTGCAGACGGAATCCAATTAAAGACCTGTATCGCGGGCACGTGGCCTTCAGCTACAGGACCTTTCCGTGAGACGTGTCGGCTCTTCGCAGCACCCCCACTCAAACTGGGATGCGAGTTAGTGGTAAAAACAGACATATGGCTGCACACTACACGAGTGCAATAGTAGCTACAGCACAAAACTAAAAAGAAAAGTCCAAGTTAAGGTAGTATCGTAACCTCAACTTGCGCCATCACTATGTGGTTGAGTGTCTAAGCATTGTTTAGCTGCAATGAGATAGAAATAAGCTGGTAACTGCGAAAGGAGCATTAGAATATACAAGACCATAAAAATATATGAATGATATGTTGCCTTGAGCAAGACTGTCCCTGGATGAAAAGTGTTGACATCTAAAGCAGCTGTGCAAAGATTAATTTATGGAATGAAATGCTAAAGAATGCATGGTTTTTCAGCTTATTGGATTGGATTGGAGAGAGCAACCATGCACGGATGGACGAGCACAAATGGAGAGTCGAACGGCCTCTCTTGGAAGAACGCAGTGAAGAGTGCTGCTGCCGCTGCAACTTCTGCAGCTGTCCTTTGCTCCTCACTGGATCTCTATGACTCTTCTTGGACCCTTGTGGCCCTTCCCCCCGTTACCTGCTGCCAGTGCATATAGAGAGTATTATTCAGCACACATTAGAGAAGACTGATATTCTTGACACATCAGAGAACACTGAAGGGACATTTAATTTCCAGCTAGCCTCAGCCGGCCAGGGCTGTATTCGAAGTATCCTGAAGGACTAGAACCGTGAAAGTGTAACGGAGTGCTTGTTCCCCTGAGGAGGGTGACCACTGACCCCAGCTTATCTACCCAGGGCTGCCCTCAGCCTTCTGAGTTAGAGAGCTGATTAAAGAATTTGTGGTAAGAGACATCGCTGTGTTTGGTTGCTGCATTGTTGATTGTGCTACAAGACCGCAAACTTCACCAACGCCAGTGAAGGCGACTCCGGTGCGGCTTGAGGCCAAGGTAACCTCTGTATATGTTTCTGCTTATGAGAAAAATGAGGAATGTAGAAGTAGAATGGGAGCTATGAATAATTTATATAGCAGTACGCAGACGTCTGAGAAGCAGTGAGATGCTTTCTGAGTGGGAGAACAATTTGCTTACTAGTAATTGGCCAGCAATTCGGAACACTTTTTCCATGTTAATCTCTCGCTCCATTTATTTTCAACAGTTATCGTTGACAATTGAGTCATGTGCAGGATTCTCCTTTTTCGTCAGTTAGGACATAAATTAGTGACATCAACATCCTTTATAATGTTTAGTGCAATATGTAAAGCTTTAAAGACAGTCCTGATAAGTTGTTAAAATAGCAATTTGTCCCTGTGACATAGGGTAACAACTATTGGCATAGCCAATAGGTCTTGCCTTTGTGACCTTATAACTGTTTAGCCATGCAACGGTTGATGTTGTTGCACCAAGGATATTGTGCTGCATACCTAAATACTTATAAGGTCCCAAAAGCGAGACCTATTGGCCATGCCAATGCTTGTTGTTTTTTGTAGACTACACCATCTCATTTAAATATGAAGCCCTGATGAAAGCCCCTGGAGTTGACAAGGGTCTCGAAACGCGTAGGCATTTGGCATTTTTGGAATTACATTGAGGAAGAGCCATATGGTGGCTATTCAGTTTGAGGGAACCATAAAGTCAATTTAACCCCGACTGTTTTCATTAATGTTCCCAATGTAGGGCATCCACCTTCTATGATGAAAGGAATTGTAATTTGGAGGGTTTGCCCCCTTTTGTAAATTAATATTGGTGTATCAAAATTTGTTTTGTTTCACATGTACAAATGTTAAATGTATATACACGTCTGTATTTGTACTGTATATTTATTTTTGAATGAACAGGTGTTTGTCTCATCTCAGATTTTTTAGAAAAAAAGAAAAAGGTTTACAAAATGAGATATTAAAAGGTTAAATAAATAACCAGATCAAGTTAGATTGGTTCCAGTGATCTTTGCCTAAACTGTCCAGCAGTTTAATTAATGAGTAGCCTGGTCCATTGTTGTGTATTCATTTTCCAAAAGTGAGATTTTCAAAATTGTAATTTAAAATCTGATTGCACCATAAGTTAGGATTTTGCACTGGTGGTTACCTACTCTCATTTGGAAATTACAGCTTATTAAATGTAATAAGGGAAGTACAATGCTAGTCTATGGGAGTACCTTTCTTGCAGTAGTGAAAAACAAATTTAGGGGTTTCACTACCCAGACACATAAAACTCAAAAGCACATATCCTACTTTTTAAATACACCACACCCTGCCCTCTGGGCTGTTTAGGGTCTACCCTAGGGGTGACTTATATGTATTAGTAACAAGCATTGGCATAGCCAATAGGTCTCACCTTTGGGGCCGTATAAGTGTTTAGAAAGAGCTATTAGCTTTGTTAACGTTAACAGAGCGAGAAAAGAAGAAATATAAAGCCGGGCATTACAAAAAAGAAAGCTAGGGGCAGGCACCAATAGAGAGAGAAAAGGAGGAATATAAAGTAGGGAATTACAAAAAAGGAAGCTAGGGGCAGGCAGCAATAGAGCGATAAAAAGAAGAAATATAAAGTAGTCAGTCAAAATACTCTTTATTCGATTTTTGTTAAAATCATAAAAGGCGTACAACAAACACAAATACAGTATTTAAAAACATCACTTAATCTCATTACAAAAAGGGTTTTCTGCGTAATGATTACATTTCATCAGATTATTGCATGCGAAAGTACAAGTCTATTTACAAATATTAAAAGTATTCCTTTAAAAACAAGTTTGAGTTAAAACAGATCAATCTGGGGTAGTCTTTTCTTCCTAGATCTAAATGCAGCGGTTAGATAGCAAGCAACACTAAACATGGTGTAAGTATCTGCTAACGTTTGGAGGAAGATTAAGGCTGGCCTTATTTGAGTAAAGCCCGCCGCTTTCAAGACAGGGAATAGATATTTCCTCCTTTCACTGCTGTAAAAATCACAAAAAAATATAAAATGGAGGGTATCTTGAATTGAAAAATTATCACATCCGCATGGCGGCCCATCATCAGGTTTTGACCACACCGGAAAATTTCCTAAAGAATAATGGATTAAATTCATCCTGAATTTAGTCAGTAGGAGTCTATGAAGAGGGTTAGTCACAGTTTTTAGGTAGAGTTCCATGGTGGGCGAAGTAGTTAAAACGATATGTGCCCTCACCATGGGTTTCCTCAATTCCAAATCTTCTCTATCCATACGAACCCTCTCCAGAAACATCTGCTTAATCCATCTGACATCCTCCCTCCTGATGTTAGATGGGTCATTAAAAAGTTCCGGTCTCCCTAGCATTAGTAAAGTAGATTTAATAAATTTTAGCCAGGGAATTCTCATGGCGTTATCCCTTGCAATGACGTCCTTGAGGATGGCATGGTTTAGCGTCAGCTCGGGATTCAACCACGTTTTGACCCAAAAAAGGAGGGGAGCTAATTTTAATTTATCAGAGATGTATGCTAAGCCTATTTCCTCATGGATAGAGAAGGTGGGTGTGGAATCTGGGACAGATAAAATATTCCTGATGATACCGTTTTCTACCCTCTGTATTTTTGCCGTCTCTGCATAGCCCCAAATCGCAGATCCATACATAGCGATTGGAACGCACTTACTGTTGTATATTTTAATCACAGCCTCCATTGGTTTAGCTCCCAGTCTTTTTATAAAGGCCAGCAAGGCTGATGAAGATCGTGCTAGGCTAAGACTTTTAGCTTTAACCTGGGAGACCCAGGACCCTCTTTGGTCAAAAAGGACTCCCAGGTAAGGAAAGACTGGGACCCTAGAAAGGATCTCCCCTTTGCAAATAAACGATTTTTTCTGCAACATATTTACTTTACGACCAATAATCATGGTGTGGGACTTGGAGACATTGATTTTCAAGTCTAGATTCTCCATGAAGGAACCAAAACGGTCCAGGAGAATCTGTAGACTAATCCCTGTTCGTGCTATCAGGACGGCATCGTCCGCGTATAGAAGGGCTGGGATCTGAGCTCCGCCTACACGGGGAACATCTGCCAATTCTGTTTCTAGGTGTTTCCCCAGACCATTTATATAAATAGTAAAAAGAAGGGGGGCCAGGATACAACCCTGGCGCACCCCTTTTTCAGATTTAAAACTTTCCGTGCACCTTCCGTCCCTGGTGACTCTTATTTTTGCCTTGAGATCTTGATGTAACCTTGCCATAAAAGCCACCAAGGGCTCCTCTATGCCTAGCTCTAATAGGATAGTCCATAGCTTACTTCTATTCACCAGATCGAAGGCCGAGGAGAGGTCCATAAAGGCCAGGTAAACTGTCCCCTCCCCGGCCACCGTATACCTGGAGACTAGAAGGTGGAGGTTAGAACATTGTTCCAATGTCCCCCTATTCTCACGAAAGCCGTATTGGATATTCGAAAGTCCCCCATTCAGTTCTATATTTTCCCTTAGTTGATTCAAAAGGACTCTACCTAAGATTTTGAAAGTAGAGTCGATGAGGGAAATTGGGCGATAGCACCCGGGGTCCTCCCGATTTCCCTTCTTAAAAATGGGGACTATTATGGATGTTGCCCAAGTTTGAGGTAGGCATCCTTCGGCTGCTGCTCTGAATACTCTGGTCAAAACTTTACTCCAGAGTACTGGGCAATATTTAAAAAAGTCTGCCGGGACACCGTCCGGGCCTGGAGCCTTATTTTTTGTGGTATCCCTAATGGCTTTAAGGACCTGCTCTTCCGTAAATACCACTGTGGCTGCACCATAAGCCACCTCAGTGGTACTTGGGCAGACTAATGGTTCGCCCCCATAAATCTTGCTAAAATGCTGTACCCATCTCTCATCGGGAATTACACAATCTGTATTCAGGTTGTTCTCCCCTGTAAAAAAGGAGTGGTTGATGATTTCCCAGAACTGTTTACTATTTTTTAAAACATCTACATTGAGAAGATCGGTCCAAGCATTGTTCTTAATTTCATTTTTCCTTGCCCTCGCATTGGCTTTATAGGCCCGTCTTAGATGAGAGATTAGTTCTTTATCCCTTTTCTTGGCCTTAAGAGCCAGTTTCAGTTCTCTATGTGCCCTTGAGCATTTGCTATCAAACCATTTGTGGGGCTTTGGGGGGTACTTAGATTTAGGTTTTGTAAGATCCCTGACGGTTTGTGCACAGATACAATTAAAAGCTGCGACAACCTGAAGGTTCGAGGCAGTGTGATCTAGACAAGTTTCTATCGGTCCCTCAATTTTGGGAAGTAGGGTTTCCATAAACCGTTCCTCCATGGCCATACCCCATCTAAGTCGTCTGCCTTGATCACTGGGCACCGTCAAGGCGCAAACCCGGGGCTGATCCACCTGCCTGCGCCATAAGTCACTCCAGTGTATTGCAGCTGACAGAGGGTTATGATCACTATGGTGTGAGACCGTAACTTTATAGTCACTTGTCTTTGAAATTAAGCCTACAGACATAAATATGTAATCAATTATCGTCCCCTTAGTTGTACCTTTGTACGTGGGGACCTTCTCATTAATAGCAGTTTTAAATGATTCATATAAATTAAAATTGGCACACAATAAGTCAAGTGACTCCCCCATTTTGGTGTGTTCAAAGTGAGGAATGCAGGCTCCGGCAGGAGAATCTGCATCTAATGATTGACAAGGCAATTGACATTTGTGGCTGTTAAAATCGCCCATTAAAAATA